>NC_087086.1:42350296-42964815 GCF_036172545.1 Culicoides brevitarsis | reverse complement strand
TAATGAACTGATGAATTTATTGCGGAACGATTGTGACATTGTTTTGAATGCAGACCCGCTCTTGCAAAAAAATCTTAAAATAAAATAACAAAAATGGCATAAAAATAGTTGTCATATTGATTTGAAATTATCTAATTGATTTAAAATTAATTAACAAAAATCTCTTTTTTCAAAGCTTTTTTTGAATACAAAAAATATCTTTCATTGTAAAAATACGAGCCGACTTAACACACTATGAAACTTTATTTACAAACAACGTGATATACCAACATACAGAACTTGCTTGTTACGTTATTATCAGCTGTGAATTCCATAATATATTTAAGTATAGAAGAGCAAGAAATATCTCATCTTCAGTTGTATTTCATTCGTTCTTCTGTTCAGTCTAAATTTATTTTGTGTTTTTCGTTTTTATTGACATTAATTAAGTATCATATGTTCTGTATTCATTTGTATATGTTGAAATATTATTGAAATAGTTCGCAATTTTTTTTTTGTCTTATCAGATTCAGTGTGATAAAAAATAGAAATAAGACAAAGAGGTGAGAAATTTTAAAGCACACGAACTAAATAATTAGCGAAGAAACGACAGGAGTGAACTTACTGAGTATTGAAATTAAATTTGAAAACATTCTTAATAGTCATTAAAGTCGCTACAATTTGATATATTGTATAATATGTATAGCTTTTGGATTTTCTTAAACATGAATTTTTTCCATATGGTTTTCGGTTATTTTTAACTTTATATTAATATTTATGTGCGAAATTCCATACACATTTCGCAAAAATATTGACGTCTATTTACTTTTGAATTATGTAATATTTTTATTCAATTTTGATAAGAATTTGCGTTGAAATTAGTTTTTTTTATAATTTAATCTTATCTAAAATGAGTTCATTGTCTTCACGTTATTTCACCCATACAATAACAGAACAAAATAAATAAATAAATATGATAAGAAAAACTAATAATGATAATAATAATGATTTAATAATAATAACATAAATAAAAAAAATTAACAATTGTTAATCTCATTATTGATGCAGTGACGCTTTACCCTTTCGTTTTCTCGCGAATATTTGTGTGTGATGAATATAATATGTAAGAAACCGGCATGCGTCGATTGTATTAGTGCTTCGTCGTTCATTGTTTTGCCAGACAGTCAAACATGCATTGAGTTTGTGAATTTAGTATTTGTTTGGTCCATGAAGGAGTGTGCAGTCGTTGCGTTAGCTCACAAATTTAAGTGCATGGACAAAGTTTTGAGTTTTATAATAAAGTATTGAATCATCTGAAGTATTGAATCACTAAAAAGATACAAAGTGAGTGAAAATTCGCATTCGATGGAAATTTTTATAAAACCTACGTAAAAACTTGTATTAAATATTTATAATTCCATGAGAGATAAGACGTAATTTTTCATTTTCAACTCTTTTGAAGCGAATTTTATAACACAAAGTTAAAATATCACTCAAGAAGCATCCATCTTTCTACATTTTGGTAACTCTATATTAAAATTCGTTGAATTTTTTGTGGTTTGCAAAGAAGCCGGTGTAAATGAAAATAAAATAAAAAAATTTGCAAGTTACGAGTATTATTTGTGTGCGAGACGCAACACGAATATGAATAAAGCATATGAGACAAAAATCTAATAATAATGAACGAATGAATCGTCTGTCTCGCATGTTTTTGAATCAAATTGATAAGGAATGGGATGTAAAAAGAGAGAAACAAGCTGAAATCAAGAGAGACGAATCAAATGAACAAGCGAATGAATTGCTGTTTTTTTTTATTTAAATTGAAAAATCTTTATACGATTTGATTGAAAACGTCTTTCATCAATTTAATAAAATATTTCATGCGTATAAATTTTTACTATTTTTAATTTTCTTTTAAAATTTTTAACTAATTTCTGAATGTTTCCCTTTGCAGATTTACATTGTCACAAGACAAAATGACTCTTCTACGTTTGTGTGCTCGTCAAAAACGCACGCTCGACGAGTCACGCCGTCTATTTTCGAAGTCAGTTAGAATTTTGCAAAAAGATGGCAAACCTGTCGAAGTCATTAAAGGAATTCCATACAAAAACTTGACTATCGGTGTACCAAAAGAACGTTGGCAAAACGAACGTCGTGTTGCAATCACACCAACAGTAGCTGCTACATTAGTCAAAAAGGGATTTAATGTGAATATTGAAGAAAATGCTGGCTTGGAAGCAAAATTTCGTAATGACGATTACGCAGCAACAGGAGCAAAAATAGTAAATGGCAAAAACGTTTATAACAGTGACATTTTATTAAAAGTTCGAAATCCGCTTGAACCTGAAATCAAAGACTTGCGAGACGAATCTACTTTGATCTCGTTTCTTTATCCGGGTCAGAATAAAGCTCTAATCGATCAAATGGCTGCGAAAAGAATGACTGCTTTTGGAATGGATTGTATTCCTCGAATTTCGCGCGCACAAGTTTTCGATGCTTTGAGTTCAATGGCAAACATCGCGGGATATCGTGCCGTTATTGAAGCAGCAAATCATTTTCCGCGCTTCTTTACGGGACAAATAACAGCAGCGGGGAAAGTTCCTCCTGCAAAAATTCTCGTAATTGGAGGAGGAGTTGCTGGATTAGCAGCTTGTGGTCAGGCACGATGCATGGGAGCAATTGTGAGAGCATTTGATACACGAGCAGCAGTGAAAGAACAAGTTGAAAGTATGGGAGCAGAATTTTTAACAATCGATATCAAGGAAGATGGTTCAACAGCTGGCGGATACAGTAAAGAAATGAGCAAAGAGTTCATTGAAGCAGAAATGGCTCTGTTTGCGCAACAATGCAAAGAAGTTGATGTCGTTATTACAACGGCGTTGATTCCGGGCAAAAAAGCTCCGTTGCTTATAACAGAGGAGCATGTGAAATCAATGAAACCTGGATCAGTAATTGTCGATTTGGCTGCCGAAGCAGGAGGAAATGTTGAAACAATCGTACCTGGTCAAATTAAAACGATTCACGACGTGGTACATATTGGATTAACGGATTTTCCGAGTCGACTTCCAACACAATCATCAACATTATATGGCAACAATATTTCAAAATTCCTTCTTTCAATCGGAGAAAAAGAGCATTTCGACATTCGTTTGGAGGATGAAGTCGTTCGCGGTTCAATTGTTCTAAACAAAGGCGAATGGATGTGGCCTCCTCCAATAATTTCCGTTTCAGCAGTTTCTTCAAAACCGCCATCTGAAAGTAAATCAGTTTCTGTAAAGGAAACGCTTCCTCCAAATCCGTTTGCTGAAACAATGAAAAGCAGTCTTATGTACACAACGGGACTTGGAGGACTCGTTGGTTTAGGAATTATTTCTCCAAATCCCGCATTTACAACGATGATGACAACATTCAGTTTGGCAGGAATCGTCGGATATCATACAGTTTGGGGAGTAACACCTGCATTACATTCACCATTGATGTCTGTAACAAATGCTATTTCAGGCATTACGGCTGTTGGAGGTCTTTTACTCATGGGCGGCGGATTGTATCCAACGAATGCGATTGAAGGGTTAGCAGCAACGGCAGCTCTTATTTCATTTGTAAACATTTTTGGCGGATTTTTGGTAACTCAACGAATGTTAGATATGTTTAAACGCCCTACAGATCCTCCAGAATACAATAGTTTATATGGAATTCCTGCTTTGGTATTTTTAAGCGGATATGGTTACGCTGCAATACAAGGAATGCCTGAAATTCATCAAATGGCTTATTTAGCAGCCAGTTTGTGTTGCGTTGGAGCACTCGGAGGGTTATCATCGCAGAAAACAGCGCGCTTGGGAAATGCATTGGGAATTGTAAGTGAATTAAAAAAAATAAAAAAAAAAAAAAAAAATCAACTGAAAATTTTTTTATAGATCGGTGTTACAAGCGGTATTGCAGCTACTTTGGGTCAAATCGCTCCATCGCAAGAAGTATTAATGCAAATGGGAGGCGTTGCTGCTCTTGGCGGAGCATTAGGAGGCGTGATTGCTAAACGAATTCAAATTACAGATCTACCTCAATTGGTTGCTGCATTCCATAGTCTTGTAAGTTGAATTTAGATGCAAAATAAATACTTGTTCATATTAAATTGATATTAAAATGATATCGATAATTTTTATCATGGATAAAACGAAATTGATATTAAAATCTTTTGACACAAAGTGTTAAAATTTCTTTTGAATGTAATTTTTGTTGCATATCTAAATCATATCGATAATTGATTTTAATTAAAAGTTGATATCACTATAATATTAATTTAATATGGAAAAAATATTTATTTTGTACCTTTAAAATACGAAATAGAAAGAGATTTAGTATATTTCTTTTAGGTTGGCGCAGCAGCTGTTCTTACATGTGTTGCAACTTATATGCATGAATTCCCGACACTTGCAATGGATCCAGCAGCTAATGTTTTAAAAACAGCAACATTTTTAGGAACGTATATTGGCGGCGTAACATTCAGTGGCTCGTTAGTTGCATATGGAAAGCTGCAAGGAATTTTAAATTCAGCTCCATTGATGTTACCTGGAAGACATTTGATAAATGGAGGATTGCTTGCAGGAAATATTGCTGCAATGGGAGCATTTTACTTTGAACCATCATTAGCAGGAGGATTAGGACTTTTAGGAGGAACAGCTGCAATGTCAACAATCATGGGAGTAACGTTAACAGCTGCAATTGGAGGTATATATTAAAAATATTTTATTTATTAAACACTAAATGATAAAACTTTTCATAAAAATAAAATTTTCAGGAGCTGATATGCCTGTTGTAATTACTGTTTTAAATTCATATTCTGGCTGGGCTTTGTGCGCTGAAGGATTTATGCTCAACAACAATTTGATGACAGTCGTTGGTGCTTTAATTGGATCCTCTGGCGCGATTCTCTCGTATATAATGTGTAAAGCCATGAATCGTTCGCTTCCAAATGTAATTCTCGGAGGGTATGGAACATCAAGTACTGCAGGAGGAAAACCTGCTGAAATCGTCGGACAACATTCGGAAGTCAACGTTGACGGTGCTGTAGAAATGATACGAAATGCGAAAAATATCATAATTACACCCGGTTACGGATTATGTGTTGCAAAAGCTCAATATCCAATCGCTGAAATGGTTGACTTGTTGAAATCAAAAGGCAAAAAAGTTCGTTTTGGAATACATCCTGTAGCTGGTATGAAAACTTCAGTTATATAAAAGCAAATTTTATGTCTTTTATTTTGTTTAATATACAGGTCGTATGCCGGGTCAACTGAATGTTTTGTTAGCAGAAGCTGGCGTGCCATACGATGATGTTTTAGAAATGGAAGAAATCAATGACGATTTTTCTGAAACCGATCTTGTACTTGTAATTGGAGCTAATGATACGGTTAATAGTGCAGCAGAAGATGATCCGAACTCAATAATTGCTGGTATGCCTGTTTTGAGAGTGTGGAAAGCTGATCAAGTAACATTTTCCTTCTATTCTATTATACATATTTGAAAAATAATTCAATTTATTTTTTTTTTCAGGTAATTGTTATGAAGAGATCCTTGGGTGTTGGATATGCCGCCGTCGATAATCCAATTTTTTATAAACCAAACACTTCAATGTTGTTAGGCGATGCGAAAAAGACTTGCGATGCCCTTTTAATGAAAATTAAGGAAGCAACAACATAAACATTTGTTTTGAAAAACATAATGAAAAATGCATTTATATATAAACCTGCCAATTTATTGATATTTACAAAGAAAATGAATGTTATAAAGTTTGGAAAAGTGGTTTAATAAAAAAAAAATAATTTTGAAAAAGTAGAATCGTTGATGAAATTATAAAGAGGTATTAGATACTTATAGATAAAGAGGTTTTACTTGTAAGTAAAAAAGCTTCTAAGAAAATGTTATCAAAAAAAAAAAATGTTATGTTTTAGAAATAATTACAAAACAAACATATTATGTTCAGAAGATGTATCAAGATTATGATTCTCCGGAACTATTTTATGATTTTATATTTTTTTACCTTAAATCCTATATTTAAAATTATTTGATATGCTTAAATAAGTGAGATTTCAAAAGAAAATTTCTGATTAAATACTTTAACATTTATTCATACATTCTATATATTTTATGAGCAGTTTATTCTAAAATAGATGACTAAAATACACTAATTTATTTATTTAAAATACAATTAATTTAGTGGACTTGATTCTTTTAAATAAGTATTTTTTTTTTGTTATAATATTGCAATTTGACTATCACATGCTTGATGTTTAAAAGAGAATCTATATAAAATGGAAAAATTAATACACGGCAAGGAGTTAATTCATAAGTTATTTTTTCTTCTGTGACTCGATATAATTAGCTGTGAAAGTGAGAACACGATATCGTTCTTTTAAGTTACGAGCTCGAACATGGGCAGAGTTGACTTCTTCTGTAAAGTTTCCCGGAAACCAGCCTTGAGCTCCGTCGGTTATGCGTTCACCATGATACCATCCTAAAATGTAAAGCAAGTTTATTAATTAAAACGTATTATTAAACTTATGAATTATATTATAAAAATTTTTCTTACCATCTGCCATTTTTCGAAAAACATTGATAACATCGCCGACCTCCAATGCAATTTCATCCGGTTGAAGGGCTTTATATTTGTGTTTGACGATAACTTGTGGGCAATCCCATTGTTCATATAATTTTTCGTCAGGATTTTCTGAACTTGGAGGCTCAGTAGCTTGTAACCATCTTTCTCTTTCAGATTCAGAAGAGCAGGAAAGAATCTAAAAATTACAAGTTTTTTAAGTTTTACTTTTACGGTATTCCAAAAACGTTATCTATTTCACGTAACATTATTGAAATAAAAACAATGGGAAATATAGAAATTTTATATAGATATCATTTTTAGTGCTGTTTTGTATGTAAAATTTATAAAATTGTTTAACTTTTAATTGTTTTCTATGATATTGTTATTAAATTTGTGTTTTAACTTATTTTTTCTTTTCTTAATTAAAATTTAAATGTATTCTTCTTATTTTTTCTTTCAAAAATAAATACTTTGTAAAAATAATTTTTAAATTTTTTTGATCTTTGGTTTTTCAACCATTATAATCTTTGAAATAATTTCAAATGTCAAATTAAAAAAAAAATAAAAATCTTTGAAATAGCTAAACTTAAAATATAAGTCATTTTATATAAAATACTATTTCAAATCTATGTTCAAATTTATTTTTTTTTTATATTCTAAAATTTCTGACCATGATCGTTTTTGACAGCAATGATGGGAGAGGAAACCTTTTTATATTAAATATATAATTATGTAGAAACTCACCATTTCGACAGTTTTCCCTTCATAATTCTCTAAAAGGGTCATTATGATCAAATGTTTGCCAACATTAGACATTTCCTTGGTAGGTAATTGCGGAATGACATCACCCGAAGATACGGTCAACATACTTCGCTGACAATGATCGAAGACAAGATACGATTCATCGCTAATAAATAAAATAAATGTACAATGTACAATAATTTGCAGGAGAATAATATAATATCAAGTATCATAAAACCTTTTGAAAATAATTAAAATTTCTGATAAAATTAATTCTCAAAGTTTTCATGCGAATCCAAAAGTGAATTAAGAATGCCCTTTTTGATAATATTAAGAAATACCTTATACCTTATTAAGAAATTTTGGAACTTGAATTGATAAATTTTAAAATCTTGCAGAAATATTTGAATAGTTAGATTTTTTAAAACAAACATATAAATATGTTAAAATATTAAAATCTCTAATAGATTTTTTTTAATCATATATCGATAAATATTAAAATCTCTATCTCTTTTGATTTATGAAGGATATCTCAATGCTTTTTTAAAAATACTCGATACTGAATATACATCATACCCAATGTTCAGAAGTTTTATAAAATCGAAAACATTATTGATTTTTTTTTATCTGAGACGCGTACCTTTTTTTCTTGGTCAAAACCAATAAATCCGTAAAAAGGAACGCATATATACTGGATTTGCTGAATTTCTTTCCAAATGTCAATTTTGCTTCATCTCCGCGCCATATCAAGTGTGTTAGTTCGCCTTTTTTAACTAAAGTTCTCATTGGTGTCCCCGGAATAGTTACACCTACAGGAACAATCGGAAGAGGTCTTATGTTGACAGGAAATTCAATTTGTTTGCTAATTTGTTGCATCAGATACTGTTGTTCACATCGATTTGCTGCTTCATTGCATTGAGCTGCGATTTTCTTTAAATGCGCCAACACTTTTGTCCATACTTCGCGTTCATCATCATCAGATTTTAATTTACTCAGAACAGTTTCAATTAGTAATGGAAGACGAGTAATTCGTTGCATTGGTAGCATGAGAAATGAATGAATGCTTAATCCTTGAATAAAAAAATTTGAAATTTTTATCCTACACTTGAATGTATATAAAGACAATTATAACATACCACAACAAACTGGGTCGGCTTCAAGTGTTTCTAATATTTGCGAAAATGGTCCTTTAACTTCTTTGAGACGTTTAAGAGTGCGATCCATTTTTCCTTGATGTTCACAATATGAAATGTATACCTAATGAAAAGAAAATAAAACTTGATGAAAAATTGTAAAAAAAAGGAATTTGATGCTTACATTGAAATATTTTTCAACATGTTTTTGCAAGCTTTCACTTAAACCAATCAACATAATGTTATCTTGCCAACACGACTCCAAGTCACTTAAAAGCCGATCAGAGCATTCTTGTACGGGAATGATATACGAAAACAGTGTTTTTCGATCAGCCGCTGACAAAATCTGTGTATCTCTGAATGCTGGATGATTCATAAAATGTGATTTTAATAAATTGAGACTTTTTAAATACGAGGCTTCTGATGTAAGAATTTCAAATTTGGCTTCTTGCAAATATTTTTCCGTGTTAGTTAAGCTCAATAATATTTCTGTTGCAAGAACTTCAGGTACCTCGCTCCATAGAGTACGACTTGAGCCACGATTGGGTTCAACAAGTTGCAAGGCTGTTGGTCTCAAAGGTTTCTTTATATTTTCATCAGCATCAGATATTTGTTCTTTTAATACGCCGACTTCTTCATATCCATCAGTGTCATCAGATGAAGTGACAATTTCAATATCACGAGAAATACTTTCCAATCGAGCAGCATTGTATATTTGGTAGAGGGGCTCATTGATGAACATACTATGTAGCGTATCGTCTCCCGGGCCTCCTTCTCCGCCTGTGCTAACGCCAGAACTTCCGCTTGAGCTAATGACACTCTCGCCGCTTGTTTGATATAATCCCGCTTCTGCGTACCATGATGTATTTTTATCACGTTTGGAATTGCGATGATCACCGTTGAAGGATTCTGGTTTAAAAACACCACATTCCGCATACCACGATGTCGTCCCGAGTTTCTTGCTTCCGCGCGATTTATCTTTTTCAATCGCAGGAGGCGGAGGAGGCGGATTATTTGGTCTTGTTGTCGATGATCTTCGTTTGCTGATGAAATCTGGTGAAAAAGATTTTCGACTTTCATCACGTAGAATAACATCATCAACGCCCAATTTGTTTATTTTTTCATTCGAATTAGATTGACTCGAATTGTTGTCTGTTTGTCTGTTCATTGTAATAATCGAAGACGATCCATTTACTGTTCTCGTATCATTGCCAGCAAATATTCCTGAGTCAACATCTACAGAATCGGATATGTAAAAGGTACTTCGACTATTTCCATATGTTGAGCTGCTAATACTAAGGCTCGAATCCGTGGCGAAGCTCTTTCTTAACTTTGACTTGAAGCTTCTTCCAGATTTTGACTTTTTGCGTGAAAAATCATTGACATCAGTTGTTGGTCCATTTCTAATGTTTGATGACGAAGAAGCGTTTGCTGTTGAATGGCTTAATATTGGACTAGATATTGACGATGAAGATATTGGCGTAATTGCCATTTTTGGTGAATGGAAGTCATGATTTTCATATGGCTGCGTTTCTTCAATTTTTAATGATATTCCCGAAACAGTTGACCTTCGTACGTTTTTCTTTTTTGTCGGTTTTTCCTTCACTAACGTTGAAGTGTTAGGAGTGTTTGCTGAACTCATATCAGTTGGAACATAAAAAGTCGTATTTTCATATTGTTGTGCGGGAAAAGTAATTGACTTTTCCGATTTAGGTGACGTCATTGACTTTTTTCGAATTTTATTAAAACCCTTAGAAATTTCACTTTTTGAAATTGATCCGAAAGTTTTGATCTTTTGCATGAGAGCATACACTTGTTTTGATTGTTGAGGCGGATCAGGCAATTTTGCATTGTGTATATCGACTCCGCTATCAGCTTTCTTGATTTCTGCATCAGATTCACAATCACTCTCAAATGAGTCGAAACTGTCATCGTGATCGTCTTGATGTTGATCGTTTTTAAGAATGTCGTCCTGCGCTGAAAGGAGATTCAAAGGTCGTGTTTTTAATTTCTCCTCCAATCTTAGTTTGGCTTGTTCCATTGAGCAAAGAGATTCATAATGATGGTCAAAATCATCTGAAAAAAAAACAAAAAACAAAAAATCATCGTTAATATGGAAAATAGTTCATTGATTGTCTATCATAGTAATGATCTTAATTCCAAACATATTTGTGTTTCTTAGAATCTCACCTATAAACGCTGATATTTGTTGCGTTTCGATACTTTTATCATCGTCTAAACAAGTACTGAACCTAACAGAGCAAAAAGAATCTCGTTTTTGAAGTTTTTGGCTACCCTTTGAGTTCAAATTAAAGTTATTTCTATTTTCGGTAAAAACATTTTCCATGTTTTCATATATGGGATCCTGAATATGCTTTGACGGAAGCGCAGAACTCGTTTCCACAAAGTAAACGTTAGAATGTGACGTCACAAATACTTCTCCAGCAGCTCGAGGTCTTCGTTTACGAGGAATTGTTTGAATAGGAGGCAATGGAGCAAGCATTGGTTGAGCACCAAAAGACATTATTTCGATTGTTTTTTGCACCATCCTAAAATCTTTCATTTGTCGATAAATGCAAATAATTCACAAACATGACATTGATTGGCTGAAGAGGATCATTAAAAATTGAAAAAAGAAAGAAAACTATATATGAAATTTATTTCAAGAGATATTATGCTAATGTTGTTTGTGCCCTTTTACATCTTACTAATAAGATGAACTCAATTTTTAATTCATTTGTAAATGCAACATCAGAAATAAATTATTTTTAATTTAAAATTTGTAAACTTAATTGTAATCTTGAAAAAAAAATTTTTAATGATTACACATGTAATAGTCATAAATAATTATTATTAATTTAAAAATTACTTTTTTGTAAAATTTGTTTTCATTTTTATTGAATGCAATACACAATAAATAATATAAAGCATTTTCTATCATCCGCGTATTATATTTATCTATCACAAAAATACAAAGGATTATATAAATTATATCATATGCAAGAATTTAGGAACAGACATAACGTTGATTCAAACTAACAAACGTCAGTGTTCTTACATTTGTATAAAATTACAATTTTAAGAATCTATTTGTTAAAGTTCAGTTGTTTTTTTTATTCGCATTGAACAGCAACAAACAAAACAATTGTATCTCAAGCATTTTTTGCTGGTTTTATCCCATCATTCAAATCACATTCTTACATAGTTTTGTTGTGTACACGGAAATTTTTAGTGAAAAGCCACACTAATAAACAGCATTTATCTACATGCTCGTCGAATCGCTAACAAACAATGAATAACGTGAGATAATGTTATTAATGTGAAAATTTTTATATTATTGTAAGGTAACGCACATATTAAAGTTGTACAGTCAGGTCAGATAAGTAATTCATAAACAACAAAAATAGTTAGTCTTTGATGTCATCTACAACGAATATTTTGGGTAACTTTAGTGAAACAAAAAAAAATGAAATGATGTCAAAAAATAACCTTGAAATAGTTTATGATGACAGTTAGTCATTATTGTTAAATCTTTCCGTTTTTTTTTTGTTCAAATTTTGCAAAAAAGCTTTTACTAAAATTGATGTTTAGCAAAAATAAAAAAAAATGTCAACATGATTTCACTCTAAATTTGCCCACAAAATAACTCAAGGTTGTCCTTGTCTTTGAAGTTAGTTTTCAACCAAATAAAAAACCAATTTTTTTACACAATCAATCACAATAAATAATCGTAAAAATCATATAATAGGCGATCATGTCCAACAATGAGATTTTAAACATGATTATAATTAATTACTAATTTACGATTTTGCGTAAATATGATTTACAAATTTTTTTGTTGAGAACTTAATATAAGCGACAGAAAAACCAGAAAATCATGTGAAAATAAATTTTTAACAAATTTTTACAAACATACCCATACAATTTTTGAACGATTTTTAATGGAACTCGTATTGTATTTTTTTTATTGATATAAGGGATAGAAATTTATTAAATTTTATGACAAATTAAATCTTCAATTCTTTGATTACTCTTCCCATTTGAAGTTAAGTCATATAATCAACATCAGCATTATTGTCTTCTGCTACTGTCACAAGCGATAATGCGCTTCTGTGGATGTATTTAATTATATGCGAAAGTGCAGTGATTCATAATAATATAAAAGGTTGAGTGTGAAAAAGCAAACGTTGTATCTGATTTAAAATATTGCTATAAAGGAAGTAAAAAGTATACTGTTGTAATTAATGCCTAAAGCAGAAATGGAGTGAATTGCGTCATAATAAATGAAGAAGAAGAGTTGCGTCGATATCGAGTGGAAATCATTGTTGTAAATTTGCATTGAAAATACAGTTAAAAAAACTACAAAAGGATCAAATTTTTAAAACATTTCGTGGATGTCAGGAAACTGAAATATTTTTATTAATTAACAATATAATCATATTTCTTGAAGGGAAAAATGTTCAAGGTTCAAGTCGTTTTTTTTTTTGTAAATAATAATATTCGTTGCTTGATCTTGTGAGTTACTATTTTTTATTTCTGTATAATTGTTGTATTCTTAATTATACAAATCTTTTGAATACGAAAGAGAACACGAATGAATAAGCTTCAATGATGGCAATATTTTTGTTGTAAAAATAGAGTACATAGCAATCCATTTTCTGTTGTTTTTGTAATAAATTAAAACAGTAAATTCATAAGCACAGACTATAAATAAGGCTAGTAGACAATCGCCCTATTTAAAAATCAACTTTAACTATTTATTGATATTGAAAATAAAATTAAAACAAAAAACTAATCGACCACTATACAATGCTCCTTCGAATGTGCGCCATTCATAAGAAATTTTATACTTGACATCCCACTATTGGCTTTTTCCTGCTTATTGTTAAAATCATTCGCTTTTACAAAATTCTAAAAAATATATTAATAAAAAGAAAGAGTGGGTTGAAAGTCGATCAGAATTCGCATGATGAATATAGTCACGAATTGGGCGTAAGATTTTTTTTATTTAAAAATAAATACTGTTGAATCAAATGGACTGATGCTTTACAGCATTTAACGATGACGCCTCGGTATAATCTGAGTGCCAAAAAAATTAATTGTAAAACCAAATTACTTTAGTAATTTCCGTTATGGTAAAATTTGGTAAGAGGTGAGATAATGACCACACAAAATTTCATGCGTGCATCCTACAATTTTTATTGTTTTTTGACCGTCAAAACAATCCAAACAGACCTACCATAAAAAGAAATTTATCTCACTTTTTCGAATCTTCATCATCTAATGAATCTTTTATTATAGGTAGTAGGAGAAAGCAATGAAGAAAAAATGAGACACGAGATTTTTAATGATATAATTATTAAAAAATAAATTGTAAATAACTTTTTTTCAATTGATCTCATGAAGTAAACTGAACTGACAAACAAACAAAAAAGAATAGCAACAAAGGTTATGGAGACAAAAAATGTTCCTGTTAATTATAAATAGTGAACTATCTAATAAATAAAATCATGGGATAGTATTTAATTTTATTAAAAATAATCATAACAATGCTAACGGAACGAACAACGAGGAAAATGAGTTTTTGTTGTTTTTAATCATTTAGAGCAATTTAAATATGTGAATGGAAGAGGTATTCAGCCAATTTTTTTTTGTTCGTGATTTGACAAAAAAGCAAACAACCTAATTGTTTGTTTTAGAAGTTGATCTGAAATGGCAACAGGTCTTTTATGTGCTAAAAAAAAACGTTATTAATAATAAAAATATCTGTAATTAGTTATGCACCATTTATTGTTGCTTTTCTTGATAAAGTTCAATAAAATCTAAATCAATGATATTAGTCACTAAAATTAAAAAAAAAAAACAAATTCTTATTTAAGTTCTTAGAAATTAAAAGGTATAAAAATATAGTGCAATAAATTTCATTCTTTTAAACCTCGGAAATCAGGTAAACATTTAAGCGCGTAACAATCATTAAATAAACGAAAATGCCCTTAAGTGTTTCTTCTGACTAAAATACAAATATCGAAATAATTTTGCACAAATAAGAAACAAACAAATTAATATTTAAAAGATTTCTCTTTAAATCATGAACTTGGGTCGTAACATGCTTATGAGAAACTTTTGTATTCGCGCGAATGACGTGAAAGAGAGAAATTAATGATTGCTTGAGCTCACACGTGATGAATGACTTATGACGTTTGACTCTCGACAAATCACTTGCATTGAAAAAGCACCTTGAATTAGCAAGAAAATACAAATTGTAGTATATGTTTGTATTTTTGTTCTGCATGTCAAAATTAAGCAAATAAAAGCCTAAATTAATGCTATATAGATTATATAGATAAATTATAAATTTTGAAGAAATATTTTGAAAGCTATATTTTTATTAGCGATCATATTCTTTATGGAAATCATGAAAAATCTTACAGGTATTTTATTCTGATCTGTAATATCAAAAAATTTGATTTTTTTTCGAAAATTTCTTAGATATGAGAAAAAAATTTCATTTTTCGTCAATTAAACCAAATCGTGTCTTTTTTATGCATCAAAAACAAATTAGTATATGGAACATGTGCCACAAAGATGTTAATGTATTCAATTACTTGTCACTGCGGTGCGTGCAAATCTGCTAAGCTCACCTACCTAATAATTAATTCAAAGCAATTCAAATGAAATGAAAAGAAA
Source organism: Culicoides brevitarsis (assembly GCF_036172545.1). Classification (NCBI taxonomy): domain Eukaryota; kingdom Metazoa; phylum Arthropoda; class Insecta; order Diptera; family Ceratopogonidae; genus Culicoides; species Culicoides brevitarsis. The sequence goes on along the minus strand of NC_087086.1, from coordinate 42,949,680 downwards.
ATCCACAATTAACATTTTTTCTTCCATAAAGTGTTTGTTTGTTTACTCTTTTTTTTTTAAATATTGTACGCAACAGACACATTCCTTCACTAACAAAGTATAGATACACGTAAAATGAAGTACATTATAAATCATGTTGTGTTGCAAAATATTAAACCATGCGTTTGTTTTTTGTTTGTTGAATTCCGTATTTTTTATAAAAAAAAAGAAGATGATAGAGTAAAAAAATTGCAACATCCCAAGTTGGATAAATTGTATTTCCTAATCCAACGAAATTATTTTATACTTGCTGAAAAACGAGTTTTTAATGAACATCATCTTTTAAAGTTTTATTCATTCATATATTTGTACCAACATTGAGGTTCGTCTTTATGAAGTGAGAAAAAAATATGCGGTTATTTTTGGGTGTGCAAGTTTACGTGCGAAGACGATGATAGACAATTTTCGATGGCAATTTGTGTTTATAGACTACAGGTAAGTTGTAATTAAATGAAACATTTTATTATTTTTTTTCCTCGGCTTAGTAATGTCAGATATTTTACTCAGTAGGTAAATTGTAAGACAAGCGAAGTAGATGCAAGAGGAACAAATTACTGGTTTGAATGTTTTCAGTTTCAAAATTGGAAAATCAAGTTTTTTCAACACAATAAAACAGAAAGTGATCGGGACAATTATTCAATCTCATAAGAATGAACAGTAATAAAATTGGATTGCTGTGAACTTGAATAAAACAGCGATGATGTCAGTTGTGTATATCCTAGCTTGAGTCACATACTCAATTGTGAACTGTTGATTTTCTATGTACCTATATATGAATAGCTATATAAATTCAACGTATGTAATGTATATAAATTGAAAGCTCTCCATTTAGTCCAATAATTTCATTTTATTTGACTTCAAGGTAAACTGGTATGATCATGTCTAGCGTTTAATTCAGGAATGGTAATCGATTTTTTTTGTTTGTAATATTTTTAAAATATGATGACCAAATTTAATTGAATGGATTTTTTTCATAATAAGTTTTCTTTACGTTGAAGAACTTTTGGTTACCAATGACAAGCTTTGACAAATTCGTTATTATGCTCATATTGTTTTACTGCAGAAAAATTATTTTCTGCAATACTAATGAATACAGCTGCAAATAACAAAACTATAAAAAGTATGGCATCTGATTTGTATGAATTTTCGTTGTTTGTGAAACTTCAAATTATAGAAGTTTCAGTAAATAAAAAACATCATAAAACATTTTGTCGCTGAAAAAATCTGAAATATATTCAAGAGCACGTTTTTATTTTGACGGATATTATCGCCAAATTTACGGCGATAAATGCTTATCGTATTGCAAAAGGACTTTTCATACTTCATGTTCCAGTTATTTTTCACATAAGTCGGCTTTCAATGTGCAATAATTCAATGTAAAATGTTTCACCACAACATACTTCACGCGAGTATGCATTTATTATATGCACAAGAAACTTGTTTTTAATAAATAATTACATTGCGATTATTTAATCAAATAACGTTCAATCGTATCCGCAAGTATAATTTTTGGTCATGTTCGAATGAAACAAGCACGATTTTGATAAATTTCACTTTCGAGTATTTTTAATCCATCCTTTTGTTTTTGTTGAATAAACATTTACATTTTTGTATTGGTAAGGGCACAAACTATTTTACTTTAATTTTAACCTCTTAACACCAACCCTTTTTATTTTTGATTGATATTTTATTTACTCTGCTATTTTATTATGTTATTTAAATATGTTTCAATATTCACAACTTGTATTTAACAAACATTGCTCTTTGAGCTATTGAAACAGATCACTGATTTTTTATTATTATTTTTTTTTATAATTCAGACATGACGTGTTGCTTGTTCAACGACCGAAACTCGACTGATTTTTCACAACAAATTTCCATAATTTCCAACAGCACTTCCATGATTTCCAACAGCACTTCCATTATTCCAGCCTGGAAGCGAGTGTCTATACACATACACGGTACGATGTCGGAAATTATTTTTTTTGCACTGGGATTTGTCGGAAATTATTTTCTCTGCATTGGGGCTGAGTGCCGTGAGTGGTTTGAGTGACTTTGAGTGGTTCGAGTGACTTTGAGTGACAAAATCCCAATGCAAATTTCCGATGATATCGAAGAATATCAATTGCATACTTTAGTGCGAGCGCAAAACTGTGAGAATTGCATTAATTTTCAATTGTTTTCTAACCTTTTTTTTTCAACAAAAAAAAAAAAAAAAAAAAAACAATTTTTAACTTTACAATAAATTTTTCAATTACAAATTTTTCATTTGCACAAATCATAAATATTTTTGGTTAAGAACAACTATATTTGTAGACATCAAGAAATAAAAAGTTTGTCTATTTATTTATTTTTTTCTTGGGAGCGAACATAACTTAACATTTAGCAGTTAATTTGGAAAGTGAAACTATTTATTAACTGAAAAGTTTGCCTGTTTTTTGTTATATAAACGTCATAGAATCAAGATCATTTAAATAGAAAAAAAAATAAAAACTTAAATAAAAACATACATACCTTCAGAGTCTCTATGGAGATTTTTGTGTTGATCTCTAACTTTTTTTGACCATTCGGTATTTCTGTTTGTTTTTTGTTGTTTTTCACGTATGCTGAAAAAATAAACATTTCGTAAATCATCATATTAGTAATAATTAAAAATTGTGTTTTTTACATAATGAATTTTTGGGAATTGTTTCCTTCGTCGTCGGAAATATCAATCCAGTCATCGCTGTTCTCACTTCCCCGTTCACTTGGAGGAGAAATGCTTTGTCCCGTGCCCAGTGTTGTTCCATAAATGCTATTTGTCTTTTGATCCGAAGCTAACGTCATTGTCGACTCTGCATGTTGCAAGAAATGTCCAAATCTATCAAATTCATTCTTTACCGAATCATACAATAACGAAGCAGAGTCCCCCCCATTTGTTTTTGAACGTTGTTGGATTGCTTCATAGCAGCTCGATAAAAGAGATTGATCATCGGCATGTTTAATAGTATCGTAAATATTTTCTTCGTAATAATTGTGTTCGTCACTATTGCTGATATCTGTTTGAGACTCTTGAGCAGTGACTTTTTGTGTGCCGTTTCTCGGCGGCAATGGAATTTGCTCCTTTTGTTTTTCAATATTTGATGAAGGATGCTTGGATGGAGGTCTTGGAGGAATATCTGTATATTTCACATGCTCATAGTTATCATGGATGATGCGTTTTGGCACAGGAAGGGGCAAAGGATCATCATCGTTTTTAACTATCGAAGGTTTTCTCGGAGCTGGAGGTTCTGGCGGATCGCATAAGTCATAACCATCATCTGTAGTTCCTTTTGTGTTGTTTTGCGATCGTTCTGACACATTTAAATCTACCTCATAATCGTTAACTGTCTCATATGAATCAATACTCCCTCGTTTGTCTTTCACTTCGATTAAACTTTGATAAATGTCTTCAGGATTTTCGGTCTTTTCCATCTCACTGTCATTACTTTTTATTATATATTCGTAGACATCTTTCATGTTAACTCTCGATTGTTCATCACACATTTCGTTTATGGCTTCCGTAGAACTTTCTGCTACTTTTATGGTTGATAGAAGTCTATTTTTCTCATGTAAGGTACTTTTGTTTTTCGTATACGAATGAAAGTCATTAGTGTTGGAGCTCTCATCGTGTGGGAAACTGTTTTCATCCATGGAACGTGTTTTATTAATTAATGCAGCATTTATTGCTTCAACTAAACTGCTTTGGATGTCGTTCATACTACAATAACTATTCTTTGGCAAAGTTGCGTTTCGGAAAAGGAATGATGAATTCGGTTTATAATCCGGAGTTATCGGCTCAATATTAATATTTGGAATGATAGTTTCTTCAGACATCTTTGTATTCTTTTCGTTTAGTTCTTCATTTTCTCGCACCGCATTGTCGATAGCAGAACTAACAGAACAATCTTTTATTTTCTCTTCGCAATCTTGTGTTGACTTTTTGTTATTGGACGTAATTAAGGAACGGCATTTCATTTTTTCGTACATTCGTGAGTATTTAGACTTGTGATCTGATTCGTGCTTCAGGTAATGCCGAATGTTACCCAAACTATTACTATTAACATCATCCTTTAACTCTAATGTTTCTTTATTTTTAGAGTTAGGAGATACTCTATTAATATCAGATTCAATAGCAACAGTCATTTCTGACATAACAAAATCAGTGAGTTTTTCTGCTGAAGTAATTGACGTTTGTTTGTGAAGTCTTAAAGCTTGACTGCGTAGCATTACTGTTTCACTTTTATCCGGTACCTTCGGTTTAACAACTGAAGTTCGATCAACATTTGTCGATTTTTCATTTTTCGGCTCGAATAATTGGATCGTTTCTTTAACACTTTTTTGACGAGAGTTTCGTTGTTGTCTTTTCATGCTTGCTTTTCGTCGAACACTTGCTTTTTTTCGACTTTGTCGACTGGATACAGATGAAGTATCATCATTGCTATCACGTATTCTTTTATTCTTTATGGAATCCTCTTCGACAATTTTATATACATGACCCGCAACTTTATGCACAATTCCTCCATTTTTTTTCACTTCGTTCAATAAGTTTGAGTCTTGTTGAATCATTTCATTGAATCTTAAAGTCAGTGCAGCTACTCTGCTGTTATTTTCTTGATGTTTGAACCGTCTGCTATACGAATTGGTTGGTGTTGTATTTTTTGTTGTGCGAAAACTGATTTTCCTTGATACTTTTCCTTGATGACTGTCTGTTGACGATTTCGCTGCTAGTTTTGCTTTAATAACTTTTTCAGGCACAACCATATCGACCATGTCGGAAACCATAAGGTTTGACCCTTTGCGCAACTGGGTTTCATTGTAATTTTTTTTAGATTCTGACATTGTGTGAGACTCACTATGATGCATGATAACTTCCATATTATTAGATGTGTCACTTTTCCGACGAATAACTAAATCATCCCGTTTTGCCCAATGTATTTTTGTTCCTCCTCCTGAAGTAGCAATAAGCGGAAAACTTGGAGCAATGGGAGATTTCTGAATAAATTCACTATCTTCTTTTGAGTATCTTCGATTTTTGACTGTTTCTGCACTCTTATACTTATCAAAATTATCTATACTATTATATGACTTTAGCGTTATGCCCGAAGAATTCTTTTCAGGACTTGTTAGACCCTTGAAAATATTTAAGGAAGGCACTGAATTGGCACGTGACTTTAAGCTTATAGTAACACCTTTATTTGTGTCAACTTTTTTCTTGTAATTATCATCATTAAATTCATCTAAACATTTTGCACTAATGTTTCCCGTTAGTGTTGCACTTTTTTGTTTGATTTGCGATTCATTAGAATTGTTTCTGCTTAAAATATGACTATTCCAAAATTGTTTTAAACTTTTGACATCGCGATACTCATTACTCTTACGAAATTCACTGTTTTTTTGCACATGAATGTTCAATTTATCTTTATCTCGATATTTCACTTCGTCAATTTTTCCTTTCAAACTACTGGATTGCGTTGACGACGAAGTACCAAAAAGATTAAATCGTTTAATGAATGAAATTTGTTTGCTGTTGAAATTGCACTTGTTGATACTATTATTTATTGACGAATCAACGTTTAATGAAGTTTTGTTGTTTGTAGAGGAACATTTAAAGTTGTAACTGCTTCCAGACATGTTGATGAATTTGAATGATAATATTTGCGACTGACACACAGTACAAAGTGTTTATTTTGACGGTGAGACCTGAAATGATGAAAAGAAAAATAAGTAAAGTTTTTTGATAAGAGAAAGTGTTTGCAAAAGTACGTGAGTCGACTTTTATTTATGAATAAATGAAGGTTTGGGTATTATATTCGGTATTTGTATTTGTTACAAACAACTCAAATAGTTGATGTTATTATTTAAATTAATGAATTATTTTAAAGTTGCCATAAATAAGATGAAGTCAACATTATGTTTTAATCATTTAATTATTTCGAGTATTTATTAATCATTTAATTCACGTGATTGTTCACTTTTTTTTCGTCTTTTTGCAATTTGAAAATAATGTAAAATAATCGAATATAAAGCTTTTCTTCTGTCGTCAGTATGTAGCAGTATATAAAAATAATTATGCGAAACTTTTATAGAATTTGATCAGTAGCTTTTGATTTTACACAATTTCTCAGTCTACTCAAATGACTAAAAAGTCATCTTTATTTTGTACGTGATTGTAAAACAAACACTCATTCGGCAGAATGTTTATTCAAAGTTATTTGCCTTTCCAACGTTTTTGGTCATGAAATCGTTTATTTTTCTGTTATTGAAGTAATGAAGTTTACTTTTCGCGCTGAAATGAGAAAACAACCACATTGAAATTAACTTTGTGCACATTAAAGAACAGTTATAATAGAAAATTTTCAAAAGTCAACTAATCGCGTAATGGATGAATAAAACTACAGAAATATTGAAAAAAGGTAAATAGGAGGTTTTTTTTCAGTCACTTATTGTTATTGTTATCAAAGTAGTTATGACGATGGCAGAACAGTTAAAAAGCTAATGAAGCAAAAATTTAGTTTGTAACGGTGTATTTCTATTAACACCTGAATGTGATCGTGTGTTGAAGCATCATAAAGTTTTTAATAAAAACAACAAAAATTATATTAAAAACAGGTCCAAAATACGGTCATTCTTATATTCTCACACATCGTAATATGAATGTTATGCATCTCTCCTGTTTAATTTGTTTATATATATAGCGAATATTTATATGTTAATGTTACATTGGAAGCAGCGACAAGGCACACTTTTCAGTATTGTATCTCTACTGAAATATATGTTCTACTAATAATGGAAGTTGTCGTCTTACTAATACACATAAATTTTATACGAACAGGTATAAAAGTGTGTTGAATAACTTTAAATGCATATTTCATTTGTTTGCTACTTAACTTTATTTTACTACTGCAAACAACTTGTCTTATTTTTCGTTAATATTAAAATTATCAGCATTTAAAAATCTCTGAAAAGAGCGAAAGTGTATGAAATTGATTAAAATGTTTTTGAGGCGGACTACAAAAAATACAACTCATACCATTGTAAGCAAATAAAAATGAAATTACTATAGTATACCAAAAATAATTATTTATCATTATTATTATTATAATAGTTAAAAAACTTTGATGTATATTTCTTTAAATTTAATTTTCAAACTCTTATTTTTTTAAACTTGCAATTTTGATGCAAGTTGAAAAAAACTTATTTTATCGTTATATTTAAAAACATTTATGATGATATTTGTAGAAACCTTAGTTTGCAAGAAAAATAGTTGACTTTATCATAAATGCATAATTCTTGTTACTTTTCAGAATTGTTGAATAAACTCTCTGTGTTGTAACGTCTCATTCATATCCAAACAAATCATAAATTCCAATGCATTCATTGTCAATTCGTTACTAACAACAAAAAACGCAGACATACATCACACTGTATATTCTTTTTTCATTAAGTAATATATTTAATAATGCACACATATTTTTCATGAAGGAAGCAAATACAAGGTTTATCAACCCGCTTTAATTAAGAAGCAGTTGCATTCTGAATTGAGTTAAGCCAGACAAGAGATGATAGATCTACACATGAACTATACTAAAATATAAAATTTCTAATAATAATTTCCGTCTAAATATATGCTTATTTTCATCGGTTGTAAACTGTATGTATAAAAAAAATATAAGCTTAAAATTTTGATATTTATTTTACTTTTCAACATAAGTTCATTTTAAAATAATTATGGTAACAAGAGTAATGTAAATATTTAACAACAATAAACACATATATTCTAAGCTAATTCAGAGTTTAGTTGAAAGAAATAATTAATTTTTTTTATAAATAATGCATGTTATTGTTACTTTGGCGATGTTTATATTGCAAATTTTACAAGTTATTTTGTAGTGCACTAAATACATAATGAGAACAAAATGTTGTTGCACTAATTTCAAGATCGTAACATTGCTTGAAGTAACTATGGTAACACTATATACTTAACTTATAATTACTATATAATCCGACACGAATCATTTATATGTCTATTTGTTGGAAATTTATGTGTTTTTATTTGTTGTAATGAAAACGGTGAGAATATCTAGGCAGTGATGACATCAAAGATTAAGTATCTGCATATAAAATATTTATTGTTCAAAAATTATTTGGCAAAAAACACAAGATTTTGAATAAAGGTCACATTTTAAATCGTTACGAAAAAAATGTGCAGTTATGATAAATGTAAATGGGTTATGTGGCTGAAAATTTTTGCTTTCTATTGAACACTATTTTTCTTCTACCTTTTATTTGAGAAAATTACTGAAATTGCTTCTTTGAAAGAAATTCAGTTGTAAAGTGACTAAAAAAGAGATAAAACACAGAACACATCACTGAATATTAATAATTTTTGTAAAACACATGCCCTGTATGTAAATAATAAAAAAAACATTTCCAAATTTTATTTTTTTTTTGGGTGATTAAAATTTTCTGTTTCTTTTTTTTGTGTATCAATCACTGATATATAAATTTTCTTCAATATGAATCCTCATATAGAATTATAACATAATTCTAAAAAATTCCGCAAAAAATTAATGTATTACAAAAACAAATGGAAAATAATAATAATCTGTGGATGCCTTTTGGATGGTTTTCAAGCTTGAAAATTGAAAAACTAAAAATACGTAAAAAATACGAAAAAAATACGTAAAAAAATACGTAAAAAAATACGTAATTTTCATTTTGAGAGCCCATTTGATGGTTTATAAGCTTGAAATTGATAACAAATACGTGCAAAATGGTTATACGTGAAAAATAAAAAATACGTAAAAAAATACGTAAAAAAAAATACGTAAAAAATACGTAATTTTCATTTTGAGAGCCCATTTGATGGTTTATAAGCTTGAAATTGATAAAAAATTAAGGAAAATGCATTTGAATGTCTTTTTGATGGTTCTCAAGCATTGAAAAATAAAAAATACGTAAAAAATACGTAAAAAAATACGTAAAAAATACGTAAAAAAATACGTAAAAAATACGTAATTTTCATTTTGAGAGCCCATTTGATGGTTTATAAGCTTGAAATTGATAAAAAATTAAGGAAAATGCCTTTGAATGTCTTTTTGATGGTTCTCAAGCTTGAAAAATAAAAAAAAACGTAAAAAATACGTAAAAAAATACGTAAAAAATACGTAATTTTCATTTTGATAGCCCATTTGATGGTTTTCAAGCTTGAGGAAAATTGAAAAATTAAAAATACGAAAATATATGTTTTTTAAATATCGCTCTTTTTTGAGAAAGTGAACAAAGGTTTCTTTTAAATGACTTTGCAATTAAATTTTTTGCAACGAGTGATGTTCGCTGGGCTTTTGTGAATTGCAACTGAACTTGTAAGGACTCTTTTTTGAGCAAATTTGTCATTTTTGTCGATAAACACTTGATATATTTCCTTATTTTTGCAATACACAAGTGTCGCAAAATTATTTTTGTTTTTGTAATTATCGATTTAAACTTTACAAACCATAAATATGTAGATGTATTTAAAAATAACGTACGAAGTAAGCCTATTATAGAAATATTTTAACACATATACACACCCTGAAGCTCATTATAAATGTAGACTGTGAAACGTACATATGTTACATAGGCAAGACACACTTTGAATTTTTTCAAAATTTTATCGATATGTATTTTTGAACAAAGTTTAAAAGCGCTTCAATAAAAGCTGTGAACGTTTAATCTGGAAGTTTTTGGAGTTTCAAAATATATGCAGTGTCTAAATTAAAAATATAAGTTTTTTAATATTTTCGCAACAAATATGATGGAAAATTAGCAAAACACTCTAATTTGGGTTAACTGTAATTATGTTATAAATGTATGTTAATGATAATTATTTTGGCAGATGTAATTTAGTATTGAATTAATTTTATAAAGATATTTATAAAATATTAATAATAATAGTACCTTATTTAAAATTTATTAAATGTTAAGACACAATCAACTATAACTTTCTATACATTGGATTTTTATTTATTTATTTATTTATTAAGTTTATAATTATAATAAACTATACCTTATATGTTACTGTGCTCTGTGCGATGATCATCGCATTATTTAAATTATGCAACACAGACTTTCTGAATTTGTCATGCACTTTTAATTATGAGCAGGAAAGAAATTTTTATTGCATCAACGTGATATTTTATACTTGATAATTATAATTATATATTTTCATGATTCATGAAAATTAAATTTTTTATGTTGTACTTTTATTATTTTTTTTTTCAAATCACTTATTTGATTCAGGTTAAATCATATTCACTTTTTTACTGTCAACTGATCCACAATTTATCATATTATATTGCTCAAAGTATATTGCCATATTCTTGAAATCCTTTTATTCCAAATATTGAAAGCGTCATACGTTCTACATATTTAATATAAATATTTTTAAACGATTTAAAATAAGTGATCCGTTTGAGTCGACGATCAAAAGAAGACTGGAAGTCGTATGAAATAAATGTGAACAAAAACATACAATTTGTGTTGTAGTTGCTTTCTTATAAGATATATTGTCGACTGAAGTTGTATTTGTGTGTGTAAATATTTTGAAATGTATGAAAACTGTTGGAAAGTATCGTATCAAAAGATACTATAGACACTGTATGGAAATATACAAACATTTTTTGATTATTATGTCTGTAACGAGAGAAAAAGTATGCATTTAAGGCTAAAAACCTTTAAATTTATGCAACCAAAAAGTCACACTGACCTTGAAATATGCTCTTACTTATTGTCCGGAACAATAGCCGCCTCCACGAATATGACCTGTTATGTTCAATGTAAATAAATACCATTAAACCGGTTTTGCAAACACGTTGATCCGTTTTTAAAAATTGGAGGAAAGAATGCAACATGATATATTCCAAATTATTTCATAGATGAAGATCAAAAAACTTTATTGATCCATAATATGTATGTAAAGGATGAGACAATCGATTTTTTTCTATTAAATATTATTGTAGAATCTTATGGTTGTTTTTATTTTAAAAAAATAATATTAGAAAGAAACTTTTTAGTATTTTTGTTAGAGAAGTGTTGAATGGGTCAAGTGCGTGATCAAAACCAAAATATTTTAACGGCATTCTATATATTTTTTTTTTACATAAACATGAAAAAATGTATTAGAGAGTTAAGAAAAATAGTTATTAACCCCGAGGCGAGTAATAATGATAATGTTCATGTTTTTATATCGAGGCAAATTTTTAAGAATGTACGATATCTAAGTAGGTGTCACATATACATATAATCGATGTACAAGTATTTATATCATATAGTGAATATAGACATGCGTCAAGTTGTTACACTTATTCTACTATGGAGGTGAAAAAATCAAAATAGCGGTGTTTTTCATATTTGCATGCTATTCAGGGCCATATGCAAAGAAATTACAAACAAGAAAATGTCTCGTACTTGTAAGTGTGTTATTCTTTTGACATAAATATGAAACTTACTTTTTGACATAGATTAGAGTAGTACATGTAGTTTTATTCTGCAAATTTTTTTTTTTAAATAAATCTCTAAAAACCATCCTGACAAAACTAATTTTGATTACAGTAACGTTTTCTATAAAAAGCGCAGTTTTGTTAACCTTATGATAAAAATAAAAAAAAAATAAGTAATGAAAAATATACGGGGTTTTGTAACATGATACTTTTACTATCAAAACGAATGACATGAGAATCCTTTATTCATATTTTTTTAAAAATATTTATTCATATCATGTAACAACATTGCATTGTTGTTCATGTCCATTAAACGCTTTTTACACAAAAGAGACAAAACGCTCGATTAGGTATTCCAAAAAAGTTTTATTGTTTACTTTATGATGACGATTGACCTTGTCTTTTAAAAAAATGTATTGTTTTTGTTTTCATTTTCTGTTTATACAGTAAAGCCGCTATTTCAATTTACTTCTAAGTGACACTTTTCGTACAAAGAAATGTTAAGTTAAAGCCCTACATATCACAAACGCATAAAATTAATATTTTCTGAATTCAATGACAGTTGATTAAGACGTGATATGATACAGCGTGATTCAAATGCAACTTGAGCATCTAAATAATACGAAATTGAATTTTTAACGTAATTGGAGAGAGCTTGGATCACAATGTTAGTTATATGGCCTGCGATTGTTGTTATTGAATGGTCATCATTCATAAGTTATTTATATCACGTTGTTGTCATCAGTCAAATTATTAAGAGGACATTGACCTAATTATTCTGCTGCTCATTGCACTTAAATGAAACTTGCACAATTGCAAATCAATACTATTTTACATGCATTTTATTTTTGTGTAACTTTACATATGAGTATTAAATATATATATTTTTTAAATATTAACAAAAAAAAAAAAACATGCGAAAAAGAATTCCCATTCAAGAATGTTTAAACGTTTTTACTACATTTTTTATGTTTGAGTCCAAGAAATATAATATATGTACTACTTTTACTAAAAACGATACCATGTATTTTATACAATACGACATAACTTTTACACAATATAATTACAACAAACAATAGCCATTTTAGTAAAAAAAATAATTGCAAATGCAATAATAATTTTTATTTAATTAATTTATTTTTATTAAAAAATGTCAACAAAGATTTTTCAGATAGGACAATGAGTGCTAAATGTGAATGATACGGAAAATAATAAATGAAATTAAAAAATAAAGTTTTAATGATTGATCGAGAATAATATCAATTTTTTTAAACAATTTCTTTCATTTATATTATTGAACAGGAAACTTTCATAATTGATTTTTGTAAATATATGAAAACAAATTATAAAAGTTTACATTATAAATAAACACTTATAAGTTATTGTTATAAGACTTAAAGTCGCTCGCATATTTTTCTTATCTTAAAAATCTCATATTACAGTAAAAAACATTTTTAAACAGTTGAGCACGTACATTCATAAATGGTAATCCATAAAAGTCCTATATTAGAAGTTCAGTGAATTTGTTACTGTAAGTCTAAAAGAAAAACATTTGTAACTTTCCATGTAAATATATTTTATTTTATTTTTATGATGACTCATTTATTGAAAAAACTGCATTTTATTTTCCTTACAATAAAATACTTATCTTACGCAAGTTAGTTCGGTGAGCTTAAATTTAGGTAATCTTGGGAAAGCATGAAAAATCCTTTGTATTAAATTGAACTATATTTTTTATAAATTTTCTATTGTCACTCCTCCTTTAGAGCTTTCTTGCTTTTATACGGTAGTCAATGATTCATTTAAACGTCAACAAGACAGGTTTATATATTCGTGTATTTCCGTTTTTGCAATAATGGAGCAAATTATTTTTCTCTGATACATACTTACTTTTTCAATGTTTAAAAATGATTCATCCTTGAACCTGTTTTTGAAAGTTAAAGATTGACAGAAACTAAACATTTAGGCGCAAAAACCAAATATTTTCCTAACTAAATGGATACTCTTCTATCTAAGTTTTAATCTTATGTTAATATTTGTAAGAATTATATAACTTAATACAACTTTTTTTTGTAAGAAAGACATAAGTAACTAACTGTGCGTTGCCTACATTTTTATATCTGTCAATGAGTTAAGCAACTCTTCTTAAAATAATAAGTCATAAATTATAAAATTGTTGAAAAACTGCTACCCTTAATAAATAGCATTAATATTATTATAGTTTACAAAATCATTTACAATAAACATCCGGCTTAATATGAAAACTGTGAAGGCACATACAAAAATTATCTTCAAAATTATTTTATTGCTACTTTTAGGCTTGAGTATGATATATTATTGAAATTGATAACTGATCACATAAATAGAGACTATTTTGCATTATTCAAGTTTGATTATTTGATGAAGAGACGAACTCAAATAATACATATACATAAGAGAAAATCTGATAAAAATCGGTTAATTTATTTTAACACTTTTACTATATTTAATTTTTTGTGTGATCTCGCATGATGTGTACAAATTTTTAAAATAATTTTTTGTTATTCAGATTTTTTGTTTATTCAAATAATTGAATGAGGAAACAATTTCTCACCTAATATTGACAATAGTTATTTTAATGTGAGCAAAAAAAAAAAAGAGATCGAGGGTAGGAATGATCCGTAAATGTGATAGATTTGAAAAAAAAAATTTCAAAGAAATTGATAGTAAAGTTCAGTAAAATCACCAAAAGACCTCTATTATTTTCGATTCTTTTAATTTCGACAAAGTAAATTTATTTTCTCATCAATTTGTGCTAAAACACATGATATTTGTCTCTATATATTTGTCTTATCAAATATAAAGTATATAAAACTTAACGTTTTAAATTAAAGTAAATTGAATAGCATGATTATTTAGAAGATAACGATTAGCTACGTTTCTTTTGTTCAAACCATACCGGTGACAAAATTTTCTCATTTTGCGAATCACTTTTTCATTTCACGTTTCATTTAGCAAAAACTTTAAAAAACACGTATTGTTTTTTTTTCTTATATTTACGGTTTCAATAACCGGTTTTTTGATATATATTAAAATTTCTACTTTTTTCATCTTCACAATCAAGAATGATTCAGACTCTGAAGAATGTTCATTAATGTTGACCAAGTATTAAAACTAAAAACCTTTCACTCATCAATTTCTCATTTATTGATACATGGTGCAAATGAATAGAAAGAACAGAGAAATTAATTATCAGAAATTAAACGCATCCATTTCCTGACCATGAATGAAATATCATTCCCTTTATTAATCACGTATATTTAATAGCTCATATAAAAATATTTTCGATTCCGTGAAGAAAATCAAATGTTTATAGAAGCGCATTTTCTAAGTCGTTTATTTATTCACAAAAAAAAAATACAAATAAAACTTACATTGTACTTCTATAAAATAATCCAACGAACAAATATAAGTATCCATGTCGATGAGATTTGATATATTTTATGATCACTGTTTTAAACTAAAGATATTTTCGTCTTTAGTATTTTTTTATATATATATATATATATATACATATATACTAAAAAATATTTACAATAATGAAAACGACCATTCGAATTTACTCTATGGGGTCTTTAGTTGCTATTTCATCACATATTATCATTTTTTTATTTTCTTAATTAGATTATTTAATCATATTTCAACTCTATTCACTTTTGTATGTAATTAATCATACTTTTTTCATTTAAATGAATTGTATTCACATATTTCTCCTTTTCGAAATATAAGTTGCACAGATTTCTTATACATTCTCTTAATCAATTTATATATTGAATTGAAATTAAATTTAGTTCACAATTCTTTCTATTAATTTTTTATATCATACATATTATTGTTGAAGAGAAAATTTTATATTTTTCTCTCTCACATAATTAAAATATGTAATATTTATATTACTGTGACTAAAGTAATTGTTCCAATCCAAAACGAGATAAGATAAAATTTTTCACTTGTTACTGTCTTTATTCAAAATTTATTTTTACTTTTAATCATATTATTTATATAAAAAGTCCAATACAGAATTCATATTTTTTGCTTGATTTCGAATGTCTTGTGTGTGTATATCTATGAAGATATTTTTTTTGTTGACTCAAAAAGTAACCCAATGACAGATTTAAAAAAAAATATATATATTTGACACAAACGATTGTCGTTAGCACGTCTTTTCTTTGTGAAACACGACTACACACTAAAGTCCCTTAAATCTCAAAAGGCGGTTTAGTAGTATGTTGTAACTCATGATGGAGTACATGCGTTGTATTTGTATACTGAAGTTTTATAAGTATATCGACTGACTAATGAAACATATCGTATAACAAAGATAAGTTTTAATATTCAGTTGTGTGAGTATGCGTTTGATAGTAAAATGAGTTTTTAAAAGAATTGTACAATGTCTTATAGTTTTTTTCAAAAAGAAATTGCACTTTAGCTATTTTTATCAAGGAATTGATCATTTAAAAAATGTTAATTTAAATTTTTTACTTCTTTGGTCTTAAGTTCAGCAAAACCAACATTTTATTTTTACAATATTCCTTTATGAGCAAGCAAATTTGAAAGTTTAAAAATTAATGATAAGGGTTTTATCATGATTTGAACTTGAATTTCTTTGGTATGAAAAAAGAATACTCTTTTTGGACAACAATATGATTGTAATATCAATTTCATCAAATTAGAGCCCCTATCGCAACAATTTTTTGTCCAAGTCGAGGAGTTATAAGTCTTGATTAAAATTTTTTGGAAAGTTTACTGTTGCTTAGCACTTACCCGTTGATCATTCTGAAAAATTTGATGTTTTTTCAAAAGAGCATCACAAAATTAGCGCTTTTCATGTGCCAAAAATAAAGTAGTATATGGAACATATACTACAAAAATTATGATAAACGGATAAAGAAATTTTCAGATAATTCGTGATCCGATTGCAATGTACTTTTAAAAACAATTATTTAATATATCAAACATTCAATTCATACGTGGAAAAAACTTGAAATAATTATGTTTTACCGATACTAATTTGAAGTTAAGCTTTAACGATGCTTTATGGATTTTTTGTTTAAATGAAAGTAAAGTTTAATGTTTGTTCTAATTTGTCTCTTGTCAATAGCTACACAGCAAGTTTAGTGAATCAATCAATCAAACATAGCATGTTTATTATCGTCATTAACTATGCATGTTAAGTCTAATCTCTAATTATATATGTAATTAAGTATTACATATTTTATTAATATATATTTTTCACTCACCATATCTTTTTAATTGAATAGTCACAATTTTATCAAGCACACTTTTTTTGACATACTTTACCCTCTTAATAAGATGATAAAATATTTGAAAGTAAGATGAATAATATAGGTATTTTTTAGTGTAATAAATGGCAAATAATTTTATTGCGGAATATTATTGTTTCAATTGTACTTTGCTTAAATCCTTAAATCGAAGCTAATAAAATTCTCAATAGCGCATGGCACAAACAACAATTTTTATGTTGTGCCTTTGTTGCTTAGAAACAGTTAATACCTACAAGACCTAATTCATTGAATCACTGAATTAATATATTAAGAAAAATCAGTTGAAAACGAACAAATATTTTAAGGAGAATAGTTTTACTTCATTTTTTAGTTTTATTTTCACATTATTCATTATTCTACTATTAAAATTTTAATCTTACTTTGTACATTTTTAAATCAAAATATCATATATTATAATTTGAATCCCAATAAAAATTCTTTACACAGAATCAAATTTCGTAGTAAGCATAATTATAATAAATAAATAATTCTTAAAACTAAACAAAAACAATATTGATTTTATTTTTTTAAAATAATAATTTAAATTTAAAAAAAAAGAAAAAATTGAGCTTGTTCCTTAATCTATAGGTATATTGATAGTATTTAGATGAGAAAATATGGAGATTAACAATCCTTGAGATTGAATGACTGTTTGTATACGATTACATGCATTTTTACTTCTTAAAATTATGTACATTTCTATTTACATATCAGAGTTTTAAATAAAATAGTAAAAAATAAATAAATACTTAATTTTAACGGGTTTCATACATTTTGGTATTTACAAAAGTTATTACAAATATAAAATTGGTATTTTCTATACAAAATGTTAAAATATTAAGAGTTATGGATGTTGTGTCAGAAGTCTCACGAGCTCTGTGTGCTCCATATTATTCAATGTTTGCATGTCAACACCTAATGCGCCCGCAACGCCATCCATATCTAAGCCAAATGATGCAAGTAATTCCAAAAATTTCATCTCTTCTCCTGTGTACGGATTTCGCAACGTTGGACATGATTGGTTACATTGTGGCCAACTGCATTGTTCTAATAATCTCAATGTGCATTTCTTTGGTTCAGGAATATTTTTGTTGTTGTGATTCTTATTTCTATTGTTGTTGTTGTTACGATTATAGCCTGTAACTTTTTTATTTTTGTTATTATGATTATCAAATTCTGGCATTGCTAATTGTTGTCTTTGATTTAAATTTTGATTATTTTGTCGCTTCCTTTGGTTATTCTTCTCATGTCTATGATGGTTTGTAGTACTGTTTTTGTGTCGTCGTCTATTAAAATTCTCGTTTTCTATTAGTTTTGGCAAATTTTTGTTCATTAAACCTTTTTTGCTAACGGTCGGAGTTAGTTCATCTTCCAAGATATTTAGTTGCTCAGCATCAAGTATAGATCTTCTCTCTTCTCGCATCTTTCGTCGACGTTCTCGACGTTCTTGACGTTTTAATCTTTTGAGCTCTCTCTCTTCCTTTGTTAGTTTTCTTCGTTTTTCTTTTTCCATTCTGATACGTTTTCGTTCCATTCGCTGTTCTTTTGTCAATTTTTGAGGAACTCGTTTCTTTGAATCATAATTTTCCCAGCAACGCAAAGCATCTGCTAACGATATATCGTCAATTTTGATATCTAACCAATCACGTTTAGTGAGAACCGAGTGACCAATACATGAAGGAGCAAAGACTGCGGTAACATTGTCGAGCGATGTTCGCAAAGCTTTTCCCATTTCATGAATATAATCCCATTGTTGCGGAGTAACAGGAGCTCCAACACTATCTGCAGACATTTGAGCTTCATCAAAGAGCCATTGAAAAACAAAAAGGGGAGCTAAAAGAAAACTTAGTTATTTATGTTTGACAGATTAGAGAAAACTTTTGAAACTCACCTTTTAAAGTATTATAAAGTCGATGACCAAAATAGCAACGCCAAGGTTCGTTTTCATTTTCCGTTACACAATCTTGTGGAGGTGCTCCGTTCCAATGTTTCCATCCTTGACGAACAGCTTCAGATGCTGCAACGGCTCCGGGTGTGTATGGTTCACGGTCTAAAAACCATCCAGAATCACTCACGCCACGAACATTTACATTGAGACCTATTGATAATCAATGTATTAAATAATCAATCTTAATATTTCATGAAAATATATTTGGACAAACCTTTTTCTACTTGCAAGAAATCCTTGATGTTATCCAAGTTTAACATAACTCCCAAACCTCCAGCGGAAGATCCTGCCATCAATAAATCTGTGCCTTGAAAATTTCCTAAACCAAGAGGAATCAAATCGTCAATCACTTGTCGCACAATTAACGATCCCATAAACCTATGCCCATTGTTGTCGGGTTTTAATCTTGTTCCACTCCAAGAATCACTGCTGCAATATGGTACAATTACATGATTTGCATTATACCAATAAGGATTTTCCTGCGGATTTGGAGACAAAATTCCGCCAACTAATAATAAAAGTTTTAGTTAAATTAATATTGACGTTTTATAATTAGTGAAAAAACTTACCATTACGAGTTGAGGGCCATTTATCAGAAGTCATTAAATGTCTTAATTTCATCCATCTTTGTTTGCAAGATTCAATGCTATAACAATGCCATCCTCCCTCAAAGAAAACAACCCATCGACGAGATCCTTGCGATTTTCTCAAATAAAAACCAGCCTTTGACCCATCATTGCAAGTTACAGTTCGATTTGAGAGAAAAACACGCTTCAAAGCTTTTGAGTCGGCATAAACTCCTGATTCTGGTAACTGTCGTTGAATAGAATTTGTTTCGATGGATGATATTTGATGACGCGTAGATTTGTTTGTTGCTCTCGTATTGATTGCTGGTACGTAAATAATGAAAATGAAAAAAGCGAGCTGTAAAAAAAAAAATCAAATGTTATTTACTCCAGAATTTATGCAGTTTGTATAACTAACATCCGAACATTTTGAAACCTTATTTCAACAACAGAGAGAATTCAGATTCCTCTCTCATTGGAAAAATTAAAGAGAAAATTATTTGTGTTGAAATAAAAGCGGTAAGTTTCAATCTACTTTTCTTAATGCTAACATTATTGAAAGTTTTGAAGCAATTCTCGAAAAACATTTACTTTCAACGTGGGGAAAATTGGGATGATGATGACGGTAAGCAATTAAAACATAAATAAATTGTCCTGATAAATATAAATAACGTTAAATACTTCTACTTTTTGATCTGCAACTGGTTTTTGTAATGATCAACATAACACACTTCAACACGATATAACATAATGTTTAATTAAATTAAAAAGGTATGTATGTATGTCATTTTTATTGCTCAAATGTCCTCATCGCACAACTTAAGATAAAATATTTTTGCCTTTTTTGTTGTTAAAAACAATTAAATAATAGTTGTCAGAATAACACTCGCTTGTTCCAAACTATTTATCTCCTGATTACTTCCTTATTCAAAAAGAGGAAAATAAAAGGGACACATCATATTTGCCACTTTCAAATGTTCACATTTTCCAATTGAAAATACTAACAGAAGAAGACGAAGATCCAGTTTACGACTGTGAATGTTGTTATTGTTTCGATACATGGTACGAAACGCGTACGTTCGACGACGACAACAACATAGTAGTATAGAGTTATTTAGAGTAGAGCGGTGAATTTCCTTTGATCTGTTTTGTGCTCGCATTCTGATCAAAAGATTCCGCCAAAAAAAAAAAAGAGAATGAAAAATACTGTTTACGTTGTTGTTTTTATTTTTCTGAGTTCTCTCATCTCTTTCATCTTTTTATGGTACAAATATTGGTTACATTGCAACTATTCAATGCACAAAATATAGTAGTAGTTCAAAAAATAAATTTTAGAACAGGTTGAAATAAGATGGTTATCTTTTGATTGAAAAACCTGAAAGCTGTTCTCAGAATTTTCAAAAAACAAAAAAATAATAATAATAATAATAAATACATAAAAAATGATAAAAAATTATTATAATTATAATTCGCAAATCCATCAAATTATGATCATTTTTAAAATTGCCCTGTTGTGAGCATTTAGCTCATCAAAGAGAACATTCAAAAGATTTTAATCTGTTTTTTGCATCGCAAAACTTAAAAGATGAAGAAGAAGTACAATAAATTATTATTTAAAACATCAGATTCACGTAAAATCTGCACCTGTTTCGATATTCTTTATGTCTTTCTTCTATATATTGCACATCATAGGTGTATTTCATCGTCATTCAACAACATAACTCAATACAACAATGTTCCTTTTTTTTCTTTAATTTTGTTATTACAATTATTAATTCTTTATTTTAATAGATCGTTATGCTGTCAAACAAAGCTAATAATAATATGGACTATCCATGCGACTGATGTCCATTTTTGTACCTGATATAATGGAAAACGACAAACGTGTGCTTACGAAACATTTTAATGTTCATATAAACACTGATTCGTGTTATCAGAAGAAACCATAATAATTAGAAGATTTTGTGCATAAACTGTGAGAAATAACTGAGAATCTCCATAAAATTTGTTCCTTCCTTGCTGCTTCTGTGTAGTTTTTCACTCATCTCTTCTTCCTTCTTCTTCTTTTTCTTCATCATCATCATCATCATCATAATTATAGTTAAAGAAACAACAACAGTAAAAAACGAGAAGAAAAACAAAAAAGTGGCTGGAGTTGTTGTTACTGCATTAAATGCACGTGAATCATTCAAATAAATGTAACTGTAGTAAATATATGTTTTGTTGTGTACAACGAGCAACATCAGAGCACATTCGTTTGCTTACTTGCCTGTATAGTCAACACGCAATACAAGAGTAACAGCAGCGGCATTTTGCTTTGATCTTTTGTAAGTTTTGTAAAAACAGACGTTCGCTGTATCTACTTGTAGGTACGATTGTAAATCACGCGCGCGAGAGTAAATTAAAGTGCTAAATAGCGTATGAGATGGAAATAGAAGGAACAAAAAGAGAAAGATACTGAACGAGAGACAAACTATCACGATCTTTGTCGATGTTGTTGCAAGTATTCGGCTATATGGTGCAGTAAAGTAGAAGAAACACTAAATTTTACCGATTCTTCAGCAGAAATTATGTTTTGCTGTTTATCATTTTGAGCCTTTAATAACATAAATTTCATTCATTTCATACCCGAGAAATTTTTGAAAAATATATTTTGAATGTATTAAAATAGAATCTTAAATTTAGAATATTCAGAAAAAAAGTTTTTTTTAATGTTAGCATCTTAAATATAATACTTTAATTTAAAGTCATTTTAAGTCAAAATATGATCTAATCAAACCTCAAATCTGTGCATAAAAAGATTATTTATTTTTTGCTTCATCATAGTTCAAGACGCTTTATTATTTTAGTTTGAAAGCTTTAAATTTGTGTAGGACACTGTCATGAACGTAAAATTTCAATATAAAGGCAACATATTGATTGCTACCTATAAATTTGATCCTATAAATTTGATTTCAGACTGCTCATTTATAGAAATCAATCATTAGAATGAAAATTACAAACACAATAACAATTTGTGAAAAGATCAAAGTTTGTATTCCACAAACACGTAAGTAAACAAAACAAATTCAAACTTTTCACGTGGATTTACTTTAAGATGGCACTGCATTTAATATGCATAAAGATAATGATGTTAATGAAATTGAACATACATAGGTAGGTAGCAAGTATTCTCTTTGAAGTTTTTTTCTATTGAAGCGAAATTATACGCTGCTTTATTTTTTATGGACTTTAATTATTATCTATACAAACTATCTTTCTTTTAACAAGAAAAAAATGGAAATTTTGCTTTACCAGAATTTTCCTCGAACGCGTGACTAAAAGACAAAAAACAAACCGCATACATATCCTCACGTTTGACACATCACTCATTTGCATAATTATTGCAAAATTAAAGTTGTTACGTTGAAAAATAAGTAAGTCTGTGATTTTACTTGTTGTTGAGTGCTGTGTTTTTGCCTACTGACACAAAAGTCGTCGTCTGTCAGTTGGATAGTGTCGGTCTTTTTCTCTTTGATCTTGATTATAATTATTATTATATGATGCAAATCACTGTAGGCAAACACACGCAGAAAAACATAATTTGATTGATTAATTTGAATCGGTACTGTAAGAGCTAGCAATGCAAGTAAATTTGCTTTCCTTTGTGACTGAACCGAATACCGAATGGAGTATAATTTAATTGGAAACGTAATGGAATGTGGTTTTTTATGGAATACTTTTTATGAATCATCCGAATAAATCGAGAGTGAACTAAAATTTCACAAAATTTCTATTTTACTCATTTAAATTGTTCAAGACATTAAAATATGACAAAATACAAGGCGCCATTGAATGATTATAAAGCGCCATAGTTTTCGAATTTAAGAAGTATGTTCTTGGAGCAAGGAAAATATTTTTTTTTAATTTTCCAGTAACTATGAAGTGTTATCCGCAATGCAACCATACTTAAAATGAAAAAAAAAATATGAACAAAAATATTTTCCCTTAATAACAAAAACACGCAAGTACATACAGATATTTATCACTCAACAAAAATAAAACATGAGCAGTTAAGATCAAAGCGAATATACCGACTTAATTGTAATGTTTTCAGAAATTTGACCATCATCATATCACTATATATTTCAAAATAGGTACCTATCAAGCTTCAAAGAAAGAAAAATAACAAAAAATGAAATTATTTAGAAAAAGAATAAGACCGTAGTGTGTATATTGTAAAATATATTTTTTTTATTTAAATTAAAAATGTGATAATTTTTACAGGAGACCTCTAATATTTGCTCTGATTTATATTTTATTTATTTTAACACCCATTTTGTGGTTATTTTATTTAGGTATGAAATTAGGTGTTAAATGATTAAAATGCTACTTGGTTATACTTTTTTTTTTTACTAAAAAAAAAAAAAGATTTTTAAATGTTACCTTAAGTGCGAAATGCTTTATGTTAATCCTCATTTTTAAATATTTTTCCGCTTCACTTTTGTTTTTATAAGAACTATTTTATATTAAATTTTTTTTTCTATTAAATTTAATATTTTGAATATCTTTTTGTCGTATATATATATATTTTATAATTTATTTATATTTTTAGAACATTAGATATATTTCATATTTTTGGTGCATATTTTTTGAAATCTAATTTTTTCATGTGTACTTTTTTTTTAATTAATTTTTATAAATCACTATGCTTTTAAGAAAACGATTTTGTATCGATTTTTGTATTATTTTTCAAATTATAAAATCTAACGATGGTTAAACACATCTTTACTCGGCAACCGATCAGAAAACATTGATCAAGGCAGTTGGTAAAGACCAAAAAACATAACAAATTCCTACCTTTGTAAGAAATTGTTTCTCTCTCTCTCTCATGTATAGGTATTAAATGTGAACATGTGTTCACATCATACGTATACTACAACAAACGTTTGCTTGCGGCTTCTTTTAAGCTTTTGTTTCTTTTCATCTTTTGATTTCTTCTACCTTTTTGAACACACGACAACGATACTCTCCAATGTAGCCAGACATTTAGATACTGAACAATTGCTGTACGACACGATAAATGAGAAAATCTCTCTTTCAAAAAAGCATAACTCATTCCAATCGAGTCATTCCAATAAGTTGTGTGCAACTGAAACAATCGAGTCTGTGTATAATAAATTTTCTTGAATGATCACCGGTCCTTTGGTATAAATTTTATTCATGTTAATGTATACCGATTTTTTTCTGAGAGACAATCAATCTTAAAAAAAAATAATCATCAAAAATACACGTGAATAAAAGTTTTGTTAATTTCGTTAATGATTAGGTAGTATCACTTTCGGCTGTGTATAATTATGTTATCATGTCATCGTATATTGTCACGGTATTTTTAATGCGAGATCATTGGGTTTTAAGCTGATTTTTTAAACTAATACTAATGAAAGGTTAAGTTGAAAGTTTTACTTACAACAATTGTTGTCATTAAGCAATATTAATATTTGTTTTGCTACTTAATTTGAATAATATAATATACAGGATAGATTTTTTTTTTATTTTATGCTTATTCTCACTTTGATTCGTTGTTACCTGATTTCCTTATCTGTTTCAACTTAATTTTTATCTTGTAAATCTTTGATTAACAAGAAAAAAAGTATCAAAACAAACTATCAATTTATTAAAATTCGTATGTGTTTTTCTGTCGGTTGCTCGCTATTTCTCTATATGTTTTCTTGAATATTAAAATAAATAAAACATTTAACAAACAAGCGCACGCATTCAGTTTAAACAAATGTGATTTTGTTTATTGGTTTTTGATAAATTTATTAATAATTAATTTAAATGAGAGACAACTAACGTTTTGTATAAGAGAATATGGATGAATATTTCATGGGGTTTTCGTGAATCAAATATCTACAAACGGCGCGTTTTGATCTTTTTATTTTCTTGTTAGGTCTAATATTTTGTAGATCAATAATTCAAACAATTTCAAATGCGGCAAAAAATAGAAGATTTTGCTTGATGATAATTCATTAGAGGTAAGGAATAAAGTTTGACAGTGTGTGAAAAATAAAGATTTTTAAAAAAAATGAAGACAAGCACTTATAAAAACTTATTTTTACGTTTTTTAATTAATGAAACAAAATATTAATCTTAACAATCAAATTCCTAAATAAATATCAATGAGTCTTTTTCTTTTTCCTTTTGACTTGAATCGTAAACATACATGAACTAATTAATAATCCGATTTTCAAGCCGACTTTAGTTATATTTTGACACATCTTTCCTATGACTTTTACATTCTCAAAATACTCCAATCGGAAATAATCAATTAAATATTTAATATATTGTTTTCTTTCTTTCAGCTTATTTTTCTGTTTTCTTTCTTGGTGACCGAAATGTTAGAAACGAGACAATGAAAATGTAATAAAATAATAAAAAATACGTCGTGATCGAATACTTTGTCTTAAGAAAAGAAGATTTATGACTAAGGATATTTTATTTTACAAGTTTTTTTTTGTTAATCATTCCAAAATGACAGTGCAAGAATTTTTTGTTTAAGTCCATTCTTAACACTCAAAAAAAAAGAAGATAAAATTTTATGCTTATAAGGATCACCAATATTTAAAAAAATTATAGTTATCACTTGTGTTAACTGAAATAATGAGAAGTTGAAAGAAAAATGCCGACAAATATTCTTTCCATACTGACATGCATTCTTTTTATGACCTCCTTCTATCGTTTTTGTTTTCTTATTACTTTGTTACGCATTTGATTTAAATTTCACTCATGGGTTGGATTATTCTTTTATAATACTTAGACAAGTGTATAAAGGATAATTTTTAGTCTCAGTAAATTGTAATCAGGTGTGCAAAAATTCAAAAAAGAAAAGGAGGTGTGAATAATTCCTTTTTCTCTTTTTACTTTAACTTTGTATTGTTTGTTGTAAAATGCGTAAATAAAAAAGGACATGTCACAGATAATGAAGTTATTCCACTTGATGCTTTTAAGAAGAATTTGTCAGATGTAGGTAAAGCATTTTTTTGTAGTTATTGAATCACTTTTAAAATTTTCAAAAAAAAAAAGCAGAAATTTTTGAATATACCTATTTATTGCAAACATTGCTATCCGGTTATCAGTTATTTAATTTTAAAATAACCGGATATCCGGTTCGATTATTTGATGAGCATTTTCACTAATTGTAAAAAAGAGTATTTTCATTGACATTTTTTCAATTTTTTCTTAAATATTTAGCATATTTGCAAAGCTCAAAGAAAAGGTATTTTACTTTGAATAAAAAATTTAAACAAAAATGATTGAAGAAGTATATTTTATAATGCGCCATCAAATCTTTGGAATAATATCAATTTAAATTTATGTGCTGAAAAAAAAGAATCGTACAATAATTTACTTATGTCGATATATTGCAATAAATAGTATTGAACAATATTATTCAGACAAATCTAAGCATTAAATACAGCGGTTGTATGCGGTTATCGAGTACTTACTCGGTTTTGGGAGCCTTTGCTGACTATTTCTTTCATATAATGTTAATATGTACAGCACAAAGGCTCGCATGTAATTAAAATTTATCATATTATATTTTTTAAAAACAGCCTAATCCATTTGATCATCCTAATACATATTTTCTTTTTCGTTATCAAAATAAAAGATTAGAAATTAGATTTTATTTTATTTTATTTTATTTTATTTATCAATGCCAAGTTCTGGCAGCAAAGTTATTACAATATATTTATATTTTTAAATTTGGAAAAACAATTTTGTAATTTTTTCAAACAAAAGTCAAATGTAAATGAGAAGTTATTTACAATGTTTTTTGAATATAATTTTGAAAAACAATTTTCAATTTTTAATTAAAATTCAAATAAATTTAATTTTCCTCTTAAAAGACGATCTGTTGACGTTGTCATCATAAAGGTGCGCTTTTTCGTTGAATGCCTTCGATACCCGACTAATAGGCTCATCTGCCGTGTAGACCCGATGGCTCATAGGGACGTGAAGGAGGCGCCTTCTTCGTAATGTTTGTAATGTAATGTTTGATAAGACAAACATATTTTAAATATTCACACATTTCCATATTCGGTGTTTGTGTTTCATCTCATCTCATCATCTTAATAATGTCTTTAAATATATTTGCATTGTCGCTGTTTTTGTGTTGTATTGCCCTGCTCTCATACATTTTCTCATTTTCTGCTCAGAAATCATAGATAATGTTATGATATAATGAAGGCCATTCCAATTAAAACCGAATAGTTTTTGTCCTATGCCTCATTTTCGAATTAGAAAAATGAGTAAACTAAAAAAACAGTTTAAATTGAACTACTTTTATTTATACTTAATTTTTTAAAGAAATATTCAGATATTCAAAACAAATACTGAAATCATAATAATCTAACAATGAAATGTATACATATGTAAGCATATTAGAAAAAAAAGTTTTTGAAGAAATTTTTCAAATCAAGCCCCCCTCTTCCTTGATTGTTTCTTCTATTCGAATTTATGTACAGCAGACTAAATAAATTAATATAAAAAAAAACAAATTTGATCACCATATTTTTAAATATTGATAAGGATCTCGCAAGAAGGCGGCACTGTTGTGTGAAATTCGTGTGAATAATTCTCCAGGTTCCATAATAAAATCGTTTATTCATCTTCTCAGTATCTGTATTTTGTTACTTCTGTTTGTGCGAGATGGATTTTGGTATTAAAAAAATGCTAATACCATGTTACTTTACGTTTTGAACTTAAATAATGCAAACGGACTCTATTAATTTTTAAAATGTGTGTCAAAGAACTTTTAAAGATTTCAAATTCACAACTAAATGATAAGGTGTGATATAAATTTGTAGATTTCTTTTTATAAATGTTTTTGTGCTATGAATAACAATTTTTTAGATTACTGAGATCAACCAACCACATCCTAAATTATTTAAAGTGCGTCTATCTAAACTTAAATCTTAGTTTTTTGATTCGTTTTTTACTAAAGAGAAGAGAGAAAAAAAAAAATGAAAAGAAAAACCTACACAATACCCAAAATTTAACATACAACATGTTTAGTTTTCGTTTTTATTACATGTTTGACATTTCAGAGGTTGTCCAAAATACGTCGGCACGATTGATTTTATAATTGGTTCATTATTACTTTGGCGGTACTTTCAAAAAAAATCTTCACCATGGGATATGGAACACGAAGCTGATTAGTAGTGATGGTTTTATAAAAAAAAGACAAAGTATGGTTAAAAACTACTTGTGAGAGGCATAGGACAGTTTTTTGTATTATTAATATTATTTTTGCTACTTCTTGTAATTTTACAAACCAAAAACATGTTTGAAATTTGAGAAGGTTTGAAATTAAAAATTATATCAAGTTTTATTAACAACTTACCTTTATCTTCGTAAAATTTTTCTGTCAGATCAGGTATGTGTCTCATTATTCTAAAGTGTGGTGCCAATTTTCTTTCCTCTGTAAGGAAGTAAAAAAAAGATAAAAAGATGCCGACAATGTCCTTCCGATTTTTGTACCAACCAATTCAACGAACAAAGTCGCCATCACTTTGAAGATATACGTTGAAGTCGATATAGCAAAAAAGTTACGCAAGAAAAGTGCCAAGCATATTATTTTGTCAGATGATCGCAGTTGATAACAGCAAAAAATTTGGGCCTACAAAAAATTCGACATGACTTGAAATTAATACTGGAAGCCATAAACAGCTATACGTGTAATTCATGCACGTTTATAAATAATTTATCCAAAATATATCATTAAATTATTATTATTATTACTTTTTTACAACTCGTGTGTGCCTGTATTTATTATGTCTTGTGTTTACTGATGATGATGATGAAGAAAAAAAAGAATAAAAAAGGAAAACAGCAATCATAATCCGTGCCTAATGTGGTTCAACAGCATGCAGCATCCACTCTTACTTGTGGGCAGATATTAAAATATATTATATAGACTCAGAGATGTGTATCGTGAATATGTATAACAATGTATTTATATATTGCAGGCACAACACATAGTACAGAGAAAGATTCAAGAATAAAAAAGATAAATAAAAACAGGTCGTTAAAGTGAATACGATATATTAACGTGTAAATGGGATGAAAAATCATTTTTTTATTGTCGGTACCTTTGTGAGCGGCAAACATCAAACGAACTGCTTGTTTACATTTGATACGGAAACAATAGAGTGGCAGGATAAAAAGAAGCCGCTTTTTTGTAAACAGCTGGTTGCTGCTTATGTTGTGTACATATCCAATAATATGTATTTCTCATCTACTATATTGATTGTTTGTCGCGTAAAAAATGAAGATCATTCATTGGAGATGCGTAAAATTCCTTTTTATCATCTCTTGTTGTTAAAGTGCTTGCGACAACTCGTTATAGGACGACAAATTTTATTTTATTGCAAGTTGGTGTCTGTAGTTTTTCCTTTACTGTAAGTTTTTTTTTTATCAAAATTTTAAATAATATATCGAGAACAAAAAAAAAAGTTTAAATCAATAGACGATCTTTATTAACTACAGGCATTTGTAACTTACTTTAAATGAATGCTATTAAACTTTTAAATTCTTTCCTTTTTGCAACAATTAATCTCTTAATATAAATACCGCACGCCATATCATGCTCTCATTGAAATTAACCATCGCACTGTTTTAAGCGTGTTCTTTATAATACTGTGCTGCTATAAATATATAACAATATGTAATATTTTAATAAATGAATTGTACAAATCAGATCAAGTGAGATGTGCGTGCATATAGCAAATTAGAAAAATTGTGTTAATTCTGTTGCTTGATATTATGCCGATGAAATGACAAATATATTTTTGTTTTCAATGTTTCTATACAGGTAACATAGCAATGTCATCACTGACATCTAATTTGTTTTAATTGAGCGCGAGTGATTTAAATGCATGAAGAGAAAACATTGTATCTGTATCACATAATTTTTTCAGCCCCTTTACAAAGTATAAACATCTATATTAATCACAAGACAAAATAAAATAAATTTTAAAGAAACAAAATAACTGACGTTCATCCAAATTGACAACCTTTTTGCTTTATACCTCGAAAAAATATATGTATGTGTGTTTAACTGTGTGCGTATAAAAGCCACATTTAAAGTGCTTTTTATTGTTCAAATCAAAGAAAAAAAAACTTTTAAACCGTTCATTTTATTAATTTCATTATTATCAGCTTTTTAAATTCGGTAGCTATGTTTTTTGTGTGTAAGTTATTTTTTTATATTTTCTTCATTCATTCGTCGATGTCGTAAAACTTTGTTTAATCTTGTGAGACTTGTTTATAAATACTTAAATCAATAAATATTTGCATATCTTTAATTTATGAATTTTCTTTTTACACTTCGTTTCTTGTCTTGCTATGCTATATATGTATTAGTTTTGATATGAGTTGTTTATTTTTTGCAAAAGTTTTTAACATAATTATAATTGGATTATTTTTAAGCTTATAACTTTGTTATACTACTTATCTATTTTTATGGAAATCATTTTTTGCTTCGTTTATTATTTATTGATGGGACATTAATTGATTTTTATACAACACTGATATAATATAGGAATCTTATCGCTTATTATCGATGCACGAGATATCATTATTTTGCAGGTTAACATATATTTAAAAAAAAAAACAAAAATAATTTGATTAAGTAGTTGAGAGGTTTCGAAACTGGTTAAAGGTAATCGAATTAAATTTTTATTTTGTTCATTGAAAATACATATTCTGATTAAAACATGTTAACGATTCACGTTACATTTTGGAAAGAAAACCATATAGATTTCCTTTTTTATTAATGTTTCGTATGGAAAAATTATAAAATTTGTTCAATTTTGAATTATTTTCTTTGATATTGTTATTAAATTAGCTATTAAAATAAGTCAATTTTTCCATAAAATAATTTAAAAATTTTTGGTTGTTATATTTTTGCAAAAAAACTTCTTGATATTTTACTGAAAATGTTCAAAATGACAAAATTGTTTGAGAACAACTACATAATCGCTAAACAAAAAACTAACAAAACTTAAAAAATCATTAATTTTAAATGAAAAATTATTTCAAAATATAAGTATAATTAATTTTTGATAAAAATGATGGAGGAGGAAACGCGAAACAAGATCTGTAAGTTTTTGGAAAATTATAGGGAGTCATTTTGTTTTCAATTACTCAATTTTTCTGTTCCACTGTGGTTTTTCACAAATTCAATCTCCTCACTTTGAATTGTGACGGCTAACAGAGACGAATCAGAGTGAAGAGATATCTTTCAAACTATTTTACATTTAACATTTAAATAAGTATTTAATGATACATCATTATCAACAGGTTTAAGTGAATTATGATATCGATTCGTGAAAAGACCTGGATGATTAGTCGCTTATTTGAGAAACGCATAAGAAGCAGAGGGTGTGCAACCAAAGTCTCACATGATGTGACAAAAACAGTAGATGTTTTGGCTAACACAGAAGTTTCTTCGAAACATGTTGTAAGTCAGCAAACAGTTTTTGTGTATGATAAGCGATATCATCTCATGACCTCAAAAACCTTTGAAACATTGTTTTGTTTGTTTGATGTCATGTCACTTCCGATTGCAATTACCTATTATTGTTTTTAGAAACCATTGTACGACACATTCGGACGCTTTCACGATTACCTTCGAATTTCGCTGACAGAAAGATGCAATTTAAGATGTTTGTATTGCATGCCCGAAGAAGGAGTAAAATTGACCCCAAACAAAAATTTGTTAACGACAGATGAAGTTATTTACTTGACACAGCTTTTTGTGCAGGAAGGCGTAAGAAAAGTCAGATTAACAGGCGGAGAGCCAACGGTTCGTCGTGACTTAGAGGAGATTATTCGAAGAATGAAGAAAATTGAAAAGTTAAAAAGCGTTAGTATTACAACGAATGCACTTGTATTAACGCGGCAGCTTGTAAAATTACAAAGAGCAGGACTGGATGGCTTGAATATAAGTTTAGATACTCTGAAACCCGAAAAATATGAAAAAATTACACGAAGAAAAGGTTGGGAAAGGGTAATTGCTGGGATTGATTTGGCAATTCAATTAGGTATGGCTGCAGTTTCTCAAGAAAATTCTTCTATAATTCATAATATTGTAAAATAGGTTATAAACCAAAAGTAAATTGCGTGGTCATGAAAGGTTTCAACGAAGATGAAATTTTGGATTTTGTTGAATTTACTCGAGATCGTGCTGTAGATATCAGGTTTATCGAGTATATGCCGTTCGCTGGAAATAAATGGGATACCGTCAAATTGCTTTCATTTAAAGAAATGATCGAAATTATCAATTCGCGATGGTCTAACTTTATTCCATTAGAAAATGGACCAAATGACACTTCAAAGGCATTCAAAGTTGAAGGATATTTGGGTCAAGTTGGTTTTATAACATCAATGACACAGCATTTTTGTGGTTCTTGTAATCGTTTACGTATTACCGCCGATGGAAATTTAAAAGTTTGTCTCTTTGGCAATACAGAAGTATCGCTGAGAGATGCAATACGAAACGGATGCTCTGAAAGTGATGTAATTGCTTTGATATCTGCTGCAGTTAAGAGAAAGAAAAAACAACATGCAGGTAAATATTTTAATTTATTTCGGTATAGCGCTCGTGATATAATTATCTGTAATAATGTTCAGGCATGCTGAATCTATCGAACATGACAAATCGTCCAATGATTCTTATCGGGGGATAGTCAGTTTTCGTATTTGTGAGTAAAATAGATTAAGGATGCCTTTTTTTTGTTCATTAAAGTTTCCATGTTATAATTAATATTAAGTATGTACAAACTTACAGATAAAGAAAAACCTTTTTCTTTACAGCTTATCTAAAAAATCTAAGCTTAGTATTGAACATTCCATCTACTTTTATCCAATCACCATTATTAACATTGTCATCAAGTGCAACATTTGCTCACCGTTTACACTTTCGTCAATTGTCGTGTCTTACACACACGGATTCCAAAGGAAAAGCTCGTATGGTTGATGTAAGTGCCAAAAATGTAACTAAAAGAACAGCGATTGCTCGTGCCCGTATATGTGTTGGAAAAGACGTATATAAGTTAGTAAAAGAAAATCAAATTAAAAAGGGAGATGTATTGACCGTTGCTCAAATTGCTTCTGTTTTAGCAGCAAAACGAACTTCAGACTTAATTCCCCTTTGTCATAATATCCCTCTATCGGGGATAAAAACAGAATTCGAGTTAAATGATAAAGATAAAACAATAGAAATTATAGCAACAGTCAATTGTGATGGGAAAACTGGAGTAGAAATGGAAGCTTTGATGGCGGTTAGTGTTGCTGCATTAACAATTTACGATATGTGTAAAGCAGTGAGTCATGAAATGGTTATTGAAGATATTCGACTGATACAAAAAACAGGGGGAAAATCCAAATATACATATAGCGAATAATCAAAAGTGCAATATTTGCCTTATATTAGTATCTTTATTTTTTTCATATAATTGTTCTTCAGTTATTTTTATAAAGATTTGTTAATGGACCTTTAATGTGTTTTAATTTGAAAAAAAAATGCGTTAATGATGTGCATTGTAAGACTTTTTGTAATCTATCAAACTGAACTTTTCTTTTAATTATTGTCAACAACTAATACATTTCTTGCACTTGCAGCTGATGTAGGATCAGATTTATCCTCGGCATTTCCTTCCGGTTGCCCTTGAACTCGTATGTTGTGTTCGTCTTTGTATTTCAAGATTTCTTCACCTTTTTTCGTGATTTGTTCCTTTCCTTTTTCAATTAATCCATCCAACTTATCTCTATTGGATTCCAGTTGCGGCAAAACTTCCTTGACAGTTTGTTCAACGAGCACTCCGCCGATCAAGCGGAAACATTTTCTTGATGGATCAACAGTTTTTAAGGTGTCAATTACGGTTCTAAAATAAAAGAAATAATAATTATAAATATTCAATATTTTAACCTAAAAAAGTAGACACACTAACTTGTGTTCTTTCAAATCCAGCTCGAGTGTATTGAGATTTGTAACTAAGTTTCGTTGTTGTGTCCTTAATTGTTGGAATTCTGTGTATATTTCCTCTTTAGTCTTTGTTTTGAGACCTGTTTTATTTTGCTCGGAAGTCATTTTTTTCGGCTTTTAAGGATTTGGGAGACGGCTGCTCTGTTATATTTTTTTTCTTCACAATGATGTTTGAAAGGCATATCATATTTTTCTACTGGGGTGAATATTCAAAACATAATCGTTTTTTTTTTACTCGATACAAAATAAATAATTTATCCGAAATTCTTTGTTTTGCTAACTTCAAGGCAAGAAAAATAAATAAACTTGTCATTTCAAGCGTATCATATGTATTAGTTTGAGGCTTTTTCTTTCATTTATGATGATTGTTTTTTTTTATTGTAAATTTCATATATTTAGATTAGTTGATAATTTTTCTTTTATAGGTTTTGAATGCTTTTTAGTAGTTTGAATGGTTCATAAATAATTATATAAATACGTAATTTTTGTCGAATGTCTTATTTGTTATTTTTTAAGCTTGAAATTCATTAAAAGTTACGGAAATTTTCATTCAATACCTTTGAATTTTATAGCTTTACAACCATCAATTTGATATTCAAACTAAATTTCCGTAATTTTTGATGAATTTCATGTTTAAAAATCATTAAATAAGATATTCGTTAAAAATTACCTATTTTTTTCGTTTTTTTTTGTATCTTTCAATTCTGAAGCTTTACAACCATCAAATTGACTTGCAAACAAAATTTTTTTAACTTTTAATGAATTTTTTTTATATCTAAAAATATTTATATGTATTGTCTTTATACATTTGTATCATCAACGAACATCAATTGGAAAGTGGGTTCAGAAAAGATTGAAAATTAAAACATTTTAAATTGCAATGACATTCTTTTTATTTGTATTTAAATTTATAAAGTAACACACAACTTTTTAATTATCAAAACATATGAAATTTTAAGCAAACATATTTTCCAAATCTGCTCCTCCTGCATCTCCAGCATCTTCTAAATTAGAGAATAATAGGAAATGTGATGGTCTGTGAACTTCATGATAGAATTCTTTAGGATTTGCTAATGCTAACTCGTATTTCATGTTAGGATCGTGCCGTACACCCATAAAATTGTAATTCCAACTTCCTTGAGCGGGTGTCATAAAGAAGCCTAAGAATTTGTTTGACAGTAACATTTGTACACGTTCATAGTGACTTGGAAGATATCCCTTTGGATTGTTTCCTTTATCAGTATTTTTGCTGCCCCATTCGAAGCCTGATGGAGTCAATTTATACGCTGTTAATGAACAGGATCCAGGAGTGAATGAACAAGTGATGATAATAGTTCGTTCTCCATCCCATGACGGATTTTCTTGCATTATTTTTGCATGTGTCGTAATGTCTTGAGGTGACAATTGAGGCAATTCATTTGGCTGCGAATGAATCCAACCGAGAGGTTCCATGTCTTTCAAATACTGATGTTGTGGCAACGTATTTGGCAAGTTAATTACTTGATGTGTTCCCCATTGAGGCGGCATGACAATACAACGAATTTCCTTTACTTGTGGATTATCAGCAGGACTGACGCCGTACAAGTAACCAGCAATTTGAGCGCGTAAATCCGATATTGTCACAAACTTTTTCAGAATATTCTTGGGTAGAATGTAAGTGTAGCCCGTTTCTTTGATGTCATCTGAACTAACGTAAATGTGGTTTGTACGCAAATGAAGATTTGTTGCGGAAATTGCACGAATTCTCCATTCTGTTTTTGAACTGAAAGTAGTTGTTTCATAATTCGATGTTGTTGATGTGATAATCTCGTCTCCGTGTTTGTTTGTTGTTCTTGTCGTTGTTGCCGTAAGTTGTGATTGCTCTTTTGTTTGCTTTTCAATTTCTGCAATTTGTTGACGTTGAGCTGAAGGCGCAGAAATTTCCATACCCAAAATAATGTCCCGAATTTCAGATTGTGTCAATGAGGCAACGTTTACATTATTTTTCTTGCCATAGTCAGCTAAAATCAAATCTTTTAACGCTACCTCTACTTTAATCCATTCTTCGTCTGTTAATGTAGGCCAGATGTGATGCGCCTCTGTGATTGTTGTTTTATCCGGTTTCAAAATGATTTTCGTACGTTCTGTGTTAACATGTAGAGCTCTCAAAATCAAAATCAGTCTTGAAAATGCCGTGTAAGAAGAAATTGTCTTTAGCCAATCATCATACAAGTTGAAAAGAACCATTTGAGGCTCTGTTGCTTTTAATATCAAATCTCCAAACTTTTCAATTTTTAAACAAGCTTGGAATGGTAACTGCAATTCACTTCCCTTAATGACAATATTGGGAAAATCAAGTAAATGTACTTCCAATGGATCTAACATGCCCTTTCGTGTTACAATAATTTGCTTGGGCTGTTCTTCTACAGGAAGCGAACGAATGAGAGCAGCTACTTCTTCAGCAGTTTTCCATTTTGCAAGTTGGCCAAGACGTTTTTGTCCTGCCCATACAGAAGTGTGAATGATTTTTAAGAAGAGTTGGCCTGTGCGTGGATTAAAAATGAAAATTGCGCCGTTAATTGGTTTCGTTGTCAAATTGCCTTCGAATGTTTTGTGAATTGTAACACGATATACATTCGTATCATCAACGAACCAAATAATTTGATTGGAGAATAACTCTCCATAATTCTGAGATGATAAATATGGTTCAGTGGGTTCTGAACTGTAAAGTTGAAGAGCCTTACGA
Organism: Culicoides brevitarsis; assembly: GCF_036172545.1. Classification (NCBI taxonomy): domain Eukaryota; kingdom Metazoa; phylum Arthropoda; class Insecta; order Diptera; family Ceratopogonidae; genus Culicoides; species Culicoides brevitarsis. The sequence goes on along the minus strand of NC_087086.1, from coordinate 42,912,546 downwards.
ATGCGTTCTCGCAAAACGTAAAGGGCTGGGTTTGCTTTCATAATTTTTGCCATAGCTTGTTGGATCAAAGGCTTACACCCTACAAAGGAAGCAAAATTAACATTGAGTCTTTTACTTTAATAAAAGCAATAAATTTTAATGAATTTACCTGGGAACCAATTTCCGTAAGCGCTGTGCAAATTATAGGCCAAATCGATTCCAATTAAAACTCCCGTTGGTGACGGATAAATACTCATATTATCAGTAGTATAATCCAAAAATTTAGCTCTTGCGTATCTTTCAACATCATGCGAATCATAATCGCCCCATCTAAGTTGCACATCCAACCAGAATTTTTGCGTTGTTGTGTTATCCATTGTGTCTTTACTATCTGCAAGTAACGAAGGTCTTGAAACATTCCATTTATAAGCTGGGAAAAGCAAGATATCAGCACAACTGGAATTCATTTTGTACGATTTACGCGGATGGATAGTTTCTTTCTGCACTGTTTCGATTTCCAAAGCATCTAACTCCTGATCAAATACTTGACACAAATCCATTACAATCGATTCGTGAATCTTTTGCCATAAATGAGCACGGAAAATTTGGATTAACGAAATTTTTAAAGTTGGAATCTTGCCGTGCATAAAAATACCCGTTAAATCTAATTGTACTTGAAAACCAACGTATACATTAGCACGATTAATTGTTGGAGACCACCAAAGTGTGAATCTACGATTGGGAATTTGATTCAAACCAGATCTTTGAGCGTTGGTAAGTTTTTTGTATTTCATTGATTCTTCAAATCCAGAAGCTTTTTCCCAAAAAAGACCTTCCCAAGTTGGGAAATACGTTCCTTTGAAGAGCGTGTGTTCGAGAATACCTTCTACACCGCCAAGCGCTTGAATCATATCTGTTCTGTAATTATTCAAATTCCATAGTTTTCCATCATGACGTTGATGTGTCCACCAAAATGGATTTTGTTTCAAAACTTGATATTGTTTGAATTCCGTACGAATACGCCAACCCTTGTCGTACGCCAACGTATGTCTGTCTTTCTGAAACAAAGTATTTATTCTCGGAATTCCTCGATCCCAACTATCTTCCAAATCCTCAAGTGTTAATCGACGATTTTGTGCATTTGCTTCTTGTCTTTTTAATGCATATTCAGCCCACACACGTTGCGAATCAATAAATTCACTTTCCCACGGTTGAATATAGCGATATAAATTGGGAATTAATTGATCTTCATCATGTGACATGCCCGAACGGAAATGTGTAATTCCAACATCCGTTTGTTTTGACCATCGCAAGTCAGATTGCGGAATCAAAACGTGTCCCATACTCAACATCCCAAGACCTCCCAATTCTTTCGGTGTATAGAACACAACTGGCGGGAATCTGGAGGGCATTTTTGAATTTAAACCGATTTTGATACGCGTTTGAATCTTGTTTTCACATTTTACAAGCAAATCAAGAAGCTCCTGAGTGTTGACAACTGCTTCGCGAAAGTATGTCATTAAACCAATGAGAGCTGTATTCCATTTGTTGACGATTTTCGTGAATGTTGTTGAACCAGAAGCCATGAGAATTTGTCTTACACGATTGTGGAAACGACTTAAAGACTCATCATCTACTCGAAGGAAACATTGAGCAGTTCTTTCTTTTGTTATCTCGTTTTGCAGATTCCAAACCCCATCGCGATTTGTAAATTCTTCATGTTGTGTGCGACACTGCGGAAACGGAAAGTGTATTATAAAAAAATTGAAATTGTAAAATAACATACGTCTATATACAAACTTACTTTTGGCAAAATTCGACATTCAAACCCTGACATATTGAACAAAAGATTTGGATTATCTTTTGAATATACAGAAACAAAAGTACTATCCCAATTGATTGTTGTTACTGATCGTGGAAGTCGATTTTTTATATCCCAAAAAACAGCTCGTCCTCTGAAAAATATTTTGAAAATTAGTATTGGTACATTAATCGAAAAACAGAAAACTAACAAGTTAACATCATGTTTCATTAAACGCATCCGAGCATCACGGGGCCAACATTTCTTATTATTATAACCGACAATATTTTCATTATTTGGATCGGGATGTTCCGTAAGATATCTTTGAATCAAATCACGAGCCTCTTCGGCAGTGAATCTGAAGAATAAGTGAATACGATCGACATAACGACAATATAAACGAACTGGATGGGCTGTTTCGGTTGGAGCATCTTGGAACGTAAGAAAATCATTCGGCATTTGTGGAGGGCCTGCCATTTCACTTGCGCGTTGTAGACCTAAAATAAAAACGAAAAACATCCGTGAATTTTCATGGCATTTGAAAAAAAAGATATATCAAAAGAAATTTACCTAAAACTAACAAGTCTAAGACCAATCCATAGTATTGAACAATAAATGAAGCGAATTGTAAACCGCGAATGATTCCGTAGCTGTTTGTGTGGTTCATATCTTTATAATTTATAACAACATTGTTCTTTGCCGTCATATAATCAGCAATGTTGTGATCAACGATCAATCGAAGAAGACGGTTCAAAAGGGTTAAATCAATTTTTTCGTATAACTTCTCAAATTTTGATTCCAAAAGAACATTACATTCACCTTCCTGAACATCCCATACATCTTGTAAATTGTTTATACCTGTAAAAAAAAAAGTTAAATGAAAAATGTTCAATCACCGTTTAATTTTTATCAAAGTTTTTGTCCCATGCCCCTAAAATCGAAAACCCAATAAGTAAAGTTCCAAATTACATCAAAAATGTCAATATAAAAAAATCGATAAATTAAAATATTTTTTAAAAATTTAAATTTAAAAAAAATTTAAAATATATGAAAAAAAATATATGATGTTTTGAAATATGCCATTTTTACATGAAACAGTATTTTTAAAAAAGTCTTTTGCGACAACTTTATTTTTTTCTAAGTTTAGTAAGGGGATTCCAAAAACGTTTTCCGTTTCGCGTTAAATATTTAAAATAAAACTAATAAAATAAAAAATGGGGGATGAGGGATATTCAAATGTTATATTTTTATATAAAAAAAATGTTCAATTTTGAATTATTTTTTCTTATCTAAAAATTATTTTGAAAAATATTTCTAAAAAATAATTTTAAAATTTGTTGGTCATTATTTTTTGTAAAAATCACATTTTGACTTTTTAATCAAAATCTTTATTCTTTAATCTATATTTCCCATGGTTATTTTTGATAAAAATGATGGGAGAGAAAACGCGAAACAAAATAAGTTTTTGGAAAACCCTTTTTGCTGATGCTGCTAAAAATTCAAGCGTGAGGTTTGTAACAAGGGGATGTTTCAAAATCAAATCTCATTGCCACAAACAACTCACTCGAATTTCCTTTCACACTCCTTTAAATGAAAAATTTTTCTTCACAATAATTTTACCTTGACACCATTTATAAACAAGCAATGGAGGAGGCTCAGTGTCACTTGGTTTAATCCATGGCGGAAAAAGTCGACGTTTATCAGCTTCATACCACAAATATTGATCCAAGTAAGCATCTGTTATTTTTTCTAATGGTTCAACATCGTAAACGGGAATCAAGTGACTGTATAAATCCATGAACTCAATACCGGTCTAATGAACAATGTTTAGAAGGTAAATTTTATCAATTTAAAAGTAAAATAATAACTCACCTCTTTAAATGCCCTTTGAGTAAGCAAGTGTCTCTTAATACGTGAAAGTGCTTCATGCGGATTATCATATGCTTGTTCAATCAATCCCAATTCTTCTCTCTGGCTTTGGTTTAATCGCGATTTTACACTGTATGCCTCTTTAAGCCTTTCTAATGCTAAAATTAATAATTTTGTATCATGTTTGTATGATAATGGCGGAAAGGGAATTGGTGCAAATCTCCGAGATTCTAACCAATGAACTGTTGTAGTATAAATAGCAACTGCTTCTTCGGGAGAAATATATGGACCGTCTTTCAGGTAGTTGTGTTGACGCTCTTGTTCGGCTTTTAAGTATAAACGTGTAAGACGACCCAAATTCTTCTTACAAACAGTTTTATCGACAGTTGCTCCGCGACGAATACGTTCCCGATTGTAATGAGCAGTATTTGTCCACCAATCTGCCTTCATTTTGACATATCGTAAAATCATATTTTCAATAGGGATTGGTAGTCCCGGAACTTTCCATGGGATGTTTGCTTTCCAACATCTCCAAGCTTCTGAAAGATGTTGCAAAATTGTTCTCGCCTTGTTTTGCTTAATGCCTTCGGGCATCATATCTACAATATCATGCATGACAGAAGCACGCAACTCCAAATCAAAATGACTTTCAACGCGTTGTTTAGTAACTGTTTTTGCGACTCCTTTCGAATGTCGACCTTCGAACTGGCGTGACAACAGATTTCCTAACCATCGTTCAAGTAATGGAGTTACGCCCCGCATGAAGAATAACCAAACTCGCCATCCAGGAGCCCAAAATCCACATCCAGGTCCTTTACCAACAGGACCCGTATTAAAGCGATAATAGATCAGGTGTTTCAAGTCCTTACACATGCGAATTTGTTTCATTAATTTATACTTGTAACGATACATTCCCGTCAATTGACCAACGTGTGCAAAAATGTATTGCAATCCATCAGCAAGTTGGAAAGCGTCAACGTTATTCAAACGGTATTGAACATGTGAGTCAACAATGAGTTTTGTCAATCGTAAAATTTCTCTACATAAATGAAAAGCATTTCCGAAACGTGATTTCTTTCTTTCTTTTGTTGTTAAAGTCTTAACGGGTTTCAAGTTGAAGTTATAATCCAAATGTAAGTAGTTCAAATTCTTACGGTGAATCAAGAGATTTAACATGTTGTAACCCTGACGACAAACTTGTAATCCAGCTTCAACCCAATCGAGTGTTGTTGTTTGGAAAAATTTTGTTGCTTTGAATGATCGGAATAGATATCTTTTTTTCTGAGGTTTTGGGCGTCGATGTTTTAATGCATTCAAAACGTAATATTTTAACAATTTCTGATAACTGACGCGAACTTTAACGGGATGTCCCGGCGGACAATGTTCTTTATACCAACCTTTGACTAAGGGGATGTCAATAGCTCGACGACAACGCCCAGATCGCATGTTAAAAGGTCTTGGGGCCCACAAAAGTGAAATACCATGAGCTGTATTATCTGTGTACAATGGAGTATCTTGCAAAAACGGAACAACTTCTTCAGGTAAGGTGAATTCCTCATCCATTTCGATTTCAATTTCCACACTCTTGACGGCATTTCTGTGAGCGATTGGATTGATCAAAGGATCAAAATAGAAAGCTGGTAAATCAGGATCTTCCGTTTTGATGTAAACGACATTTGGGAAATGATACCTAATGAAAGATAAAATAAAAGTATGTATTGAAATTAAAACTAAATTAAAAAAAGGTAAAAAATAAAACAAACTTAAATGGTTGAAACAAGATTCTTTAAGAGTAGAATAGTACAAATTGGAAATTTAATAGAGAGCTCATTAGATGTTTTGCGACTTTAGTAGAGCTATAGATTGTAAAATTTCAGAACATTATAAAGTTTTGAAAATAGTTTTGACTTATCTGTTAAGTTTGATCATCTAAAATTAAAGTCAAAACTATTGTCGTAATTTTACATCGTTCAGAATATGTATCTTTCATACTGTAGAAGTTAAAACTGATCTTAGAATATTAAAAATTAAAAATTTAGACAAAAAAATTTCAAAAAAATAAGTGTCAAAAATTTAAAAAAATTTTGGATGACTTTTTGAAAATACGTAATTTTCATTTTGTGAGCCCATTTGATGGTTTATAAGCTTGAAATTGATAAAAAATTAAGGAAAATGCATTTGAATGTCTTTTTGATGGGTCTCAAGCTTGAAAATTGAAAAATAAAAAATACGTAAAAAATACGTAAAAAAATACGTAAAAAATACGTAATTTTCATTTTGTGAGCCCATTTGATGGTTTTCAAGCTTGAAATTGATAAAAAATTAAGGAAAATGCCTTTGAATGTCTTTTTGATGGGTCTCAAGCTTGAAAATTAACAAATACGTAAAAAATACGTAAAAACTACGTAATTTTCATTTTGAGAGCCCATTTGATAGTTTTCAAGCTTGAAATTGATCAACAGTTATGGAAAATGTATTTGGAAGTCTTTTTGATGGTTCTCAAGCTTGAAAATTGAAAAATAAAAAATACGTAATTTTCATTTTGAGAGCCCATTTGATGGTTTATAAGCTTGAAATTGATAATTGAAAAATAAAAAATACGTAAAAAATACGTAGTTTTCATTTTGAGAGCCCATTTGATGGTTAAAAAGCTTAAAAGCTCCAAAATCAAACCTCAAGCTTAAAAATTGAAAAATAAAAAATACGTAAAAAATACGTAATTTTCATTTTGAGAGCCCATTTGATGGTTCTCAAGCTTAAAAATTGAAAAATAAAAAATACGTAAAAAAAAAATACGTAATTTTCATTTTGAGAGCCCATTTGATGATTTATAAGCTTGAAATTGATCAACAGTTATGGAAGCCTTTTTGATGGGTCTCAAGCTTGAAAATTGAAAAATAAAAAATACGTAAAAAATACGTAATTTTCATTTTGAGAGCCCATTTGATGGTTAAAAAGCTTAAAAGCTCCAAAATCAAACCTCAAGCTTAAAAATTGAAAAGTAAAAAATACGTAATTTTCATTTTGAGAGCCCATTTGATGGTTCTCAAGCTTAAAAATTGAAAAATAAAAAATACGTAAAAAATACGTAATTTTCATTTTGAGAGCCCATTTGATGATTTATAAGCTTGAAATTGATAAAAAATTAAGAAAAATTAAATAAAAAAAAATAAAAAATAAGTAAAAAATACGTAATTTTCATTTTGAGAGCCCATTTGACGGTTTATAAGCTTGAAATTGATAAAAAATTAAGGCAAATGCCTTTGAATGTCTTCTTGATGGGTCTCAAGCTTGAAAATTGAAAATTAAAAAATACGTAAGAAAAAATACGTAAAAAATACGTAATTTTTATTTTGTGAGCCTATTTGATGGTTTAAGCTTGAAATTGATAAAAAATTTAGGAAAATGCCTTTGAATGTCTTTTTGATGGGTCTCAAGCTTGAAAATTGAAAATTAACAAATACGTAAAAAATACGTAATTTTCATTTTGAGAGCCCATTTGATAGTTTTCAAGCTTGAAATTGATCAACAGTTATGGAAAATGTATTTGGAAGTCTTTTTGATGGTTCTCAAGCTTGAAAATTGAAAAATAAAAAATACGTAAAAAATACGTAATTTTCATTTTGAGAGCCCATTTGATGGTTTATAAGCTTAAAATTGATAATTGAAAAATAAAAAATACGTAAAAAATACGTAATTTTCATTTTGAGAGCCCATTTGATGGTTCTCAAGCTTAAAAATTGAAAAATAAAAAATACGTAAAAAATACGTAATTTTCATTTTGAGAGCCCATTTGATGATTTATAAGCTTGAAATTGATAAAAAATTAAGGAAAATGCCTTTGAATGTCTTCTTGAAGCTTGAAAATTGAAAATTAAAAAATACGTAAAAAATACGTAATTTTTATTTTGTGAGCCTATTTGATGGTTTTCAAGCTTGAAATTGATAAATAAAAAATACGTAAAAAATACGTAATTTTCATTTTGAGAGCCCATTTGATGGTTAAAAAGCTTAAAAGCTCAAAAATCAAACCTCAAGCTTAAAAATTGAAAAATAAAAAATACGTAAAAAATACGTAATTTTCATTTTGAGAGCCCATTTGATGGTTTATAAGCTTGAAATTGATAACAAATTAAGGAAAATGTCTTTGAATGTCTTCTTGATGGGTCTTAAGCTTGAAAATTGAAAATTAAAAAATACGTAATTTTTATTTTGTGAGCCTATTTGATGGTTTTCAAGCTTGAAATTGATAAAAAATTTAGGAAAATGCCTTTGAATGTCTTTTTGATGGGTCTCAAGCTTGAAAATTGAAAATTAACAAATACGTAAAAAATACGTAATTTTCATTTTGAGAGCCCATTTGATAGTTTTCAAGCTTGAAATTGATCAACAGTTATGGAAAATGTATTTGGAAGTCTTTCTAATGGTTCTCAAGCTTGAAAATTGAAAAATAAAAAATACGTAAAAAATACGTAATTTTCATTTTGAGAGCCCATTTGATGGTTTATAAGCTTAAAATTGATAATTGAAAAATAAAAAATACGTAGTTTTCATTTTGAGAGCCCATTTGATGGTTAAAAAGCTTAAAAGCTCAAAAATCAAACCTCAAGCTTAAAAATTGAAAAATAAAAAATACGTAATTTTCATTTTGAGAGCCCATTTGACGGTTTATAAGCTTGAAATTGATAAAAAAATTAAGGAAAATGCCTTTGAATGTCTTCTTGATGGGTCTCAAGCTTGAAAATTGAAAATTAAAAAATACGTAATTTTTATTTTGTGAGCCTATTTGATGGTTTATAAGCTTAAAATTGATAATTGAAAAATAAAAAATACGTAAAAAATACGTAGTTTTCATTTTGAGAGCCCATTTGATGATTAAAAAGCTTAAAAGCTCAAAAATCAAACCTTAAGCTTTAAAATTGAAAAATAAAAAATACGTAATTTTCATTTTGAGAGCCCATTTGACGGTTTATAAGCTTGAAATTGATAAAAAATTAAGGAAAATGCCTTTGAATGTCTTTTTGATGGGTCTCAAGCTTAAAAATTGAAAATTAAAAAATACGTAATTTTCATATACAACAATATAAATTTTTTTTTGAAAATTTTTTTTTGAAGAAAATGCATGTCAAATTTCGTTTTTCAATACAAAAATTCTTGAAAATCGAAAATATTTTAAAAATTTTTTCAAAATTTCTTGAAAAGAAATTTTATTTTGCCCCATTGGATTTTCTGCTTTTGATATGGGACAGGGGACAAAAGCATAGAAAAAAATTTGAAACGGACTAAATAAAAAAATACATAAATATTTAAATTTAACTTATTTTAGGCGGTTTTTTTGGAATGTGCATCAAGATTCAGCATCTTGTCTTTATCTTTTACAAGAAAAATGTACATCATCTTGATAAATCGCAAACTTTATTCTATCACTTAGTCGCCCAAAACACTTTAATAACTTCAAAGTTACTTTGGCTCGTTTAGAGTGAATTTTATCGTAATTGTGATTAGATGGAAATTCGAACTTACCAACTGAGATGTACAAAATTCGGCATATTGTTGTATAAATAGGGAAATGCAATACGATATTCCGTTCGAATAGGTTGTCGAATGATAATTTTATTAATGTCATTAAACTCATTCCAGTCTTCATCGCCAACATTGTGATCTTTTATAAGTGGCTCAAATTTGGGACCTCCAGGAATTGCCATGTTTAATGCTTTTGCTGTGAAAAAACTTTTAGGATCAAATAAGTAAAAGAAGTTGTCGTCAACCAAATCCGTGAGGAGTTGATTCGCCAATCTATATAATGTTGCCATTTGTGGAAGTGTCAAATTCCATTTGCGGTAAGTTGATCCATTGACATACGGAGTTCCGACTAAAGGGCGATGCTCATAGAACCAATCAAAAACCGCATGATCTTCTTCGCTATCCAAATCTATTTGAATTGCTTCTAAAGGCTCAACATCCAAAACGTTGTCAGCATAATCTAATGGAGGCTCTTCATCGTCGAAAGGCGGAAAACGCATACGTTTAAAATGTCGACGATCGCGCTTTTCACGACGCATCATAACCCACATTGTTCCCCATTGAGCTATGTAATGCGGTTCAATTACCCACGGAATTTCATTTACAAATGTGATAGCACCTGTAATGTGATACAAAACAGGCACATCTCGAATTTGCTCCCATGGCATGGGCATATTTTCTAACAATTTCATTACAGCATGCGGCATATATTTCAAAGCTCCCAAGTAAACTCGTTTGTCGTGTCGGTATTTCCTTGATGTCATGTCTCCATGATCTCTGATGATCTTTCTAATATGCTCCGGAGGCATGTCTTCTTTTTGAGCATCAATGAATCCGAATTTGCGCTTATCCGCAAACTTTTTCGATTGCATTTGTTGCCATTTCTGCGATTTCTCCTGTAACTTTTCTTCTGAAACTTCTTGTGCAGGTGTTTGACTCGGAATCATACCCATTTGCATTTGTTGGTTTGCAGCTTGCATATGTTGAGCATGCATGGCTTGTTGTTGTGCAGCAAATGCTTGAGCCTGTTGTTGAGCCATTACTTGAGCCCATTGAGGGTTTAACATATACGGCGGAATCGCCATGTTGTTTTTGCTGTAGTTCTTACTGCGTCTTTATTAAACTGCAAAAAACAAGAGGAAATACGTTAAAATATATAAAACTCTTTGTGAAAAAACATAGATAAGCGTTGAATCTTTAGATTTTTCCTATTATAAATAGTTTAACTCACTTACACATATATTTTTCAAAAAGAATCGGTAGAGTCACTGAAAACGTTTTCGATTGTTTTCTTAAAAACAAATTGTAACGTAGGCTTGGATATAGAATGACAGCGAGTTTAGATTGTGCATTGAGAATAAAATTTAAGGTAAACAAGGAGAGAGGAGAAAAACACGAAATTAGCGAACTTTCACATTAATATTTGTATACTTTACGTTTTTTATTGTTATTGTGTTCGGAAATAAACTAAGATATTTGTAATAATGTTCAAGAAACTAAAAGACAAGATAGCAGAGGAATCACAAACGAAATTGCAGCAATTGGCACAAGTTAGTCTACATAACACGTCTGCATGAAAATCTTCTTATCATCAACATATGTATTTTTATTTGTCTTTCAGGCTGCTGGTTACAATATTCCAAGTAGTGATGTTAGCAATTCAGATAGTTTCTTCAGCATCACGGATGAAACGCCGCAAAATTCTCCGCATCACAAACCGATGAGCTCAACACCAAACTACAATAACGGAGCCGCACCTCATACAAACAGTGTGCGAACAAGACGATTGTCTAATTCGTCGCAAGCAAGCGATGTATCATTTAAATTGCCAGTTTACGACTCTGAAATGCCTGCAGTATACCATTTGCAATCAGACATGGAGAGTGCGAGTGAACTTGATGAAGCAGGAAGTGTTGCAGCTATGGGAGGTCAATTAGATTTAGTGTCGAAAGAGCAATTGCATGGAGCCTACAAGAAAGCGTTAGATCGTTATCAAAAATATAGAGGGATGTATACAGATTTAGCACGCAAATATCGAGAATTGGAAAGAGATAATACGAAAGCAAGGGTAAATTAACCGCTTTTTTTGTTCAAAGATTATATTAGGTACATTTTGTTTGTTCCTATTGAATTTCAGGCTGTTTTGGTCGAAACACAAGATAAGGCTCTTCGTCGCATCAGTGAATTGCGAGAACAATGTTCATTAGAACAACAAGCGAAGGCACACCTTGAAGCTGCTTTACGTTTAGAAATGGATGAAATGCAATGTGTCGTTAAAACTCTAACAACAAAACTCGAGTTAATGGGGGTAAATGCCGAAACAGAACTTAATAACGAGAAAAATGTTGATAATTTAATTCAATTGAGCAACACTGACAATGTAAGTCATGCATCATCTAGCGAATTAAGTTCACCGCTTTCTTCACAAAGTGTTGATTTGGACAAGAAAATACACGAGCTCGAATTGCAAATTAAACAATTGAAAGAGATTGGTATGGAAAAAGATGCTAAAATTATAATTATTAATGATGAGAATCACAAACTACGAGAAGAGAATGAAAATTTAAAGACGAAAAATGAAAACAACACTCTTCAGTTAGCAGAGAATAAGATGGTTGTTCATTCAGAATTGGAATCGAAAGAAAGGGAAATGGCACAATTAAAAACACAACTAGAGAATATCGAAACAGAAAGAATACAATTGTTAAAAAATAATCAAACGCTTAACGAACAGCTTTGCAATTTGAAAAAGCAACTTTTAGAATCAAAAACTGTTAATCAAGCTAATAAGGAAATGTTAAGTTCACAAATGTCAGAATTGGAAGTCGCTTTGAAAGGAAGTCGCGATGAAAAGCATCAATTAGAACTGAGATTTGTTGAATTTGAAAAAGAATTATATGATTTAAAGACTGAAAAGACGACGTTAACAGAAAATTTGGCGAAAATGAAGGAAGAAAAAACAAACAATGAAAAGCAACTTACAAATTTCAAAACACAAATTAGTCAACTACAACAAGAATTGAAGGATTCGTTGGCAAAAAACGACTCGCTAGTTATGAAAACGACAGAAATTTACCAAGATACGTTCCATGAAAAATTCGATGGTAATCCTGAAAGCCTCAAAAAGATACGAGAGTTGTTGAAAGAGATGCGAACAAATATTGAAACACTATCGAAGGAAAATCAAACGGTTTTGGAAGATAAGAGTAAAATTGAACAGAGATTTACGCAACTGTTCGAGGAAAAACAAAGAATTAATTCGTTGCTCAAAGAAACTCAAGATAAATTAGATAAAACTAATGAAGAAATTGAAAACTTGCGATTACAATCTTCAACAACTATTTCAAATGAGGATAAACTCATGAATTTACGTGAAAAATACGATGAAAAATTAAATCATTTGGAGACTAAATTGAATGAGAAGGAAGTTAAAATTCAAGATTTAAACAAAACTTTAGAAGCCTTTAACAATGAAAAACTTTCCAAAATAGAAGAAATCAGAACTCTTGAGATAAAAATACAAGAATTAGAGTTAGGATTCAGAAATAGCGAAGAAAAATATATTACCGAATTGGAGCCAATTAACAATGAGTTGGCACGATTGAGACAAGAATTGGTTGATAAAACACTCGAAATGGGAAAAGACCAAGAAGAAATAAAAAGATTAACAGAAGAAATTGACAAAAAGCAAGAAGAGGTAAATAATTTAGATTAACCTTACTCATTAATCATAGGAACGTTATAAATTTGTTTTTTTTTTCAGAATGCTAATATCATAGAAGCAATGAATGTCAGAGAAAGAGATATGGAGAAACTCCAATTAAATTTGGAAGAAAATATTAAAAGAAATGATGAACTTTCCTCTGAACTTGAAAAATCATTGAAGCTTGTGACAGAATTACAGTTAACCGTGGAAAAACTTCAACAACAAAATAAAAAAATAACCGAAAAGCAAATTAAATTGGAAAATGATAAGAAAAATATATTAATAGAATTACAAAATGCTTCAGAAAATAAATCAAAGCTTGAATTTAAACTACAAGAAGATCAACAAAAGTATGAAAGTTTGCTAAAAGAATTTAATGAACAAAAGAACGAAAAGCATGTTAAATCATCTGAATTGGAAAAAGTAATGATACTTGTAACAGAGCTTCAACTAAGGGTCCAAGACACACTTCAACAAAACGAAAACTTAACAACAGAACTAAATGCTCAGAAAAATGAGAAACAAAATCAATCAACACAACTAGAGAGTGCTTTAAAACACGTTTTACAGCTGGAAGCCAACGTTCAAGATACACTTGAACGAAATCGTAACTTAGAAATACAACTAAGTGAACAACATAATGAAAAACAAGACAAATGTTCAGAAATCACAACACTAAAAGGCAAAGTTGAGCTTTTGAGGAAAGAAAAGAACGACCTTGAAAAGACTCTTGAGAAGGAAATCCGTGAAAAGTCAGAATTGAAAACACAGGTTGTCAACATTTTGAAAGAAATTACAAGACTAGAGGAGCAACTGAACGAAGTTAAAACATCTCATAGCAACATTCAGTCTGAAAAAGAGCAACTTGAACAGAAATTTGAAGCTTTTAATGAAAACTCATTGAAAGAAAACGAATCTACCAAAAAGTTGCAAAAAGAATTTATCGAAATACAGAAACAATTTAATGAAAATTTGTCGGAAAAAGAAGCTTTAATAACAAAGATTCAACAGTTGGAACATAATCTTCAAAATGTAACATCTATTGAAAGTAAAACTTTAGATACAGAAGAACAACTTACGAATCTACGTTCGCAATTGGCTGAAGTATTAGCCGAAAATGCAAAACTGTCAAACGAAAAGGAATTATTAGAGCATCAAGTCCGCAGCTTATTAGATGATATCGAAGTAAAAGAAAAAGAAAAATTAACAGTAGTCGATACAAATCAAAGTCTTCTTCATAGCGTAAATAGCCATAAAGCTCAAGTTGTGCAAATTAAAGAAAAATTATCTTCCTTAGAAGAACAGAAATGTGCATTGACAGAAACCTGCGATAGCCTAATGGAGAAAGTTGACGCTCTTAAAAAAGAAAATATCAGTTTACGAGCTGAACGTGAACAATTTCAACAAAGACTTGAAGAAATTCAATGTCAACTTGAAGAAGCTAACAACAAACATTCGATTCGTGAGAACAAAATTCGAATGTTGAACGAAGAAAATAAAAGCTTTAAAAATGATATCGAAGGAAGTATGACCATGATCACTGAATTACAAGGTTCATTAGATGAATTGAAAACTGAAAATAAAGATTTGAGAAAAACTATCGAGGATTTAACGGTTGAGATGAAACTATGCATAGGAAAACAAAAAGGACAAGAAAAACAATCTGAGGAAAAAAAACAAGAAGTTAAAGAATTGAAATCTGCAAATATAAATTTGTCAGGAAATGAAGAAAAAACAGAACTAGAAAGCGTAAAAGAAGAAAGGAACTCTCTGAAAGCTAAACTTGAAGAAATTATGAAAGAAATAGCTGGAATAAATAATAATGCGAATGACTTGGCCACGAGAAATCTATTTCTGGAACAAAAAGTAGAGAACTATTTGATACTTGAACAATCAAATGAACGTCTCAAAAATCAAGTTGAAAAATTATCAAGGCAACTCGATGAGACTTTGGTAAATGATAAAATTTCTATTCTGAATATCTTATGAATATACTTATGATCTTCATTTTTTAGGTTTCACTTCATCATAATGAAGGACTGGCTGCTAACACAGAATTTGAGTATTTACGAAACATTTTATTCCAAGTAATCAAAATGTATTTTTTTTTCATATTGGTACTCACTGTTTTTTTTTCTCAGTATTTAAGTGGATCTGCTGGCGTCAACGGTAAAACATTAGTGAAAGTTATTGCAGCTGTACTCAAATTCACCCCGCAACAAACGCAAGTAGTTGTAGAAAAAGAAGCACATCGACATTCATTGGTAATCTGATCTGTTTTTTTTTAAAGCTATTGTTTTGCTATTTTTATTTTTACAGGTTGGCCAAATTAACAACTTATTGTAGCAAGACTTAATAGTCATAACTCATAAATTATCGTACTTTAACTTATTAAAGACCAAGAAACCAGCATAGATTAAGTTTGAAAAGCTGCTTAGAATTTTTTTCCGCCCAAGATTTTCTGCATTTTGAAACATTATTTGAGTTAAACGAAGGTAAAAAAAGGAGAGTGTAAAAACACATAAAGAAGCATAATTCACCTGCTTCTAATGTAATTCTTACTAAATTATGAACGAAACATATTTGAATGAATAATATGTATTATTTTTTCAGTGCTGTTACAGAAAAATTAATGTACATGTATATAAAAAATATTTATATATATAAAAGTAAAAAAATATTCGTAACAATTGGTTTTTTTTTTCATTACCTAATTAGTGCAATTTGACTTTGTGATTATGTCAACATTATAAATATACTATAAAAAGGAAAATAAAAACCCTTTTTAAAGAAAATTGATTTCTATTATTATTTATTATGAACGAGTAAATTATTTTGAGAATACCTCTTTACCATTAGATTAAAAAAATGATCAAAAATTACCTAATAAAGCCATTGTAGTCCACAAAAATGAAAATTTTATATGGTTTAATTTATATATATATATATATTTATTTATTGGAATTAATAATATAATTAATAACATGTTTTAGATCGAGTGTAGATAGGTAAATTAAATTAATTTATTAATATTTAAAAAAATTATCAAAAACATTCAGTTATTATTTAGTTTTTTTAAACTTGGGTAATAACTTTCAACCATGTTTCATTATTTAATTTCAATAAAATAGAAAATACAGTCGGTTTTTGAAATTGTAACATATTTTTATGATAAATAAAGACTACCTATTAAAAAAATTTAAGAATCGAAAAAATATAATTTTTTTAAAATTCTTTTTTTTTATAACAACTCAAGCGCATTTTGGTCCTTTGATTCAATTACATATATATTTTTAAAGATTTTAAAGTGATCATAGAGTATTTAGTTCGTTAACTACTTTTTTTTTTTTGTATAAATAAATTGAATATATGTAATAAATATACATATATATGTTTGTATTATTTTTATAGTATATTAATAAAAGGGACGGTAACAGGTTATTATTACATATATTTAATTTAATTTTTTCTTAATTATTTTATTTAATTGATGCATTATTATTTTTATAAAAAGTACATTGATCCTCATAGTTTCGATTTATAATTGTGTGTTTATAAAAAGGATATATTTGGTGTTTGGTAGGTCTATATTATATTATATATAAATGTTAAAATTCACATGATATAATAATGAACAATAAGTAGGCTAGGTAATATATAATTTGTTTTGGTCAGGATTTCTCTTACATATTTTTCAGACATTTAAAAATATAATTTATACACGTTTCTTATCCTTTTAAAAATGCACCAAAGGCGCTATTCTTTAATATTATCGATTATATCTAGACTATTTTGTTTTTCATAAGAAGTAGTGTTACACTGTACGTTGTTACATATAAAATACGGTTTCAATGATATGAGAGAGGAAAAGATTGGTTTAGAAACAGCCTCATTTTTCTTAAGAATCATTTCTTCTACATGTGCTTAGTGACTCACATCATGCTTGATCATCAGGATTTTGTGTTAAGTTTTATCCAATTTTCTACAAGGAGAAATATAATCATAAAAAGGAACGTGATAAGTGTTTTCTTTTTAGAAGGCATAACTGGGTTGATGTCACGCTGTTTGATTAAACGAAAATTCATCTTTTGGTGTTTTATGGCTAACTTAAAAAAAAAATAATATAATCCGACATGAAGTTTTGTACTTATTATTACAGTATATAGAATTAAAAAATGAGTATAAAACATAAATATAGAGAAGCATTATAAAATTAAATATGTTTCTTTAAATTTTCTAATAAGACAAATCTTTCTTTTTCAAATCAGAAATAAGAAACTGAAGTTTCTAAAAAATATCACTTTATACATATAACTATTTAATCGTATTCTTAGTTGAGTAAAAGTCCTATTAGAGCCTGTCAAATTTTGTCATAGATAAACTTTCATACCCAATTCCTTAAATATAAAACAAAAACATTAATATATAAAAATTTCTTAAGATGCATTCTGTTTTTCTTTTTAAATTAATATGTATGAATTATATATAATGTGTGTTGAATTAAAGAATTTTACTTTACACGACGAAGAAAAAATTGCCTTGTTTTTCATTTAACTATAAAAATTATCTACCGTTGTTGGAATATTCGTTTGTCAGTTATATTTTTAGAAAAGGGACTTAAGCGTAAAACTATTTATTTATTTTTATAAAAACTGATTATATAGTTATTGTATAGTCTATGATACTTGCAACAATCAACATTTTAAAGCTATCATTTTTATATTTTTCTCAACGAAGGCTATTGTCTTCATTAGACCTAAAAGTAAATTAATATTTGATAAGTCAGTATCGAGGCATCTATTTTTGTCCATAAATAATAGAATTTTAGATGCATTTTTTATGCATGTTGTTGGCGATCTTAAATATTAGAGCAATTGTAACGTACGTAAAAATTTTTTAACTTAATAAAAGGCTTGATAATCGATTTATGATCAGTAGCTAATAAAGGCCTAAAAGTGCAATATCTGATTGACGAAGAACACTTCATTACAATAACTGTTCTTTTTCGTGCGGCGGTGAGGGTCCAGATACAGATAACGCAGGTAATTGGCCAAGTCTTGGAGGTCTTTTTTGTTGTTGTTGCAGTTTACTCGTGCTTGGTTGAGAAAATAATGTTAATTGTGGTTGTGATGATATTGGCGATGATGGCATTTGTTGCGATGGTAGGGATTGCTGTTTATTAATACTATTATCTGCTACATTTTCCGCAGTTGCTTCGTTTATTGTGCATTCATGAAGCTCAATTGGAGGACTTTGATGTTCATCGCATGACCAATCCTTAGAAAATGATTTTCGCTATGAGTTTTGCAGTTGAAATTAAGAAGAAAAGAAATAGTTAGTAAGCGATATGAAATTTTAGAGGGATTTAATAGTTAGTTTGTAATTTACATGCAATAAAATGTTTGATTTGTTCTGTGCTTTAGTATAGTATTTTTTCAAGTAAGTATAATTAAAACCTTTTTCATTTTCATTTTTACGTCGAGTGTTTTGAACGTATCTTAAAATATTATGTAATCCAGAGAAGAAAAAGGTAATATTTACACTTATTAACAGCAACAAAATTAACAAATCGAATTTAGCATTAAGAAAAACTTATAAGTTTATTTATAATACAAAACGTTTATCCTCGTTTAATAACAATACATGAACAAAAATAGGACGAATATGAACAGTTTTTGCTCCAAAGTAAACAATTAATTAAAAATAATTTTCTTTGCAATCCGTTAATTTTGGACGTAAATAAGCAACTAATCAACGTGGTTTGTCTAACTACTTAGCAAAGCCATAATCATGTATATTAAGTTAAATCAGCAATGTCGGTCGATGAATGTAATCAAACACCTCATTATGAGAAAAATCTCGCCTGAAGTGGTAATCTATGTAACAACTCTGTGGTCCTATTCAGTAAGTAATTAAATGTTATAGTATATTTCTTTTATTCAGTATGTCAATGTTGGTTATTGTAAGGACTGTTATTTAATGTGAAACATTTTGATGTTCTCTGTTTTTGTGTTTCCTTTTTTTCGTTTAGTAATAATAATGTTCAAATGACATGGGCGGTCGATTATATCATAAGTATTGTGTCTTTTATGGACCTTTTAAACTGTTTTATGTAGGATTACGAGCGGTTATATCAGATGAGCTATAAAAAGGGCTCAGAAATGAGAGATTTTTGATGCTTTCGTGTGATGAATATTTTAAAATAAATTAAGTTTTGCTGTTTAGCGAAGAATTATTCCGACACTTTTGTTTACCTTCTCCTTCTATATTTTAGGCTTTGCCTTTGTTATCGCGTGTTAATATAAAATTTCTTTCAGAAGTAATTCCATATAATAATTACGAAGCCTGCATTCTTATGAATAAATAACGTTTTTACGATGTGAAAAAACCTGATTTATTATTTAAAATTTTAGATTACTTAAAACTAATTTTTTGCTTTTCTTAAATTATTGAATGAGAAAGAAGCCAAAAAATTGAATTTGAAAACTGTGTCAAATATCGTTCCGAAGCATTCCTTTTCAAGTGCATTATATATGCATCTCTCAAAGGTCGCATTTGCATATTTTTCATTTTATCACGCCACATTCTATGGCTGACATGGATAAACGTCTCTTTGCAAATAAATTTCCCTCACGGAAGTTCTTGTGGCGTGATATAATCACGCTTCATTTTCAAGAACATTTTGAAAAACAAAGTCATGTTATTGCTCACTTTTGCAAAACTAGAAGATTTTTTACTTTTGTCAACACTAAGTCATGATAATAAGAGTGTCGTTCTCTCTTTTTATAAATATTCTTCCGTCGTAAATGTGCGATCATAAAAGATGAAAAAGCTTTTTCCGTTGTTTTTGTGAAAATAAAACTGACTTACTGAAAACGTTAAACTGCTTTGAAAAATTTCATAACATATTTACAAAAATATATAATACGATTTGTCATACATAAGTTATTATTATCATAATTTTGTTGCAAAGTTTTAATAAAAAAAAAGATGCATGCAATTGATAAATATGCATTTCATTATGCTAATATTACGATTTATATATAAATATTTTACGTGATGTTTTCTGTCTTGAGTTTTCGTGATACGTTAATATGACTTATACTTCTTTCTTAAATCCGGAGAGAACGTTACAATTTTTGAAATATGAATGAAGTTTTGTTTTGCATGATTTTTATGACTGTCACAAAAATATATCATTTTCTATATTTAAGTTTATGATAGCTTCAATTTTAGATCTGGAAGCAAAGTTAAAACTTAAATAAAAAAAATATATTTATCATGCATGGAGTTGTTTTTTTAAAATTGCAATTTAATAAAGTTAAAATTAGTGAAAATCATCTTGAAGTTGAATGATGAATGAAAAAAATTAATGAACATATTTTTTTGAGCTCTAAAAATATTACTTTCATAATTCACAAATTTCATAATTTATAAAAGAAAAACAAATCAGTTGAAAATGCTGTACAATTGATAAATTAATATTTTAGTAAATATTATTTTTTTTAAACTGAACAAAATAATTAAGATCTCTTGAAGTGAGATAAAAATGTTTTATGTTAGTTTTTAATTTGTCAGTAATTGCACGTACGAAACAAAAAGCAGACAAGTTTTAAGTTTAAAATAGAGTGTAACATTATAAATATATATGTTACCGATGAAAAGGCAGAACCTAGCATACCAATATCCGATTTACGACGAACATCATGTTGTCTAGCTTGTTGGATCACGTCAAAAATATGTTGTCGAAAAGGTAGCTGAGTATTTTTTGTCGTTCATAAATGTGTTTCGTGAAGTGTAAATAAATCAAAAAAAAAAATATGTAATGTAAGAAATATGAATAAAATAAAATAAAATTTTTTGCTCTAACTTCGAACAGACAAAACAGGGAAATTAGTCGAAAAATAAGTAAAGTATTGACTTTTTTGTAAAAAATTGATTGTTATTTTATTTTTTGATATTAACTTTTTAATGGACTTCTTATTAGAAGCTCTTAAGAGACACACATTTTATTATAAAATATGAAAAACGCTTAACTTTGCTAAATGTACTTATTCCAAATTTTTTACTTTATGATAAATGTATTTTGAGGTTTCTCTTTCTTAAAACTACACACAATATAAAATAGCTTACCTTTTTTTCATCGCTAATATTTTCTGCACTCTTTGCTTTTCGACATAGAACGCTTTGCGATCCATAACGCCTAATGAACTCAATAGAATCAAAACCACGTCCTTCAGATGACACGAAAATTGCGCTGTTGATGCGTGCTCGACTACAACGATTCTCAATAGCAACCACAGAATCTTCGGGCCACGGAGGATGTATTTGTTGCTAATTACATTGAAAAATAAAAAAATTACATTAATTTCAAAATGTAAGTGAATACTGAAACTACGTAAAAAATTAAAATGATAAGACGAACACTTTATACACAAAACTGCATTGTGCTTGTTGTGAAAAAAGACCTATATATTCATTTAATTCATTTGTTCGACAGTAAAAAAAAATTTGAAGGTGAAAAACGGTCTCAGTATCACAAAGAAGAACTTACCAAAATTAGCAGAAAAATTTTTTAATTGAAAGATTAATTGAAAGTGGGAGAGTTGAAAAATATTCAAAGGATCGGCAAACTAAACGAGGTAGTTTAATTAAATTGTTCGCTAAAGGTTCTATTAGCATCATATATACCTAAGGTAGTAGAAATTTATGTGATACAAATAAACTCTGTTGAAATCTTATAGTAAATGAACGTTAGGAATAAAAGTAGAAGAAAACATAGTTCTCAATTTATAAAACATTCTTTTTTTTGTAACTTTTCTGATTTTGTGTGCTCTTATTTTTTAATTGAGATTAAAATAATGAATTTACAATAATCACAATGTGTGTTTTGATGTATAATTCAAGATTATCAATGACACAATAATGATTATGTTTTATGGCAGAACTCTCTATTTTAATTGTTATATATTTTTATTCACAATATTTTGTAGTGAAAAAATCACAGGTGCGTTTTTTATCTTGCAAATGTCATCAAACTAGAAGTACATAAAAGGATTTGCTTATCTCTAAAACAACAACGACAGTCAAGAATGTCACAATGGTGCAACACACAGCACGTATGAATATATATCTTATTAAAGCGAGTTTCATATAATTTAAGTCCTGTGTAAATAGTTATGTCTTCTACGTGTCAGTGCATAAGCTGAAAAAATATGATTTTCCGGTGCATGAATTCACATCTTTAAGAACTTTTAGAATACTTATCGGAAAACAGATATATATATTTGTCAGTTGCAAAAACATAATATGGGTGAGATAATTGAAATATGGGATTGCGAGGGATGTCTCAACACTTACAGATTGATCAAGATCCGCTTCATTGTCTCTTGATCGCGAGGCCATATACCCGCCTTTTCTACTACTCTTACTTAAAAAACGACCTGAACTATGCTTATATAAATATTGACGTGTTTTCTGATCTAGTAAGAGACGACGTTGTTGCTGATTTCTATGACATTCCTCCGTATGCTAGCTCTCGTCAACACGATGCAATAACGCAAACTGGCATCCACATTCCCGTGAGTCACGTGATCGTCGAGAACAATTAAAACAACGTTCCAATAATCCACATCCTTCACATCGTGGCAAACACTAAAGGGGTTTGTTTGTTTTTTTGAAAAATGTGTTTAATCTTTTTTGTAATATGTATTTAATAAAAAAAAAATTAATCAAGGAGCAAAAAGTACTCTATATTTGACACAGATCACACTAATGGATCTCAATAGAA
The DNA here is from genome assembly GCF_036172545.1 of Culicoides brevitarsis. NCBI lineage: Eukaryota > Metazoa > Arthropoda > Insecta > Diptera > Ceratopogonidae > Culicoides > Culicoides brevitarsis. Next base: position 42,889,878 of record NC_087086.1, on the reverse strand, counting down.
CCGAAAATTTCGAACGCTTAAACTGATATTATATACGTCATGAAAGTATATATAGTGAACATTCTGCTCAATTATTATATTAGGTAAACAATGTTGAATGATTTCTACATACTTTTACTTTGTTTTATATACATTTTCTTAAGTAACATTTGATCTTTTTTGAAAGTATCAAATTAAATAGACCAAGGACTAACCATAACTTAAGGAAATAACAAAAGGAGATAATAAAAATAATACACTAAGCACCTCTAAGTAATGATGATAATGATTTAGTGACATATATTTTAATTAATTGTTGTAAAAGTTGTAAACAGACACACACATGTTTCTACAAAACTTAGATATTTTAGCCTAAAGGAATCGAAAATAAAAAATTTCTTCCATGGGATTTCAAATAATTTTTAAAAAAATTACTTAGCTGAAAACAGGAAACTTTAGAGATGATCATTGTTATATGTATAACAGAGTACTTATATTTATTGATGGTTCAATCAATGAAAATGTAAAAATGTCTTGAAATGTATGCGCTATGTATATAAAAACAAAAAGTTTTTATAACAAATGAACTAAATGATTGAACGTTATGATATAAATATTTTCGCCTTTTATATAAAACAGTGAGAAGAATAATCGAAATACAAAAAATTAATGTGTTAATTGTCATTCAATAACCAAGTACTATAATTTTTTTTAAGTTACTACATGGGTTTCATTTTCCAGACGCATACGTTTTACAGTTGTATTAGAAAAATTTAAAGCACAGCAGTTTCGTACGAAAAAGTATAATTATATTACATCAACAATGGCCTAAATCATCTTTAATTGGATTATTATTATTATGCTACAGCGGTAACGAACGAGGAGTTCTTATTCATTATTATTATATGTATAGGAAAAATAAAGAGTAAATGACAAGGTTTAAGTCTATGACTCTTTGATGTAATGCCATTTTTTAACAAGAAATAAAAACAGAAAAATGAAAATTGATTGGCACATTACCTGATGCGAATGTTGACCGTTACACTGTCCTGTGCATACTCCTGTTCCGGGCACTTTTAGCTGTTCCGATTTGTATGCTGGTTGATACGGCAACAACATACGAATTTTGCCCCATCGGTTAAAAAAAAGAGCAATTGCACCCGCCCAAACAACAAGAACTAATAAGACGATTCCGATTTCTACACCACGAATCTATTGATGCAAAGTTAATTTGTTGATGCTGAAAAATGCAAAATCAATTGAGAAAATACTCACAATTGGAAGTTCTTTTGTGGTCGTTTCGTTTTTACTTTGATTTTGTGATAAACTGTTATTGGCTTTGTACGTATCATTTCCGGGTCCCATTTCTGTTAAATAGAAAAAAATAACGTCCTTTGTAAAAATTACATTTCAACGCTTTTAAGGCCTGCTGTTTGTTTTTTTTTTGTCAATTTTTCTTACCTTGTGTCCTAAAAGTAATTGGTTTACTTTTGAATCTCCTATTTTTATTGTAAATCGCAGTCACTGTTAACGTATATTGAGTATCTGGCAAGGAAAAATCGAACTTTATCTCACATATTTAAAATGAAAGTTTAAAGTATCTTGCCTGGATCTAATTTATCTATAATGACTTCTTTTACATTGCCAGTGACGTTATGTACAATCCTGAAACTTTAATTTATTAAATAATAAATTTTACAAAAGCATATCTACCTTACATATATAAATATTGAGGACAGACAAGAAACACAAATAAATGATTTTTTAAGAAATTTCATAAAACTTGTCTAATGCTTTATGATAATATGTACTTTTTAGAATAATTTAATATGACAAAGTACTTTATTTAATAATTATTTTAATTCAATCATCGACACAAATAATGAAAACAAAGAAATAAACCTTGAAAAGCATATAAGTACTTGATGGATTAAAAGTAAATAACAAAATTTCACTTCACGATCATTTGACGAAAATAAAAAAAACCCTTTATAAATTTATTAATTTTATTATAATAGGAGTATTACTTTAGGAGTATTATTAATATCAGTATTATTTTTACTGAATAATTATGAGAAAAAATCTATATAATGCGTGAGTGAGCTTATTTCATATGGGCTAATTATACCTCAGCTTATTACCAAAAAGAAATCCTGCATTTTCAATTAATATTGATTGGTTTTGAAATAAAATGACTAAAATGGTACTGAAAAAATAGACAACAGATTGTTGGTTGCACTATTTGTTGTAAAACAGAATGAGGTTCTTTCGCTCTTTATAAAACAATTACCTTTAGAATGAATGTAGAAACTATAAAAATTTAAATCACAATAAAGTGAAAATGTCACGCAATATTGAAAAAAGAAAGGCATTGTAATAGTTGTAGGTCTTTTTGATTACTTAAAGATGGCGATGAAAGTCCCAGAATACAAAAATAGGAGAATATTTGTTGAATGGGTAAGTTAAGTTTTGAATTTATGTGTTATACTTTTATGACGTCACATTGAAAAACATTTTTCACGTCACAAAACAAAAAAGTGGTCAAACATTTGTTTGTTTATGAATTAACGCTCTACATTGTGTCCCGCCATCATGTTGCATTGTACAATAACAAAATATGTTCTCATTTTTCATGTATATTAGTCTATTTTTGTTCTTCAATCGCATCAAATATTAATTTAATCCTTGACATAAATGCACAAATGACATTAGGTATATACGTATAATAGATAGAAAAAAGTGTATGTAAAGTAGAGTTTTCTTATGTCAAGAAATGTAGTTGTTATAAGTTTGAGTAAATTAGTAAGTAATTATTAATATTTTAACTTGACGTGAGTTAGGTTACAATACAAAGTATAGTTCGTATTTTATTTCGTTGTAAGATTGGACTATTAGCATGAACGTATTTTCATGTTTTTTTTCTGTAATGTTGAGTGAACTCGATCAAGACAAATAATCACAGGAAAATAATGTCATTTTCTTATAAAAAAATAAAAATGTTAAAATGTAGAGTGCTTTGAAGAGAAGGAGTAATTTGAATTTCATGTGTGTTAATAGCTCCCTCAGGATAGCATTAGCTACATAAATGTAAGTCAAATAAATGAGTGCGTTTGTTTAAAATAAAAATCTATATTATTTATATTTTTATATTTATTCTATTTTATTTGTAATCTTATTTATTTGCGAATGTAATCAGACTTGAATGGCTATCTCTCGCTCTCTATGTGCTTTTATAGTTTAATGATAAAAATAACACAAATGTGTATCAATGCGAAAAGGGTTGATATGCTCTAAACCTACATAAGTAAGTACATATAAATATTTATTTACTTTCATATAAGAGTTCGTATTTCAAATGGAATTCGTAAAGGTATAGTGTCCTTTATTCATATTCTGCTATATATCTTGTTTAACGAAACACATGATTACATCCTTACATCTATAAATGAATCGTAATTGAACAAAACAATGAAATGTCATTTTGATAATACATACTATTGGTTTATATTTGAAAAAGTTCGATTCGACTTTTTTACTTTTGTGTCGTGAAAATAAAATAAAAGGTTGCTGTGGTTCGTTGAAATTAAATATTTGTTTAACTTAGACTATAGCCGAAATATTTTTTATATTTTCAAACTAGGTAATATTTAAATTAAAGTAATTTGGTATTTAACAATTTAATTGTTTTAATTGATTTTGTTTTAAAAAAATAAGTAATTTTGCGAAAGAGAAAAATATAGATCAAGTTTAATGAAATATGGAAATTAATTCACAATTAATTAATTCAAGGACGACAAAATGCACTGTTTAAAGCAAATTTAAAATTTAATTACTTTGCTCTTGTTGGCCTATACGTAATATCGTACTTATCTGGTAACGGTTTTTGTTGATTTATCGGAGAAGACGTTTCCCAAGATACTTTTACGGATGTTGGATTGATGAAGGTTAATGTAATATTTTCAGGTGTACTTGGAGCAGAATCTGTAAAAAAAAGAGAAATATAAATTATGTCCAATCATATAAATATGTCAGTTCAATTAATGCCATTCAATTAAATTTATTTATGGCTTTTTCATACACCTTTAATTCTATGAAAAATAAAAATATTCAGATTAAGAAATATAAAACTTCTTTAAAACACAATAAAGGTTATAAATTTTATATTAAAACAGATAAAACACAAAGAAACGAGTAGGTACCTAATGATGTGAAAAGTTGTGAAAACATCTGCTGAACATCATCTGCTAATTAATTGACTACTAACCGATCATCGTTTGTTCGATTCAAGATATATATATATTTACAAAATTTTCATTACCCATTTATGTTTAAACATATACAACCGATTTTTGTTATATTATTGAACTATCCGTTGGAAAAATTTATTATTGTGAAAAATCATGTGGGATAAAACTAACAAAAAATTAAATTACTCGTAATAAAATTTTGCCTCGAATATTGATAGATTGTGTTCGTTCTGTCAATCAATCTTTTTAATTATAAATATTTATTGAACAAAAAGTTTATTAAACTAGACGATTTTATTTGAAAACACTTTTAAATTAATATAGAGCAGATATTCATTCAATGATTTGATGTTAAAACCGAAACACGTAAAAAACGCTTGTCAAATACTAACAATATTGATGGTCTTTCTAAAAATAAATATTTATCTGCTTTATAGTGCTACAAATTATCGACCAAAGATCATTTTTGACTTAATCGATGATGAATTGTATACCTATTTTTACATATAAATTTCAACTCGTTTTGAAATGACACAAGAAATGAGTACTTACCAATTATTCTTACATTGATGGCTAAAAATGCTGCAAATAAAAGCATTTTATATTGGAGACTGGCTATTGATGCTCTCTACTATTGTTATTGTACTGAGATTGACACAAAATGCACTTTCTCATAAAATTTAAGGGATACTCTCTTCATATTTTCAAACGATCATTTCTTTTTTCGTTTTCTTTTCATGAAAATAATAAAAAAAATTATCTCTTAGGATCGATTTTTTTTCCTATATCTTGTTAATTTTTTTAGAACTTTATCACTCTTTTCTATTATTTCTTCTGATTCGGATTCTATGATTACTTTTCACATGTTTTTTTTTTAACATTAATGTATTTCTTTACAACTTGTAAGGTAATAAAAGTGTTATACTTAAAGGAGCAATAAAATAGACAAAACGAATGTTGCGAAAAAACTTGTTTAATTTTTATCTCTTGGTAATTGATACAACTTTTTCAGTTTGGATTTTTCTTCTTCAATCTACTGAAGAATTACTTGAATCCATTGATGAAGGAATACAAATATCAACTTATCCAGGAAAACTTACAACAATTTGGTTTACTTTATTATTACTATCGTCACAGATGATGAGTCATGAATCGATGAAGAGCAGAGATCCGTTGTAATAAAAATTGTTAAATCCTTTTATGATGTTTCTCAACTTTCAATTTTTTAACGTTACTCAATGTTATCCTTTCAGTTTTCTTTGTTTCATATTTCTTGATATTTTTTTGTACTTTTTGCACTCATTTCAGTATGAATTATTGAGTATGACATTTAACATCCTTCCTTCTTATGAGGCTGATAGAAAGAGTTATTTTTAAATTATTTCTGATATTTTTATGTTAAAATGTCACGTCGATATCCTTGAATAACTGATGAATATTCAATATATTGATGAACAAAAGAGTACCTATATTTTTTCGTTCTCTCTTTTATTCATATACCTTCATTAAGCTTTAACTGTATCACTTTTTTATATGACACGTTTTTTCTCTTTTTATTTATTATTACAAACGACTACATGTGTATGAACTGTCTGCAAAGAAAAAAGGAAAATGATATTAATTTAAAAATCGATAAGAGTTATTGATTTGAGTTTTGAGGTGAGTTTTACTGTGGTATACGATTGGCTTTGGTTTCGTTTTAATAAAAGGCAAAAAATATATTCAACTGGTTTTTATAATTGACAAAAAACTCAAAGTTGTGATGTGTCTAATAGACTTCATGTAAATAATACAGTATTAAAAAAATATTTTTTATTGTAAAATAAAATGTAGATACATATCAAAAAAGTTTCAAACATAACCATTGAACCTCCACTGAATTTATTTGTATCGTTTTTTTCAAACCAACTAAAAATAAATACATGAATAATTAAAAGGATCGTTTTTTCCATTATGAACACAAAGAAAAATCAATAATAAAAAAATAATGCAAGACTTTACTATACAAGTCACGAGTCACTAAATAGTATTTTTTTATCTGCACTTTGTATTTTGGAGTATGTTTTGTAGGTAAAATCTTCAATAATTTCGTTTTTCTTCATTTCTTGCATAGACTTTTTGAGATTTTTAAAGAAGTTGGAAGCTTAAACTCACAATTGAAAGTTGATTTTCATATAAACATTTTTTGCTTAAACACATTATAATTTAATGTAAAAACTACTGCCAATGCATAGAATACCAAGTTCTCCTGAGAATCGAAACCACATTGTTTTTCCGCTATTGAACACGCACGCACATTACGGCGACATTTCTGATAAAATAAAATTATATTGCTATATCATATTTTGTTTTACGATGCAATGTAAAATTATTGTCTTATGGCATGAAAAGCAAATCATATTTTTACGAAGCAAACTAATGTGTATTCCTTACACTATTGCGAAAAAACGGATTGTACTAATTATTTGAATTGTGTTATATTTTCTTTTAAATTAAACATTATTTATTAGTTTCAAGAGATTCTTATAAAAAGCGCAATAATAGTGAGTTAAACAATTTAATAAAAAAAAAAATGAGTGAACTGTGATTCAGATATCTATTTAATTTGTAATCATTAATTTTCCGACTTAATAATTGATATTTGAAGTAAAGTAGAATAATTTTTTATTTGTAAATATTTACGCTTGTTTAATTATAAGACACGAAAGAACGAATAAAAGAGCATAACATGGAGCTGGAAAATATATATAACTATTATAATTTTTCGCAGAAGAGCCCAAGTGATAGACAAAACTAAACACGCAGTACGAGGAAAAATGAAATATTATGACGGATAGTAATAAATAAATAAGGTTATGTCGTAATATTCTATGGTGTAGAGAAAACAAAATAAGAGATATAAAATTTTGATAGTCATGGAATTAGGGAAGTGCTTGCAGCGACAGAAAACGATCAAACTTTATAATAACGACAAAAAAGAAATTTTCATGACTTATATTATGGTAAATATTATTGATAAGAAATATCAATCAATAGGTCAACCGGTTTGTCAGTTTTTATCCGAAAGTTATTCTGTCAAACCCATTATTATATATAGAGATATGAACTTTAAAACAAATTTACAAATAAAAAAGAATCAATCAAATTTATATTTATAATAAAAATATAATGACTATTTAAAAATTTTTTCGTCGTTTTTATCATTTTTTTTTTTAGTTTTTTACATATATTTCATATATTTTTTTTACTGATTCTACTTATTTAATATTGCTCCAAAAAGCATACGTTAGCAAAAATGACTCTTTTACAAATACATTATGCCCAAAAAAATGCGTAAAAACTTGTTAACTTATTGGTGTCTAGAAAATCTATTTTTTTTTTGCAAATCAATGTAAACAAACAGGAAAAATATATCAATCTAAAACGAAAAAGCATTCAAGAAAAACAGAGATATACAAACAATAAGAGTTTTATATTTATTTCGGTTGGGACATTGATTGACACTATCTTGACATGTTAGTTTTTTGCATCAAAAGAATAAAACAAGAATAATCATGGCAAAACATATGAATAACTTAATTATGTGAAATACATGTCAATTTTCAAAGAACAATGGAAAAGGTATTATGATTTATTCAGCAGAGTCATCGACGGTTTTTGAAGATTTTTTTAAAATAAATATCATTTGTTCATTTGCAAATAGCTTTACCTCAAAGTCACTTACTGTGACAAGAATGATATTTTAATTTTAGAACCTATGTATAAATTTATTTAATTCAAAAAGGAAGAAGATGGGTTTACTATAAATAAAGAACACATATTTTTTTCACAATATCAGAATATTTCATATCGATAAGTTTTTTCTTTTACACTATACTGATATGGATTTGATTGAAACATCTTTCATACAATGAAATTAGAAAATTTTACTTATTTATAATAATTTAATATTCAATATATGTTTTTTTCGCATATTTTCTACTTTAAGGGACGAAAAAATGGATGCAATAGAAGAATAAAGTTACACCGACGTTAAGTTTTTATTGTGCTCTTGGGTAAGATGGGATTTTCTTATCTACGTATTTTTGTTACAATATGCTTTATAAATTTTATGAAACGATGATGCTTTGCATGAATAAAAATAATTTTCAACGGATGAGAAAGTAAAAAACGGAAATATAATAAACATATTTTTATTTACAGGTTAAAGAGTGTAAAGACATCTCTGATAAAACATTATTAACATTTCGTCAGAAATCTCTTAACAAGAATAAATTTTAAAAGTGAAGGCTAGATAACTTTTATTTTACTTTTAAAACTGTTCACCAAAAGGTATTTTCAAAGGTAAGAATCAAAAACGTTTAAATGACAAACATACCTTTTTACCCTTAAGTATTTTTAATTGAATAATTTTCTTTCTTTTTTTGTATAAATGTCATTAACATAACAAGTTAATTAAGTAGCTCTTTATCCTACGTGTTACAATGAACAAAGCGGCAAAATGGGATGAAAATATGCAAATATGAAAATATGAAAAAAAATATATTGTTGTTTTACTTTTAAATCTACATAGTTTATGGGTCAACGTACAAAAGAATCTATTTATGGTTTTCCAAAAAATGTAAAAAAAGTATCTTGATTGAGCAAGAAAACTCGGATTACAATGTTTGTTATAAATTAAGCCTTAAATTACTGCTGAGAGTCTAAATACGCTCGATGTTCGGATTCTTGACTGATCATTTTCAATAATAGAGACACATATGTGCAATAAAATACACATCTTTAATTGCACATTTGTGTTGAATAATTGGGTATTACAAAACATTTCGTGACACATTTTATTTTTAGTTAATAAAAGCTAAAATAATTCATCAGAAAATTTTCATATCACACAGGTTCAGAGACACACACAAATTACCTTTGCGCGACTTATAAAGTTGTTTTTCATTAATTATTCCTTACATGTCGTACAATTAGCAGAGTATGTTAGAATGGCATAACTAACTAAGTAGAAGCATATGTTCCGAAAATAATTCAATTTAGAATATTAAATTAGAGGCTTTGCATACACTTGTTTGGTGTAAAAAATGAAAAGTAGACAAAAATTCTTGAAGATTTATTGAAGTCGTAAGTCCTGCGATTCTGATTTTTTAAGATTAAAAGTAACATAAAATCAATCAACAAAGGTGTTGTTGACAGAAATAGTTTATTATTTAGATTTTATTAATAGGTGACAAGTTTATATAATTATATTAAAATAAGTAAAGTCAAGGTTATTTGAGGAATCACTGCATAATATGTTGAAAGTAAGAGAAATTATGATTCAGCGCTAACACAAATTAAAGAAACTTGTTGAGTTTTACTTATACTAAAATATATGTTTCAATAGCGACAAAATATTAAGTATATTATCGAAAACAACGGATTTGTTGAATATGATGAAGTCATCTAGTTTTTCACGTCTTTATTTTAAGCAACTTGAAATTATTCTTGAAATTAAACTTAACTCCTTTTGTTAGTCAAAAGTTGGAATGATTTTTTTCACTGTAGGTTCTCATTTTGAAAAACAATCACAATATACACAATCAATAGAATACTTAACTTACCATTTTCAGTAAATTAATTTATCCATGTTATAAGACACTAATTTTAATTAAAGCTCGTAGCTTTCCCGTAAAGTTTAACAGTTTTTTTTTATGTCTGGTAAATTACTTGTATTTCAATTGCGTTCTCGTAAGAACATCACATGAGTTATAAATATATTGTGTATTGTTATAAATTTATGATTATTATTGATTCACATATGATGAAAACGACGATATTTTAATAACGATATCGATGTATCATTCACAGTAATTTGGAATTGATTTTCAAGTTGTGGTCAGGGTATGTCTTTATTAAATGTTCATTTTTCACATTTTCTTTTTTGTTCACAGACGTGTTTATCCTGTTTTCATGGAAAAAGAGCTAAAATTAATCAATTAAAAATAATTGTTGTATTCAAAGACGAGGATAATTAATATTAAGTTTAACTAGTTGAATAATATGATGTTTTACGTCACTTTTCGTTTAGCTCTTGCGTTGTTTTTTGTAATGAATAAAAAAAAGTTTTTTTCAATAAAAATTAATTTTGCTGTTTCTGAACAAACACCTCATGCAACGGACAAATGTCGACTAACTCGAAATACATAATATAGTAATGTGTCAACGCCGTGCTTCTATAAACATTAAGATTACACACATGAGAGAGCACTAACTAACGTTGTTCTTTGTTGGATATAATACTTTTTTAAGGAGAGACGAATCTCTGTGTTACCTTTAATTTCCGTTTATCAAGTAAGTGAGTACACGTTCGGAAAATTTTCGTATTCACTCTCGTGTGTTTGTTATTGTTTTGTGTTATCAGTTGCTGCGCTCTCTTTTCTTCACCATTTTACATTTATTCTCTTTTTACATTTGAATGAGAGAAATTTTCAATATCAAATTTTCTCAGCCAAGTAAAATAATGATTGAGCTTATGAATTTCAGATTTGAATATTTAAACAATCAAAACTTAAATTTATTTTTTTATTGAAGTTGTTTTAACTAAAAAAAGAATAAATAGAATTTATACAAAAAGTGTACGAAAAATAAAATGAAACGATAACGTAATTCATTTGGTTTTAAACTATTACAACCCTGCCAAGTGTTTCGTTTCCAAATCATTTGTTGTTTTTGACAGTACAGTCGTCGTCCTGCGATGTAAAATTCTTTTAATTATCTTTCTTTTTGTAAAAATGTATGGCGTGTTTCTCATTACAAATTTCAGTTTGACAATTTAAATATTTTGTTTTTACTAAGTATTTACTTGTACTAAATAACTTTTTTTTCTTAATTATGACTCTCCATTATATACATTCTCTACTGTACCGGTCAATTGCCTATAAATATCGTCACACAGTATTGTTTTCATTACTTGCTTTTGAGTCGTCCAACAGTGAATTTGGTTGTTGCCAACTTTCAAGTGTTTTGTCCCTAATCACCTCTTGTCAGAACAAATATTAACCTTCTTATTCAACTGTGTTAGTGCACGTCGATATATAAAAATAAAGATAAGCAAAAAAAATACAATAAAAAGATGGCAAATCGCAATCCAGCAGAGAACCAATTGAACAACTTCAAAGATACGGTCAAGGTATGTCATGTTGTTGTTTTTAATCATTGTACGAATTATAATTGTTAATTGTGTGAATAAATAAATTACGACTTGAAAGGAATATTATGTAAATATTGAAACTTAAGGAACCACGAACCACAAAAATGATTGTAATATGACATTGAAAGTGAAAGTTGTAGTTTTTTTTTGAGAACAAAAAAAAAATTATTTGTTCGTTTGTTTTATCTGAGGTCTATCAGTTTTTCAAAAAGGTTACACGATAAGAAGAAAAACAATCTCATGAAGCGTAAAAAACAATAAACAAACTGACAAAAGTAACCTTTGATTTTAAGCGTTGCGTTTTCATATCAAATTAAATGTTAGAGGGTTGGATTTTTTTTTTGGTTAGTATTTGAAAGTTTTGTAGCCTTTGTACCTACTGCAAATGTATAAATGTACAGACGCTTATCTATTTTGTTCGTTTTATTAGATAGCGTACGTTATTTTTTATTGTTTTTTGTGAAACGGTTGAAATTAATTAGCAATTGCTTTTTGTACAAAGGATTTATACCTGATGGATCGTGAAGAATCTAGTCTTTATTTTGTTTGTAATTTTTTTCAATTGTTTGAGAATTTCATTGAATAGACAAGACATTAGTTTTTTAATACTTCTCTTCTTATAAATACCGTCGATAAAATTCTAATAGAACTTAAAAATAAATCGCTAATTAATTTGTTCTTAAATATATTTTTCTAACAATTATTATAATTATTGGTTGAAAAAAAACGTGTTTATTTGAGGATGGTTAGATATAAGAATGTATTTCTGAAAAAAAAAAATAATTTCTTAAACCTGATTTTTTTTATCGTGATTTTTTTTAAATCTCCATTCACTTACTAAAATCCAAAGTACTTAAGTACATAAGAGAGGTGAAAACACTATTCATTCATTAAATAGAATTCCATGTTATATATGCAAGATATAAATAAGTGCAATGTGTAAAATACAAAAGTCCGAGACAACATAAATGCAGTTATTTATTATCATTGTTGCATATTTATGTTACTCACGTATTTCCAAGTTGTGGCAATAAATTATTTCAAGTATTTTTCACGTACAAATCAATTAACCGTATCCTAACAAGGAGAATGGCATGCTTTTTAATAAAATAATTCATAATTGATAATTATAAATATCAAAACTCATAACTTTTAGTTGCTAATAAGAAAATCAATGAATGGAACGTCTGGTTATTCATTTAAATATTTTAATCTTCATACTTAAACTTAATATGAAAATTACGCCGGTTAATATCGATGCTCTACCATTTTTGTATAAAAATGTATTTTTGTTTGTGTCAATATGTATACGTGACAAAGAAAACAACAGACAACTTAATTTTAAATTCTAAAATTTATAATAATTTGTCGTTGTCGCCGCTTTTTAAGGTAGAAATGTAATAAAAATAAAATCATTTTGCAACGCATGATAAAAATATACAAAAAAGATATAAGTTGAACGAATTTGCAGTTGGAAAGAATGACGATGAGAATCATAACTAAATAAAATGTTTGTTGTAGAAATGGTTTAAACAGGTTTTTTTCGACCATATTTTTTTCTTTTAATACAAAAATGATGTTTGTTTTAATTCTGTATTTGCTTTACTTGATTTCAGTGTGAGTAATAAAGTCAGATACTTATTTCTCTTATAACTTCTTATTAATAACCGGTTAGATTTGCAAACAAACAAAATTATAATATGAAACTTTTTTATACGATTGAAGTCATGTTGTGAGAATTGCATAATCACCTAAAACCGGCAAAGTAATGGAGATTTGCATGCATGTGACATGCGAAAATATATTTTATGTTTAATTTTAAAACATAATTTAGTAAATTTTCTTTTACTAATGGAAGTATATGTACATACTTGTTTTCTTATCTGAGAAACCAAAGGCAAATTAACGCTTGGCAATATAAATGTACAAACTAATTATATTTAAAACCTAATTGATAAAAATAACACAAATAAAAGATAATTTAAAAAAATATCTATGATAATAAACTTGATAATTTTTTTATATTCAATCGAGAAATGATAAATATTGTACACGCATGCAAAAGAAAAATAAATTTGCCTTAAATTACAACTGTTAATTAGAAAAAAGTCATTTGAAATTAATTAAAAGTTCGAAGGCAACAATTCAAGGATTCTCTTCTTTCTAACTGATTATTCTATTCTTCTGAAACCTATTAAAAAGGAATTATAAAAATGTAAAAAAAACCTATATACTAAATCGAATTGAAATTGTGTGAAGCAGAACGTCCTTCGGTTGTATGTTAGCAGGTGTTTTATTCGCTACTTTTTTTTTCCATTGATTTAATATTTTTTTTTTTTGCTTAATTATTCAAACTTTTTTATTGTTCATGTTTATTGCAGGCCCCTGGAGTTGTTACAACGGGTAATGGGGCTCCAATTGGAACAAAAACTGCAACGCAAACTGCAGGACCTCGTGGACCTGTTTTGTTGCAAGATGTGAGTTTCATCGATGAAATTACTCATTTCGATCGTGAACGTATTCCAGGTAAATAAAGTTAAAAAATCTGTTTTTCATACAAGAGCACTTTTGGTAATGGTTTCTTTGGAAATTTTGAGAAGACACATATGTACACATGATATGGAAGTCATAATTGGTATAGAAAATATGGGAAAATTATTAATTTATACCTTTTTTCAAGTTTCGTTGAAATTCTTACCAAAAGTTTCTCAGACATAAGATACGCAAAATTTTCATAAAAATAATCAACTTACAGAACGAGTTGTTCATGCTAAAGGAGCGGGAGCCTTCGGTTACTTTGAAGTTACGCACGATATTACCAAGTACTGTGCTGCTAAAGTGTTTGAAAAGGTTGGCAAACGCACTCCTATTGCAGTTCGTTGTTCAACTGTTGGAGGAGAATCTGGATCATCTGATACAGCACGGGATCCTCGTGGCTTCGCCGTAAAATTCTATACTGATGACGGTATATGGGATTTGACAGGAAATAACACTCCAATTTTCTTCATTCGAGATCCAATTTTATTCCCGAGTTTCATTCATACTCAAAAACGGAATCCTGCAACTCACTTGAAGGACCCTGATATGTTTTGGGATTTTATCACTTTGCGTCCTGAAACAACGCATCAAGTCATGTTCTTGTTCGGTGATCGTGGGATCCCTGATGGTTATCGTCACATGAACGGATATGGTTCACATACCTTTAAACTTGTCAATGCTAAAGGCGAACCATTTTATTGCAAGTTTCATTACAAAACGGATCAAGGAATCAAGAACATGGATGTTAAGCGCGCAGCAGAATTAGATGGACAAGATCCAGATTATGCAATTCGAGATCTTTACAATGCTATTGCGAAAGGCAATTATCCAAGTTGGACAATGTCAATTCAAGTAATGACTTTCGAACAAGCAGAGAAATGCAAATTCAATCCATTTGATTTAACTAAAGTTTGGCCTCAAGCTGAATATCCCTTAATTAAGGTCGGTAAAATGGTATTGGATCGCAATCCAAATAACTACTTTGCTGAAGTTGAGCAAATTGCTTTCAATCCAGGACATTTGGTTCCCGGAATTTTACCGTCTCCTGATAAAATGTTACAAGCTCGTTTATTCTCGTATGGAGATACCCATCGCCATCGCCTTGGCGCAAATCATTTACAATTACCCGTAAATTGTCCATACAAATGTCCCGTAAAGAACTATCAACGTGATGGACCAATGTGTTTCAGCGACAATCAAGCAGGGGCACCGAATTATTTCCCAAATTCGTTTAGCGGGCCTGCTGAATGCGAGCGTGCTCGTAAATTGATCGATAGCAAGCATGATAAACTTGTTGGAGATGTTAATCGTTATGACACAGGCGATGAAGACAACTATTCGCAAGCAAGCATTTTTTGGAATAAAGTTTTGGATGCTGATGCCAAGAAACGTTTGATAAACAATATCGCTGGGCACTTGTGCAATGCTTCGCCATTCCTTCAAGAACGTGCTGTAAAGAATTTCAGCAATGTAAGTCCTGACTTTGGAAAACAATTAACTGAAGCATTGAACATGAAACGTACTGCAAACTTGTAAAGAAGGTGCTGTTACGAAAATAATTATTGCATTTTTGAAACATTAATTTCATGTTAGTCACATTTATTGTACCTTACCTATACATTATCTATATATCATTGGGAGCATACTTTTTTTATATGGGCTTTGCTTAACACAACAAACAATAAAATGTTTTTTACATGTTTAGGGGTTGTTTTACTTTTTTGCAGACACAATCCTCACAAAAACACGAAATATGCACAGCAAATTTGTTTCTATATTCTTTTCTTTTTTTTATATTTTAATATCATTATAATTTCATGCCTTTTTAGAACGCGTCGTTCACGCAAAAGGCGCAGGAGCGTTGGGATACTTTGAAGTAACACATGATATAACCAAATATTGTGCTGCGAAGCTCTTTTCTTCGATTGGAAAACGAACGCCAATCGCTGTTCGCTTTTCTCAAGTTGGCGGCGAAAGGGGATATGCTGATACAGTTCGAGATCCTCGAGGTTTTGCCATCAAATTCTACACTGAAGAAGGTATTTGGGATTTGGTTGGCAATAATACTCCAATCTTCTTTATTCGAGATCCAATATTGTTCCCAAGTTTTATTCATACACAAAAACGAAATACAGTGACAAATTTGCGAGATTATAATGCATTTTGGGACTTTTTGACTCTCAGACAAGAGTCTGTGCATCAAGTCATGTTTTTGTTCAGTGATCGAGGGATCCCGGATGGATATCGTTTTATGCATGGATTCGGATCTAATACCTTCAAGATGATTAACGCAAAAGGCGAGCCGTTTTATTGTAAATTTCACTACAAAACAGATCAAGGAATAAAAAATTTAGATCCTATATCAGCTATGAAGATTGCTGGAATGGATCCGGATTATTCGACGCGTGATTTGTATAACGCTATTGCAAAAGGTTTATATCCCTCTTGGACTTTTTACATTCAAATAATGACTTTACAAGAGGCTACAAAATGGAAATTTAACCCTTTCGACGTTACAAAAGTTTGGAGTCATGCAGACTTTCCCTTAATTCCTGTTGGGAAGCTCGTTCTCAATCGAAATCCGAGCAATTATTTCGCCGAAGTTGAACAAATTGCTTTTAATCCGGGGCATTTTGTGCCCGGAATTGAAGCTTCGCCTGATCGAATTTTGCAAGGGCGTTTACTTTCATATCGCGATTCACAATATCACAGAGTTGGTGTTAATCATTTGCAACTTCCTGTTAATGCACCGTTCAAGTGTCCTGTTCAAAATTATCAACGCGATGGAGCAATGTCATTTTACAATCAGGATGGTGCCCCTAATTATTTTCCCAATTCATTTGCAGGACCCGAGGAATCATTGAGAGCGTTAAAACTTGACCCGCCTTTTAAAATATATGGCGAAGCTGATCGTATTGATGATGGACCAACGGAAGATAACTATATGCAAGCTTCTGATTTTTGGAATAAGGTTTTGAATGCAGATGAACGAAGAAGATTAGTTGATAATATTGCCGATCATTTAGTTAATGCAGATTTGTTCATCCAAGAACGAGGTATTCGTATGTTTGGAAGAGTTAATAACGATTTTGGAAAAATGCTTTACGGTACATTGAACCAACTTCGTTGTAAACGTGATCATTGCAAAAACTAAAAAAGTTTTGACATTTTTCATTGGTTGTGGTTTTTATTTATTCATTTTTTTTTTTGAATAAATTTTTTTTTTTTTATTTTTATTAAAAATCATTTTTTACTTTGTGTGCTGCATCAAATTTTTGTGCCATTTCATGACTTTTCCTCAATCGATCGCCTTTTGATTTCTTTCCTATTCCAAGTTTGGGCAATCCCTTGTTGAGTCCTTCTAACAAAACGCAAGCCTTACAGGGTTGCATGGAAGATACGAATCCGCAAGTGCTACAAATTCCCCTTTCAGGCAATTTTACGGTATCTTTGAAGGCTAATTGCTCTCCTGAATGAATGATATCCATTATTACCGAAGGTCGAATTTTTTCCAAATCTTTTAAAAAGGCTCGAGCATGACCACGATATGCATTTGGCGCATATATGCATTCTGTTGAAAAGTATACGAGCTTCTTGAAATAAGCGTACATCACAATTTCCTTTTCGTAAGTGTATTTTAATGGTTTAACTCTTGGAATTGCATCTTCTCCTCCGCCACTTGTCTTAATTTCTGTACAACGTCCTAAACGTGCAGTATCTCCTCGTAAAATGTTCATTAAAACTGTTTCAGCGATGTCATCTGCGTTGTGTCCCGTGGCTATATTATCAACTTCCAATAATTTTGCTCCCCGATCGAGTGCCTGACGACGAAAAACTCCACAAAAGGTACAATTGTTGTTTTTTCCAATTGTACTAACTATACGATCCATAGTCCATCCATACAATTCGTCATAAGACAATATTTTTAAGGGCATTCCATAGTCGTCGCGATTTTGTTTAACCGTATCCAAACTATCATCTCGATAACCTGTGATTCCCTCATCGATTGATAAGAGGAAAAGATCTAAGCCATAATTGTGACGTTCGTTGAGTGTTTTTAAAACATATGCGAGCACGGTTGAATCTTTTCCGCCGCTTGCAGCAACAGCAACCTTTTCTCCTTTCTTGAAGAGAGCGGATCTCTGAATGGTGTTGTGAATTTCAAGTTCGAATGCATTGTAGAAACATTCCTTGCAAAGTGCATCGCCAGTTTTTGGTCTCTAAAAAGATATATTTTTTTAAGTTATCAAATACTCGTGCAAAACATTAATGTCTAAACCTTTAATATTGCATTTCTACCACAATTTCCTTTACAACCAACAGGCATGATGTTTTTGTTTTCCTTTGCATATGGAAATCCAAAGTGACTCGTGTATTTGTTAAAATTCAGTTACGTACCTCACTTTTTTTCAAAACAAACCAAAAAGTTACAATATTCAAATGTTTTCAATTTATCAAAAAAGCCAAGAGAAGGAATAAATATGTCGGTAAGTTGTTGAAACTTATAATTATTATTTACTGAATAAAACATTTGCTTCTTTAATATTTGTAGAAACGTAATAAGGTAGAGGGAAATGTAAAAGGAAGACGTAAACAAAGCTTACCGAATCATGAAGATAGTGAGATAAATACCACAAATAATGGTTCTGATGATAACTCACATATATCTTCAGAACCCAACGATAGTTTTTGTGAATCAATAACTTTGAATGAAAATTCTGATGATACCTCACATACATCTTCAAAGTACAACGAAAGTTTTTCGAGATCAAAGTTATTGAATGAAAATTCGTTTGAGAAAATACTTGAGAAAACCGTGTTCTTGGTCTTTAAAAACTATTATGTTATGCTATCGATAGTATGCTTAATAGTTTGCTTATTAGTATACTTTATAGATTTTAAAGGATATTTTCCACAAGGAAATATTTTCCAAATTCCTAAGTCTTCGGAATCTCGAAAGAACTGTTCAAATTTTTTGGAATCGAGTCAACGTTATCCGATGTATAATGCTCGTTTTTGGAAAGAATTACAATCTGGAATTGAACACGTTCAAAATGATGAGCCTCCTGAACCAGCGGTGTTTCTGTTCGTTTATTCTGATCAACACGTTGCTCACAAAATTTTAAGTCATATCGTATCGACAACACTTTTGTGCCTTGATTCAAAGGGAGGAGCAATTGACGTGCCATCCAGTGAGTTACAAAGTCAGGAAGTAATCGACGACTATGGAAAATTAATTGAAAAGTACAAACCGAAATTGGAAATTCAACGAATCATGATAGTTAAAGACATTCAAGAAATTCCTGCGCCTGTTTCGCGAGCTTTTCACTTTTTCTGTGACACAACTTCGCCAATAGTTAAAAAATCCGTTTATTTTTTTACTATGCAAATGTCTGAAATGGAAATCCCTTCAAACAAGAATGCCTTATACGAGACTGTGGAAAATCGTTTACGAGAATTGTGGAAAAGCGGTGTAGATAAGGATAAAATTCAACCATTGATCGCAAGAGTGACTGATAATGTACTTTATATGCGAGAACGATGATTTTTCTTTTTTTCTATTTTCATGAATAAACTCAATTTGTTTTTTTTTTAATTTTTACGAAACGTTTGTTTTTATCTTGCCCGTTTTGAACATTATGATATGAGTACGGTCCTGATCCCATTGCAAAATCTGACGAGCACAGAGGCGATTGACGTTTACCAAACAATCAATTTTTACAGATTTTTTCAGTATAATCACAAAAAAAGAAAACATTAGAGTAAAATAAGCAAATATTTTTAAGAAAACGGTGCTTAGTTCATATTCTTAAGGATAATAATGTAAGTATCGGGAAGGCGTTTTATTAAAAAAAGGGAGAAGTAACAAAATTGCCAACAAATCTTTTCATTGCTTCATCACAGAAGAAAATATAAAAACTTTAAAATTTAATTTAATTAGTTGAGCAATGTCGTGAGAAACTTCTTATGAAATAGTTTCAAAATTGAAAAAAGAATCAAGTCGATAAATTGATACAGCAGGAAGGAAGATGAACTTCTATCGAATTCTATTTTTAAATCGTACATACATTTTCATTTATTGTATGCATGCATCTACTAATGTATTGTTTTATTTGCATATTTCTTCTTTTATTTCTATACTTATGGACTTTCCTCTTTCTCTATTTCAGTGTAAACAGCTAATGTTATTTAATGTTAATGTCAAATAATTAAGCGAATAGTAATCGTAAATCAAGTAAAGAAAGGAAAACAACAGTCAGAAAATCATGGAGGACGAAATTTTTGATATGGAACAGGTTTTAGGAATGGATGACTCATTTTGGTAAGTTATTTTGTCAGCTTAGTTATACTTTTAATTGATAGCTTTCGGATTTTCAGTGTCAACGACAACGACGTGCTAAAAATATTGAAAACATGGAGGTTAACAACTGAAAATGAGGGGGCTGAAGAGCAACAACAGACAGCACAACAACAATTAGGTATATTTTTGTCCATATATACTTGTTAATTGCTCACTACTTACTTCTATATTACTTTTTTTACGAGTGGGAAGTTGTTTATCGTTTTAAAAAGTTCCTTCCCTGTGGTGTTTTGTTAAAATTAGTTCACTTGCCTCTCATGTCATGACTCGTAATTAATTAATGTTCAATCTCAAATTTTAGTGTCATCTTCAAAATTCTTCGATTCTCGAACATTTACAAGACCAAAGAAGAAATCGATGCAGTATCCAGACTACAATTTTCCAACAGTAAATAATCAAGATCCATCACCAAATCGTGCATGTTTGAATTTACAAATCGGCGGTGTATTAACAAATCCTCTGAGCGTCAGTATGATGCAACGGAGCCTCATAACAGATGTAAGTCCTCCAAATTCTCTCGCTTCCAGCCTCTCATATAACGAGTGTGGCAACAGTCTGATTACAAGCGGAGATTTTTCCAATATCGGATGCTTTTTGAATGCAAATAATGAAAATGAAGAAAATATGTTTATGCGTGGAAGTACATCGTATGGAAGTAGCAATCGACGCACTTTGAGTTCTGTTACGGAAAACCTTTTGCTCGAAGATAGCAAAGACAATAGTATACTAAAGACTGATATGCATGGCATTGAGGATCGCTCTTCTGGCAATTCGACTCTTCAAAATTCGATGGAGTTGAATAACGAAACCTTCAATAAAGATGATACATTCAAGGTGCCAGTCAACTCGGGAAATGCAACTTTTAATACTTCAAATGGTCCTGTTTTGAATCAAACCTTTGATCAAATAGCTGGAAATACGGATGGAAACAATACCTTTATCAAAAATAGCACTCATACAGAAGAAAATAGTCTTGATAAGATGAATTCAACTGTTGTCTTGAATAATGATTACAGCTCTCCTGTGCTTAATAGAACAGTAACACAAATTCCTGTCCAATCTACTCCAAGTGTTCATCAAAATCGTATGCAAAAATTTGGAGGATCAATTGTCGTAGAGGACTTATCGCCAATTACAACACATCCAACAAATACATTCACGAGACGCAATAAGACTCGACTTACAGTAGAACAAGATGATGATAACAAGAGGATGTCGTTACAGAATTTCGAGGATGTTGAAAAATCCATATATTTACTTGAAAGTACGCAAGATGAGGAAGGATTTGATGTTATTTTGGAAGATATAACCGATTTGAAGCGATCATTAGATACAAATGAGAAATTCAAACAGAGTTTACAAAACATAAAGAATCGTCATTCACAAGCTAATCTCGAACGACAACAAGAAGAGCAATTCCGAAAAAAAATGGATAGCACAATGACATTAGATAACAAATTAATGGATTCAATGAGCAAAAGTCATGCATCAATGAATTCATCTGGCGGAAGTGAAAGACTTTTGAATCGTCGGAGTCGATTAGATGACGGCATTGTCCTACCAAAGGAACAAGAACAGGAAAATAAACCTACACTGGATGTAGAAGCAGAGAGTAATGGGATTCAAACTAATGGAGGCAATCCCGATCGTGCAAAAAATCGTGATAGATTCAAAACAATGCGAATCACGAAAAAGCATATTGAAGGTATGATAGTAATTGATGGTGAACAACAAAAAAACAATCTAAATGATAAAGAAATTGAATCTGAGGCAAATGAACAAGAAATCGTTGATACAGAGGACATCAACATTGATGATGATCCACTTTTTAAGAAACCCATTATTCCACAAAAGCCTGTGCCATTTCGTGGTCGTTCCTTATCTAAACCAAAATATTACAGTGGCCTTTCGAATGAGAGAAAAGGATCTCTACAACTGCAATTGGTTGCAAAAGCCTCTTCTATTGATCATCTCGACAGCAACCGAATAAATTCTTCTACGGAAAATATCAGCAATACAACTGTTACAATACCCAAATCTGGAATAGGAATTTTGAAATCTCCGATGGGAGCCAAATCTAAATCATATCACAACTTAGTTTCAACGAACAAACCATTATCATCTGCACCAAAATATGTTTCAAGATATGGACAAGCGGCGATGAGATCTACAGCATCTGTTAAAACAGCAGCTTGTGAACCCGTAAGTTGTAAAGAGCTTCATTTTGCATGATATATATATATTTTTCAATCATTACATATTATTTTTAATTTTGTCTTTAGTTAAAAAAATCTGCTAATGCCAACAGCAATCAGTTGCCTGGCAAGCAATTTGTTAAACAAGGTCCTGTTTCAAATACGAGACAGTTGAAACCATCAGCTTATCGTGTCCCTGCTTCTGTGTCTAATAACAACGTATGTTTCTTTTGTTTTTTTTTTGTTTTCAAATGTTTTTATACAATGAGATAAATATGATCGAAAACACTAAATAAGATTTTTTTTTTAGAATTCTACAAAAGAAACAAGTCGCATTTATGGCTCTCAACAAGGAATCAGTAAAAGTGGTTTTGTTCGCCCATCTTCTGGATATCAAACATACAACAATGTCTTCAACAATAACTTCAGAAACAAAAATGACTCCGATCCAGAATCCGGAAGATATTCTCCGAATGTAAGTTAAATGGAACACATTCAAAAAGATTATTTTCAATAATTTATTTTTTATTTTAAATAGAGTTTGTGTTCCTCTTCTGCATCATCACGTGGAAGTTTGCATCAACAACAACAGGAAACGCACAATATAATAAATAGTTTCGAAGACATTAGTGAAACAACTGTTACCCTCAAGAAAGAATCGCTTCCAAGTCGATTAGCACGTCCTTCTGGTTTGAAACAACCCACTGTTGTACGAAGTGGTTTGCCTCGTCCAACAACGTACACGAAACGCTAAGAATATTTTTGTAAAGAAACATCTTCACGGGAATTGCCTTTTATAAAAACATTGTTAAGCTACAAAACCCTGAAAGAGAATCAACATTCATGATATTCAAAACTCTATTATCGTTTCTCCTTTTTTTTTTTCAACAAAATATTTGTTAAAATTTAATTTTAGTCTTTGAAAAATTATTTGTAAATCACTATATGTATACACTTTAAGATGTGACCCATCGTTCAGTATCTAAATATTTATTGCTATAAGTAAACTTTTTTTTATATTACATTTAAGGCTCAGTTTACAGTAGTGTCTTGTCTCTATATTATTTCTTGTGATATGCTTCTTATGAGAGACTTTTCTTACATGTGTTTATCCCTAATAAAAATCAACTTACATTTATATACATATAAATATATTGAAAATTGATTCCTGAACCAATTAAAAGTTAAGCTTGAGTCTTTTGAGATTCATTAAGTTATTGTAAAAGTAAAAAATTATTGCAAAAACGTAAATAAATTTACCATTAGTTTCAAAATGATATACGAAAAAGATTTTTTTTGCTTTATTTAAAGTTTTATTTATATAATTATGTTTATTGTAAATTTTTAACAAAAAAAAAAAAAAAAAAAAAAAAATAAGGCTAAAATATAAGTACAATTGTCTTTTTGTACTTAAATAAATTCTTCGCTATGAATTGCAGTATTCATCAAACTTATTCAAAAAGATCTGTTGGAGACATTAGTATATCTTGACCCAAATTATTTGTTATCGGCGTTGAAATTTCATTAAACAATGTTTCAAGTCTTTTTCGTCTATTCTTCGGTGTAATAGGAACAACTTTTGGACTGTACTTGTTTAGCCAACCATCTTCAGATTTGAAAACTTTTTTGCTAGATGACGCATTGTCACTTGGAGTTGTTGTTCTCTTGGATGTTGGAGTATGTGTCAATGAAGAATCATTTAATTTGTGTATCGGTGAAGTTTCAGGTTCTTTTTTAGGAATTTCTTTAAGGGGAGACTCTGAATTAGTAAAAGCACTCCAATCAAATTTGGGAAACGGTTTTTGCCTTTCTGTCACAGGAGATATTTCATTATACTCATTGACTCGCAAAACATTACTAAAAACATCGTTTTTAGTAATTTCAAAGACACTTTCGTTTGAATTTTTCTTTTTCGATTCGTTCCAAAAGTTAGGAGATAAAAACCCGATTGGAGACTCAGAATCTTGAAATGCTTTGTTGTTCACAAGTTGAGCAATTGGGGTGCTGATTTTTGTGTTGCAACATTCAAGAGCTTTTATGGAAGGTAGAGATAATGGAATTGGAGAATCGAGTTCAGATGATTGCTGTTGAAATGTTTGTTTATTCTGTGTTAATAAGACACTGTCATCCTCGTTATCAACATCACTAAATAAGTCCTCGGAAGATGTACAGCGATTGATAATAATTGAAGCTTTTGGCGACTTTCGAGCAATTGTACTTCCGCTGGAAATAACTATTACTTCTTTCGATGATGCAATTTCTTCTAATTCTATAGAATCTTTAAAAAGATCAATACTGGTATTCGAACTTAGATTCTTTTGTAATTCTTCGGAAATTTTCGATGTAGAGCTCCATGTGCTTGATTCTTGCCCATAAACACTTTGTGTTGTAACTTTACATGAAATATATGGCTGTGTATCAGCGTTGTAAATATCATCAGACTTGTTTTCGAATTGCAGAGGCGACATATTGCAAGTTTCTGCTTCTACAGGAGAGATTTTTGGAATGGAGATTGCAGTATCAAAATTATCAGATAGAGTTGTATCAGAGTTGTTAGCATTCAATATTAATGAATTTAACTCTTTTGTTTGATCTGACAGATTTTCATATTTTACTTCTTTCCAAAATATCTCCAGATAAAATGGTTTTATGAAAGCTCTTAGTTTCTTACGTTTTTCTTTGCTACAAAATGTATTGATGAATTCATGAGGATCTGAAAAACTCACTTCTTGTCTACAGTATTTGACAATTTTATGAAATATATATAAATCATTAAGCAAAGAAGTTTCCGAATTAGAAGCGAATACACAAGGCACCTTTGTGAAGCAGTTTCTGATGATTTTTGAGTCCAGCTCCTTATCGAGATAATTTACTTCGTCTAATACTATCAAACATGAAGAACAAAGCTCTGAGTTTATCTCCAAGAGTTCTTGAAACGTGACACAGATTAAAAAGAATTTACCTGAAAGAGATTTATTGTGTGTTACAATTGCAAAACTTGTTTAGGGGGAAACATACCGTCTTCTTTTTTAGTTTCTTCTTCTTTCATCCCTGTACATACATCTGGCAAGAGGTTTTGAAAGAAATTTACCCAAGTAAGTTTTTTCCCCTCGCTTTTTGTAATAATTATTATCGGCTTTCGACATTGTCTATTCTTATTGGAAACTATTGCATAAATTAACGATATTATTATCCATTCATTATAAAAACGACAATTTGGTCCCGCAATTATCGATCCTTTGTGCTGTTAAAGAGATAAAATTATTAATAAAAAAAATGCATATATAGCTTTCTTATTTGAAGAAACACGACTTACATTTTCATAGTTCCAATACAGAAATCTCACTCCGTCAATTTGTGATGGGGTCAAGTGTTGTAATATTTTTTCATCAACTTTTGCATCAGTTCCTAATATTAGTTTTTTCACGACCTTTCCACACATTATTATTTTGTTTTTTACATGAATATATTGATTCGATATATGGAGAAACAAATTATGAGTATCAGATAAAAAATAGCAAAATATGAATACAACGCAAATATGGCAAGTGATGATTTCGTTGAAGCTGTTTCGATCAAGTCAGGAACTGTAATTTTCTCCGAAAGTGTAGTAATGAGCTTCAGCATCTCCTGAGAACAAAATTTATATCAAAAATAAAAGAAGATTTTATTTTCTGTTTAAAGTATTGAGTGCAGGGAAATTGTGTTGTGAAATTGAATGAACTAAAACAGCTGTCTTCTCGATGACATTATGTAGCTGTTCATTTTTAATGAAACCGCTCATCAAAAAAGCTTGTTTAGCTACATATTTATTTGACTGAATATGTTGTTTCAATAAAAATTATCGTTGAAATATGTGTTTTATAACGTTATTTAAAGTGTGAAGTAGTAACAGTGCGTAAAAGTGCATAAAACATCAATTTTCAAAGAAAATATTATTAAAGTATCAGCAAGCGTCGGTTGTTATTCAGAAATAGTTGTTTCCATAGCAATAAAATGTCGTTTGGAGCTCGAAAAGTATTCGAAGAACCTGATAGGTTTGTTTTTGAAGCTAGTTGGTTCCAAAATGAAGCGCAGGAACGAAAACTTTACCTCTATTTCTATCCTAATGATTCCTCATTAGAGCTTTTTGATCTTCATTCTCGCAAAACATTTCTTCGTCGGTGTAAATTAAATGGAATATCCGAGCCTGATCTTTATTTGGGTGCGAAATTGATGATTTATGGAAGGCAAATTAACGTTATAGACTATGCTGATGAATTAACACGCAGAAAGCTATCCGCTAAAAGGCAAAAGACATTTATTGTCGTTAAACCAGCAGCTTATCAATGTACCGGAAAGATCATAACTTTGTTATATGAGCAGAAATTTACTGTGCAACAGCTAAAAATGGTGAGACTTAATCAAGGACTTGCGAGAATAATCTTAGATGATATCGATATCAGCGGAAATCCAGCAGAGCCGTAAGTTTTATTTACATATTTTTTTTCTTTCTTGATGTTTGTATATTTTGTTTCAGATTTTTAGTTGAACAACTCCTTTCGGGACCTGTAGTTATGATGGAATTATCAGGAGATGATGCGGTTTCTCGTTTGATCAATTTGATTGGAGAACATGGAGACCCAGATGCAAAACTTCCTTCACGTTTATTATTTGGATTAGACTCATTAAGAACGGCTGTGTTTGTGTCGAAGAACTTACAACAAGCGGAAACTCACATTAGGACTTTTTTTGGAGATCCATATGCTCCTAAAGTTGAGTCAACTGAGAATAAAACCACACTTTGTTTGATAAAAGCTCATGCCATCAAAGAAGGAAATGCAGGAAAGATCATCGATGCCTTATTTGACAGCGATTTAAGAATAACAGCTATGAAAATGTGTCTTTTAGAAAGACAAAATTGTGAGGAATTTTACGAAGTATATAAGGGTGTTGTACCGGAATATGTTGTTCGTTTATTTTATTTTACTTTGGATATGTTTTATATCTATTTTTTTTTTCAGCAAATGGTTCTTCAGCTCTCAAGTGGACCATGCATTGCTTTAGAAATTGCAGGAAAGAGCGATAACAGCAATGCGTACTCCGAGTTACGAGGAATTTGTGGACCAACAGATCCAGAAATCGCCAAACAAATTCGCCCTCATACTTTAAGAGCTAAATTTGGGAAAAACAAAGTTGAAAATGCCGTTCACTGCACAGATTTGGAAGAAGACTGTCAATTAGAAGTAGAATACTTTTTCAAAATTATTGAGTGAAAAAAAAATTTACATAATTTAAGAAAATTTAGTTTTTATTTAATTCTAAGTAGTACTTAACATTTGCTACAATTACTATTCAAACTTTCTAAACTATTTCCTTCCAAATTTCCGAGTCCTAATTCTTCGACATATACAAACTTTTCGATTGTTTGTTCTTCTGAAGCAATAATTCCTTCACTCGAGCGTGTTTCCCATCTCTGTTCATACCAATGTGCTAAAAACGAAAATATAACAATGCCCAAAAGCATCAAAATTGAATACATGAAAAACTCGGTGCTTTGATCGTGTACTGGCTTCACTTCTTTCATAATGACGACAATGAGATTTCCAAAAGCATTATTACAGAACCAAGCTGCTGTCAAAACAGATTTCATGCTACTCGGAGCTTGAGTAAAGGCAAATTGTAATCCCGGAATGGATAAAAGAACTTCACCAAGTTGCAAAAAAAGGAATTGCGGAAATTGCCAGATTACGGAGAGAGTATAGTCACTTTTTTCAATAAGAATTTGCAAAATTCCGGCACAAGCGAACGAAAATGCGGCACTAAACCCTCCGAGACTAACGCTGTGCAGAGGTGAGATTTGACATTGATGACAAAATGGATTTATCACTTTTTCAAATAAAGGTATCAAGAGCAGAAGTAACAGTGGTCCGATTGCTTTAATTTGATCTGGTTGAATGTAATAACCGGCAATTGTTGTGTTCATTTGAGTTGCTTGAAAGGTCCAGCTGGAATCCTGTTGCGCAAGAAGTGACCAATAGATTGGTAATGGGATGAACAGAACAGTAACTCTCAGAAACGATCGCACGTCATTGACAAACACATCAGAATATTTTCCAACAGCACTATCAAGCCATTCATTTGATGATGATTTGCCCTTTACTTTATTCCATAATGCATGCCAAACACACGCGATTACTTGACATAAAACGTTATTATGCTGTGGCGTCTCAGATTTATAGAAACATAATCCCAGAAGGAAAATAAACCATGAGGCAAAAAAGACGATGCACAACAAGCCAAACACTGCTGTGTAACAAACATCTTCTTGAAAGCAAGTTGTCACACTTCGAACTTCGGGAGGGAAGACTTTACTTAGAAGGATTCCCAACGTATAAACGAAATAGTAATGACTAAAATATTGGTCCAATTCAGGTTTTTGCTCAGGAAGAATAAATTGATGTCCTCCAAGTGATGTGATACAAGCTCGTAAATTACCATTTCCAATAGATATTAACAAGAGTGATACGTAAACGAGAGTCCTATATAACATACAAAGGAATTAAATGTCAACAATTACATAGTTTTCTGATAAATTTTAACTTACGTTGTCGAAATAATCTCTTCTAAATATGGCACTGTAGTTAAAACGAGTCCAACATATCCAATTGCATATGGAATGTAGAAAATAAATAATGTCTTTGCATTTCCTAAATAACTATCTGCTAATACTGCGCCAAATATTGGACAAAATTGACTAAAAAAGTTGAACAAATGTAAAACGACGCTTGATGCGTCTTCGCTGAGCTGTATTGAATCATGTAAAAAAAGCGCCAAAACTGTTCGTACTCCATTAGCAGCAAATGCTTCAAAGAATTTGGATGCTAATACAAAAATCACAGCTATAGGGTATTTGAAACAATCGGAATCGTCTTTTGTTGGTTTTTCCTGCAATAAAGTAATATAATATATCATAACATATATAATTGAATATAATATAACTTAATTAGATTGAATTCCTAAACAAGATGCTGTGTAATGTTGACACAAGTTTACAATAATAATCATCAAAGTCTGATTCGATTTTATAACAAAAACAAATATCTCATGTGACTGATAACTGACCTATTCCCATGTGATTGTAAACATTTGTGATCTTTGATCATTGACTATACATGAAATACGTTACCAAAGAAGTTACTTCTTTCAATATTTCATTAACTCTAAGTAATCACATGCTCTTTTAGTTTTACTTGGTTTACGATCGTTATATCAGTTATACTTACTACTCTTTGTACAATACATGCATCATATTCTTTATTCGTACTTTCTTTTTGTAATCAACGTCACGAGACTTCAAAGTGTACTCATCATTTGATAAGAAAGTATCCAATAAGTCTACTGGAATTTTTACTTATTTGATAAAGCGTTAAGAAATAATTTAAAACTCTAATTTCTTTACTGATTGCATTTCATGTGATAACTCTTACTTTTATAATTTTGACAGAAAGACAGACAAAAATTGCATAACTTACTGTTTTTGTTGAGCCATAATCACAATTTTTCTGATGCTTCTCGTTTCCAAGTATTGGTAGAGCTGCAAAAAATTTCAAATTTGTGTTATCAACTTTGAGTTTTTGGTAATTTTCCAAAGATAGCTGCAATCTTTTTAAAAAATATTTTAAGAATTCTTATCATGGATTTTTTTTCTTCTATAAATAAACAATTTTTACATCTTTACATTTGTGAAATAGGTTATATACAAAAAAAAAACTTAATAATTAATCAAAACTTACTTTCAAAATCAGTCTTTGTGTTTTTGATGTAAAAATTGTGCATTTTTCGATCTTTAGCTAAACCGTTTTAGAGGCATTTGTCAGAACGTTATTGTCGTTGTTGTCTAACTTTAGTCAATAACTTTATAGTAATATATTTTTGGTATTTAATTAAATAACCTTTTTTTTAATTTTTTTTTTTTCAAACCATTGTACGTATATTGACAATGCCGATGTATATTGTCAATGCCGATTTCTTTTAAAATAAAAATAGGATGAAAAATGATCTAAACCATAGAACGATCTGACGACGACTGAGATGTTCTACAAATGAATCAAGACACGAAAAGACGCGTTGATTAAGATTAAATATTCCATAGTAAATAATGAACCATTATCACTCTCCTGTAAAATTTTTGCTCCAATACTTGGTTTGTGCACATAAGAATACTCTTACTCGTAATTCTCGTTTGAAAAATTCATACAATATCAAAACAGATAGATTAGATAAGGTTTCGCAATGACTTGATATGAAGAAACACGTTTAAAAAATTATAAAAAGGGAGAAATTTTAATCATCTTACAATAATTTTGAACAGTTGTAAGGTTTTACAATATGAAATGTCAAGCTTCCGATGTATTAAAAAGCGATATTTAGATGTATATTAACATTGTTTCTATTCTTTTTGTTATATTCATTTTTTTATAATAGGTAATATGTTGTTAATAGGCTTTGAAAGTATATGTTTGTATTTTAGTTCCGAATTTCAAAATTAAGCAAATGCTCTCAAAATTTTGAATTCTGATCTGATGCATCAAAATTTTGGTTTCTTTTTTTTGAAAATTTCTCGCCTCTGAAAAAAGATACTTTTTCAAATTAGGTAATGCCCGTTTTTTTGCAACGTTTTTTTTTGTTCATGACTTGATTTATATTTTTTGAAAGTCTATTGTCTTTTAGCACTTTCGCGCTGCTCATTCTGATAAATTTCTGATGTTTTTTCGATAAAGAATCACAAAATGAGCCTTTTTCATTCACCAAAAACAAAGTAGTATTTGGAACATATACTACAAAAATACCATTTAAATTTTATATTCAATTCTTTTTTATTTATAGCTGTAGGCAAGTATTTATAATTTTTCTTTTGTTACTTTGTTTTGTAATTATTTTATACTTTTCTTAATCACTCTTTAGATTTAAGTTGGTATGAACGGCAGGAGAGAAATGCATTTTTAAAATTACACTTGAATTCTAAACTTACGGAAATTTTTGTTTGTATATAAACAGTTTATCGTATATTTGTCTCTCATATTACATGTATTATATTTTATCTTATTTTACTTTGTTTTACTTTGTTTGAATATCACATGTTCTTTTCTCGCACGTCTTGCCAAGCAGGAGAGTTTTGATCAAATAATTCGACTTTTCCATAAAATAAACATTATTTATATAATTCTCCAATAAGGCTTGATAGTTTATATGTAATAAAATGTTAATGAAGGACATCTAGATATGAATCAAGTATGATTTCTGGGTTAATTTTGTGTCGTCATAACTTCTTTACTGTTGGTATTGAAGTAATCGGATATACCTAACCAAATTTGCTTCATAACTTTTTCATTCTGGACTATTTAATTAAAATGTGAGAAATGAAGAGAAATATTATTACAACAATTTACACATCTGCTTTTATGACGAAGTTTGCGAGCACCGCAATTGTAATTTACGTCAAATATCAATAAAAAAAATGACGACAGACAGACAGCTTTATAAATGACAAGTTTAACAGTTAGAGGATAAGAGTTCATGTAAAGCAGACTTATGAAATATATTAAATGAGACAGCCTCGTGTGAAAACAAACTATTGTTGGTCGGTATTTCCCACTTTTAATGAAATACATTTCATATCAACTCATGCAGAAAATTTTATTTAATCAAGAGTAAGTTTCCATCAAAACTAATTTTTTCTAACATTAAATCTTACGATACTCTGCTAAAGGTTTTGGGATATTCCTGACAGATCGTGATTTTGCATATTGTATTACAAGTTTGCTCGTTTTGTTTGATGGTTCGTTAAATATTCTTTTTATTTTTTTTTCTCTGGATTTGTATAAAATTTAAATTGCATTAAAAAGACAAGTAATCTGTGAAAGGTTACGTTCTTCCAACGTAAGAAGCTTTATAACATATACTTATTAAGTATTTTATAGTGTTTTACGGAAAACGAAATTTTTTGAAGGGTTTTTAAGTTTGAAAAAATACGGAAGTTTTCTTTGAATGACATTATTAGTCGAAAATACGAAATGATTTCTACTGCTACTGCTGCTAGAAGAAAAAAAATTGTTAATGAAATTATCTTCATATAAATCAATGCTATGACTTCTTCATGGGATGAGAATAACTTAACTTGCTAAGCTTTAACAAAAATGACACGACAATTTTATTTAATTTATCTCATCATTGTTTTTTTACACGAAGAATTTGTTAAATTTCGAATTTTATTTAAAGTGTAATCCGTGCAAGCAACTTGCTGGTCCTCTGTTTTTTTTTTTGCAATTCATATTTAAAAAGACACAAAAATTGTTTGAAAATCTCTGAATTTTAATTGGTGACCGATTGTGTATACTTTAACAGTGAAAGTGTTTCTTGTTCGTTATGCTTTTTTGTTTACAGAAATTAAACAGTAAACACATGTATTTGCATATAAATTA
Organism: Culicoides brevitarsis; assembly: GCF_036172545.1. Taxonomy (NCBI): domain Eukaryota; kingdom Metazoa; phylum Arthropoda; class Insecta; order Diptera; family Ceratopogonidae; genus Culicoides; species Culicoides brevitarsis. The sequence continues at coordinate 42,856,900 of NC_087086.1, read as the reverse complement.
CTTTGCTGACTAATTTAAATTTAATTCTTTCTTCTTCGTTGACGCAAACTGAGGAAAAGAAAGGAAAGTAATGTAGAAAATGAATAATAAATTAGTTGAATCTTATTATTTAGTATACAATAAGCAGTTTTCAGAGTGATTGACGAAGTAATTAAACGGAAGAAGAAAGTTTAGTCAGGAACAATTTCTTCAAGCGTTTGCAGGTCATCGCCGTTGTCGCAACATCATTGTCATTGCTACTAACCGTAACAACAGCATTTGTTTTATTTATTTTCATTTCTTTTCTTATTATATTGACTATCTACAGACACTCATCATATTTGCCTTCAAACCAACAAGACTGAGAAAGGCATACAATAGTCGACAATGCAAAATTTTGTTTTTGTTTCACGAAGAGAAGACGACGAAGAGAAAAAGTAAACATACTTTGGTTGTTGCGATGTAAAAACTGAACTAGTTTGTCTTAGCTACTTGTAACGAAAAGATGCTTAAGCAACACGCAGCAACAAAAGTCGAGTAAAAATAAATCATTATAGTTAATAAAAATAATTGAAACAAAAAGAGTTGTAAATTTAAAGAATTTGAAAATATGAACAATAAAAAAAGTGTGCTAATGCCCTTCTGCAATGCTTTACTATTAATAAGTTTGCAATTTTTCTCATGTACGAGTGGGATTACGATCGAAGCGCATATGGAAAGTACTTTACCAAGTATGTATATTTCAAATATAATTGTTTGTTAAATGCAATGGCTCTGTTTTTTTAAATTTGTTATAAACGTTTTCAACTGAATTCATTTTACCTTTTAATATAAAACTATATATTTATTTTTATTTTATTTATTTATAAAAATGAATAAATGAAGTAAATAAATAAAACTCTAAAATGAGCATATTCGAAGTTTCTAATGCTTTATTTTGATGTCTGCAATTATGGAAGAGGAAAGATAACTTATAAACAGTAATAATAGTATAGAGTGCAACGACAATAAATTATGAAGGCGTAACATCGTTTTGTGCTTTACACGGTGCTTAAACATCTTCAAATTAAATCTTTCTTGTTTTTCGTACAATGATAAAACCCCTTTTGTTTTCTTGCAGCAGCAGAAACAGATCAAACATTAAACACACCTTCTCCAATAAATGTTCCTCCAACAACTGTTTCAAATTTTCATTCACATCAAAAGTTTAAGGGCACAAAGTCTACCGTTCCAACAACTACAAGTGTTGATGATGACGATGAAACATTTACACCGACAACTGTTTTTGACTCTACAAATGAAAATTATACATTTAATACATTACAAAGAACAGAATTGCCGACAGACCCGATGCCGCCTTCTTTTGAAAGTCGTGTGAAAAAGGGAGATAGAAGAAAGTTAGTTACGAACAAAAGAGACAAAAGTGAACCAGATTTCATAAGATTTCGTTTGCCTGTCAATGTTTCAAGTCATATGGCACTTGCTAAACAAATCCCATCAATAACATCAGATCCTTTGGAGCCCATTGGAACAGCCGTTGACTATCTTGTATCACGGAATCCATGTTCATGTGAATTTGGCGTTTGTAAATGTTGTACAGGTAATTAATCTAAATACTACAGAATAAAAATTAATATTTACCTACTTCTTTTTAGGAGTTGTCCTGAACACATTCAACTCCAAGGGTTGCGCACATTTGAGATACGATCCTGAACAATTCAGCTTTGAGTTGAAGATGATGTTGAATGATCGTGTTATGTATAAAAGACAAGTTAGTGGCAAAAATCCAAAACCAATTTGTATAAATCCGCGACGTTTGCCTTTCTTAGAAGTTTGTGTAAATTTTTACGATATATACTTTATTGGGCGAAATATGCATTTGTGTATGGAAATGAATGCGAATTTTAATGATTTTGAAGTTTTCAATCGTGATTTTGAATGTATGCATTTTGGATCGTCAGGCGTTGGGTTAGCCCCTCCAGGAGATAATTCTGGACTACCACAGAGCAGTTATACGGGCGTAGGAGGCTTTCAAGCCGAAGTTGATCAATCAGATGGCAGTGATATTGAAGATTATGACGAAAATGTTCGAAAAATTAAAAATAAAAAGAAAAAAAATTAACATTGCTTTTATCGATTTACAGTGAGCATTTAGAATAATACTTAATAAATCTTTTTTTTTGTATTTAAATTATGCGTTTTTTTTCAATTTGGTAAGGAACAATTTTTTAAGAAAATAACTTTACAACAACATTTTTCCCGCAGCATCTTTAGTAATTTCGTCTCCAACTAAAATTTCGCTAAGTTTCAATCCAAAATCGAATGCTGTACCTGGACCACGACTTGTGACTATATTGCCATCAACAACAACTTTGTCATCTAAATAGCTGAATTTAGAAGCAAGTTGATCTTTGAATGCTGGATACGAAGTAATCTTCTTTCCCAAACCAATCGAATGTGACAAAAATGCGGTTGGAGCAGCACATATCGCTGCACAAATCCTTCCTGCCTTTTCTTGCTTTTCAAGAATTTCTCCAACAACTTTCGAATCTGCTAAAGCTTTTGCTCCTCCAAGACCGCCGGGAAGAACCACTGCATCAAACGTCTTGTCAGCAACATCTCGTAGAGAACAGTCTGGTTTAATCAGGACATCTCTCGAACATTTGACAATATCAGTATTCTCCAATCCGGCAACTGTTACTTGAATCTAATACAATGAAAATGAAGGTCAAAAGTGTTGCATAAATTTTTAATATTTATTTACAATCTTACTCCGCAACGCCGCATAACATCAACAGCGATGACAAATTCCATTTCTTCAGCACCATTTGCTAATAAAACCAAAGCAGTTTTGCTACTCATTCTTCTCATTAGAATAAAAACTCTTTTCGATTTGAAAAAAAAATTTTTTTGATTGAAAAAATTTGACACAGATTCACTTTCATTCGTCTCCCTTTGAGGAAGAGGTCACTGTAGATTTCGTATGAAAGTCAGTCACGAGCTTCAATTGAAACGGAACACTGTGAAATCGGGACAGTTTCGAGTTGACGCGAACAAGAACGGAGATCATTTTTTTTTTCGCGAAAATTAGTGAAAAATCCATAAAATTTATTACAAAATAAAGAGAATAAATCAGGCTGAAGGTGAATGCAACAACAAAAAGCGATAATGTTCGAGGTTTCTGTGAAATTCAGCCTCTAAATTTGATGAAAAGAAAATGGCTCTCTCCCGAAATTGAATAAATAAATATGGGTGCTGTGTAAAATAGAAAAAAAAAATTATTAGAATTACCTAAATAAGAAGCAAAAAAGAGGAATTTCCATCAACTGTAGTTTGAAAAGGATTTTGGATACAATAGCAAAAGAATTTTTACAAAAAAAAAAAAAAATAAATTAGTAAGTCTCATTTGATTTCTACATTTATTATTCAAATGTGAAGTCATAAAAATATTTAGATAAGAGTTCAGTGTTTGCGATGCAAGCGTCTCTCAGACGGATGTTCTTTGTTGTTGTTTTTTTTTTGTAAAAAAATAGCGTTATTCTAAAGCTATTTCTAAACATAATGAAAATAAGGTTCAATAACCCGTAACTCGTTTGCTCACAAAAGTCAAACAAAAATGGATTTTATTCCATTCACAAATTTAATTTATCAGGATAAACACGCATGACTGTTTTTATCCTCTTTATGTCTGAAGTTTTGCATACATGTCTGTATATTTGGATCCAAACTCGAGTGCATGTTTGACACACAAAATAAAGAATTAAAGAGATAGATGCATTGAATGCAATTTCAGTTCAAGCCTCAACTTCAGATTTGCTTCCGCAATAAAAGTTTCATAATCATCATTAAGAACAGAAAATCAATGCATTAGAATCTACAATTACCATTCACTTTGCCGTAAATTATCATAATACGATCGCACTTCCTTCTTCAATTCAAAATGGTGTGAAAAGAACAACAACTACACTACTAAAATTACGCTGATCTTTTTGTTCTTTTCACCTGTTCTTTTTCTACGTTCTTTTTTTCTTGTTGGATTTCTTATTTATTTCGTGACAAGTATGTACATTGCGCTCCCTTGTATTATTTGGAATAACAAAACAAAAAATTATTAAAAAGAACTTTAATTATAAATTAATACTATACATATTGTAAAATATGAATTTTTATCTCTCGAACTGTTTGTTTTTTTTTTACATGAATACCAAATAGATTAGTATTCAAAAAATTTTTTTGCAAACTTCCAAAATGATAACAATTACAAATATATAAATCAAAAATTAATATCATAATTTGAAATATTTTAGTACTAAAATAAATATTTAATACTTCACGCAGAAGAAACGTAAATGTGTTAGAGAAAAAAATCAAGTTAATCCGCCTTTGCTTGTGTAAAAAAAAAACTTGAAGTTGAATGAAAACGAGAAATACGAAAGAGGCAAAGAGAGAGAGAGAGACTTAAATTAGGGCAAAAAATGTGGTTTGAAGTGACTCATCAAAGAGATAATGTTTTAAATAACTGAGTTTGAACTTGTAAACGATATAAATTTAAATGATGGATGACCCGAAAAACAGATATGAAAAGTCCAAAATCATCAGAAATATATAGCTGTCGTACATAAATATGTGTTAAAGAATAAACTTCATTTACTTTGTCTTTTTAAGTTAACAAACAAACCGAAATGAATACTTTTGCAACTATAAAAATTATCACACCATTAATCCTATCTGATACATTTTTTCTCGTTTAGTTGAAAAACACTCGTTTGTAGATATATTTTTTTCTTTTGTTAATTGTTATTTCAGCTGATAGTTGAATGCAAGAATTTTCATAAAAACAATTTTTAAAAATTTTTATGTATAAAAAGAGACTTTGCGGGTGATATTTTCGTTACGAAATTTTGTCAACGAAATCAAACTTCCGTTGAAACATTTTCTATTATTACATTAATATTAAACAAAAACGAAATTCTACTTGAAAATTATCTCAGAAATTCTTGTTCATTTCAAAACGAGTCCAGATGTTGTTCTGTTCTCGTTTCTCTTTTGAAGTCTCGCATAATTTATTTCTACAAAGGACCTGAATCATATTTTAATTTAGTACAAAGTTGTTAATTAAAACATGTCCTTAACTAATAACGATTTACAAGCTGTGGGAAAAAAGAGTGTATCAAAATTTTCTGAAGAAAAGCATAACATATATGATATATGAATTTATATTTATCATTAGAACACTTTCAAGTTAATTTTATTTTTATTACTACTTCACAAAATTTTGTTGTATTTCTTCTGTCGTGTTACGCACAGAAGCATTTTGACACAATGAATCATTATGGTGCATCGACCATTCATTTCGTTCACAATTCAAAAGTTTGAAAACTATTATATGGGCTACGATATTTATAGTATGCATAGATAGAAACTATATACTATAGAAACTATATATACTGTTGAACAAAAATGTTTAAATATAACGTTGAAACACTTATAGAAGATATAGTTGAAAAAAATATGTATAAATATTGTACTTTTTTTTTCTTAAAATAAATATCTGATTAGGTTAAACTACATCAAAAAGTTGTTGAAATGTCATTTTTTCATACAACCTTAAACGTAGATGCAATATTCTCAAATGTTGTTTGAACGATAAAAAAATATTTTAATTTAAAAATTGCCTACAGAGAAGTTTGTTTCTCTCATAAATACATATCTTTTAGAATCTGAAAATAAACACTCCGTCAGAACTTGTATGTGTATTTTGATAAACTTATTTAATATAGAAAGTAGTAGCTCAATTCATTGAGTAGAAGCTGAATAGCAATTTAATAGAATATACAAACAAGAGCCAGCATATGTCTGCATATTTGTAGATTTTTATACACTCACGCAATGTTTGAATACTTTTTTAACATATCACGATATGTCATTTTATTAAGGGCTTAATTTCCTCTTATATACAAACTTAAATACTTGTAGGTTTTAAATCATATATATATATTTTATTTTTAGTTTTTCAATGTAAATCTTATTTAATTTGAAAATGCAAAATAAACATAAAAACAATTGTCTTTTTTTCTTTTACAATTTATTAGGTCATAATACACACCTTCCTTTCAATAGCTTTAATGTTTATAGTTTTAATTTATTTCCGTTTAAACTATACTTTTAAACTATCATCGTGTGCTACTAAGACTGAAATAATTTTCAGCAAATAATCGAAATTTAATTTTAATATTGTATGAAACCGTCAAGGTATGTCATAAAGCTTAAAGAAAATTATTATATTATATTATTACATCAAACATATATCCTTAAAACTAATTAGTTTGATTTAAATAGCTGTTTGGTTGTGAAAATATTTGGTGAGCAGATCTACTCCTAATACATAATAAAATTAATGAGAATAAAAAATTGTCTTCAGTTGTTTGCATCAATATTTGACAAATGATAAGATAAGGCAACAGTTATCTAAATTGCTTTATTACTTAGAATTACTCTTTTGACGTACATTACAATTGATGAAATTTTTGCAATTATCTTTTTATCGATAAAACCAAAGAATGCTTTGTATTTATCATCAACATACACGACCTTACTAAATCTCTTGTTTATTTTTCTTTTATCATGCCTTTTCCTATCAACAAAGACACTCTCGAAAACTACCAAAAGAGTTTCATACTTTTTGATAAAAACGGTGATGGGGAAATCGATGTCAAGGAACTCGTGCAACTCATGCGTGCTATCGGCCAAAACCCATCTATAGCACAAGCTGAAAACATGATATTTGAAATTGACATTGATGGTACAGGAACTATCAACTTTGAAGAATTTATAACTCTCATGGAACGTTTTGGAAAAGACCAAAAAGAAACAGAATTACAATTGCGATCCGCATTCCAGGTTTTTGACAAAAATAAAGATGGATTTATATCAGTTCATGAGTTAAAGGAAATTTTGATGAATTTGGGCGAAAAAATGACAGACAACGAGTTTGAAGATTTAATTGCGGAGGCTGACGTTGATGGAGACGGTAGAATAGATTATGAGGAATTTATTGCTATGATGACTAGAAATATAGGATTGATATAATTGACTTTCGATTTTGTTTTCTCTGAATATCTGGGTTTACTGAAGTCTATGTGAAGACTAATTTTTTTTTTTTTTTTGATATATTAAATTTTTGTTCGAACTGAAATAAGGATGGGTGTTTTACATAACTTTCGTTTGTTATCAAAATAATAAACAGCTGTTTCAATGTAGTAATAAATACTTTTAATTTCTTTTTCCTTAAATTCTTCATTAAAATAAATAACGTTTAAATGGAAAGCAAGTTAATGGGCAGTAAGAAGAAAACTTATTGTGCTTAGATTAATAAAAAAATAAGATTTTGAAAAAAAAAGAATAACGAAACATAACACTGTAAAACGTTATTCATTTCATACTTGATTATATTCAGTCGTGTGTTTCAGCTCAAATCAGGTTTTTCTTGCATATTTCGAACATCGGTTTTCGTCGTGCTTTACGATCACAATAACTAAAGTGTAGGTGACAAACATTCAATAATACATACAATAATCGAGATATATTCAACTTGGTTTCATAAAATGGTTGTTTGAATTGAAATAAACAAGAACGAAGCAAATAACGAAATAATAAAAATGACGTCATGGTTGAGTGCACTGAATCACCTGTTTTGATAGTCTACCTGCGAGGAACGACGATCGCTCTACTGTTATTTATACATTTAAAATTTATTTATAGCGAATCACTTATGTATTTTTGTAAATGCTTGTTTTTTTCAGCTGGAATATTGGTTTGTATGATTGGTGCCTGATGATTTGTTTTTGAATGTAGAAAATAGTGTTGATTGAAAACAAAAATTTTGAATTTTCATCCATTATATTATTATTTTCGAATTTTAAAAACAATAACTCAAAAAAAGATATATACATGCTTAAAGTCTTACAACTGCGTTAAGTATTTGCAACATAATTCTATTTTAACTCTTGTACGTTATTACAGTAGTTGTGATTCATGTTCAAAAGTTCTTCATTTTTGACAAATTTAGTGTATATTAAATTTATTTAGTATATACCTTTTTAGTTTTTTTTTATTAATTCAGTTTCGTTTGTTTTCTTTTCAGATGTAATATGTTAAATTGTTGCTAAGTTTGTTCGAGAGGTTCAGAAATATTAAAAGGTGTGTCAGCTTAATAAACAATAAACAAAATGTTGAGTCACAGAATCCTTTCTGTGCTCTTGCTGCTATCTGTGTTATTAACAATTCAAGTTAATTGTGAGGATTATGTGCACGATTACGACGATGATGACTACTTCATAAATGACAAAACAGATGAAATTGCTAGCGAAAAATTGTTGAATATCCAAAAAGTTCAGTATTCAACGTACAATCGTTCAGATACTTATTTGAGCTCAACATCATACAATTCAAAGGGTATGGCGCCTCTTTACAATATCACAAACATGGTAATTGATCTATTCGTGGATGACGACGAGCCAATACCAAGAGGTAAGTTTCCTATTATTATGTAAAAATATTGTCGTAATTATTGTAGACAGTTAAGTTTTAATTAATCTAATACTGTTTGGTCTGTATGTACACGAATATTAAAATTACCTATACTTGTACTTTGTTGACAAAGATGTTTTCAAATGCGAAAATACTCGAACGATTCATAATGTATCTTCTGAGAATTCGTAAAATATCCGTTTGGAGTTTTGTTGTACCTCAATAAAGTATTTGTTGAATCTAAAACCTTTTCAAAATCTAAAAACTTGTTGGTACAAAATGGAGAAAAAGGTTTTTCGTTACACAAAACAAAAAGAGAGACATAAATATATCGACAATTAGGTCAACAACTTACATATATACATATACATAGTATACATATAAGTGACATGTCTCTCATGCGAACCTATTGTTTTAAATTTATTTAAGTGATGATATGCATTTCATATTCGGACAAATGTGTCTGCTTTACAATTGTAATTGGAATAATTCCTCTCAAAACATATTTATGTTCATCACGAAGATACATAAATGATGTTAAATTGAATGATAAATAAATATAATTTTTATTTACAGTGCAAATTAAACAGGATAAAACTTAATATTTAGTTGCTTTGATAAACTCAATTTGAAAGTTGAACTAAGAAATAAAAAGTTTATTCACGAAGACTTTTTTTCATTATTATGTATTTGGTTAAAGATAAATATTAAAAATTAGGAGTTTTTTAGTAGCGTTAATTTTGCTCACTTTAATAGATACTCAAAAGTTTCTCTAAATGTTTTACTTTTAAAAAAAAAAAAAAAAAAAAATCATGACTAATTTCACTTTTTGACAGTTAATGTCTGCACAAAATTTCAAAACAAATTTAATAATGAGAAAATAAACGACATTATTACAAAGTTATTTTTTTTTAAAGATCAAATACTTTTTATTACTCCCGTAACATCGTGTGTGGAGCACAATTTTTCATACAAGGAACATCTTTCATTTTAAAATTAACAATAATTTACTTAATACAATGGACATAACATTTTCGTCAAAAACAAATTAAACAATACATCACATACTATTAACTGTAGTATAACATTTTTCTTTCTTTTTAGGTTACATTGTTGTTAAAGAAAAGAAATTTGAAGTAGGACCAAAAGTTCGCGATCACGAATGGGGCGATTTGATAAAAAAATATTGGGCGATCTTACTCGTTGTGCTGATTATCGTTCTCGTTGCTGTTTTCATGCCTATTGTTGGATTATGTTTTTGTTGCTGTCGATGTGCAGGAGCTTGTGGCGGAAGAACACAACCATTTGATAAGAAAGGAGACACTTGTAGAAGATTCTTCTTTGGACTTTTCCTTGTTGCATGTGCTTCTGCTATGGTGTAAGTAAATATTGTCAAAAAAAAAAAAACAAATAAAAATAACAAAAGATTTTAACTATTTCTTTTTTTAAAGATTTGGAGTTGTTGTAGCTTTTGTAACAAACAGCTATTTACAGCATGGTGTTGAAAATGCCACGACAGTTGCTCGCTATGGTATTAATGACACAACTCTCTATCTTAGACGAACATCAATTCACATTCGTCACATCTTAGTAGACAATTATAATGAGTTAAAGACTGATTTGGAAAAAATTTTGAATGGTAAACTTTTATTTCATAAAATATGACTTTATATAGATCAAAATTTAATCATTTATTTTAGATACGGGAAACGTTGTTATTGAAAAATTAGCTAATGAGTCAAAAGCAATCGAATTAGTTCGTCTTAATAATTTAGTTAAAAATCTGAACAACATTCAAAATGATTTGGAAATCATGAAAGATGAAACAAAGAATTTGCGAATTCGTGCATCTCAGTTAAGTGATGGTTTAAGAGGCGTTAAGCGAGAATTGCTTACACAACTGAGCAAATGCAACACAAAGGATTGCAAAGCAGTTAAAGAAAAATATGATATAGGACGTCTTGATACAAACGGAATCGATTACAATCAGGTACGAAATAATAATAGTTTATGAAAAGTTCATTAGGGCTTTTAATCTGAATGTTTAGACATGTTTTCTTATTTTTTATATTCTCAAAAGAAAACTTATATTCAGTCATCTTACAGACAATATGCTTGTAAAAACTTTTCATACAAATTCATCCTTGATTTTCTTTTTTTTCTTTTTCATGCGATTCTCATATACAAATATCATTCAATGTACAAAAAAATTATAACACAAAATATCATTCATAAATAATTTTTAATAATAAAAGGTGTTAGACAGATACTTTCCAAGGGTAGGTTTTTATCTGTAATTTTCTGCACTTTCGTATGTTGAAATAAGTCTAATCAATTTGTTTTATCAAAAATTGCATGTTTTGCACGAGTCATTGCGATTCATTATCATGAATTTTATTGATGTTTGGCACTCCTTTTGATTACAAAAATTTAAGGAGTGAAAAATATTTATGTATATGTTATTTAAGGAAAACTTGCACGATTTTTGTGATTTTTTATTTTTTTATTTGCTACTTTTGAATACTAACGTTTTTTTTTCCTATTATCAGTTGCCTGACATGACAAATATTATCAACGGAGTTCAAGAGCTAATCCGAAATGCTGATCTTGCAGAAGCTATTGCACATAGTGAAGAAAAGTTGAAACAATTAAGCGATAGTATAAATAGCAAAATCGATAGCAATAAACCTTCTGTTGAAAATGCATTAGCAGAAACTGGACGCTCCTTACATCAGGTATCTGATGATATATCTAACGTAGTCGAAGAATTTGTTGGTCATGCTCACAACTATGGATATCCGAATTTGAAGAAAGCTGATGACTATTTGCACAAATATGGAATTTACAGATATTACGCGGGATTAATTATAAGCTCTGTTTTGTTGTTCGTCTTGCTTTGCTTAACATTCGGTTTGATGTGCGGTGTTTGTGGAAAACGACCTGATGGATATGGGGATGATTGCTGTAACAAAGGTGCCGGAGGCCGATTCTTAATGTGTGCTGTTGCAGTAATTTTCTTGACTGTTTCTGCACTTTTAATTATTGCGCTTGCATTATTCCTCGTGGGAATTTTTGTTCGTCGAGGCGTTTGCGATCCTTTATCAGATCCGAGCCGTGATCAAATATTTAAAGAATACATTGATCCCCTCATTGATTTGTATGAACTCTTTCCGACGAAATTGAAGAAATCTTCCCATCTGAAAAATAGTATAGTCAAGCCAATTCGAATTTCGGAAGTCATTAGTGCGTGCCATGAGAATAAAACAATCTACAGTGTTCTCGGCTTGGAGAAAATATATGATGTAAATGATATCCAAGATTATCCCAATAAATATTCAATTGATGCCAAGATCAACAAATTTATTGAAAATATCAAAATACCTCCGCAAACGCTTCTCACCGAAGACACGAAAAAATCAATTTTAGAATTAGCAGAGTCACCATTACGAGACTTTGATGAATACAAATTTTTGGATAACTTAACGAAAAACATAACGTATTACAATTTAGCTGGGTTAGCAGACCAATTAGAGGAGACAGCGAAAAAGATTCAAACTTCATCAAATAGCGAAATTCGGGTTAGTTTAATGAATCAAGCACTTATTTTGCGTTCATTCCAAAAAGAATTAGTCGATCCGATGATTGCTGGAACAGACAATATGCTCGCGATTGCGCGTAATTTGGAGAAAACACTGAAAAATGATGCACCGAATTTCCATGATGCAATGATGCAAACTTTGAAAGATATTCAACAAGCAGAAACATTTTTCAAAGAAGAAGCAACTGATTTTGTTAAGTCTATTGCTGAGACTTTGCTTACTGGATTCAAAGAACAATTTACTGATTACTTAAATATGGTAGCAAATGAGACTCAATACGAAATAGGTCAATGTGGTCCAATTTCTCAAGTATACAATGCAACTCTTGTTGGAGCATGTAAACAAGTTATCGATCCATTTGTAAGTATCACAAAAAAATGTTAATTGATTACGAAAAAAATAATTAAAAAAAAAACTTTGAAAAAAGTAAAATTAAATGTATATACTTTGAAAAATAATTTCAATTTATAATAATGCATTTTTCCTTTTCTTGAATAAACATTTTACATTTAATTTTACTTTTAGGCCGTTCCATATTTTTTTCGATGTTTTTGTCCCAAAAGACTTTTTCTAAATGGAGGGGGCAAAATAAAAAGAAAAGTTTGAAATACTTTTTCATACAAAATGACAAAGTTTTAACGATTTTTGATCATTAATGAATATTTTAATTGTTTTTATGGTAAAAATATTGAGATTTGAAAATTTTAAATTGATCTCAGAATATTACAAATTAAAAATTTAGACAAAAAAATTAAAAAAAAAAAATAGTGTTAAAAAATTAAAAAAAATTTTTGGATGACTTTTTGATGGGTCTCAAGCTTGAAAATTGAAAATTAAAAAATACGTAATTTTCATTTTGAAAGCCCATTTGATGGTTTATAAGCTTGAAATTGATAAAAAAATTAAGGAAAATGCCTTTGAATGTCTTTTTGATGGGTCTCAAGCTTGAAAATTGAAAAATAAAAAATACGTAAAAAATACGTAATTTTCATTTTGAAAGCCCATTTGATCATTTTCAAGCTTGAAATTGAGCAAAAGTTATAAAAAATGCCTTTATATGTTTTTTGAATGATTCTTAAGTTTGAAAATTGAAAAATAAAAAATACGTAAAAAATACGTAATTTTCATTTTGAGAGCCCATTTGATGGTTTTCAAATATAAAATTTGTAGAAAATAATACTTTTTCAAAAAAAGTGACAAAATTTTAACGATTTTTGATCATTAATGAATATTTTAGTTCAGAATATTACAAATTAAAAATTTAGACAAAAAAAAATCAAAAAAAAAAAAAAAAATGAGTGTCAAAAAATTTAAAAAATTTTTTTTAAGAAGAAAATTCATTTCAAGTTTCGTTTTTCAATACAAAAATACTTGAAAATCGAAAATAGTTTAAAAATTTTTTTTAAAATTTCTTGAAAAAATATAAAAAAAATGAAATGGCGCAGGGGACAAAAACATAGAAAAAAATTTGAAACAGCCTTACTTTTTAAAATAATTTTTTAAATTATACAATTTTAATATTTTTGAAGTTATTAAAAAAAGAAAAAAGAATAATTTTTTGAAAAGTTTCTCCTGAAAAGTCTTTCATCTTGATTTTTTTTTTCTTATAGTTAAATCATAATAATAAATTTTTAAACAATACCTTCCAATTTCAGAATGGTTTTTGGACTGGTCTCGTTTGGTGTTTGGCATTATTTTTCCCAACATTGATTTTGGCAGTCAAACTATCAACATTGTATCAGAAATCTGATCCGTATCCAGGACCGTTAGTCGAGTCGTATGTATAAGTTTATATATATCAATGTATTTCATTACATTTTTTTTTCATTGTGTCATGTGATTTATTTTTCCGCAACTCATTTTTTATAAAATTGATAAAGCATCCCAATAATATATTTTTTTTGTTTTATTGCAACATTTTACGATCATTTTATTTCACGACTCATAATCGGTTTAACAATCAAATTTCATTAAAAATTTTCCATTTTTCTCACCCAAAAATATGACATTTAGCGAACACAAGCCCTTTTGCAAATGCAAATGCTGTTTTCAACCAAAGTGCGTTGAAGCTGAATCCCTTTTGTAGCAGAATGGATCTGTCAATAGCTGATGACATAGAAAAACTCTGACGGCGATACGAATTTGATAAAAAAGACAAATGCCATCATACACAAAGAATCTTAAATTTATACTCAATTCATTAGTTGTTTTAAAACAAAAAATTCACCAAATCTAACAATTACAATAATTCTAAAGAAATGTGCCACTTACATGTTAATTTTATCAAAAATATATATTTTTAATTAAAACAACAACCCTTTTTATGACTTAAAATGAACGAGAAAAATAATATGCGGTGGCTTTTTAATCAAGAACTATTAACACTTTTCATGATAAAAACACTTTTTTTTAATCTTTTAACAGGGACTTTGTGTTTGGTGCTTTGAATTTATATGAATCGCTTTTATATGTCATCTTCTATAATTACTATAATTAAAACCATTTAAAATCCTGCTCTGTGTGTGTTTGACTAAAATGGGCTTTTGTTTGCTAATTTAATATGGTAAATAAAACTTATAACATGACTACATGTGTAAGGCGTTTTATGCTTTTGTAATGTATCATTTTTCTATTTCTTTTTTTTTATTTTTTCGTATGAACTATATATTTGCAGAGAGTATCTGTATGATGCATACAGTGAAAGAGATAATATACCATTGGCAAAGTAAGTTTTTTATGTACAATAAAATCTTTGGTAGACAATAAATAGGCTTTGAAAAAATCTGTAGATTGTAATAGCTTATTACTAATACCTACAGTTTATAATTTGTTACTTTAACTTTTCTTTCTGTTTCATTTGTCTGTTATACACTTTTCTATTAGAATTTAATATTTAGACACTTAATGATAATTTAATTGCATTTTGTTTGAAAATTTTAAAATATTTTTCTTTTCTTACAGCGGTCCGAAAAATCGCAAACGCAATAAAAAACGCGATAGACGATCAGAACGTCATGCTGAATACTATGAAGATGCAAGTCCATCAACTGGGCACCATCGAGACGCGAGATACAACGATATGGCTCCCAAGTAAATATCTTTTCAGTTTTCGAACTTCTACGAGATTTTATTTTTTTCTTCTTTAATAAATATATTTAGTATCACTAATACTAACAATCCTGTAGTTCCTGAACAAAGTTTGCGACTATCTGACAATAATTTGAATAGAAGATATTTTAAATTTATAGGTCGCAATAGATTTGGGAAAAACAATGGTCAATTTGGGCAAAAAGTAGAATAAAATTTTAGTTGATTATTTTTTGATGTTTTTCTGTGAGTTGAAAAACTTTTAAAAATTACTTATTATTTGTGGGATTTTGTTTATGTTCTGTCTATTATTGTTTTTATTAAACTTGTAAACGTGTTTTTTTGAGAGAGTACACAATTTGTTTTGTTTTTGTAGGAATTGGGATGGCGCTCCTCCACGCTATCAAAATCCGCCAGTTGCTCCATCTGCTGAATATGAACGGTATGTATAAAATGTTTAATCAAAAGTAAAAATTTTCTTAAATTTAGTTATTCTTTCTTTCTGCAGTCCTCCTCCATATTATTATCCTGGTGCCCAAAGTGATCACGATTAAACTAAAGCAACAACTCAACGTCATTTCGAAGGCGACGCTAACTCTAATTGAAAAACATTTAACACATAAAACTCTAAAAATCGAATAGAAGTCTGGATAAATTTATGTAATTATATTATTATTAATATACAAAAATAGTTATATTTTTAGAGACGAAAAACTGTATAATGGTAATTCATTTAGGAACGAATTTTAATTTTTCACAGAAATTGAGCATTTTTTTGAATCTATCGCTATTCTAGTCCAATAGTGTAGTGTATTTTGTACCGATGAAATGACATTAAATAATTTTATGGATAGAAAATAGCTCATAATTGTCTCACATTCCGCTCAAATAAAGCTCACAACATAAAAAGTTACAAATGCCTCATAAAATTCTTTGTATAATGTTATTGAATACCAACTATAAATGACAAAACTAATAATCGTTGCCCAAGTGAATGATCACTGCCCTTGATTTTTTTTAAACTTCTACACATTGCAAGTAATTGAATTTTCAACTCAATTTATCACGTAAATGTATATAAATTAAATACTCTTCAAAGTATAAAGCCAAGAAAAACTGAACAAAAAAAGCATTTTATTGATTATTTTAACTTTTAAAAATATAATTACTATTGTAAACGTATGATAAATGAAATAATGTAATTAAAAAGCCAATTAAAATGATGCGAGAATGCAATATTTAAAAAAATTAAAAGTTTTAGAAGATTATTAGGTATATTATGCCATATAAAACATTTTTATTTAAATCATGTTTTCCAATACTATCTTTAAATTCTTTATTGAGACAATTCAAATATTTAGTATGAAAATCTAAAACAGAAATAAAGGATCTCCTGAATTTATTCTTTCTTTCAATGTATGAAAATTTCATCTTAGTCTCAACTGAAAGAGGACAAAAGCTTTATATACCAGAATATTTATATAAGTATATTTTGTCAAAGACATTTAAGATTTAAAATTTAATTTAAATCAATGAACTTTAAAATATTCAAAACATCACAATTTTTAAGGAATATTTTTAAGTCATTTAAAGTAATTTTCGTAATTTAAAGTAATTTTATAAGAAGCAGCAATTTTAATTGCTATCATAGTAATGATAAAATTGAATCCCGGTAATAAGTTTTTCTTAAAATTGGGATAGAAGTGATTGTAGTGTAAAAACTTTTAACAGAGATAAAAAATGTTTTGAAAGATATTATCTTCTTACGACATAAAATAACAACATAACTCATACTGTTTAATAACATTGGGCGCAAGAAAGCGCATAGATATACACATAATTTTGAGAATTAAAATAATTTAATTAAAGAATATAAATAAATTTTATTAATTTTTAAAATAGAAGAAATGAAGGCTAAAAAGCAAAAGGAGAACAACGAGTAAGTTATTTGATTCTGAATCCTTTCAAGTAACTGAATATTTAAAAAAAAACAGAATTTTATATTTTTTATTATTTATTGTCTTTACATATTCTTACTTCAATAAAGAACATACATATCTTTATGATTAAAAAGTTAAGTATGTAAAAAGATGTATGTATTTATTTAGAAAGGAAAGCCGAAATATCCTAATCAGATAGTTTACGATCAATTGTCTGACAAAAAATTTAGAAAAAAACATTTTGTACAATTTTTGTCATCGTAAAGGGAAATTTTATATCAATTTTAAAGATATGGTTAATACTCCAGCTCGTGTGTCAGACTTATCACAGTTTTTGTTTTGTTTTTTTTTTGTATGTTTGTATCAAAATGAAGAGTTGTTGTGATTAGCATTACACAGAACAAAATTTTACTTTAGAAAGAAGATGTACATAATTTTCGATTAATATTCTTAAGTTTACTTTTACAACAAATATAAATATTTTAATGATAATTTGTCCGTATATTTTTTTTTTGTTTTTTACTAATTTTTTGTTAAACTTGTTTTTTTTTTATTTTTTCTTAAGTGTAACTTAATCAATAGTTTTGATATTTACTATTAGTATAAATTTGAAAATTTTCCTTATTTTTTGTTTTCAGGTAACAAACAGTGGCAGTTTTTTGTTTGAATGTAATTTTGAGTATTTTTAATGGCAGTGTTCGTCAATTAAGAAAACTAAACAAAAAAGTACTTATATCGTTTAACGTCTTGAGGGAGGAGGAGCTTGTGTATGATGTTGGCATGCTTCAACATTCTAAAATATAAAAAAATAGAATCATTGAATTTCTTTTAATTGTTATTGTACGAATATAATATATTACCTCTGGCCAATCGCATACATTTTCGTTTGGGTTGAAGACTAAATTAGCGGGACATGGCATATGATGTTTCCGTTCACCTTCGCACATGTAATAATGTGTACAATCAAGTTTGTCAGGATGATAACTAATGTGACCATTTTCTTCTTCGCAGACAACTTCATTGGCTTTAATTTTTTTAAATTAAAATTAATAATAATTTTTTAACATTAATAATTTATAACATGAACTTACGATCTTTTGTTGTGTATTGTCCACGAGGGTTGTATGTTTCATAAGGACCATCGTATTCGAGTTTTACTTTGTAATTTTTCAATTCTTCATTAAGCGCTGTTAAGAGTGGATATTTTCCGCTTCCGCAACGACCAGAGAAGTCATCCATATCAATTGACCAAACCATAATTCCTCCAAATCCTTGTTCTTTCAACCATTCCATCTAAAAAAAATACAGCGTTTCAAATAGCTTTTTTGTTAAATTTTGATGGAGACATACCTTTGTTTTTAATGATCTTTCATCATCAAATCCAACCCATTGATCGTCACGGTACGCAAATGGAACTTGTTGTTCGGTATCCCAAACTAAGGTTGTGTTTTTTCCGCCGAGAAAAGAGCAAACTTCATAATATGACAAGAATCCGGCTTCGTTTGTAAATTTTCCAGGAGATCCTCCGCCAGATGCAGGCGCTCCAATATCAAATTGTGTACTATTAACCAATGTGAATGATCTTCCATATGTTGGCATACCGATCAACAGTTTTTCCAATGGAGCTCCTTGACGGACCCATTCACGAGCACTAAAATCAACTGTTAGTTTTTTTTGATAACCTGAAGCTGTATCTAAGGGATACAACGGAGAATTGTGACCAACTTGGCGTTCCCATTGCCCATGGAAATCGTATGTCATAACGTTAATGAAGTCCAAATATTTACTAATTTCAGGAACATCATAACCTGCGGCAATTGCCTCAAAAGATGCAGGGACAGCAGCTGTCAACAAAAGTCTCGGTTGCCCAGAAGTTTTTGCCTCTCCTTCAAACGCTACACGCAATTCACGTAACAAATCTACATAAGCTTGACGATCATCAGATCCGCGGGGATACTCCCAATCGACATCCAAGCCATTAAATTTATATTCGCGCAAGAACTCAATCGCTTCATATACGAATTGATTCATGCGGAATGTGTTCGATGTCAACTCTTTAAATGGAGTTGATCCAAAAGCCCATCCTCCAATAGCAAGCAAAACTTGTAAATCAGGATTCTTTTCGCGTAAAGCAATAACTTCTTCATACATTTCGGGATCATTGTCATTAGCTTCACTTAAACGATAATCCTTCAATGTGGCAAAAGCATACACCAGATGAGTGCATAGTTTAGGATTTACATCTTTAGGAGTAAATTTTCCAGCTGCTGGGCGTTTATATGACCAACTTGTGAGATAACAGAACACTTGTGCAGGACGAGCTGTAATTGAAAGAAGGTTAAGGTATAGTAAAAAGTTTTTTTATGGCCTTGAAAAATGTAAAATATTACTTCTTGTATCAACAACAGCTGCTCCTGTTTTGACTCTCTTTGCTTTATTTCCTTTTTTGACTTTAGCAATTAGTTCGTTGGCGTCAATTTTGACGGGTTCAGGTTTTGCAATTTCTTCCTGTAATAAATGATATAAAAAATGACAAAAAATGATTCATGTTCGTAATTTAGAACTTACTTCTTCTGAGCTTGCGTCATCGAATGTCGAAGCAACTTGACTCCAATCAACATCTTTCGCATCTTTTCCTCTCGACACACCTCGTAACTCTTCACGCATAGCTCCAATCAATGGGTATTTGACATTTCCGCCGCATACATTTCCACTAAAATCATCCATATCAACAGTCCAAACCATAGCACCCCCATAACCATTTGTCTTTATCCAATGCATTTTGTTTCTAATCGAACGTTCGTCATCGAATCCAACCCATTGATCGCCATCGATCATATAAGGTACTTTCATTTCTTCATCCCAAACATAAATACCGCCATTCAGTAACATTTCGCAAATTTCATAATATGCTAAAAATCCTGATTCTTTTGTGTATTCGCCTTCTTTTCCGCCGCCGCTTGCAGGGGAATTTGGTTTTGTTTTAGATAAGTCAGACAATGTGAATGTTCTTCCGTACGTTGGCATACCAATAACTAATTTCTCTTTCGGAGCTCCTAACTTAGTCCAAAGTTTGGCGGCATTGTCGACGGACAGTTGTTTGCGCCATTCAGAATCACTGCTCGGAGCATACAAAGGTGCATTGTGGCCTGTTTCGCGTTCCCATTTTCCATGGAAATCGTAAGCCATTACATTGATAAAATCTAAATAACTTGCTACAGCAGGCACATCGTATCCTCCTTTGATGTTATCAGGACCTACAGGTACAGCAGCACTCAATAACAAACGCGGTTTCTTTATTTCCTGCGCCTCAGCTTCAAAAGCTTCTTTTAATTCTTTCAATAGTAAGACAAAATTTTTCTTGTCATCTGTTCCTTTTGGATATTCCCAATCCATATCCAAACCATCGAAACCTCGATTACGCAGGAATGGAATAGCGGAGTATATGAAAGTTTGACGACTGTAACGGGTCTTCGACATATCTTTGAATTTTTGTGTACCGAAAGACCATCCTCCAATTGCCAAGAGTACTTTAAGTTTTGGATTTGTTTTTTTGAGACCAACGATTCGTTGATAAAATCCCGGAACTCCATCTTTTTGATCGTCATTGCTTTCAAACGATGAGAGTTTTCCTTTCTTTAACCATCCAAATGCGAAAATTACATGTGTGCACAAATCTGCTGGAATATCTTCGGGTAAGAATTTTCCGATTTTTGTACGGTATTGTGACCAATTTGTGTAATAACATACAATTTTGTATCCATCAGAGTCTAATTTTGTTGCTTTTTTAGATGAAGCAGCGACGGCACTTCCGACTGCAGTTGTTGCAGCGGCAGATCCTCCTCGTGTTTTGCTACGCAATCGAAAACGGTTGGAAGACGATGAAGGAGCGAGTGTTTGATCAGATCTTTCTTCTGCCTCTTGTTTCTTAGCAGATAACGTTGATCCTCGTCTTTTGCTTTTTGATGAAGCTCTCGCATTTACTTCACGTGGCGGCTTAGAATTAACTTTTTCTTCTAATTCATCTTCTGTTTCTGCATTCAATGTACTACTAACACTTGAGCTTGTGACGGAAGATGGCGGTCTCCTTATTCTTCGTTTAGCTACTCATGGAACGAAAAAATTACAGAATAGAAGAAAGAATAAAATTACAATATAGAGAGCTAATAAATTACCTTGAGCATCTGTTGTATTTACAATTACTGCTATTAGACACGTAAGTAGAAGCAATTTCATAAATAATCTCGCTGATAACTGAAAAAAAGAGGTCAAAATTAAATTAACGAATTCAGTTTTTTTTATTACAAATTTGCTATTCATGTTTATCTACCATGAGTTTTAAAAGGAAATAAAGTATGTTAATAATAGTTTTAGATTTGTTCTATTATTACATATATATAGAAAAAAAATGTAATCGTCTTTAAAAATTTATCTAACAAGTTTGACGGTGCTAACTAATATGATCAATGAGGAACTAAATAAACTTTATAAAATATACCTATTTTTCCCTTCAACGATTTCAGTTCCTCTGTATCCATATTGCACGTATGTTTAAAGCACTTTCACATTCAACATACGAAAGTTTTTTGCGCCTTCCTTCATTTTATATTTAATGCAATATCATGTTTTTAATGTTGTGTTGATAACTAGATATTTTAGTTGATCCAAATCAATGTCAGTTAGATTGTTTTCTTATTACAAAAGTTTGTGTAAATCATTATTTTCTCATCATTATTTTTACTCTCATATGGTAGTTAAATCTGTATTACGATACTATTGCATAAATGTGCAAATAAGAAAAGTAACCATATATCATACACATAAAGTTTCTATTTTTTATAAAAATATTTTCAAGTTTTATTCTTTTTTGACGAAATTTGTATAAAAAACCTCAATATAAGTTTAAAAAATTATCAATTCATTCATTTATCAAAACCGTTGCAAAATTAACCTTGACTTTTGTTACTCATTCGTTGTCACTATACGCAATATCTCGTTTGAATTCATTCAATTCAACAACAAAAACCCAGTAGAAAATCAATTAAACAGTGTGTGAGTTTGAATATCGGTTTGTCTGTGTTTCCAATAATGACAAAATTATGCAGATTAGAAAGTTAAAACACTATTTTTTCAATCAAATTAATGCATTAAATAGTTTCACACCTCATTCATCTTACACTCGCTTTGCATTTTGTATAATTATTTATTCAAACCAAAAATTAACTGACTTAAATCAAATGAATATCATATAAACGATCGTTGAACCCTGAATTGTGTGAGCTTTTATGTAGATCAATGACCGACTAAATCTTTTGATATCCTTTTTTGAAATGAATATAAAATTATTCCAAAGAGTGTTTGAATAATTAATTTGATATAGTTTTAATTTAATGAGATAATTATTTTTTTTTCTTTTATTTTTTCAATGTTTTTTGCAGCACAGAATCGCACCGTAATACAAAATAAACTTACGCAAGATTGTCAGTTCAGGTAAAAAAAATATTATACTTGGTATTAACTTTAGTCTTTTAGAACAAACATATTTTTATAGTACGTGCTGCATCAATATATGAATGGAGGTGTCTGGTAGTTTGATTTTTTTCAATAAATATAGATCAACAACCAAATATTAAGTTTAAAATATTAGTTTTTTATTAAAACAATAGATATGGAAATTCAAGTTTTTATAATTAAATTAAATAGTTACATAAAAAAAGAGTTAAAAATGAGTACGAATGAAAACATGATCTTTTTCCATTTAATTTCTACGTGTGTTTTCCTTCAGTCAACATTTAGGGCAAAAATTTATTTATGAAGAAAAAAGAAATATTCGCACTAATTAATACGTAAGCATATAAACTAAATGATAAACATACAGTAAATACTTTATATTCGTCTTTCATAATAAAAATTTTCATCCAGCTTTGCCGTTTTCTGTTGTAGGTATATAATGTTGAAAACATATTAAACCAAAAAAGCCAACAAAACAAAAACAAACAATAGACGAGAAATAAATATGAAAGTAATTCAATTCATGTATAATTTGCTTTATTTTCTGTGAATCAGGTGTGTATTTTTCCAATACCCAGCTTTACAACGTCATTGTTGAAATTTGAATTTCGTAATATTACTTTGGCTTCTAACAGACAGCTTTGGTGAGTAACTGACGTTTTTTAAAAACTTTCTCCTAACATAATTTTAGACGAATAATCAATGACTAACAAGTAGCAAGAATAATATAAATTAAAAAAAAAAAACGTAAAAATTACGGAATTTTCTTTGATGGTTGAAAATTGAAAAATATTATAATACCCAATTAAAACTTCAAAAATATGTCTTTAAAATTTTTAATGTATCAACTCGACTTCCAAAAGCATTAATTTAAGCCAATATGTTATCTGTTATTTTTTGTGACATTATTATCATTTCTATATTACTTTGAGCTATTAAAAAAATGAGATACAGGTGTTAAAAAATTTTCTCATTTAGTCTCGTGAGAAATAGTTCACACGAAAAAAAAAACAAACTTGTTTATATTACATAAGAAATAAACCATTTTTTTCACATTTGTAACCTGTGTTATAGTGTCTTTAAAAAATATATAAATTTTTGACATGTTTATCACAATAGATGAATTAAAAATGGCCTCTTCAAATATATATACCATTTCGAAAGACATCAACAAGAGACAAATCAATCTAGAAATATCGCAGAAACGAGATCAATTAATGATTTTACAAAACACACTTTTTAACAAAAAACAGTTGTCAAGGACAACAACAATCTGTACATATATTTTTGACGTATTGGAGTGACATAAAGTTGTTTTTAATCATTTACCTAATGTGTTCCTTAATGCTTCCAAATAAAAATGACTCACTCACGTTGTACATAAAGTTAAAGTAGGTGATGCAAAGATTGATAGTTTTAACGTTGACTTGTTTAAATTTTGAAATGGATACATTTGCAGACAAATCATTTCTTTTAAAATCGAACAATGATTTTGACCTATTCATTAGTAAGATGCAAGAGATTCTTCCAACACTCTCATTTGATCAAATAAAACATTTACCTCAATGGTTGATACGAATTAGGCCTGTGGCTACAAAAGAGGAAGTAATTTTACGTCAAATTTTTGTCACAAAAATTAAGGAAGGATTAGCAAATTGTAATTTTCATCCGTTATTCCTCAAGGAACCTCCAAATGGTCCGTTAAGTGCTGTTAAACATTATCTTAATATTGATGAAGAAGTTGCCAAACAGTGTACAGAAGAAGTTGAAGTGAATGAAAATATGACGACTCGGACAAATAAGCTACCAAAAGGCGTTACTTTCATAACTTCCAATTTCATTCCCAAGTCAGGGGCGTTTCTACATGTTTCAATCATGACTCCTTCGAAAAAACGAAAATAGATTATAAGATTGGCATGAATTTCCCAAAAAGTTGAGGCCAGTTTTACAAATTTTTTGCGAATTTTTGCCATTCAAAAATAGACCAAAAATAAATGAAAGATCTGTTTAATATTGAACTTTTAAAACTCTCCTTTTTAATTTAACGAGAGATAACCCTGAACAGTTAAAAGTTTACGTAAAAGATAAAATTTTGTATCGTCGCTGTGAGAGTAAAGTTGTTAGAAAGCTAACCAATCTTGATTACTTTCATTCATGTAATCGATTCCCTTACAAGTGCATCGGTTAGGTAATTTTAATTTTTATTTTTAAACAATAATAATTAACCTTTGTGGCTTTAATGTTAATGCTTGTCTGTGTTGTATGTGTGAGCAGGAAAAATTTCTTATCAACGAATTATTTTTTTATCATATAATTCAATTGTAAACAAATTTTCTTAACTACCTTAACAACTATCTTAAAATTTTAAAATATATTATTTTTGACGGTTTTAATTATTCCGGATATAAATAAATATAACCTGAATATGTAATATAATCGCGTATGTATCTGAATATAATCTCGTATGTGAAAGACAAAGAGAATGCTTCGTTTGATTAGTTGCTTTTTTAATTTTTAATGCAAATTGCAATTATTTGAATATTTTTATAATTTTTTTTTTTAGATATTTTTCTTTAAAAATCTGATTTCCAACTATTGAAATAGTTTTCATTCTGTGTCGATGCTAAAAATCTTACCCTTGAAGAGAGAGAATTAAGAAATTATTTTATTTTTCTTGAAACAAAAGCTCACCTCAAGATTTTTTTTATGGATACAATCCAATGTCACATTATTCAGTTTGTCTGCTGTTTACTGTAATACATTGCTAAATATTTCATGTTTTGTCTTTTCGTCACATGAATTTTTTTTTTTGAATGCTCATTATGATTTTTGTATTGCCAGCTTATTTTTATGTATTTTTGATAAATATGATGAAGAAATATTTTTTTTATTAATTTATTTCAAGTGCATATATTTATAATGAAAAGGTTGAAAAATTGAGCAAGACAAATACAAAAAAACTGAAAATTCTCGCACCATATGATGGTAAAGGTTACTCAATTCACAACTTCAAAGGTTGTTATATTTAATTTTAGGATAAAATACTTTGAATATACTATTTCCAACAAAATATTGACTAAACTAAAGTAATTTTTGTTCAGGTCAGCATTACAATCTCACTTTCATTTTCGGTTAAATGTTTTTTGATTGTCTTTCACGTTTTACCGTCATCAGTAACGAAAACCTGATTTTTTTATCTCTCTTCTTAGCCGAAGCAAAACAACGTTAAAAAGTACATGGAATTAAAGAAAAATAAAAATTTTGTAAATTAAAATCTATTATCCGCTCTATTTATTGTTTAAAATAATTCATCTGAATTGCTCTATATTTTAATTAAAGTATTAAAGAACCATTAAAACATTAAACAAATAAAAAGCTTATGTTAAAAATTGTAATATTTCGTACACTAAATTGAATTTAAAATATATAAATATTTCAATAAGGCATCCAGGATCTACTATGGCTTTTTAAACCAAATTCAGTCCAAGTACGTGCTTGTCAACTGAATATTTACTTCACATAAATTATTATTTGTTTCACGCGATTTGAGTTATTTATATTATGATGCGTCTTTATCTACATACATATATAGTATATAGTCTCGCCACAATAGACTTGTTAGAGTTTTGTCATTTAAAAATACAATCTACATTTATAGGTGAAAACATACAAAATTTGTTGATTAATTTGTATTCATTGCGACCTTGTTCGCTTATGTTTGTCGTCATAACATCTTCATTTTGCGTCTTCATCGATCGATCATCCATGGTACTGCTAAGCTTCTGTTGGCTAATTCCGGGATGCGAAGTTAGTAAAAATAATAATATTATAAATACGAAAAAATAACAACAAAAAATACAAACATAAAAAAAATCTCGTTATGGAAATTTTTGTTAATTTTACAATCAGCTTAATGAAGTTTTGAAGATTTGTGATCGACTACTTTATCTTTTTATATATTTTAATCGTTTGTGTCTCAATTTATCTGTATCAACACAAATGAATTATTGCAAAAGAAAGGTTAGTCTATTAATATTCAATTAAATGATAGGTTCAAGTTCAAAAGTCAGTAGATAGAAAATAAAAATGGACAAACATTTAAAATTAGTACCTGAGTTTCTTTTGAAGTTTAAATCGGTAATTAATTTGATGATGGTCAAAATTTGATCAAGGTAATCATTTCTTCGCGCTTTCGAAATATCGACCATGAAACAATATTTTGTCTTTTATCTCAATTGAATCTTATATCACGCGAAATTTTATTCAAATTAATGTTTGATAGATTATTAGCAGCAGTATTATTTGATCTTTTTACTCAATATTTATGTCATGCTTAAACGAGTAATTCACTGGAAATACGTCACTCCTTTCCAACATTTTATTCCGTTTAATATTCTTTTGTAACTTAGTGTATACTTTAATAAAATTGACATATTGATTCACAACGTGTGAGTGCTGCTTTTTTGCATTGTATTCAACACCAACAGAACCAATAAAAATTTTAAATTCTTGTTAACCTTGAGTGTTAACTGCTGTATATGTTTTACTTTACAAAACTTAAAATATATATATATATACCTATAAATAAGAATAGCTGAGGACATAAGTGTAGAATAAGCATGCAGTAGAGAAAGTAAAAAGAGACCTTCTGAGCACATATACATATAAACTATATTAAAAATTAGCCGCTATCTATAATATAGACTTCCTTTATAGAGCAATAATTTGTTGGAGCGTATCAAAATCACTTTTGCGATTTTCGTTTTTGGCAAACACTTGTTTCGTGTATAGAAACCAAGTAACAATTCAGAGACGAACATTTCAATTAACAATGGACCATATTTTTTGCAAAGATATTTTTGCGATAAATTTTATTTATATTTTTTATACAAATTCCATGGAAATTTTTACTCACATTGTTAATAGGTATAAAAATTATTTAAAATTATTTTTGCCTGCGGAAGGTTTTTTTGTTTTGCGCTATATTTGTAAAATATAATTATGTTTGAAAATTGAGGCAAAGCAAACAGCAGTAGCCTTGTCTTAGTTCGCATTATTGTTTCAAATTTGAATACAACTCACAAAATTCACAATGAATGGAGTTATTAGTTGTTGTTATGGGGCGGCGGTATAAGAAAATTTATTGCAGGAAAAAAACTTCAGGGTTGACTTGCGTTTAGATATATATTCGGCAAGTTTGTTGAAACTTACACTTTTTCAAAACAAAGCGGTAACATAAGCAAATCAGTATTTGGTTGGATTCAAATAGTTAATTGTAAAAATCCCATAGAAAATTTTATATGAATAAGTAAAAATTTGACATTTTTGAAACCAATTAAATGTAGAGGTATACATTTCAAGCTAAGGTAGATTAACACAAGTATTCAATGATAGAACAAGTCTGGTTAAAAATGCATTGCTAATAAAAACATTAAAAAAATTATTTCATATAAGTAAGTACCATATAATGTAAACAGCACACAACAACTACAGTTGCGATCAACTATAATGAGTGTCTTGTCTTTCTTAATACGTATCAATACACAACTTTAACATTAAAACAATATTATATTTAGTTGGTAAGCATATTGAGTGTGCTAGTTTAATATATTTCAACTTGAGCGGCATACATGTTTCATGTTATTCATTACTTAATAAAACAATATTTTACTACAAACAAAAAAAAACGCAAACTTTTTAAATTTTAGTTCACATAAATTTTAACAAATAAAAGTAAAATATAAAAACTTACCATTTTTAATATATTTTTTTCGTTTATTCACAGTTTTCCAATTGTTGAAATATAGTATTCATCCAATATTAAAATAAATAATTTTGATGAACTGTAGTGTTTTTTATGATTCAAAAAAAATTAAAGCTTTTTGTATTAAATTTAGTAATTATTTCAAAATTACACTATTACTATTAAGTTTCATTGATGTTTCTTTTTACATAAAGCTTTAAAAATTATCGTTTTCGTTTTTTTTATTATTGTAAACGTTTATCAGCATATAATAAAATTTCACTTTCGATTGAACAAATTTACACGACTATTTGTGTGTATTGTCTCATAGCTGTATAATTTTCTTTAAGCAACAATTTTTTTATACATTATGTGAAAAGCTGCAGTAAAAAATAAACAAAATCTATATTGCAGCAAAAAATATATGTGCAAACATAACGTAATCCAACTCGTAACTAACTTGACCAACCAGCTGTCTTTGAGACAGCAGTGATATTCTGTAGTAGTTGTAATAATATAATATTATGTGTTTATTCGTGTGAGAGTGTGTTTGTAAGTATTTAAAAGCTCTTTAAACATAATGAGATTGAACAAAATATTGCAATAGAAACTTAAAAGTTGCGCGCTAAAATAAACTTTGAAAAGTTAGAGCAGAACACTTATTTAGAGATATAAAGAAATATATGGTATTTGTACATCCAAAATCGTTTGAGAATAATCTTTTATAGTAAATTTAAATAAAATTTTATAGAAAACCGTCAAATATATTTTCAAATTTAAATGTTTTCTTAATAGGCAAATCAACCTCAATTCCTTTTGAATCATTTATAATTATTCAACTTATTGGATTTTCACCAATCGCGATGGTAAAGTTGTTTTACTACTGAAAAACTTCACAACTTGACGTTGTTGTCTTCATACACTTTACACATGTATAAAATTCACACATAGTGTTTTTTTTTATTTTGCATACAATTTCATGGATATAACTTTAAAACGGGGTTAAGTTATTTTATCTCTATAATAAAATGTAGAGATATGCACTAGTTTAACACATCAAAAATAGTTGTAGACGATTTGTTCAATTATTCAAAAGTGAGAGCCTTCAACATAAAACAACTAACCGAGACTATTTGACGACAACTAATCAAATTATTATTATGTATATATATTTTTAAACGAAACAGAATTAAAAAGTTTTACTTCACACACGTCTTAATGCAATCCTTGTTGAGTAGTAACTAAAAAGCAGCTCGATTTAATGAAAAGTTATGGTCGGGTTGTGTTCAATGTGTGAGCGACTGGTATACAAGACTATGGAAAATCAACTATCACTTTTTTTGAAGAAACAAGTGGGGTATGAATATACATAATATGTTGGAAGTTTTTTCAATGTATGTGTGTGCGGATTGAAGGTTTATTTTATTTAATTTTTTGAGCTGTGTAGCGTATATATTTACAGATGCACAATTATCAATTTTATTTAAAAATGATTTTCTTTCAGAAGGTTTGCTTTTACATAATTTTGTGAAATGATCAACGAATTTTGAAAATTGAATTAAGTTGAAATGTTGACCATCCATTTTGAGTAATATCTTCAATTTTGCATTTATGTATTTTTTTTTTTTTGAAAATGTGAGAAAATTTTTTAAAGTTGTTTCGATCACAATAATTTTTTATTTCGTCGATTGTCTTTTTTGCCTAAAAAAATATTTTACGACACAAAATATTCGGATAACAGGTTGATTCTTGCTACTCGATGATATTTATCCAGATCTTTCAAGGTAATCAAGTAAAGCTTTCTTTTCCGTTTTAATCATTCCTTTTGTATGTGTCAAAACGAAAAAAAAAACTGTCAAGAATTTACACAAATATTGTTAGTAAGTTATACAGATGGCTTTTTCATGATGATTAAAAAAATAATTAAACAAACACTATACAGTTCAATTATATCAAATAAGCATTTTTATTTGTTTATGCAACAAAAATAAAACTTTATGGGTATGTTTGAACAAAATATGAGGTAAATTAGTCAAGCAAAGAACACTTACCACTTGCCTGCAAAAATACCTTTTTATAAGAAAACCAACCGGCTTACATTTGCAACTTTACTTGTTGGTGTCTTGAAACCAGTTTTCCGCAGCTACTCAAATGCACCTTTCCGAACCATTTCTAAACACGTAAGTACGAATAACTCACGTTTTCTATTTGTAGATTGAGCTAATATCTACTGCGACAGCTGTTGAACAACAAATGCAAAATTATTTTTGCGGCGAAATGTCGGTCAGTCATGACTGATTAGATGTAAATTTTAGAGTGAGTAACTTTAGTAACTTTTAGTCAAAATGAGAAAAACTTCTCTTCTTTTCTGTTTGTTCAAATCAAAAAAAAAAAAAAAAAAAAAACAAGAGATTTTTTTTATGTTTATTTATATTTTACAAGAAAATGCAAATTTGTTCACGACATATTTTATAAGATGTAATATTTTATTTAATTCGTAACTTTGCTACCTGAAGATTAAAAATTTTCTAAGATAGTTTATTGTCAATCACTTTTTCCTTCGATTTTCTTCGAGATATGGTTTTGGTAATGAATTGAAGCATAATATTTTTAAGATATGTTAATGTTTTGAGGAAAGTTTTATTGAATATTTTTTTTCATTTCTTGCTATTTTTCTAATATTTAAGTAATTTTTTATAAGTATTAATTTATTTAATACCGAAATGAATTGAGATCATTCGATTTTTTTTATAAGTTAAAACTTGAATGTTTGAAGAATGGTTTAAATTCAACATTTTTTAAAAGGAAAAACGATTATCAATTTATAAGTTATACAACGAAATTTAAACTAAAATAAATAGGTATTGAATAAGTTTCTTTTTACGGCCTTTTTTAAATAAGTACGTCATCTCGTTTATTTATCATTAGTTTCAGAGTTCTTCCAACTTAGGAGATCATTAAGCAAGTTCTCCATGATTGGATTGGGACCTAAAAGTTGAACTTCTTTCCGAGCTTGTTTATCTAACTCCTCTAATACCTCTTGTGTATATTTGAAACTGCCAAGTTTCTCCAACAGTCCAATGCAGTATCGTTTAACTTCGACATCACGAGTTCGTTGCCTCAAAATATCTGAAAATTAGTATTATTATTTTTTTTAAAATATATTTCGATTCAAAGAGTTAAAAAGCTCACGCAAGACTTGATGATCCGCTCCTTCGTTTTTGATTCCATGTATGATGGGAAAACTGAATTTTCCCTCTGTAAGATCTTCGCAAAAGCTCTTATTCTCAGAGTACTCTTTAAGACTTAAATTACAATAATCATCTCGAATTTGAAAATAGAGTCCCAAAATAGCAGTTAGACGTGTAAAATCCTTCTTATTATCACTGAAAAGTTGCATAAGACGAATGGCAAGCATGAATAATCCTCCAGTTTTTCTTATTGTCATTAATTTATATTCGGCTTCTGATGGGCATTGAAAATTATCGCGCCAATATATTTCCATTCCTTGCCCACGATGCAACTCAAGAATCTGTTCGTTGTACACGTGCGTAGCCTCAGGATGTCCTAATTGAAGAACTTTTTCAAGAGCAAGAAATAATACATAATTTGCAGCACTGATTGTCGATGCTACGCCATATATGGAATGCGCAACTGGAATTCCTCTACGAAGGAGAGAATTGTCCTCGATATCGTCAATCCTTTAAAATGTGTTTGTTAGTGTGTTAGAAACATCGAATGAACAACATTCAAGTACTTACAATAAACTTGAATTATGTAGCATTTGAACAATTTCGCTGATGGCCTGTAATTTTTCAATGGGTATTTTTAGCCAATGATTGAATGCCAGCGCCAATTGTTTACGTATTTGCTTGCCTGGAATTTGTTGAATGTAAACAAAAGGTAATAGAAGTATCTAAAAACAGAAATTTATATTTTATGAATTTTCTTTGCGTATGAGAAAATAGAACTTACCTCATCTTGTTCCTTTTGCGATGACTTATCTCGACACTTATCGAGGATTTCATTAAACTCGTCAACATTAAAGGGAGCCATCGTGCAGATTGTTTTTTTCTTGTTCAGATTCGTCGTTGAGAGCTGCTAAGTTATTTAAATTAATCTCTTCACAATTGATGCAAAATCAATACTATTTTTGCTGCGGTCTTCTTAGAACAGAAATACAAAATGTTTGTTTCATTTTTCATTATACTAAATACATAATGGAACATGTGTTAAAACGAACAGCAATGGCTGTCAATTTACTTTTGTGCTCTCAAAAATTTTAAAACAACTGAATTTACATGGGATTTAGCAAAAAATAATTTATTTGAAAATTTTTTTCGAGTTAAAAGAAGTGAAATTTCAAAAAATAAAAAAAATTTTCAAACATTTTTAGAACTCAAATTGTTATACGAGAACATATTAATGATTGTAATTTTGAACAAAATATTGTTAAAGTTTCTACATTTTTCTTATTTTGAAATCGAAAGAAATTTTAGAGACTTTTTAATTTGAAGAAAATTATAGCTGATGCTTAAGCAAATCTGGTTTCTTATATTCGCATTACTTCCAGTATCGTTCCATTTTTCACTACATTCATTTAACGTGTCAAACGTCTTACATATTTTGGTTTAATAAAATTACAAAAAATAGTGAAATTGTAATTTTTCTGATAAAGTCTCATAAAAACCATGGCTTCTGCTCCAATTCCGTTAACTCAATTTGACGCCAACAAGAAACATAGCGATCGTGAACGTTGGATTTGCATTTATCCTGCTTATATCAATAGTAAAAAATCTCGTCAAGAGGGACGAAAAGTTGCGAAAGAAAATGCTGTCGACAATCCAAGTTATCAAGAGATTAAAGATGTTCTCGGCGTAACTGGCTTGCAATTTTTGGTAGAAAATAAACTTTATCCACGTGAACGAAGCAAAGAACTTCAATGTCGTGGTCGAATTCGAGTTCAGATCAAAAACGACGACGGTCAACCAATCAAAGAGGAGTTTGCAACGAGAGACAGTGTGTTGCTCTATTTGGGAAAGTCAATTCCTCAATTGAAATCTCGACAGAATCGACCAAATGACGCTGCTGCCCAACCAACTACTTCGTCATCATCTACAGGAGTTTCGCAAAAAAATAAGAGCAAGAACAAGCGACGATAAATGAAATAATCAGTTTTGTTTTTAATAAATATATTCCTTAAGAATTTTTCTGTGAATAAATCAAAAAATGGAATCAAAAAGTTGTTCTTAATCTGTTTTGATTGTCAATTGTTTTCGTAGCTCAACAGGTCTATTCATGAAATCTTGGATTTCCTTCAAGCGTTCTGAGTGATCGGGAAGTTTAAGGGCCTCATGAGATGGTAAATTAGGAAGCTTAACAGCAGCAAGATTTGGAAGAGCAGCGACTGATGCCATTTTTGGAGCAGCAATCGTCGCAGCAGCTAGCTTTGGAGCGGCAACAGCAGCTACTTTCGGAAGAGTACTTGCAGCGAGAGCAGCTTTTGGAAGAGCGCCTGCTGCGAGAGCGACTTTTGGAAGGGCAACAGATCCCAATGTATGTGTTGGTAAACTCCCTAAATTACCCCAATTGTGATCTCTAAAACGTTTTTGAACATCATCCCAATGAGTTTTAACTGCATTTTGAAGTTCATCGTGATCTAAAACTTTGAATTCAGGTGTTGATGGTGCAGACAATACAGGACTAATTTTAAGTGTTTTAACAACATCCCATCCACGATTGATGTTGTGATCATTAGCAGCTGCTACTGCAACTTTATCATCTTCGTTATTTTGTGCTTCAGCTACATTTTCTTCACCATCAGCAAATTGGAAGACATGATCCGATGGAAATACTTCCTCAGGATTAATTTCACGTGTTAAAACACTGCGGGAAATTCTGTCATTTCCGTGCGGACCTTGAACAATAATATCGTAATCCATTTCGTTCAATGGACTAACGCTTCGTGCGTTCGTAATGCATGCCATGTCTAAAAGATATATAGTATTGTTAGAAGCAAATAGTTGAAATATTCAAAAGATTCACATTTATCTCCAAGTTTTTTCTCGTGACATTCGCACAAACATTCTTCGCCACAACTGAAACCCTTACATCCACATTTATCGCATACAGATCGACAAATTCTTGTCTCTTCATCAGCATTTCCGATCCAGGCACTATTAACTGTACCTGCAACGAACTCGCATCGAATCAGAGAGCTCATACAAGACTTTCAACTACTTACCTATAACAAGAACAACGCATGCTAAGGTTGTTAACACAATAATTCCCTTCATCGTATATTCCTTCAATTTTAATGAATTAGAATACTTTTTAGCAGAAAAGTTGGATCGCAACTGAATTACAGAACGAGTATCATGAAGCTTTATACAAAAAGTCACGAAAAGTTTGTTTAGAAATTCTTGTTGGCTTCCGTAAATATTTGGCTACTCTGTTTTTGTTTTTTTTTTGAAAAGAAAGTCTTATGCAGCAGATTTGACAATGTTACTTCATTCAAACTTAAATTTTAACAAAATATTGAAAGTAAACTTTTGTATAAAATTTTGCACTTCTGAACATTTTACTGAAGGTTCTAAATGACAAAGCATAATTGTAAAGTTAAAAATTCAAGTATATTGACGTTTAAAGCTCTCATGAGTTTACCCACAAAAATGGGTCCATATAACAATTAAAATATCTCTTAAATATAATCTTGAGATATTTGATATCCTTCCTGAAAATTTAAAAATAAAATAAAAACATAAATTCAAATTATTTTGTGCAATTGTATTGTCTTTACATTAAGAGGAATACAATGAAGAACAAATAAATAAATTTTAAAAAAACTTTATTTTTTTTTTAATTTTTTATTTGCTACAGATATTTGACTAGTCGATATATTAAAAGTTTTATTTTTGAGAATTATTGATTTTCATTGAAATAGAATCACAATTTTTTTCTTACTAATTTGCATAAAATAAATAATATATTCATCATTAGTTGTAATGATATTTTTCAATTTTATATTAATTGCTCTTTTTCATCACATTTCTTATGTCACCATATTCAAAATCTCCATTTTGCTTGCTGACATTCATGTAGTTACGAGGAAGGGATAATGGCACAGGAAGTAATTCTGGCATAACTGAATGATGTGTGATAAGTGCTGTTAACGAAGTAAATTCCTTCGTAAAGCCCTGTGAAAATTTATGAAAATTAGACAAAAAAATCGTTTCTATCAATATGAATATTTTTACCTTAATTTTGTATCCTCTAATAGTTCGAAGAATTAGATAATGAGCAACTTTAGGCGCTGGCGGAGGAACCCTCAACGATAATGCAAAACATCCAAATTTTGTAGTGCTTTGGCGAACCAAAAAAGCACCTGGCGGCTGTCGAGAAAGAACTTCTAATGAGATTTCACGAGGAATTCCCGCTTGAAACCATGATGCTCCTTTTAATTCATTTTGTTCAAAAAGGCTCAAACTATCATTACGAATAGGTACAACAGGGTAATGATGAACTATATGTGTATGGAAAAAATCAAAATATAGTTAAGTTATGAAGAAGTTAAATAGATATAAAAGATGGGTTACCATGAATATCGTGAAAATTTCTTTTAAATTCCAATTCATTTTTTTCTCCTGTTTGCTTGCTATTATTAGAATTTAGACCATATTGCTGTGTTACCGCCTTTGTTTTTTCATTCTCGTTTGTAGTAAATTGATTCAACGTATCACGACACGAATCTCCAAATGTTGTTGCAATAATTCTCTCTGGATCACAAATAACTCCTTCGTTCACGTAACCGTCTTGTGAATAAGGAACGGAAGTTGTCATTGACGATGTATGAACAAGAGGACTTCGATCTTCGGCAGCCCGTAATAATCCCATTGTCAAGCGTTTAACCTGTATTGATAAATCAACCGAAATTTTCATTAACAATGTATGAACAAGATTTGGCAAAATTACCAAAGGCGGTTTTTCCATCAATCTTCTACAGGTATTTTTCAATTCTATGGCGTTTTCATCAGACTCCGATGATGCTGATTCTATACGGTTTAAGTCATCATCACTGCTGTTAGTTGACAAAAAGAAAAAAAAAATATTATAACATTACCATATTAGGCATAATTATTTTGAAATAAAATGTTGTACATGTTTTTTTTGAGTACTTAATATTTATAATAAAATAATAGTCTAACGTGAGTGAATTTTGAGTTGCATTTTGAAACAATATACATATCGTAAGTTATAAGAATAAAAGAAACATATATACCTTATACTTTTATTGTGACTGATTCTGCTGTTTTGAAATATATTTATGGCTCTCGTATGATTTTGCGTCGAACTATCAACTCCATTATTTTTGGGCACAAGGGATAATTGATGATGGATTGTTGTTGGTTTTGATTCAATTCTCATTCTATCAGTTTGCATTATCATGTCAATTTTGACGCGTTTTTTCACAGTTTCTGTAAATACAAGACAAAATGACATTTTCGCAATTAAATTCATGTACAAGAGTAAATTCATTGATAAATTTATGAACAAAATTCCCAGTTTTTGTTACAGTCCTTTTTACATAAATAATGATAATTCTTTTGTAATTTATCACATAAACATAGCATGGACACAAAAAACAACGTAACTTTGTCAATTAAGAGCCTCCAGCATCTGTTTTTGTATAACCACAAAAAACCATCTCAAAGATGTTATGAACTGAATCCTATGTTCGTATAAATATAAATTAATGTGTAGAAAAACATATAACTCCAAGCAACGTGTTTCTGTTAAAACTATTCGTATATTAATAAACAAAATTTATGTTTTATATGTCTAAAATAAGTAACATGTAAAATATGTCATCATTTCGTATGAAATACACATCAAAAAAAAAAAAAAAAAAGAAAGGACAAAAATTGAATCTTGAATTCAATGAAACGGTCTGTCAGCTGATATATAGATGTGGCCTCTGAAGTTACATACATTCATGTCTTTTTTAATACTCTGAGGCACTCGAATGAAGACATTTCAAAACATATGTGATTAGATTAGGATGTAAAGTGAAAATTTTTAACCACAATGATATTATATTGCAGTTTTTTTTTCGATAAACATGAAAGAATCGTCTCTATTTCAATTTCCTCAAATTTAATAGTAACATAACAAGATTGAAGTGATTCATAATTCTAGTCTATTTCATCTTTACATTGATTTATGTTGAAAAAGTGCTGTTTGTGACAGATTTATGATTTATTGACTAAAGAGACTCAAGAAGTTTCCCCTTCGATAGACGACAAAGACATAAAATGCATTCACGAACACAATGTGAGCAGGCGGCGTAAAACAAAAAAAATTAGACAAAAACAAAAAACTAATCGCAAAATAATATTAAAGCTACTTTTCTTACACACAATTAACCTCATAGTTGTACAATGGTATAAAATAATGCGGTGAAAAATGTTTTTCCTTCATACGTTCTGAATATGAAAAAAAAAAACTATTTTTTTGTGTTTACAAACAAAAAATAAAAATAAAATAAAAGAAAAACGGGATGAATTGAAAAAACTTCTCTAACAAATTTTCTTTGCTTCAATGCTTTTTTCTTTATATCCTTGCACGGCAAAAGTTTGCTTTTGTGATAAAATGAAATATGCTAAAAATGATATATTAAAAAAACAGCATCTTTTTCTTTTATCAAAATTTAATGCATGAATTATACTCACTTGTAAAAGCAATTTTGAAGAATATTGAAAGTTGAAAAGGTGACTTGTTTGCATTTCTTTATGATTTCATTTGAATATTGACATTAAACAAAATGAAGCAAATTTATGAAAAAATATGTTAAAATTGTCAAAGAGTTAATTTCAATGAATCCGAATTAAAATAGAATTAACTATTATTATCAATGAATTTTATCATTTATTATTATTTATTGAATTCCCTTATAAATGTTGGAAGTGTAGATTTTTTCAAAGATCATGAAATAGCTCTTTGAGACAGAAATTTGCTATTTTAAGCACTTTTTTAGAATCAAATTCTTTTTTTTTATCTTAAATTCTATTTTATATTTGTCACAAGCAAGCCATTATATGTAAGAAAGATGTTATTAAAAATCATATGATTTTGTAGACATCGACAAATTTTTACACTATTTTATGAATCTTTAATTTACTTATTTATGTTTTATTTCAGTGCATTTTAACAAAAAAATTGTTGTACTACATTTGTACAGAATATGCTTTAAAAATCAAATTTGCTGTGTAAGTTAATCATGGTAATGTAAAGTAAAACAAATAAGTCTATGTTTTGAATGTTTTTTATGTGTAATGGTAAAAAGGATTTGTTTTTTCACTTGATTAAGTTGAACTATGTTGCAGTAGATGTTTGATGGAAAAGTAAATAAGAGCAATTTCTTTATGGTTTGAAAAAACTGGATACACAGAAATAAATGTTTTAATGGAAACAAAAGGTTGAAGTTTTACAACTATTTTCAGAAAAAGAATCAGCTTACCTATAGTAAAAAAGTTGTCTGATAGGTAGTCTTTTTGCTTCGAAATTTAAAATTGTGAAACGAATAAAGTTTTTTTTTTTCAGTAAATTTTGAGAGAAAATTTTCGTATGAACGACAGAAAAAAGTAGAAGGATTGAGTTGTCACCATGAAATAAATCTTACTTTATTTGGCGTAATATAGAATACTTTAATATTAAATTCATAAAGTTTTACCCTTTTTTTTATCAAGAAAAATGTGACAGGTATCAAAAGTCTTGATGTCTTTTGTGTTACATATTAAATTACAGCTTTGCACATAAATATTGAGTTTCGCTGATATCGTCTGAAATTTGTACAAAATCACCTTGGTATATAAGAATCCTTGCAAGTGCAATAAATTTTATTTCTATTTAATAGTTTGGACAACAATAATAAGCAATCTTCATCTGAATCACAATAAAACTCATCCGCAAACACCATTGATATGTAAATGAGTAAGGAAACCACAAAACATAATATGACAACAATAGTTGTACGCGACATCATGATACGATTGTATTTAGCTTACTTATTCTGTCTGCCTTGGTTTTCATTTATTATATATCTCTTTATAAATGTTAAAAATTAAAAACTGCAAAAATTACAATTTAGAATGAAATTCATTTACATAAATCCAATAAGAAACAATCGACGACGTGTTATAAAATATGGAAAACCATTCAAAAGAAAATTAACCTAATATTGAGATATACAAATATATATTGAATTTATGCATATTGGATATGAAAAATCTGTCTGAATTATACAACATGTCATTTTTTCGAATAACAAGATTTTAAAGTGTTCTAAAAAGTTCTTTTACATAAACTATTTCACTATGTCTTCATTTAGATCAAA
Organism: Culicoides brevitarsis; assembly: GCF_036172545.1. Taxonomy (NCBI): domain Eukaryota; kingdom Metazoa; phylum Arthropoda; class Insecta; order Diptera; family Ceratopogonidae; genus Culicoides; species Culicoides brevitarsis. The sequence goes on along the minus strand of NC_087086.1, from coordinate 42,817,120 downwards.
ATAATAAGAAATCAATACATCACAGAGTCGACATGTTTCTCATGTCTCCTCTCTAAATTGTCTGTAAGTGTGCGGAAAGTATGCGATATGAATTTTAATTTGTATATTTCCAAACAAACTTTTATTGAGGCACGCAACTCACGAGAGTCGAGTGATGATAAGAGCTTTTTTGCTTATCATAGAAATTTATTGTATAAACTTAAACAAATACAAAAATAAACAAACAAAACAATTTGGAGGATAAGAACATTACCATCATCATGTCGTTGTTTTGCCATGTCAGGTACTCGACCTTCACCTTCCTTCACAGAAGAAAAATATAAACAGATGTGCGGGATAAAAAACTGCTTGCGTGGTAAATGATGCCTAATAAAAAAGGGGAGAACTGCCACAAATAAAACGAAATTGTGAAACTCACTTTACAAGACTCTCCTATTACATCTTCGACGAACTTCAGCATCAACGTAAGCCATATGGCAAAATCGAGTCCATAAAAATAGATGAATGAATGAAGGAAATAAAGCAAAGGCAAGGAAATAACAGTAGGTATTTGTATATTTTTAGTTAAATCAAGTTTTTAATCGACAAATCGTCATCTGGCGAGAATTGCTGATGATGCTATAAGTCAACCCTCTTGGTCATTTCAAATGAAATATCTCTGCACAAAAATATCATGACATTCAAAGGACGAAAATAAGCTCGTTACAAAGAACGAAAAGTATGAGCATGTTAGATCAAATCGAGACCATTACTCGTAATTTTGTCTAATAATCTTGTAAATTATTGGTTAACGAGATGGTTGTTCCCAGATAGCAACCATGAAGGCGGATATTCTTCACGCTTTTTTATGCGTGAGGCAATGTGTGTGAGAAAAAGGGTATGTTCCTTTCGGTTTTATTATCTTTATTGTTTCACACAAAAAAAAAACTGGTCAGAAAAGCTGAATTGTTCTTTTTTCGTTCCCTTTCATTTACGATTCTCAACACTTATCATCATCATCATAAGAAGAAGAAAAGTTTTCTTGTGATGCCTGCTTTTTCATTTTTTCCTCTTTTCATTTAGTATATCAACATTTGAGATCTATTTCGTTTATTTTTATGAAACTTTTGCTATTTTTTTTATAACGCAATAGTCATTCTTTCATTAAGTATTTGATTGATTTGCGACTCAACATTAGACAAATTTATATTTTCAATATTGAATATTAGTTAGGTCTTATATATTATTATATGTATAATGAGTTATTTGATCTTTTGGTAATTTAACTATTAGAAAATGAATGATATTAGAAAAATTTCTGCAACTGGACTTGATAACTTTGTAGAAAATAGAAGATTTTTACAAAATGCTATACGAAATGAAGTAAATAAAATGCCAAAATAAACTTACTCTTTTTCCTTCTAAACTACAAACTGCAAAGGATTTATTTCAAATAGTATTCATCAGGACCAAAATTGAATTAACTCTATGTATGAAAATGAACTACGTGTAGTCTTTAATTAAAAGTAAAACCAATCGTTAATGACGCTTGCGATGGCAGTGCATGTTGAAAATGACGAAGCTTTGTAATCATTAGTTGTTCAGTTGAAATTCCGTACAAATGAGTATAAAATGTTCGGTTAATTAAACAGAGTGCAAAATTTTGTCAATGTAAGTACTATTGAAATTCATTTTATTGAAACCCAACATTGTTATTTTCCTAAAATGTCATGAACATTTTCGGAAAATATTTAACTTTTGGTCTGTAGCAATTGTTGACCTTCAGACATATTTTTAATCTTTTTCGTATTTTTAGTGTATAGGAACTATTAGAGCATCTTTCGTTGATTTTCAGACTTATTAAAACTACGATGAAACACTCAATTTTCTTTTTCTTCTCCGTAAACGTAAAACTTTAACACTAAAAACAATTCACATAAAAGTTTGCACAGTATTTTTTGTTTCTTTTTCTTCTTCTAAAAACGGTAGGAATCGAGAAAAAAGTGTTGAACAGGAACAAACATGAAGTGGCGCACATATATAAAATATCTCGATTTTATAGACACACTTTTCTACTCTACTCTTAGTCGTTACTGTTGCTGCTGAAGTAATAATGTAATAAGTTAAAGTATTTTTTCGTGCCTTGCTTGCTTGGCAGAGTATATGTGTGTGTGTGTGTGTGTGTATGTGTTTAATCTCCATCTGAAAATAACTTGCATCGCTCGCCGGAACATACTTAAGACAAGTTAATGCAAGATTTAGTGCAGTTATTTGTCATTTTTCTCTTGCAATATAAATTACAACTTTTTGTGTTTTGTCTACTTTGCTGTGAGTCTTAGAAAACGTTAACCTAACATATACGAGATTAAAATTCACTTGATTCCGTTCACTTTGTATATGTATATCTGCATAATGCATATTAATATCAATAGATGGAATGTTGCCGTTGACTCGAAGACTATATTGCAACTACAACAACTTCCATTAGTTATATAAAGTGATATAACGACCAACTGACTTTACTTTATGAGTGTATAAAAACAATAAATTTGTGAATCTAGGTATTTTGAAACAGTTGAAAAAATGCCATTAAAATATTGTAAAATTTATAGAAACAAGCCAGTTGCAAGGGAGCGCCTGTTTTTTGTCTTTCCATATAAATATGCATTCAAAATATGTTACTCAACTTTTCATGCATCAAGATTTATTTTTTTTGTGTAACTTTACTTCTCCTTTAGCAGTATAGGTAACAAATGAAGAAGAGTAAAGTGCATATTTAGTGAATATCATCAAAAGTGTTAATTATGTCTGTAAGTAATTATAATTTTTTTTTAGACAATGATGTAATGTTGCATTCATTCAAAAATGAAAAAAACGAAAAAAAATAATAAATAAAAAAAGTTATATCGAGGAGAGAATTAATAATTTCATGTATTATGTTATGTGAGAAAAAGGGCTTTGCTTCTGTTTGTCTATTCACTGAAAGTCGAGGACGATGTTTTGCTTGATGAAAATGAAGAGAAAATACGGTTCAACGATCAGATATTCTTCTGTTTAAATTTCATACGTAATATTTAATCATAAAAAAATGACGATCAACAACAAATAGCTAAATTACTTAACGTTGTTTTTGTCGACAGTACACAAAAACACTTAAGTGTAGGTACAATGTGTAGAATTAAGGTGCATTCACACCTTTTAAGTCGCTTTTCAAGATCTTGTTTTGTGCATATTTTCTGTTGATGAGTCGAAGACACTTTTTGCATGAAATCATTAATTTTTTCTCGTAATTTTCATCATACTATCGTAAAAAAGGTTTAATTCATGTCTTGTAAATATTAAAGATAAAAAAAATTTTTGTCATCATTATTATAAAGATTATTTTTACAGTTAATGATAACCGCACACGCTACAATGAGAAGCAATTCTTACTGGATTGCGAGATCAATGAGTCCAAACCAATTTTCAAAAAGTAATTTTCTTTTTGCAAGTAAACCATTGTATACAGTGCATGTTAATATTAAATATACAATACAATATAAATTGCCTTAGGTATTTTTGTCTCTTCTTCTTTCATTATCTTATAAAAAATTGCACTGATATCAGTATAAAGTATATTTTATTATAATAATTATCGATAGAATTGACAATCAAAATATATTTATGATGGTCAAGCGTATTGCAAGGCACAGTTGCAAGGAACAAGCAAATCAAAATAATGTTTTGAATATATTTATACTAAAGAGATGAAGTATTTCATGTTAGTGATTGAAGTCAAACCATCTATTGATGATAAATACCTATAATAAATACAATTTGTAAGCAAGAAAAACGCAAAAACATGACATTAAATTTCAGTTCTTTTATTTTTATTAAATTTAATTTTATGACTTTTTGCCGTACCTTCTCCCTAATATAACTGAATGCCCGGCCCGAAAATGAAAAAAAAATATCGAAGCACGTCACATAATAAAATTGTGAAAGAAAGATATATGCATGTAAGTAACATAAAAACATGCGCTTGGAAACTTTCACCCGCCAATGTCCAAAAACTTTGGCAAAAAATAAATAAAAATTCAAAAAGGAGAGATGATATATACAAGGTAACGATGACAAGCAAAAAGTATTGCGCGCTCTCAAAACAATGCATTTTCTGTTGTAATATTGAATAATGCATAAAAAATTAATTTAAAAAAAATACATAAAAAAGGTATCGTTGTACATTGCATGCTTTGTGGGCTATATGCATACGTCTTCTTCGTTTTGTGCGAAAAAAATAACCCAAAAAAAATTATCAACGTTGTACGTCGTTCATGTAGTTTCGGAACGGTGAAATGCATTGTTACAAATTTTTTTTTAATAAGGGGATTTACTTGAATGTTCAAGTTTTGTCATAAAAACGAACTGATGAGTATTTAATTAAAGGTCGTGTCATGATCAAACATATAAATATCATGGATAACATTACCATGTTTGCTGTTCGTTTTGTGGGTCGACTACATCCTTTTAGCGGTAATAATTTCCTGTTTTTTTTTTGTATCACGTTTAAAACAAAATGATAGATAGTCCACGAAAAAACAAAATAACGAACAAAACAAAATACCAAAGAACTCGATAATAGCCTTAAAGTAATTTCTTCGGTCATATGAAGTGAGTTAACATTTAAAATATTTTTACAAACTATCACTAATACTTACGGAAGAAAGAAAAGAATTTCATTTCAGTATGATGTTGAATTGAAAGAAGAAGTAAATTAATTAAAACTGGTTCTAATAATATTTTATTTATGGCATTATTTCTTTCTTATTCAGCAGACATTGAATTTCGCATAAGAAGTTTTTGAAGCTGCAGATTTTTGATAAAGATCAAACTGTCGCAGCAAGAGACATTTTACACGAAATCTTTACGATCGATTTTTGTTGCACTTATTGTCATCATAAGCAGCGTAAAATATTTAATGGATTTTCTGTTAATTATTTGGAATAAAAAAAAACTAAAAATAAACCTATGTATATGAAGTTTTTGTATAAACATGCAACTTTGTAATCATAATCAGTTATAATGAAAAATAATTTTTTTGTGGTTTAATGTTAAGATTCCAATTATGAGGTTTCAGTTCAGATTCAAAGTAAATTATCAATCATAATCGTTTGCTGTTGAACTTGTCGTCATAAATCTACAAGATAAAAAATACTTTGGTTTTTAATTGAACGTAACAAGAATTTGTTTTTTGTTTTTGCAAAACTAATGTATTGAAGTTACGAAAGACTTATTAGAAATGTTTTCACTTCGATTTGACAATTTAATATAATTTTTTTTTTCAATTCAATTGAAAGCACTGGTTATGCTATGTGCTATCTGATATGTATGAAAGAAGAAAAAATTGCCGAAATGATACAAATACAAAAATTTGAATATCGATACACGACTTCTGTTTTAGTAATAATAACAATAACGTTTGAATATTTTGAAAGCATGTCGTGTCGTAATCGAAAGATAAATCCTGTGATGGTCCCATTTCACAAAATAATATAAAGCAAATCAAGAGATTTCAATCTATAAAGAATTTGTTTTTCGATATCTTTCCATGAATGAAATTGTCGCAGACAATTTTGAATAAAATTTAAATTTTTATCGGTATCTAGATCTGAGATAAGACACTAAAAATGTATCAAAGTACATAAGAAACATTGCCTGCTTGAGTCGGAATTCAATTTTACGTGTGATAGATTTTTATTGTGAACAAGAGATTTAGGTTTTGCTCATCGTGTGAATGTATTCGAATTGCTTGATAAACCATTGAGAAGTGAATTGACTTGTCAGGTGAAATAATTTTGAATTTTTGTTTGAGTCAAAATTGTGAATCAGATATGAAAAATATAAGTGAAGTAATTAACAGAAATTCAAAGATTCTTGTAAAATAAAAATCAAAATTTGAATTATTTCGCAGCCCATTTTCCTTTTAATATTTTATTTTCACAGACAATCGTGCACACCCACGTTCTCTCAATAAGCAAATATTTCTTTTTTTTCATATAATGATCCCGCATAGATGCACTTTTTAATTCAATTCCGGTTTATAAACACGATTACTATTATAATTTTGCATATTTCTCTATATTCATTTTTGCTTTATATATTTATAGATAACTTTCTTACCTTCTTTTGGCTGGTTCGTCAACAAGCAACAGCTAATTTTGTGCCTGATACACCTTTTGTGATGTTTTATATCAATTTACTTTGATTTGAATATTATTTTACTTCATCCAATTCTTTTGATGAGAAAATTGAGATCAGTCGTTGCTGCTTCTGTTGTTTTCTTGTTGTAACATATGGCAATTCCGCTTTAAATTAATGTTTCGTTTCTTGCAATGAATTATTTTTTATTTCTCTTTTGGATTTTGGAATGTGAATTGCGAACGTACAACGACCTTTACTGCTGATGATGGACACATGTAACTTTTTTTTGTATGTTTCTATTAAAATTCCAATGGCTGACATTCACCTTTTCACAAATATTTCTTTTTTGCTTATGAAGTGACCACGCATGTAATCTACTTTTACGTGTATTTCTTACTCTCTTTTAAATATATCAGAGAATACACAAGAGAAGCAAACTAATTAATTTTTTTCTCCCTTTGAGGTTTATAAAATAATTTACCGCCACACGCACTATTTTAATACTATTAGGAGCATATCATTATAATCTTCTTTTGCCTCTGCATTTTTTCTCCCTCTAAACAACACAACATTTATAACACTCGTGTAACAACGAGAAAGAGAAGTAACAAAATGATTAAAACCAATCTCTTGACCAGGTGTACATATTTCTCTCATTAATTATCCTTCGTCGTGTCTTTCTTTCTAAAATCTCATCTTATTTAATAAATAAACATATAAACCGTTTACTCACGAAACAATAATAAATTATTTTTTATATGTTTTTTTTTACTTTAATATTTTTTGTTTTATAAGAGCCCGATCTCTATGTTTTTCGTCCGATCAGTTTGACTTAAAATTAAACACTAAAGTGAATAACGAATTTGTTGTACCGGTAAACCTAAGTCAACGTTATAATATGCAACGAAGCAACGACAATATACGCTAATGACTGTCTACATATTTGAGACTGTCTTTGTATTTGTGTTAAGTGGCTTGTATGAACTCATCCATGATGAAACAAGAAAATGAAGAAGTAGAGAATAACAAATGAACACTTGAAATGTTTCGACTTATATATTGACAGAGTTGGGATTTAAAATTATCAGTCACAGGGCAACGATCGCTTTTGATTTACTTATTTTTCATCCCTTCATTCGATAGCTTTCTTGTTGACACAGTTTCTCTTACATTTTTATCGTCCTATTTTCTATGTTTTCCTTTTAATCATTTCACAAAAGTGTAATAAAATTGTGGCATCACTCATATATCCTTAACAAATTAGCTCTTAGGGACAGTAAAATAGTTGCATTTTACCGCTTCATACGATGATATAAAGGTAATATAAAACCTCAAGTTGGCTAAAAAAGAGCATGTAGTATAAAGGATTCAGAAAAATAAGAACAAGAGGCCTATTCACGTGATGATAACGAGGCATTTTTGTTCTTTTCCGCTCTTTTTGTAAGATTTTTTTTCAGTTATCATCCAACAATAAAAATACAACGATGAAGATACAACTTGTAAAATCATACTAATAATAATAAAACAGGAACAAACAACAAACGAGAAAAGTAAGACATGACATTCATATGAAAAGAAAAGTATGTGAATATTTAGGTTATCATCAAATTAAATCAGTGCCATATTATTGTGTCTTGTTTACTTTGTTATAAAAACATTGCACATCTTTTTTATCAATGAGGCCCCAAATAACAGAAAAATTATTTTCACGGTTACAAGTTCTTTGAAATGGGATTACTTTTTACCTATATGTACATTTATAGAAGGTTTATCTTCTGTCAGAAAAATTTTATAAACGCAATGTATAGAAAAGCAAAAATGAACAACGGAATATACATACTCGATTACTGTATACAGACACTGCTTTTCTACTGTTTATCCTCTGGAGAAATTTAATTTCCTCATTTTTGCAACAACGTTGTGTTACTGAGAGTTGAGATTTTGTAAACGACGAAGACGCAAATATAAAATTAGGAACATATTGGTGAAATGATACGACTCTATGATTTACAAAATAAAATAAATACGTTGTCCATATAAAAAAATGATGAATTGTAGTTTGGACTTATTTTTAATAAATATCCATTCTTGCATAAAAAAAAGTAATTTTAATTTTTTTTTCTATCCTCCCGATTCTGATTTGTTGTCTTTATCTGTTTCTTTACAGTCGTTCGTCTTCTGTTACCAACTTTTCAAAAAGATATTTCGGTGATGTCACATTTTTGAATAAAATGAAAAACTAAATAAAAACTTTTCATTATGTAAATAGTAAATAATAAAATAATAATAAGATGATCATATTCTTTGCAAAAAAAAAAATGCTTCAATAAATAATCTGAAAGAAATGTCCTGTTATTGTCCCCTTCGAATAAGTAATAAGTATCCATAACTTATACATAGTATTATGTATTTGTGTTTAAGGTGCTTGTAAGTTTTAAGAACTTTGAGTGAAATCATGTTGAAATTTATTACTCTTCGATATTAGAATTTTTGGGGAACAAATTCTTTTTTTAATTCATTCTCATTATACAAGAAGATGAAAAATGAATAAAGCTAAAGTTTGATTTCTGAAGCATGATTTTTTTTATTGCAACATTCTGAAAATGATTACTCATTATATGATTTATTACTTGAAATTTTTTTTTCTACTTATAGCTTTATTAAAAGTTTTCCAATTAAAAAAATATGAGCTAATTGCGTAAAAATTATTATTTTCGTAACCTAAGATAAAGTATGTACGATAGATAACAAGTTGAAAATAGTTCTTCTCTACTAATTATAATAATTGCCAGAGTAATAATGAATTTGATATTTTAATTACCTACAATATAAAATAATAAAATAATCGTTTTTTTTTTTTGTTTGAAGCATTGTTTACTCTTAAAGGAATAAAAGTTTTTTTAAAGAAACTGACTGTTTGAATGCCTGACGTCTAAAGTAAAGAAAAGAAGGTTTTTATTGATAACTTTTGTTATTGCCTTTGGTATGTAATCCCAATCATGTTAATGGTTTTCCCTACATTTATCGTAAGTCACTTCATATTGTAAAAAAAAAATCAACAAAAACTGTTTGATCGATATTATTAATGACGGTCCTTCTTCAGCCAAATTACTTATAGGGGACTTTCTTTTTGGGTCAAGAAAATGCAATAAAAAGTGTGATAAAAAATCTTTGTTTTTCTCTTCGTGTTTTTGTCAGTCAGTATTGAATGTAATAAAATAAAGTACTAAAAAAATTAGAAAATAAAAGAATAATGATTGACACTTGACACTGATCCATAAATCTGTCAGAACAGCAAGGATGTGACAGTTTTGCGTGGATGAGAATGATTGAAGATCATCGCAATCTCTTTTCTGGATTCAAGTGTCGACGAAAATAAAAAAAAAATCAAATCGGTAAGTTGTTGATATTTGTATTTATTATTTATTGATCAAAATAATTTATTTTCGATGAAAATCAAAAAAACAAATGAAGACATTATATTTTTCTCATTTCATTACCACATATTTAAATGCTTACATTGGGATCAGATAACAATAACAAAAAGACAATCTATTTAACAAATATTTGTGTTGTTAAACGCATTCAAGTAATATAATTAAGTTTCATTGTTTGATGTTTAATCAATTCCGAACAGAAATTCAATTACTGAATATATCATAAATCTTTTGATATCAAAACCAAAAATATCTTTCATTATATTTGTAAAAGTTTTGCTTTAAGTTTCCTCTTCCTTCTTGATAACAGTCCCACACACAAAGAAATTACTAATCATTTGAATGTAAATCAAGGAAATAACAATCATTTATGTGTTAATTTTATACATATTTTTTGTGAAAAAAAAGAAACGCTAAAGGAACAAAGTTGTTTCAAAATTATTCAAACTATCATCACAACAAGTGAATGAACAAATTTCGAGCAAATAGTTTAAAGGCACACCAAGAAAGATAAAACGTAATAAAAATAAAATAGAATAACATGTTTGTTACTTCGTTGCTGACATATGGCATTTAGGAATGTAAGCAGATCAAAAATGTATAAAAAAAATAAATTATACAAATTTTATGCTAATTCCGCTAAAAATATTTTTCTTTAAATACTTCAATTTAGTTATTAGCATAAATTAGAAGAGATAATAAAATTTGCTGTTTTAATTTCTTCGTTCTTTTTTTTGTATTCTTATCTTATAAAACACTTTCTTACGTTGAAGGGTACTATTTGATTCATTTTATGTGTTTATTTTGTGATTTGGTACCTTAATATAAAGATTCAAGTATAAGTAATAGTACAAAGCTTAAGCGTTAAAGTTTGGTAAAAATAATTAATTTTTTTTTGAACCACAAAATTGGAACAGAAAATAAAAGGGATAAATCCATATTTCTTAATATGTGTTAATTTTAAGTTGAGTAGAAAGGTCGAATACAACTATTGTACAAGCTTTCTTGTCCTCAATCGTTCGATTGTCTTCTTGCATGCTCCCTTATATGCTTTTAAAAGGGAAGAAACATTAAAGATAATGGAGATTAATTCAGAATCAATGTTTTCTCACAAAAGGATCCCATTTATGAAGTGAAATCAGATATTCTATCTTGGAACAATATCAAATGTCAATTTTAATTTAGAGGCGCAAATTTGTGTTTAGCATGAAATAAAAGCAAAAAGGGTAAAATTAATGTTAGTTACAGAAATAATTGAGTCAGTAAATGACATGCATAAACTTACTATATTGAGTATGAATCTGAGTTTTGGAAAACATAGTTCGTTTATATTGATGCAAATTCTTTCGAGATAGATAGGTAAAAGTTTGACTATTATTTTTAATTTTTAAACACCGCATGGTTAAATTACATTTCTTTTTTTATCGCTTTAGGAGGATTTTTATGAACTGTTTTCTTTTATTAAATCGTTAGAAACGAAAATTATTGAGTATTTTAAAAATTATTTTTCAATTGACAACAAAACATTTCTTATTGAGCGAAATCATGATGTATGATGCAAATGTAAATGGCTTGAAATCTCATCTTGTTGTTAATTGTCTACGAATTAGTTTTTCTCTCCCTCAATTGCGATAAAAAAATAAAAATAAATTATTTACTTGGCACATACATACATAGTATAGATAAAATATTCATACTCACATTCGCAAAATCTCTATTTTCTGTTGATTTAACAATTTATTTCATATTTTTTATTTACCTGCTGCTTTTATGGAAAACTTATTTTTTATCTCAATCGAAAAACAAGGCAAAATATATTCAGAATATTTAGTTGTGTCGAAGATTTAAATAAAAAAAAAATCAATATTTGTGTAAAGCTCGAAGAAAAATATTTTATAAAAACATCTGGAATAGGGAAAATTAATGCAAAACAATTTCCTTCCGTTACCTGACATGACAGACGTTTGATAAAAAAACTGAAAAAAATAATCATAAATAATAATATGAAAAAAGCTGTTTGCCATATAAACAAAGCAGAAAAGAAATTTCTTATGCAGAAGATAAGAAAAAAGAGGAATTGCAAATTACGTTGTTAATATAATATTTTTCCGATTTCTTCATCCTATGATTGATTAGCAATTTAAATTTGTCTTTTCAAAGTTTCCATTACCAACACTTTAACAGCATATTTCATGACGAATACAAAATAAACATTTAGAATAAATTCATAAAACCGCACACAGACACACACCAAAACAATTTAATTGTTTTACCTACTCCTTGTTTGTCAAAAGTCATAACTTTTTTGCCATAAATTTCTCATTTTTATTTTTTTGTTGTTTAATTTGAATTTTACGAAGCACGAATATTAATTGGTAAATGAAACAGAGTACTTTGTATGTTAAAAAGGTAATGTTTTTCATCCTGCTAATTAGCTATAAACATGAATATTTCTATAAGTAAAGAAATATCCCACAAATGTTATATTTACCTATATAGATTTTAAAAATTAACAAATAATTCGTTAATAAATTTTCTCAACAAATAAAAGTACTCATAAAATAGGAACATTTTTTATGCAACAAGTGTTTTTATTATGTTGATTTTTTAATAATATATTTATTATTTATATTTGTTATCTCTCTGATTTAATATTACAAACGCACCTAATAATTAATTTTTAACAGGTAAAGGATAGCAGGAAGATCAAGTTACATGTATGTAAATTTTTAAATCGTTAGTGTGTGTAAGCAGAAAAAAATATTTATTTTGCAATTGTTAACAGAATTTTAAACGATGAAGGACAAATCGTGATTATTTCCAACTTACTTGAATTTACTATATATATCATTAGGAATGCAAACATTTAAGAGAAGTTAAGTTTGTTCTAAATGTTTTTTTAAAAATTATTTAAAAGTATTATTTTTCAAAGTATACTATGTTTAATGTTTCAAACCTTATATCAAATAATTTGATTGTCATTGCTTGCGGTAATAGTTATTACAATCAGTGAATAATTTTATACACACACAAACAAACAGATAACATAGTAAAATTACGTCAGAAATTGTTCGGATGCATTTTTTATACAAAAGATTCTTATTTAGGTTTTCGTAGATATACGTTTCATTGATCAATTGCAACTCGTTATAGTAACATCTATAAAAACATGCTTCTTGAATTCATTATTTTTACGTCTCTAATATTTTTATTTCTAATTGAAGTAAAAAGGCTTTATTTAAGTTTTCGTCTGAGAAAGATTGGCGGACCTCCCGAAATTCCTTTTATCGGATGCAAATACATCTTAATGACAAATAAAATAACAGGTAAAAACATTCTTTCAAAATTTGAATAGATTTTCTTATATTTTTTTTTAATCTTTCAGATATTGAATCTCTTTGTTATGAAGTTTGTACTGAAAAAACCATCAAATTTTTTGTACTGCATCGATTGGTAATTGTGACAAATGATGCTGATATATTGAAGCTTATTTTGACTAACAAGTCGTGCTTTGATAGACCATATATTTTTGATTTTTTGGATCTGAATTACGGATTAACTTCATCCAAATGTGAGAACATTGTAAATTCAATTTTCATATATCAATAATTTCATTGATTTAATCTATGTATGTAGTTAACTTTTGGCGACCATTACGAAAAGGCTTGAATTGCACTTTTAATCAACAAGTTATCAATGGTCTCATTCCTACGTTTGATAAAAATTACAAATTTATAACGAATGAGTTGGAAAAGTATATTAATCAAAAGCCATTTGATATACATGAAGTGATTTCAAAGGCTATTTTTGCTTCAATTAGCGAAACAATTTTTAACGAAGTAATTGACGGTGACTTTGGATCACATGAGTTAGAAGAGTTGGTTAATTAAATTCATTTCAAGTATATTTTACTTCTTTTTTTATTTATTGCAGACTCGAGGATATTGTTTGTCAGCGCATTATTAATGCTCTCCTTCATTTAGGTTTGATTTATAAAATGACTAGATTGTACAAACGAGACAGGCAAATTCGGCACGCAATCTATTCATCATTACAAAAATTCATTACGGCAAAACGCTCTGAGATTTTAGAAAATGACGATATTGAAAAATCTAATAATGTATTAGATAAGTTGGTAACAATGAAAGTGAATGGCAAACACTTGAGTGATATACAAATCATTGAAAATCTAACAAATATTCTTGTTGGAGGTTTCGAAACAACAGCATCTGCTTTAGGATATTGTCTCTTAGCACTTGCAATGCATCCAGAGATTCAAGAAAAATGTTTTGATGAGCTTATAAAAAAGTTTCCAGACGAAAAAATGGAACTAACTCCCGAAAACATAAAAAAACTCACATATTTGGACATGGTTATAAAAGAAACAATGCGTCTTTTCCCTCCGATTCCTGTTTCGGCACGACAAAATATGTCGGATCTCGATGTCGGAGACTACGTTTTTCCGAAAGATACCATTTTGGTTTTGAATATTTTTAAACTTCACAGAGATAAAGAATTATGGGGAGACGATTGTCTTCAATTCAATCCTGAACACTTCAGTCCTGAAAATATTGCAAAAAGACATATTTTCGCCTTCTTACCATTTACAGCAGGCAACCGAAATTGTATTGGCAAGTGTTTTATTTATTCTTTTGAATTCAATTTAGATTTTCCTTTTTCTCAAAACAGGAGGTAGATATGCTTTAACTTCCCTAAAAGTTGGATTGGCTCATATTCTGCGACAATACAAATTTTCAACGCCGTTAAAAATGAACGACCTTGTGTTCAAACTAAGCATAACATTGAAAATCACAAATGGATTCATGGTACAATTGAGCAAGAGAACGAAAGATGAACACGTTTAAGTTTAAAGCTCGTAAATATATAGCACAAAGATACAATAACTGATAAACCGATGATAAGAAAATATTTTGCCTTTGTCCTTAATTTTATCATATTTCATGCTCCGACACTTTTTTTTTTCACGAAACGACATTTGCCGTCACACACACGCACTTATTTTCATCGATTCGATAATGACGAGGGTAGACAACAATATTTTACCATCATTATCATTGTTCTTTAAGTTCTTCATTCCGTGCTTTAAATTTTTTGTTTGCGTGAAACATTTAGTGCCTCTCAACGATAAATATTTACACAACAAACCATACTTTTCATAAATAATTTGTTTCATTTCTCGTGGAATGGAGAAAAACAACAACAATGAAGTCGCATTAGAGGGTGAGTAACATAATTTTTCAACATCAGAGAAATGGAAACGAAACTAAAAGTGTGTTAATGGTAAATTATTTAGCGCCAAAATAAATTATCAATGTAAATTAAGAAAAAAATACTCTACTGAAGACGAATAAATTAGTTAATGAATTAAAGTCTTCAAATATGTTTTTGGTTAATTTTCTATTATAAAAACAAAAATTAAGTACAGATAATTAAGTTAGAGAAATGACAGTTGAACAAATATTGACACATCTTTCATTAATGGTAAAATTCGTTAAAATATGACCCGCAAAGTGTTTTGTTGTTAAAAATGAAACACTAAAATTTGAAAAACGAAATGTATTCGTTCTTTTTTATTTTCTTTTACTCTCAACTTACGAAACGAAAGTAATAAGGCGGAAAATCAATCTTGAATTAATTTGTTTATTGTTTTCCTTTCGACTTCCTTATTCTATTAGCCTACTATTTCCAAATCAAACTAAAATTGGAAATAATGCAATCTTTATTTTTTTTTATCAATTTGAGTTTGATTTAGTATCGGATTTCACTATCCCATGTCGAACATCACAAACAAATTTTCCGATTGAGATACAACCAAAGTAGAATTGCGTCATGACATGAATTTTCTTCGTTTTTATGTTCTTTTCACCACTAATACCACAAGACTTTTCATCGTTTTACATCACCTCTGCCAAAACGTGACAAATTCTGCACGTTTTTTCACTTTCTTCGATAAGGAAGATTTTTTTTTGTTATCCTATAAAGAAATTCTTGAGATACGTGTCTATAAAAATATATAAAAACTGTGAAAAGTAGCTTTAGTACGAAGCTAAAAACGAACGAAAGAAAGATAATAATAAATGAAGAAACGAAAAACTTTCCCACATTTTCATTTTATATTTTTTATGAGTTTTATTACGCTATGTACGATTGTATGACTTTCTGATATAAAAGAAAGATTTCATCGATGTGCAAGCCATGTTCTAACTTACTTACAGTGTCTTACGTTACCAAAATAAAATTGATTTTAGTCATCCCAATGAAAGAAGAAACATTTCACATATGCAAGTAGACTTCATAAGAAGACTTCTCGTAATAACTTTTCACATTATGTGATTTTTATGTCTTTATTTTATTTGGTTTGAATCTACTTAATGTTTCTGTAAGGAGTGACTTGCACGCTTTTACTCAATGTGCAGTTATTCAAGTTTTCAACACATTTAGAAAAACACAATTCAATTGTTTTAGAATAATTTGTTTCATTATGGATCAAATTCAAAGCTCATTCGATCTCATTTTTTTCTCAAACTACAAAGGTAAATAAAAAAATTCTACTCACAATTGAATGTAAAGATAAAAAGAATTATAAAAAAGAATGATAGAAAAATAAAAACTCTCAAGTTATCTCCAAATTAAATTTATAATTTTTTTCTAAATCAGTTGAAATATAAGTAAATTCAGTGAAACAGATAAGCGATTCTTACCTTTGACATTTTTACGAATAAAAAAAAAATCTTAAAATTTCAACAGTATTTCACGGACATTTATTTATCAATGCTTAACAATTCTGTGTGCTGTGTATTCATTTTTTATCAGTAAGTTTTCACTTTAATGTTATACATAATTAAATAAATGAACTTTTTTGAATGGAAAGTTTTTAGTTTGCCTTATAATTAATTTTTTTAAATATAATTATAGTTTTGTTAGTAACATAGTTTAACAATCACGTTCATTTAATTTATAAAGTTTTCGTGTTCAACTTACTTTATTACAATGGAAAATAAAATTAAATGAAGCGTCAGGTTCATTTGTTGTACAATAAGTAAAAAGTTTTAAGATAAGTTATTAGCTATGTTCAATTCTGAAATGATTTTTTTTAGGTCGTTGTAACTGTTGTAATCGTCTTCCTTCCGACTTTTCATAAGGATATTTTTGGGACGAGGAAGTGATAATGGAACTGGCAGCATTTCTGGCATAACAGAATGATGCGTAATCAATGCACGCAAAGTTGAAAATTCTTTCGTGAAGCCCTGAAAATGTAATTTGAATTAATCATTTATTTTTTGTTGTTGTTGTCATATGTTATACCTTTATTTTATACCCTCTTGAAGTCCTGAGAATTAAATAATGTGCAACTTTTGGTCCAGGAGGACTTGGAGTTCGCACGGATAATGCAAAACAACCGACTTTTGATGTGCTTCGACGAACGAGAAACGCGCCAGGTGACTGTTGAGCCAAAACTTCAAGCGATATTTCACGAGGAAGGCCTTCTTGATACCATGCAGCAGATCTTAAATCATTTTCTTCTACAGCATTTAAACTATCAGTGCGTTTGATTGTCCCAAATAATCTTGGCAATTTTGTGGGAGATGACGACGCGCTATTTGTTTCTCTTTGTATTAATTTACTGCGTCGCCGATTATCAAAATCCAAGAAATTTTTTTGTTGAGGGACTTCATAATGTTTTGTATCATCGGCATGAACAGAGTTGAGACTTTGACGACAAGAATCTCCAAATTTGTGTGCAATTATCTTGTTGAGATCATATAAGGTTTTATTGTGATTCTTGTTGTCGACTTCGTCGTCAAAGAAATTTTTTGTGGGCGACGGAGGCGAAGATTTGTTTTGCATGAGAGGTCGATATTCATCCGTCGATCGAAGTAATCCAAGGGCAAGGCGTTTTACAAGAGTCGGTTTATCAAGGAACTTTTTTGTTGCCGTTGTCGTAACAGTTCCATTAGCAGAAATGGATGTTGTCGTACTTGTTAATAATTTTGTTGGATGATGGATATTTGCGTTAGTTGGCGAAGGACCTTCCTCAGAACTTGTTGACTTTAGTGTAAGATTCACATTTTCATCACAGCTATACAAATGTTTTGCAATTATGTATATATCAAAAATATTAAGTGTATTGAAATAAAATAATATACTTACACATATTTTCGACCAGTATACAACGTATCCGGTCTTTTAGTTTTCTTTGGTGTCTCAATGACATTCATGTTTGCGATATTTTGTGCTTTTTCTTCCTCCATTCTCGTACTTGGTAGTCTATATAGAATCTGATTATTTATTTATTCAGCCCAGAGGGATTTCCCTCAATCCAATAAAGTTGTACTGAGCACTGTTACAGCTTCAATCTATGGCAAAATATACAGTATAATAATTCGTCTCTGTTGACCCAAAATATTGTCAGGAAGAGCTCGTTTAAAAGGTTTATGATGTTTTTCTATTTATATTTTTTGGTCTATTGCTTTCCTTTTTGTTCTGTTTTTGGGTATTGTTCAAACTTTATATCATGTAGGAACGATTCACGTGAAATTCTCTCGCCATACACTTGTTTGACACATTTTAATTGCGTTACAAATTTAATCAAGTTTTATTTTTAATATAGGTACAAATTATTGTATCTTCGCTCTTTGTTTATCTGGAAAGAAAATATAATTATCAATTCAGGTTGATTCTGTAATATTTAAAAATAATCGTTTATATTTTAGAAGAAAAATATAATTTTTTGGTGTTCATAAGTCTCATATAAAGTAGACAGTAAAATAAAAAAAGACGGGCATTAAGGCATTCATCGCGTTGCTATGAATGACAAAAAGTCAAAACGAACAAAAAATGTAATAAAAAATTCTTAATCCCTTTCCCATTAGTGCCAAGGATTACAATCTTCACTCTCTTTCTCTCTAAAGTTTTGCACAACGTCGCGCAAATAGACAAAAGAATGATGATACAATAAAACTTTAATTACGCTTCTTTTACTTTCGCTTCATTTTCTTCCTTTTTTTGTTTTCAACATAGGAGCATTTAAAATATAAATGCAAAGAACAATGTACGCCGACTTAACTCGACAACGACTTTAATTACACGAAGATATTCTCCGCTTCTTTTAAGTTCTATTACAAAAAAGAACAATAATCATTTAATTTTTTTTTCGCTTATTTCCTTGTTAAAGTTTTAAAAAAATTATTTAGTTACGAAACTGTTGTTGTCATTTACATAATCAGCGAGATATTTTTTGATGGGACTCAATTGTAGTAGTATATAAATTTTGAATTAGCAAAAGAACAAAATTATGGGTAGAAAATCTAAAGCAATATAATAAGTAGAATATTTTTGTTTTTGACACATAAAAATCTGCTAAATCATGACATAAAAACAAACATTAAATTATGTGAAAGCAGCCATGAAACATTTTTATAAACACGAACTGAAACATTTTTTGTACACATTCATAAATATTATGGTAAATAGTCAAGGAGTAATATTTAACAAAAACTATTTTTTTTTATTCACAAATTGTAGCTGTAGTTACAATGTAATTAAAAATTTCCATAAATTTTTTATTACGTTTTGTATGAAAAACACAAAGACATGAAAATCTCTGCAGTTCTGCACAAAAAATTACAAAAATATTATATTTGTAATGATTTTTGAAAGTGTGTCTGATATGTTGTTATGAATCAATATATGCTCAAGGCTTTTGTGATTCGAAACAAGGACAAATTTCATGTTAATGCTCTTTTTTCTCATTATTTTTCGTCAAAATTTTCAGAACGAAACTTAATTATTTAAATTTACCTAATATTTTTTTTTATTTGTTTATTTTATAAAAATTTGCAGGTCTATTTTTTTATAACACCAAGCAATATTAAATCAAGTTATATTCACACAATTTGTGACACATACCGAAAATTTAATAAGTTAATTGAAAGTGATCTGTTTTCATTTCATCACTTACGATATTTTGAGAAACAGATGAAAGAAGCAAGACGACAAATTGATGACATGACTTAGTTACGTGATGTTGGTAAAAATCAATCGTTTTCTTCGAAAGGATGAGGAATATTGATGGACTATTAAAGTTGGATGTATCGAAAGCATGTCATCGTTAGTCTTTTTACAAATTGGTATATAAGAAAATGTTTTCTATTGAATGGGATTTTCGATTGATTTTTCCTCATAAAGAAATTTTCAATCACGTTTTATGTTCATTTTATTCCATTTTTTCCGTCTTTTCATCCTTCATTGTTCAATCATTAAGCTGGAAAAACAGACAAAAAGTAAACATCAAACATCTTGTTGTACTTCGTGTTCAAGACAACAAAGTAATGATAAAAAAATCAGACAAAACAGGACTCAATATTATTTTTTCTACTCAGTGAAGCAAAAAACAGAAAGATAAGACACTAAAGATATATTTGCCTGATTGTATTTTTGTCAATTATTTTTTGTTTGTCATTTCTTGTTTATTATAAAAAAAATCACAAAGAGTTGCTGGTTATGATTTTAGAAAACTTAGATGCCAAAAGCATAACAAATTTATTATGGAAAAAAATTCAATTTATCGATATCAAACTTTAAACTGAATAATAGAGTACTTGACAAAAAGCGATTTTTCATGAAAATTCAAAATGTGAAAAAACGGTCTGTAGTATATATTGTCTTTTCATTTACTCATTGCTCTTTTACTTTAATTCAATGCTCAGTCACATTTTCCGTAACACATACAAAACTTTATTCTGAGACAGATGTACATTTTTTTCATGAAATGTTTTTCCTCGTCGTTCTACTGTTCTTTTCGCATTAAGTTTCTTCAATTTTTTGTAACATAAAAAGGAAATTAAACTTCGAACTTGAACATGAAACATGTCTTTTTGTTCATCTCTTAGCAACTATTTACTGCCAAAAAGTATATGTGTGTTTGTTTGTACTGTCATGTCTTCTGTTTTCCTCCTCTGTCTTCAAGGTTTTTATCTGTTGTCTCGACAAAAATAAAATCTATAGGGAAGAAAGAATTTGAGAAAAAATGAATGGATTTGTCATCATTGTCAAACAATGTGAAAATCACAAAAAGAAAGACGCGGTTGTATTTTTCTCTTCATTTAAATGTATTGATAACCTATAATTAATTAGAAGAATAAAAATTTGTATATACATATAAGCAAATAAATAAAGCATATCTACATTAAAAGATTCAAATATTGTAAATTTATGAAGGAAAATCTGAAGGTTTATTTGCTTAACTTAGTTGAATGAAAATAAAATAAATCATCATCACAAGTGTGCCTTTGCTTTGAATAAAAACTAAAGTAATAAACGCACTTTTTTATTAGTTTTTATTTTAAATTTTTGTGTCCATCTATGGTATGGTACTGAATGGAAATTTATCTAAATGTAAAATGAAATGAGAGACGCAGCAACAACATAAATATTTGCCTTTGTATAAACTAAAATGCTCGAGTTTTCAATGGAAGGATCGCATTTTTAGTGCATGAAGGAAGTGCTTTGCATGGCCTAGCAAAAAATTTGCATTATTCAGTTTTTTATTCACAAACAAAAACAACTATTTTGTATGGCTGCAGTTTTTGCTATAATTAAAAAAAACCTCTTTATTGCATTTTTTTCTGCAATATTTTTATCTTTTATGCCTAACCTGAATGTTGAATAATTTTAAATAGGTGCACATGTAATGAAATAAGTAATATTTGTACATTCAAAAATGATGGATTCATAAAATTACTCCTTCAAATTTAATTTTAAATAGATTACATTATGTTATTAATTTAACATTTAAATTTGATGTATTTCATCATTTTTTGCTGATAAAGTTCATCTTGTTTTTAGAGTTTGCTTTCTAAAAAATTTCCTTTATATTTAAACACAAAAGTAAGAAAAGCAAATTGTGACAAATCTAAAATAAAATTTATTTTCTGAAAATTCGTTTAGATCCATTCATTCAATAAAGTTGCACACTTGGGTATCAAACTCAATTCCGTATCGTGACTAACGTTAATTCGAAAAAAAAGTTAATTGATTGTAAAAACGTGATCCAAGTTGATACTAATAGACTTTTGATTTAATGTACAGGAGGCGGAAAAAGATTGCAATTCAATGGGCTGAAATATCTATCTGAAATACCTTCTACGTATAGGTCGCATGAATGACAATTTTTGAACTTCTCATGCATACTAATTATATTTCTATCAGTTTTTGTGAATGAATTTCTGGCAGGATTTGCTACCCAGATGGAGAAATGCAGCAGCTTGAATGAAAAGCTAGACGAAAGAGTCGATCGTGTGTAAAGTAAACAATCAAAGTTAATTTAAAATCGATTATAAAGTTAGAGAGAAACAAAAGAATGAATTCAATCTTTTTGATAAACATACAAGTCACAGATTGGTAGACGGCGCAAAATCCATTATTTCTGTTTTGTTGCTGTCCTGTCCTATAAGAGACACCTTAATCAGATATACAATGTATGTATGTAGTATTCATTAAATAGAGTTGACTGAATTTTTTTTTCGTCCTCGTACACTACTTGTGATAATGATGATGAAATTCATTCTCATTCTTTTTATATTTTCATGATTGTGCAAAGTTAGTTTATTTGTGAGCCCATTTGGAAAAAATAAATAAACTGTGTCTTCCATAAGTGAAGGTACTTTCAGCAATTATCATCAATTTCAAGTTTAGTTTGTGTCATCATCGAATCGTCATGATTACTTTCGTGCCTGTTAAGAATTTAATTTGATTTAATTGTCTATCCTTTTTTCTTTTATGAGTGATGAGGAGAACATTGTAATCTCTGTTTTGGGATTTTTTAGGAGCAAAACTGTAATGTAAATCGGTATGATATGAATCAGAAAAAGGTAAATACACGAAAAATCCATTAATTTATCCTTAAATTACTTTGAAATTGCAGTATTTTTTTGTTATTTTTAAAGGAAAAATAAGGTTTTTAGGTCACACGCTCAGAAGTCGAAACATTAATTGCATCGTTTGAGGTAATATCGCACTGCTTTTTATGAACTATAAATATAAAAGAGTTGCTCATGGTGTATAATTAAAGTCAACGAGCGAGACAAAAAGGTGAAATATCAATTCATGACAACTGACAAGCAGGTTCTTTGATGTTGGATGAGTGATTTTAGTGGTTAATTAAGGAATGTTGCAAAACATATTTCAACGTCAAGTTTTAGTAGAAGCAGAGTATTTTATTTTAAAAATAAAACCCTCAGAAATGCACTTTTCACACATATTTACATATTGAGATACGGTGCATATCACATTCAAACATCAAAGCGTTTTAATTTAATTTTCCACTCATCTAAACTGTATTAAGGAAATTTCTACAGTTTTTTTTGAATACGTACTCAACTTCTGTTTTCATGCACATTTTTGCATTTTTGAGTATCTGAGTAGATTACACAAAAAAGGGAAACTGTTTAATTAATGAAAGAAAATCTCGTTGTTCATTTTATTTTTACTGATTGAAAATCACATTGTTGCTGTAAAAAAAGAGAAAAATAGATATTTCTTAAAATATGTACGCATTTACTGCTGAATTAGAGCGTCTCAATAAAACATTTATTATCATTAAAACAGTAAAACAGCAAAACACCCTAAACTACCTCGAGGTTTTGGCAGATATACAAGTTCTCATTTTAATGAACAAAAATGATGATGGTGAAAATACATTGTACATTACTATTTCATTGTTTTTCATGTAAAAAGTACAATGTCAGGAACATCTAATGAAGATAATGAATTTCGTATGCAAAATGCAAGACTTTGTCATATGTCGTTACACTTTCATCGTCGTTGATATGAGAACATAATTAATTACTAAAAGAGTAATTTACTGAATACTTTTATGTAATTATGAGAACAGTGTTTTAAAGTGATTTTGTCAAAATTTTGAAATGACTAAAGCCGTTTTTGAAAGTTGCCGCTAAATGAAAAATCAAAGCATTTATACTATTTACAAGAAAGTTGTTGAGAATTTAATACATACATGACATCATTTTTGTACAAAAATAGCAAAAAAAAAACAATTTCCTTATCTTAACGAGCAGACAAGCAACAACTAATCACGTACAAAAATAAAAAAAAATCGTTCGTTCTTTTTCGCTTAGTTCATTGCTTTTAATATCGCACTAATTTCCATGTTAATTTCATATTTTCCATTTGACTTATTAGAAGAATTTCATGTCATTAGTTCTAAAAAGTCAAAAAATGTTTGCCTTCTGTATTTTTTGTTTTTTTTTACCGAAATATCATGACAAAATGCCATACATAACAATCATGCTACATTATTAAATGACCATTATAATTTGCATATACGGCAAAATTCGGTAAAAGCTATAATTATATTGTTGCTGACCAAATATCAGGCAAAAAAGGGGGAACAAAAATTCCATAAATTGAGCGAAAGCAGTCAAATAAATATTTTGTGTGCAAAAATGAGAGTTTGTTAATAGAACTAAAATTGCTAAAAGACACGAAATTGACCGGCACTGTTCGTGTCTATTTCCAACAAAAATAATATTTAATGGATTATTTAGGAAAATCAATTATGAGGTAGCGAGCAAACAACGTGACCAACGAGCTACTCATTTGGTTACTCTTCAAAGTTTTCATTTTAATGGTCTTCGAATGTTGAATTACATAACTTGTTGAAGTGCATCATCACTTCAAGTAGTAATAATTTTGTAAGCGTATAAATAAATTGAGTATCCTATTGAATTTTGTTCGCCAACATTGTTAACTCTTTAACATGAAGAAAATGAATATTTCTTCGCAATTACGGTTTAAAATATTTCCTTAAACTATTTTCCAACCTATTATTTTACTTTAACGTAAATTGTTTGAAAAAGATTTTCATACTTCGTCTTTTTGCACTGCCATACAATTACTTTGGTCGTTTTGTCAGAAACGAATGCAATAAGTGTTTACATTCTTCGTTATGTATGCAGAGTGCACCCAAGCTGCAAGTCAAACACTGGCATTAGAAGATAATTTCTCGAGCAACGATATGTAGGAAGGACATTTTTTAAGTAAAAATCAACGAATGTTTCCAAATTATACAGTTTATATCGAAAAACATTTTGGACCGCTCTATTTTCTTCTTTTAGCAGACTTTTAGCAAATCTTACAGATGAATAATAGTTTGTCTCTCATTTTCTGTGTGTGTCTGTGATCCTGCTTTTGTTCAACGTAATTCTCCTTTAACAATGTTATTATGTGACCTGCATTTCCCTAATCACTGTTCAAAGCACCTCTTCTGATGGGAAAACTTTCAAAAATACTCACAAGGAGAGTGTTCGAATGGGAAAGTTATTCAAGTGTAAGAGAAGAAGAATAACAATAATAATCGAGGAAACCAAAGTGTAATTTTAGTTGTTAGTTGATGATGATGTGTAATAATGACTTTGTTTGTTGTCACAAGTGCAATTGACCACTTTAATGTGTTTTGTATTCTGTCTCTCTCTCTCTTGTTCTCTTTGACTTGTTTGCATGTTGACACAAAAATCATTCACACTTCTATGGATCACAACTTAGGTAACAATAATTAATTTTCACCGGTTGCTGTGAAATTTGTAAAGCGGGGAAACTTTTTCAACTTTTCTGACATATATATATATATATATATTGAATTATTTTTAAATTGTTTGAGGTAAGAAAATCATAACAATAGAATAGCAATAAATAATTTAATTAAATTCATGAGAATATATTAAAACGTATCTCAATAATTTACGAAAAGAATGACAACGTCTTAGGACAGCGACGATTTTAATCGATATATGCTACTTACATTGAATGAGAAAGAAAATATTTCGCTATTTTCCATTCAACTTACTTCATAGTTTTCCAGACAACTGCACAAACAAGTAATCAAAATCATATTAAAATATGTTTTTAATTTTTTCCTTTTTCTACCTTTTTGCACACCTTAGCGATTGATTTAAAAATAAACTAAATGAAGAAAATACGCTACGAATTTTATTAAAAGTTTGTTCAACTGGAAGGAATTGTCTTAAAACCCTTTTTTGTTTTATTTTTATTAATTTTACACTTACTTAACGCTGTTTCTCTTAAACGTTCCGCCTTTTTTTTTATAGGTTGTATTTCTTCTTTTATAAACATCAATATTTTGTTGATTATCACTCTTTTTATTAAAAAAGGAATAAATTGCTTTAAACATTATAATCAAAAACTTAAATTCAAGTCTAAAACAAACTGTAGCCATTTAATTACTCTGACCAACTTAATTTTTTAACAGATATAGTGTCAAAAGGCTATTGGTTTACAAATTCTATGACAAAAAAAGTAGAAGAAAAATTGTATATGGAACATTATTTTTAATTAACCATTTTTCTTCCGTTTCTTCGCACTTATATTTGAGTAAAAATAAAATATTTAATAACTATAGTGATGATGAGAAGGATAAATAAAAATAATCTCAATTTTGATGAATGGACTAAATAGCATTTAACTTAATTGGGGTTGTTCATATATAAATAAATTTGAATTAACAGTACAAGAACCAAATGATTCTTTGTTTGTATAATACTTGATATCATAAGTATTCATGCAAAAATATAAACAAACAGGTAAAATAGCAACAACTGCTCGATTAATTTCGATTTAAATGAACTTCTAAAGCGTTCTGTTAATTTGTTTGTGTTGCAAGTCAGCCTGCAGTTAAATGTTTGTTCTAAAATTGGTTTGGTATGCAAACACAATTAAGAGGATTATCGATTCTTAAGCGTTTTATATTATTTTGTATTCTTTTTTTGAATATTTTATAAAATTACTTATTTCAATACGAAAGTCAGCTTTTTAAAATTATTTAAACTTTCCTCAGAAACTTCTTAATAGTTATCTGCTACGTGACAAGCATTCATGTTTTTCGAACATCATCTTTTTGACGTCGAGAAGGAAGTAAAAATAATGAAAAAAAGAAAATAACTCCAACGAGAATAATTTACTTGTCCTTTGGATTTAATCGACATACGCAAACAAACAAAAAAAAACGCGAAATATGACAAGATTTGCTACCTCCGTGACTAATTTAAATAAATTACGAGAAGTGAAAAAGTTTTAGCTGTTTTTTTTTTGGTAAAGTAAAAATATATATTCCTTTGTTCATTGGTGTCGAGTTGTAAGTTATTATTATTACTGATGATGCGACGACAAAAAAGTTACAAAATTTCGCGTTTTTAACAAAAGAAAATATTTTAATAAAAAAAATGAGATTCGCACTATAAACTGAATGACTTTTGCGACACATACAATAGAGTAAGAATAAGAATAATTTTACGAATGACGTCAATAATATTTCAAGCATACTGTGTTAATACTTTTGTCGTTTTCGTTACTAAAATCCATTTCTTTTCTTTTCATGTCAATTTTAAATGGTGTTTCACATAAAAAGGACAACGCCGCGCTCTCTTGGCTCAGTTTGGGTAAAGAAATATAGCAAGGTCACAAAAAGCGTGCGTTGCTAACATCAATAATCGTTCATTTAACTATAGGGCGTTATGTTGATAAGGTTAGCAAACGTTGATGGAGACGTCAGGTAAATTAGTTTTTTTTTATTAACGTATCGAGTAGAACTTATTTCAGCCTTTCATGACACCAAAATGCTTCAATCTAGCAACTAGCAACAACATAAAAAGCTGTTACCATTTGGTATCAAAGTAATTTTTTATTCGATATTTTTGTGTTGGTTCCAAAATGTCGACAAAAAAACTCTTTTTTATGCATGCATGGCATGCAATCGAGCCACTGATATAAACATCGCCACGTGCAATATATCATTTTGTCGTTATTTGTCGTCGCTTTTTCTATTTTTTCCTTTCATATTGAAGTAAACAATGTTTTTCGTTTTCCAACTTTCAGTAAACAAAAAGAGCTTTG
The DNA here is from genome assembly GCF_036172545.1 of Culicoides brevitarsis. Lineage (NCBI taxonomy): Eukaryota > Metazoa > Arthropoda > Insecta > Diptera > Ceratopogonidae > Culicoides > Culicoides brevitarsis. Next base: position 42,789,575 of record NC_087086.1, on the reverse strand, counting down.
AATTAATTTGGCCTGATTTCTGCTTTTTGTATCGTGATAACAACTTCAACGATGATGATTGACAACAAATACACAGTTAGTTTGATATTTATCAAATATATCGTTTAGAAGTATACTCGTTTGATTTGATTTTTCGAACGTAAACTGGTAAAAAGAGGCAAACAATCATTCCAATATGGATATTGAAAGAATGTCATAAATTGAATCCTCAATACCTCCAAAATTCTCGTTTAAACAAAAAGTTTATTTATCTCGAATTTGACTTGTTTTTATAATTTAACAACAAAAAAAAAAACGATGTTAAAAAACCAAAGTAATTTGTCGTTTTTCTTAAAATTTTAATGTTAAAAGTTTTTTTTTTCGTCATAATTGATGTTCGCGAATTAGCATAACATTTAAATAATACTTGAATAGTAATTACTCTTCATAGTCTTTAATTTATTTTTGTAAGTTAACGATAAAGTTAACCATTTTCAAAAGTTTTCAAACATGCTCCTAAACGTTGTTTAATTTTTTTGAGTCAAATTTGGTTCATTCCAAAAATTGTTTATAAATATCAGTAAAACGACCTGTGTAAATTTTTTTCTTTAAGATTTTTAACTGAAGGTGTCTTTCCATATGCATGATTTAATGATAACTGTTGGCAATGAAAAAGTAGCTATTTTTTTTTTATCAAATTTGAATTTTAGTCTGCGTTTTTCGTTTTTATTTTCAACTTATGTCGCTGCATGTGTTTTTTTTATAATGTTTATGTTTAAGTTTTGACTTTTTGTGTGTTTTTTATATATTTAGAAGGAAGAATTTAATCAAGAATGAAGCATATAACACAGTTGGATACTTTATTTTTTGAATACATAAGTATATTTTAGTATAACAACAACGACAACTCTTACTGTGTGTCAAGCTTTTCATAACATGAATAAAAATATGGTTTTTACCTTTCCAAATGACAGATGATAAAATATAAATGGAGGTGACGCAGATAAACTTTTCCATATCTTTTATTATTTGATTTTCTAATATAATAATTTTACTGCGATTTTTTTAAATATTTTTGCCTTCACAAATATTTTTTCTTTTCAGATTCTTTTCTATTTTTTAACAATTTTTTCATGTTATTTCTATTTTGAATTATATTAAGACACGAAATCAAAATATTTTACATCATAGATTTTGACGCGTCCTTTCGAGAAGAAGTTTCAAAATAAACTAAATTGTTGTGAATCAAAAGCAAAACATGCAAGTAGCGTTTGTGTTGTTGGAAAATTGTTGTTTGGGGAGACGAGAGTTTTGCGTGTTTCAGTGTGGCAACCGCACAGTAGACGACTATAACAAGATTCTCTCTCACGGCTTACTGTAGTATTCTGATGTTGTTTAATACATGTCACAAGCAATAATGGCTTTGTAAAGCAAAATTAAAAAAAGGGATGGGAAAATGGAAAACTGTACGAAACATCAAGGTTTTAATTTTTATATTATTGAACTGTATTAAATATTTTATTTTATTTTATTACTATTTATATTTTAATAATACTTCTTAATAAAATTATATATTAATTTTATAGACTTTTTTAATACTACCTACTCTTACATTAAAAAAATTTTGAAATTATTAATAATTTTCATCCCTGATAAAAAAAATAACACAAAAACAAGATACAAACAAAAATTTTGATAAAATAATAGTCAAATGCCGCTTTTGATAATGTAATATTTATATGAAAAGCAAAACACTCTCTTTCTCTCTAAACACACAATGTTCAGATGCTTCGTCGCCAGAAGGGGAGTTTTCATTCATGATTCGTTTTATTTACCTAATGTTCTTTTTCTGAACAGAAGAATATCATCAGAACGTAAACAAAGTGAGAGTAGATCCATTGCGCATGCATATTTCTCATTTCCATTCGGTTTATAATATTTCCATTGGATTGCAACATTAATAACATTTTACAATATCACTAACCGACCGTCGGTGTCGTGAAAAACAAAAAGTCACGGGCGGCAAATAGTTATAAATTAAAATTTTAAGGGAATGAAAAACGGCAACCTGTTTATGTCATCGTCGTTCTTGTTTATTCTCGTGTTTTGTTGCCGTGTGACACAATATGATCATATGTCTTCATACATTTTTTGCTGCTGTGAGTTTTTTTTTTGTGAATGAATATCCCTTAGACTTAGAAGATATGTGCATTTTCGTAATAACGTGGTAATAGCAGGTACATGTGTTGCGTGCGGTTTCAATTCATCGACTTTGTTTGCCTCTGTTTTGTATCTGAGACTCGTATTTTTATCTTTATAACAGACCTCCGTCGTTCGTGTGAATTTTTGTTCGTGTACCTGTGATAAGAAGAGAAAATAGTTTTTTTTTACATTTTACTGTTTATGCCTTTAATGGGATCAAAATTCAGTCATCCGGGAGAAGAGTGCTGAAAATTTGTGTGAATTAAAAGGATACTCAACAACTAATTGCCTAAAAGGATGTCTAAGCTACACGTTTTACAGAATGTATATACATATGTATTGATACAAAAGTGATTTGACCATTAGATTGTCTGACAAAAAAATATCAGTTTCCTATTTTTGTTCACTGAAAATTTTTTCTGTCGTTTCATGCATTCGGTTCAATTAAAGCTTTAAAATTGAACATTGTAAAAAATCGATATTTTAATCTAATGCTAATCGAGACAGTTTTGTTTTGCAAAAATTCAAACAAATGCCAAATCAAACGATTATTTGTGGGGATTTATAATTGTGACAGAAACGAGACTTGACTGCTTGTGAACATTTGAAACTGATTGATACCCGAAACATTTCTTTGTGTATGAATATATTTGAGAAAACTTAGGAAAATCATAGAACAGGAAAAGTGTGTAAGGAAAATTTATTGCTTAAAAAACATAAAATTGTTTCTTATTTTGACTGACGTCTTGATTATATACATATGTTCCTCTAAAGGCTCGTTTACGTTATAAGAACAAAATAATAATTAGGAGATACAAATATAGTTACAAATATAGATGATACAAATAGTTTTATTTTATTTTATCATAATTAATTCCATATAACAAATTAAAATAAAATTCATTTACCTACCTTTCATATTATAAGCAATTATATAATAAAAAGGAAATATCTGATTAAAATTAAATGTATGAACATCGTAAAGTAATAATTCATTTGAGTGAATTTTAATGTAAAAAAACTTATCAGCATTACAGAGGAGTGTTTATGACAATTTTGTGAAATCTGCATCTGAAAGACTGAAACGTAAATTCGCAGACGACAAAAATGTGCAAATATTATCATATTAATATTTCAAGAGAATCATTACCGAAGAGAAACGCTATCCAGATAGAGAAATAAAAACGAGGGAAATTGATCCTTTTTCGTATCGCATGTAAACAACAACTAAAAGAAAATTGTGTACATTATAAGATTAAATAAATGCGTTTTTGGTCCCCTTATTGGTTATTTGCGAGCAAAGACTAAAATTTCATTTCAACGTCAACACATTCAATTTGCATGTCGTTAGAAAACGTTTTTTGTAACTTCTCATAGTTCGGAGTACAATTTGTCGTGTGTTACAAGTAAAGCTATCAATCGAGGAGAAGTCAAAAAGTGATGTATGAGGTCTAAAAAACAGGATAATGCTTTTAAAATATTTTAACGTATCATACATGATGAGTTTTTTTATCTTGCTTTTTTTAGATTCAACGGGGCGAAAAAATATAGGAGGATGCATTTGGGGGTGCTTTAACGCTTGCGGATTAGGTAATTTTGTTTGAGGATTTGCTTTGAAAACATCAACATTGTCTGAAACCAACCAATAGCTTATGGTGAAGAAGATAATGGTATTTAAATAAATTGTTGGAATAACGTAACAATGCCAGAAAATATTGAATGAAAATTAAAATAATGTTATCTGATGCCTTTTTAGCTTTTGTTACCATTAACTATAGAACTTTGGTACGACAAAAAAGGGCATTGAAACGTATTTAAATAATCCTATTAGACCATTAACGGGTCCTGAACTCTCTTTCGCACTCGAACTTCAACAATGGCGTTGATTTAGATTGTTAAATACCAAGTTCTGTTTAATATTTTTAACGGGAAATGCCGGTACAAAATGAACGTCTGATATGTCAATAAAGTCTTTTCAATCACTTCCATGTTCGCAACAAGCTACGAGTAAATAATACATTATTCCATAAACGTTTTACAACTAAAAAGTGTCAAATAACATTTATTTTGCAAAGCTGAATGCACTTTTTTTGAACATACGCTTTTATGTGACAATAAGAAATATTAGAGAAAATAGTAAACATGTTTATTGCTTGTTGTCTGTCGGTAAATATTTTTCCATTTTTCGTCATTGATGATGCGTGCAATAATAAAAAACGAAAGAAAAAAACACTTATATGTATTTTCAGAAGTAAAAAAAACATTTGTCATCCGACACGAAATGTTGTTTGACAATTTCGTTTTGTAGTAGTTTGAGTTGTTAATGGGCAGATTTTCAGAACCATACATGCAATTTTTTTTTTGAACTTTCTAATGCTCCTTATTGTAAATAATATTTTAAAAATATTTTTAATTGTTTTCACGATTCAAAGATTTTTAAGTTCTCAAAATTAATTTAAAGCAAATTTTATTAAAATAAGTTAAACATAAAATAGTAAAAGGTAAACTCCTAAAAACCATTTCAAGTTCTTGCAATTCATCGTGACAAAAAAAAGGAAATTTTTCACACATTATTCTCACAAAAGAGCTTTTTAAAAATTAAACAATGGCGCTTCAACCCATTATTTTAATAAATAACGTTTTTCCTCCGTTGTTGTTTACTTTTTTTCGAGATCACCCACTTTCCTTTACTCTTTTTTCCTTCTTCACACATTGTTACACAAACACACTCTCAGAAGCGACGAAGTAAGAACAACAACTGAGCTAAATACTAATTGCATGTTTAACAAAAGTTACTCATTCAACTTGTTCCTTTGATGCTATTAAAACCGGAAAGAAAACAACAAAAATCGTGACTATTACCATCTTTCTGTGGAAGAGTTGCGAGTGAATGTGAATGGAAAAATGTTGAAAAAGGTATATTTGCGTCGCGTATACAGAAAGTAAAAACACTTATTTTCGCTTTAGATATAAATAATGAGACTTGTCTGACTCTATTGGGAAAAGTGTGGATATGCAAGAAAAGTTACTTTTAAAAACACGCCTTGATTCGTGTAATTTTACAATAAATCAGAGATGTGTTTGTGACTCAGACAAACCAAAATTTATTAGAACAAAATTTGATAAAGACGCTAATTTCAGATTCTATGATATTCAAGCTTATTTAATATGAATTATAATAATATTTACTTATAGAAACATAATTGACGATTTATCGAATGTCGTTCAATATTACAATAATGAATTGATTTATTTTTAAATCTTAAAATACTAGATAGATTTTATTAGTTTTACTTCCAAGAAATGATGCAAATGATAGAATGAACATATTTATTTGGACAAAGCAAAAGTATGCTAAAATTAAATCTCAAGCCCAAAAAGTATGATGAAATTTTTGGCTCGGGTATTTAATCCTAAATATGCCTTAATCATCGTCATTTTTCTTTTTTTTCTGTTCTTTTATGAATCAGTACTATTGTGAAAATTGGAAGAATGCAAAAAAAAGAAATGAAAGAAAAAATCTACTTACAAAATTTAATAAACTGCGTATAATTGATGATGGTTTTTTCTTTTGTAATGTAACAATAGACGGTTTCGCCATCATAACTGAATGCCCTATTTTACCTTCATTCAGTTGGTTTATAAATGATGATTTTTCTGTGCGAATAAATATGAAAGACTCATGCAACCTTACAGTTCTGAGCGTATTTTATATTTTCAGATACAAATTATTTTCTTCTCATTTCGTATTGTGAAAAACTTGATTATATTTATTTTATATCCGATGGATAAAACAGACAAACAGTTTGCTATATATCCAATAAAAAAGCAAAAAAAGATTTTCTATAAGTGAGCAATGTCAGTCATAGAATGAGTTCAACAAATCTATTCTGGCATTTCAACAATTTTTTGTAATTCTTTTCTTATTTATTTATATACTTCCTCCGACTTTTGTACTCCTACTTAGTTTGTACTTAGTTCTTAAAGGTTTCACTGTAATAATAAATTTTATATAATATACGACTATAGAAAAGACGACTAAAAAGGTAACAACAATATGATTATTATTAAAGCTGATGTTACCTGTCTCGTTTATGTCGTACTTTGTCTTTTTTCAACTAAAAAAGTATTTTTTATAAATAATTGAGTATGTCGTGTTTCATAAACATTGTAGAAGAAAAAGAATATTCTTAAAAAAAAAAAATAATGGAAAATTGTCATTAAAGACAATTTCTCTATTTTGCTTCCATAAAAAACAGGGTTTACAATAACTTTGAAAAGCTAAAGTGTTTTATCCTTGTAGCTTACTGTTTTATTTATACTTTTTAATTTCATTTTAGTTTAATTTTAAACATTCAGAAATTTTTACATTTTTTTTTAAAAATTTTAAAATTTTTAGAGTCATTTAACCTTTTATAATTAATTTAAGACAAATTTTATTGCATATATGATTTTTTCAATTATTTAATAATTTTTTAAAAATTAATTTATATATTAATCTTAATTAAAAAAAAAAAATTAACAAATATTTTAACAGTCGAAAAATATATTTTTTAAATATAAATTTTACAAAAAACATAAATAGGAGAAAATCGAAAATATTTTAAATTATATTGTCTTGATTTATAATGAAACTCTGTATACAAATATATTTTAATCGTATAATCTCATTGATAATTGCGAAGATTTTATGACAACGATTAGTTTTCTTTTTTTATAATTCAACCCTAAAAAGCATTTTACTTTCTTCAAATAAATGACTTTTCTTGCGAAATGAAAAGATTAGTTTCGTCTCTATTTTCATTTGATTCTCCATTTGGTTAGCAAGATTTTTCGTCAGCGTTCAAAGAATTTTATTAAAAAAGAAAAATTAAATAAAGGCATACACAAAGATAAGAAAAGAGAAGACTTATTAAAATATAGTAGAAAATGAAAAGAAGTGCTTCTTTTCATAATGAAATAATAATGAAAATGATCTTATCGTTAACTTTATGATTTCGAGTTTTGTGAAAAATTTTCTTTCAATTTTTCATGGCAGTTATTATTATTATTGCCTCATCAGATAATAGGTACTCCACACTGAAATGGATTCTGGCAATTGAATTGATGTTGAATGATAAATAAAATCCATTTGCAAAAAGAAATATAAGCGAGGGAGGAGACACTGACAGACATTTTATGGTTGTTTTATTTCAATCGTTATGATAGTTCTCTGTTCCCCCTTTCTTTATAACAATCGTACGACGTCTTTCTGTTATTAAAGTATACTCATAATGTTTGAATTATTTATTGTTAAAAATAAATTTACTATCATTTTTATCATGACGACTCGCCGATATCCACTTTGGGTAAATTATAGGGTGTTTTGTTCTTCTCCCCATTTTTTGTTGATGTTTTTATCGCAAACTAAAACCACAAATTACTTTTCTGCAAATCAATATTCAACTCTCTCTTTTTTTTAATACTTTTTTGTTATAATCCGTCGAGTGTTGACACATCCGCAAAAATAAAATAATTTCGACGAGTATTATTGTGGCGTAATGTTACGAGATCATTTATTGGTAGATGGTTGATGCGCGGTTAACTGCTGCAAAAATTGATATATTTCAGTCGTGATATGAATCACAGATATTGATAACAAAACTGGCATCCAGTTACTATAGACCTATAATGAATAAAATTTTATGTATGATCGAAGAACGGATAACCGGATTGATTTTGTTAGTAATAAAAATATTATGACAGCTAACAAGGGAAATTGAAAAATGTAATCAAAAATTATTTTTTATTTGATTTAATAAATAATAAAATAAAAATAAATTCTGTAGGCACGTGAACATCTCATATGGGTTTATTGACATACATACATAACAACTTGTATAAAAATTTTAAATTGAATAAAATTATTATTTACATGAAATTTGCATTAAAGTGCCATATGATAATTAACGAAATTATTTATTATGACATTCAGGTATTGTTAAAAAAAATCAATGAACCATTAAATACATCACTGCGTTGGAGTTTCATGATCCTGTAACGACAAATAAATTAGCTTTAAATTATTGGAATGAGAATAAGATACATCTTTGCATCCTCATACACAAATAAAATGTTTTTTCAAATTTTTCTGATAATTTCTAATAATTGCAAAAATAGGAATTAAGTAGAATAACGGAAAATGGAAGAAAAACATTCAAATTAGTCAACCTTCCAACTTATTTCCGCATAAGAGGCGCTGTTCCGGAAGTTGAATTTTCGGAAATGATGATGCAAAAACGCCATCTATATTAAACAGCGAGAAGTATGGGTTCCATTTGCTGTCGCACTTCCGCTTTGGAGGCTCCAAACAGGATATGGACCTGCTGCCTGCAGCGCCATCTTGCGACGTCATCACTTTCATACAACTCATTTTTACACTAATTCGCCAGAGGGCGTCTAGTTTAAAAGAAACATTGATATAGGCGGCAGATTTTCATTACTCTGTTTAAAATTAAATTTACCACGTAATTTGTGCATACTTCCTCGCAAAACTGCTCAAAAAGTCTGCAGAGAAGATCAATGCAGAAAAATAGATCGGAAAAGTGCGCTAAAAAGTGAAAATAGTGAAGAAAACAGCAATTTATGAAAAAATGGATGACGACCATGAATTTATGATGGTCTTGTTATTATTGTGCAAGCGAATAGAAATTATTTAATGATTCAATGATTCAGATTGTGTTGAAAGAACTACCGAGAGTGTGTGTGAAAGACGATAAAAATTACATTCAATTGACTTTAACAAGATAAACGTCTTTGTTTTATCCAAGTAGTCGCCTAAGTAAACGCCAAGTGAAACTCATATATTTTAACGAAAATAACTCTGCAAGAATCTCAGATTAACGATGGAGTCCCTTCAGGAGGAGCAAACATCAAGACGACAATCAGGATCCGATGTTGAGATGACTACAGCTCCCAATAGTCGAGGAGAAAGCCAAGGTATGAACAAAAAACTAAAACCGAAAAATTGCAAAAATACGTTAAAATTGGGAGTGTCTATAGAGATATTGGGACAGTACGTACTGAGAATTCATGGGAATTACACACTTACAACTCATGTAACAATTAAGGGATTTGAATAATGCTTGCATTTAAGACAAAAGATGGGTTTTAGGTAAAATGTTATTCTTTTCTTTGTGAACAACGGAAAAGATAATAAATGTATTTTGTACAATATTTGAAAGAATCTTGTGTACATAGGACATGTAAATTTTTATACAAATTTTAGGTAGAAATTTTATCTATCTACATATTAAAATAAAAACCCTTAAATGGTGTGAGAAACAAGTGATTTGAACCCAATTTTTATGGTTATTGGAGAATGTGATAAAACAAAAAAATCGTGAGTTTCTTTGTCTTTTCGTAAAAGAAATTGTGTTTCTTTTGCAAGAAATGCATCAATCATCGCGATGTATTGACAATAAAGATAATATCGAACAATAGAAGGAAAAGAGTAACGAAACGACTGTATCTCGTTTTATATTTTTTAACCGTTGTTTTTATTTTTGCCTCTATACATAAATTTTCATCCATCATATAAAGCACCTACAACAATTTTACAATAGATACAGGTGCTTTCTTAGTTATGCACACGAGCGTGTTATGGAGTTTTTTTTAAAACAGAGAAAAACAACGAAAGTTATCATAGTACAATAGTACATTCATATGGTCAATGTTTCGAATGTTCACTCAAACGGGAATAATTTATTCACTCAGTGTTTCACTATTTTTGTTGTTGTTTCTCCTTTCAAATAGCCACAAAAATTGCAATTGATGATATTTCTTTTTCATTCACGAGCAACATTTTTTTTTTTGGCAAAGATTATTTGAGATGAGATAAATCTGTTGTTTAATTGACGAGTGAACTAATGAGCAAATTTAAGTGAGTGACAAGAGTACGACATTACAAAGTTTAAACTAAATATTCAAATGGGATTTTTATGTCAATCATTTAAGTCTTATAAATTCTAATTTACAACTTATTCGATTTTTACCTATTTTGTTTTCATTTTGGAAAGTCTGTTTATCATCGTTATTATTTATTAACGCTCTATCATTTCTTATCATAAATTGAACTATTCATTTCTACGTTTTCAAACAATGAATGTCACTTTAATTTGCACACTTACAATTTTTAAATCTGTGACAAATTTATTGATAAAACATATTAAACACTCAAATTTTTATACACATAGTAAAATACTAAATAAAATTAAATAAACAAAATTTACGAATTGTGAAAATTTGTTGCCGGCTCGTGTAACTGTTGCATCAATAAATAATTGTCCAATAAGAAGCAAAAAATTAGAATTTCCGATATAAATGCTTATGAAGTCTATTTTTCGTAAAAGCCACACAACACGTTTTACAATCAAAGAAACAATTAAATTCAATTGAAATCTTTTGATAGCGCGTATTGAAAATTTTTTTCCGCAGATATAAACTAATAACCCCGTCGATTGATACTTTTAATTAAAATTTACTATTTTTGCTTATTTTTGTTTATAAGCATAATAGTTTTATTTTAAGAAAATCCTTATAAAGTTAAGATGATTTTTTGTTTAATTTCAGAGTTAACACTTCCAATTACAAAACAAACAAGAATTTGTTTAGTTGGAGGTGTCTGTGACGATGCAAATACTTTGCAAGCAGCGCAAAAGCTTGGAGTGCCCGTAATAATTTCAGAAACCGGATTGGAATACATTACTGATGAAAAATGGAATACGTATTTTGTACTCGATGATTTTGAGGGAAACAACTACTCAAAAATCAATCATGCCAAGCAAAAGTGAGTAACATTTCGTAATAAAAACAACAATGGTCTTCCATCAATTTTTATTACAACTCAACTGACAATTTGCACACAATTTCATTGCCATTCAATTAACACCTTGTCTTGCTCAAACAATAAAAGCAAACAAAATATTCATTTATTATTATCTACAAAGAACAACTAAGCGCGTTTGTAATTAAGACTTCCATTCAACAAAAAGAGAAAAACAACAAAAATAGAAATCAACATAAGAAGGTCAAGAATATCCCACAGAAAACATAAATTGTAACGATTGAACACACTTTTGAAGGAAATGAAACGCTTTTTACATCCAACATCTACTTTTCTGGTTTTTCAGTATACTTCCGCGAAAAATAGAATGTACTTAGTTGACAAAATTTTTAGAGTTCTATTGAAAAATGTTGTTTTTCTTTTGAATTAGTCATTTTTTTCGTTAAATTATAAATAAATGTGGAATTCACACACAAATAAATCTCTGTGTATCTCACATATCTGACGTCGTTTTCGCATTTTTTGCTTAAAATTGTTGTTGGACATAGGCAGAAACATTTGTGTAATTTTAAATGAAATTCTCATATGGATATAATAATCGAATGGTATCTTATCAAAAAAAAAAAAATAAAAAAAAAAATAAAATAAAAATAAATAAAAAAAAAATAAAATAAAATCGGAAGATGACATGACCTACCTAAAACAAAAACCAATTCGAAAATTAAGTGTTTCCAAAGTTGTGCCAAAAAACAAAAGTGAATCTATTCTATTTTCGTTGCGGTTCATCTCATCTATTTTAAGAGAGATCAAAAACAACAGCAAAAAAGTTTTAATATACACAAATACTTGTCATGCGTTGTTACTTTCCATTTTGAAAAAAAGATCCATTGTAGTTGTATTACATGTCTTAAAAAATATTCTTCTTATATCTTATGAACCTTTCAGGATTCTTGGTCCGCCAGCTCTCAAATACGCCGTCGAATCAGGTGAAGGACTTCCAAACAATAACCGTCCCATTTACAACTATGCTATGCGAGGAACGACAACTTGTTTTACGGGTATTCGACAAAAAAATGTACTCATCCGTTTAGTGAATCTGATTCACTTTATGGGAGGATCGATACGGAAAGATATGAATACGAAAGTCACACATTTGATATGTAACTCGAGCATTGGAGAAAAATATCAGTATGCCATGACATTTAGGCTTCCAGCAATTCGACCAAGTTGGGTGACAGAAGCATGGGAAAGTCGAGACAAGGAAAAGTTTTGTGCGAAAGAAGAAACCTTTTTGCGAGAACACAAGTTGAAAGTATTCGAGGGACAAAAAGTTTGCTTTTTCGGATTTCCTCCAGAAGAACATCAACACATGATTGATGTATTGAAGTCAAATGGCGGGATACCAACAGATATGGAAGATCCAGAGTGTTCTCATGTTGTAAGTAAAATTTTTCTTCTCAAAGATTTTTAAAGCTTTTTATGGGTTACGTTTTGTGAATAACACTCCATCATCTATCATCTTCATCTTGTCTCACTTAATATCAAATAAACAAAATTTTCACAGATCATTTCAAACACGGGCGAAAATTTTCCTGAACATATCATTCCTAATCCTGACTCTCCTACCTCTAAAGTAACCAATGAAGAAGAAGAACAGATAGAAGAGACAAAATCCAACGCTCCAATTCCGGAAATTGTTGTTGAAAATAACATGAATGTTGAAAACCATGGTACTTCGACATTTATGAGTCGTTTAGAGGAATTGGAAAAGCAAGAAGAGCCTCAAACGCCTTCTCGTGCAACTGATGGCATTATTTTGATTTCTAAAGCAGAAGACAAAAATTTCTTAAACCCAAATGATATATCTCCAATTTTGAAAAGCAAATTTCAAGACGAGTCATTACAAAGAATTAATGAAGAAGACGAGCCTGTTGAAGAGGAAGACGGAGAGATTTCCGTGATAGCATGTAAAGAACTCTTTAAGCGTAAACGACAGGAAGATAGTTTCGATAACATTTCTTTGGTTTCCACAGACTCTCTTGCACCATCTTTTAGTTCTGCTAAAAAACCAAAGTTGATAAGAACAGGCTCAATTACGAAAAATTTGAGACGTACAATGAGCTTTGCTGCCATAAAAACTCCTTTGTCGAACATGTTACGATCACGACGAAATTCTGCATCTATTGAAAATCCAAATGCATCAATAACGTCAATAAGTTCGATTAACTCGACATTTAATGAGAGTATTAAAAAGCCGGTGAAAGAAAAACTCCGATCAATTAAAGACAAGATAACAAAAAGTGCGAAGAAAGACTTGAACACGCCGAAAAATGTAAAAGGATTGATTTCTACATCAAATTTGGAGAGTTTAAAGAAAGTTTGTAAAGTAAAAGGAACCGAAACAGAAACAAGCGATGACTGTACTGACTTCAAAACGCCATTGGCTCCTCCACGAACGCCAAGAATAAATGCTGCTCATGCGTTTAGCAAGTCGATGATCTCTTCAAATGAATTCATGGCAGCAAGTTCAACGACAACACCAACTTCAGCTTTTGATCGTATTCAAAAAAATACAGAAGTCGAAGAGAAATCCGATGAAACAAAACTAGATGACCAAAATCCGGTACTTAACAATTTTACATTTTTTGTTGCTCGTGTGGATCATAGTTAAATTTGAAATTAGTTTTCGCGAAGAAAGCGTAAGAATGTGCAAAGCAGCGAATTTTCATTCCAACATATTTTAACGCGTAAATTTTTTCATTAAAAATTGGCAACAATTGAATTTATCATATTTTTATTCACAAATGTCATATCACTCATAATTTTTCGGGTTATTCTAACATATTTGGCTGCATTTATTTCTTAACTTTTAATTTTGCACAAAAATTTGACTATCTTCTGCACGAATTTTAGTTTTAGTTTACCTCATTTTCTCTCATATGTATATCATATCAATTCTTTGATGCATGAATTTTCATTAATTTTGTCAAAAGCAGCTAAAAAATCATTTGTTGCCAATTTTTTTGAAAGTTTTATACGCATGTGGCTTTTTATTCTTTGTGGTAAAAACTTCATTTGAAAAGAAGTTTAGCTGCTTTTGATATTAAATATTCGACTACATTTATTGTAGAATTTAAGTTTTTTTACAAACGCCTCTTTTTTTATTCAAGATTTTCACTAAATACACTTTTTCTAAATTTTTTAAAGGTTGTCGACGAACATGTTGTTCAAGCTAAACCAGAAGTGAGAAATAACAGAACTCACATTGTTAAGTCTGATTGGTTTTGGTATACAATTCAAAACGGTTATGCTGATGAAACAGATTATCTTTTCGGGGATGTAAGTGTTTATATTTGTTCATTAGTTTGAACATATTAGCTAACTTATCTTAACTTTTACAGTACCTTGATAGCATAGCGAACACTCCGGGAGCAGAAAGAAGAGATTCTTACCCTATTAGTTTCAATAAAAGAAAAAGAAAACGTTTGTCTCAACGAATTCTTGGCGATGGAACGCCTGTTGGAAGCGGTACGAATAAAAGACGTTCTTCTGTTAGTGATGCAGGACTTTTGTCCGTATCGGGTAGCTTTTTGGATTGTACAGCAACGCCAGAAAAGCACGATGGAAGTAAAGTGATCATAACAGACAAGGATAGTTCGCATGAACTGCCATCAGCAAAACAAATGTCCATGAGAAGAAATCATTTTATGGATTTCTTCCACACAGAGTCGAACTACGTCGGAATTCTCGAGACAATTTGCAAAGTGTTCAAAGAACCTTTGGAGAAGATGCTCGAAGAAAATCCTGAAGACAGTTTATTGAATTCCACAGAATTGAAAGGAATCTTTAGTAACTTTCTACCAATTTACGAAGTGCATATGAAAATGCTAAACATGTTGAAGTAAGATTTGCTTTTATAGTCAAACATCGAGTATTATTATATTTTCATAATTTTTACAGAGACATTCATTCAAATTGGGTCGAGGATTGTCTCATTGGACAAATTATTATTAAACACCGTGATGATTTACTCAAAGCTTATCCCCCATATGTCAATTTCTTTGAACAAATGAAAGAAACTCTTGTGCAATGTGACAGTCAGAAACCACGTTTTCATGCATTCTTGAAAATTTGTCAGACAAAACCAGAGTGCGGGCGTCAAACACTTCAAGATTTGATGATTCGCCCGGTTCAACGATTGCCAAGCATTAGTTTATTGTTGAAGGATATATTGAAACATACAGCAAAGACAAATCCCGATCACAAATGCTTATCAGATGCATTAGGAGCCATTACGGAAGTCATGCACGATATTAACGAAGATAAGAGAAAAATGGAAGGACAACTTGCGATCTTTGAAATCTTTAACGATATCGATAATTGTCCTCCTCATTTGGTTTCTTCGCATCGTAGTTTCGTCTCCAAATTAGAAGTGACAGAATTGACAGATTCTCTCAGCGGGAGAGGCGACTCGTTAGTATTGTTCTTGTTTTCAGACACGCTGGAAGTGTGCAAAAAACGATCCCGTGGATTCGGAACAATTAAGTCTCCCGGAACAAATGCTCTAAATTCGGTAAAAATTCAACAGGAAAAGAAAGCTTCGTATAAACACTATAAAATGATGCCTCTCAGTTCTATTCGCTACGTTATCGATATTCATGACAATCCGCGCGCATTTGCAATCAATTGTAAGTTGTGTGGAGATATCAAAGACAAACTCTATTCATTTAGTATTTGTGATGAGGAATGCGATAAAATCATCTATCTAAAAACTTTGTGTAAGCAAATGGCGGAGAATGCATGTCGAACGGAAACGGTAAATTCTTTACATGAACTTTTTGTGCTTGAAATTCTCTAAAATTTTTATCTCTCACAGGACAAATGCTTAATTAGTTGTAACTCGGAAGAATTAGGCATCGATGTTACAGATGTAAATGTCGGCACACTTTCAAGAGCCTTTAAATTTGCGACAAAAACTCGACTGAAGGTAATTATTTTTTTTTTCTTTTTCATTATTAAATCATAAATTTAATGTACTTACTTACTTTTTACTGATATTTCCTTTGTTTAGGTAGGACGGGCTTTTTCATTTAATAAAACGCCATCAAAACTAAAACGAGCAGTTTCAACGATGATGACATCTCCAACATTTGGAAGCACGAATAGTCTTACACCTTCAACACAAATGGCCCAAATGAAATTAGCAAGCTGTACGAATTTAAATGTATGCATGTTTAATGCTTTTGATAAGTAAATTAACGCTTTTTGGAGAGGGATCTTTTTAATAAAAAAAAAATACGGGAAATGGATTTTACTCTATCTTTGAACCAAGCTAATATCATCCTCTTTTAATGCTCATTGCGCAAAGTAGATTTAAAGTAGCTTTAAAATAAAAAAAAATTAATAGTTCATAGAAAAAAAATTTTTTTTAGGATCATAATAGTGAAGATACAGTAAGTCAGTCATCATCTTCACCAACATCGTCAGAAATTCTTCTTGCTCCAATGACTGTTCAACCAACTCGTAAAAATCGTGTTCCCATAGCAGCGCTAAGGAGAATATAAGAGTCCATCTTATTGTCTTTCCAAGAACAACTTGTGTTCAGTTAACAATACATATTTGTCAAGTACTTCCAATTTATAATTGAGCTCTACAGTAATGAGTTAATTTAAACATAATAATCGCTATTAAGATTTTAGAATATAGTTAACAATTCCATAATGTATTTTATATTTTTGTATAACATATTGTCAACTATAAGGAAATTTATTTTTATAAGTAAATTTAAGAGAAGACAAATAATTGAAGAAAAAACAACTGTAAATAACGAAAGAATAAAAATACGCTCAATTATCTAACTTTAAAATAATGTATCACTCGCTGAATAAAAAATCATAACAAACCGAACAATTAAAAATAGTATTTATTCAACGAATAATAACTTTAAAAAACTGATACTCCTCAGAGTAATACAGAGAAGCATCCCTTACAAAAATTCGATTAAGTTGTTCTTAATGTCTGTCTGCGATATTACTCTGAACTGCTGCATACTATTTAATTCAAAAATCCACTTCCGAGTTAACACTTTTCCAAATAAAGTTTTCGTACAAAAAAAAAGTACTGATTCTCTCTCTTTCTCTCGCATCGCAACTCAATGAAAATTGCGCAGGGTCATTAGAACAGCTGATAAAACACGTTACGCTCACATCGAATCACATGCAGCTACGAACATGCGATTGTACCGTATGATATAGGTATCCTATAATGAATGGCAAATAATGAGTAATCCGATTGTGTAATGTAAAAATGGAGTACTTTTCGTAAATCCGTTTCAGTTTAACATCGACTGTCGCACTGTGAAGACCTTTTAACATTAGTTTACGTTCATGAAGTTTTTGAATTGAAAGAAAAATAGCCGAAGACAGAGAATTGGAGTGTTCACTCTCTTTTTCCTTGCACATATTATCACATGCATGTCGACTACCTACGATAAGATACGATACAAAAACATTCCCTCGAAAAAATCAATATCAAAATACGAAAGTTGTATTACAAAAAACAACCAAAAGTTACAAGTGACACAATTTTTGTGGAATAAATTCTAAAAAATAATTCGATGACTTGAATTTTCGCTTACCTATGTATTGATAGTATATGAAATACATACATTAAAATAAATTAAAGTGCTTAAAATCACGGACTCAATATTCTATTAGAATAAAAAAAAAAAGCAGACCAACTCTACTTATTCGTTGAAATCGACAACAGAACGAATAATATAGAAAAAACAACCAAAAAAATTGTGTTTGTGTGTTAGTTCCTCCGAAAGAATCAAATTGACAGAGTACGATGCCGTCGTCAGAGCAAAGTGTCTTCTTACCTGACGCAAAACTAGCAAAAAATGCTTACGTCAATAGCTTAGAACAGTATGCAAAATTATATAAGGAGTCGATTGAAACACCCAACGAATTTTGGAGTAACATTGCTAAACAATTCTATTGGGAGACATCAGCTGATCCGGAAAAGTTTTTCAGTTACAATTTTGACATTTCAAAGGGACCCATTTCGATAAAATGGATGGAAGGTGCATCCACGAATATTTCTTTCAATTTGCTCGATCGCAATGTAAAGAATGGATTAGGAGATCAAATTGCATTTTATTGGTAAGTAAATGAATAGCCTTGACCTTTTTTCTTTATTTTTTTTTTCAGAATTATGTCTCCCTTAAATTTCTTTTCTTATCTGTTTTAAACGAGTTTTATACCAAAACATCATATGCAAGAGTCATGTCGGCAATTAATCAGTTTTTTGTTTTCAATTTCAAGGTTAATAACTTATCAATTTATGTTTTATTTTGCTGACATAATCTTTTATTTTTACGTATGCACTTGATATGAGACCATTGCGTTTAATCTCGTTCGATATGTGGCTTAGAATGATTTATGCCAATCTAATTCGTGTTTACCTTATCACATCGGCAAATCGTACGACTATCATCTTGCATTTCAATATTATCAAGAATGCAGTCATATTTTGCTGATTGATTAAAAAATACTTCAAACCTTATCATCTGTTAAGACAGACGAGTTATTCCTTAATCATTAAGGGATTCTCAGCTTGTTTTAAAAACAAAACAAAAATTCATTCGTGTTCGATAGAGTCATGTTCTTGTTTTAATGTTACAATCCTTGGAATTAAGCGTAAATCGAGTCATTGAAGTTCAGTAGTAATTTATTAGTTTCAGCAAGTAAATGAATGTTAATCCGTCAGGAGAATTGTTATTTACATTAGGTAATGATGAAAAAATAATCATTTAAAGAAATCTAAATAACCAAAACGCATTTAAATATTTGACTTTTGATAAGATATCGACGCTAATTTTTGTGTTGTTTTCCGTCAGATGATTAAAATGACATGTTATCTTGTAAGTTAGAAACAATTTAAAGTTTATGAAAGCATATCATGTCAAGATAATAGAAAATTAATAAAACTTTTTTTAGGGAAGGAAATAATCCAGACGATCACTCAAAACTGACGTACAAAAAATTATTAAGAGAAGTTTGTTGTTTTGCAAATGTTTTGAAAGCTCACGGAGTTACAAAAGGTGATCGTGTTGCCCTTTACATGCCCATGGTATTGGAATTGCCTATTGCAATGTTGGCTTGTGCAAGAATTGGAGCAGTGCATTCGATTGTTGTAAGTACATAAAACATGCAACTCCTATTGTGTAATAAGTAATCTAGACTGCCTTCGTGCTTCTTTTGGCATTGAAACTTCTATCTAACTGTTTTTTTTTTGTAAACCTGTAGTTTGCTGGATTTTCATCTGATTCGCTCGCTGAACGTTTGCACGATTGCAAGGCAAAGGTACTCGTGACTTCAGATGGCGCATGGCGTGGCGAAAAAATTCTTCATTTGAAGGCTATTTGTGATATGGGAATGCAAAAGTCTGAGGAATTAGGACACAAAGTAGGCACTTGCGTTGTTGTCAAGCATTTGCGTCGTGTAACTCCGGGAACAAAAGATTGGGATGGCGATGATTCATGTCCATGGGATGATGATCGTGATGTTTGGTGGCATGAAGAAATGGAAGATGCTGAGCCAGCATGTTATCCTGAATGGATGCAAGCCGAAGATCCATTATTTATGTTATATACGAGTGGATCAACAGGAAAACCCAAAGGAGTATTACATACAACAGCTGGATATCTATTGTATGCAGCAACAACTTTTAAATTAGTATTTGACTACAAACCTGGGTGAGAAATAACACAATTTGAAAAATATTTAAAAAAAAAAAACAAATAAAATCTCTGTTTATCTTTTTAGCGATGTCTATTGGTGTACAGCAGATATTGGATGGATTACGGGACATTCGTATGTTGTTTATGGTCCTCTTGCAAATGGAGCAACTAGTGTTATGGTTAGTTTTTTTTTTTTTTTTGAATTAAGGCGCTTTTATTTTATTTTGAACTTTTTGTCCCACGCGATTCGTGTTTGTCGATTAATAATAAGCCTAAAGAATCATCAAATAGACTTTCAAGAATTTTCAAGCTTGAGAACCATCCAAAAGACATTCAAAGGCATTTTCCATAACTTTTGTTCAATTTCAAGCTTATGATTCTTCAAGCTTAAGAAAATTGCTTGAAAAAAAGAAAGAAAGCTTGAAATTGAACAAAAGTTATGGCGAATGCCTTTGAATGTCTTTTGGATATTTTTCTAGCTTGAAAATTGAAAAATTAAAAATACGTAAAAAATACGTAATTTTCATTTTGAGAGCCCATTTGATGATTCTTAAGCTTGAAATTGAACAAAAGTTATGGCGAATGCCTTTGAATGTCTTTTGGATGGTTCTCAAGCTTGAAAACTGAAAATAAAGAATACGTAAAAAATACGTAATTTTCATTTTGAGAGCCCATTTGATGATTCTTAAGCTTGAAATTGAACAAAAGTTATGGCGAATGCCTTTGAATGTCTTTTGGATGGTTCTCAAGCTTGAAAACTGAAAATAAAGAATACGTAAAAAATACGTAATTTTCATTTTCAGAGCCCATTTGATGATTCTTAAGCTTAAAATTGAACAAAAGTTATGGCAAATGCCTTTGAATGTCTTTTGGATGGTTCTTAAGTTTGAAAATTGAAAAATTAAAAATACGTAAAAAATAAGTAATTTTCATTTTGAGAGCCCATTTGATGATTCTTAAGCTTAAAATTGAACAAAAGTTATGGCAAATGCCTTTGAATGTCTTTTGGATGGTTTTTAAGTTTGAAAATTGAAAAATTAAAAATACGTAAAAAATACGTAATTTTCATTTTGAGAGCCCATTTGATAGTTTTAAAGCTTGAAATTGGTCAAAAGTTATGGAAATTGTCTGTGGTTGTCTTTTGGATGGTTCTCAAGCTTGAAAACTGAAAATAAAGAATACGTAAAAAATACGTAATTTTCATTTTGAGAGCCCATTTGATGATTCTTAAGCTTGAAATTGAACAAAAGTTATGGCGAACGCCTTTGAATGTCTTTTGGATGGTTTTCTCGCTTGAAAATTGAAAAATTAAAAATACGTAAAAAATATGTAATTTTCATTTTGAGAGCCCATTTGATGATTCTTAAGCTTGAAATTGAACAAAAGTTATGGCAAATGCCTTTGAATGTCTTTTGGATGGTTCTTAAGTTTAAAAATTGAAAAATTAAAAATACGTAAAAAATACGTAATTTTCATTTTGAGAGCCCATTTGAGGATTCTTAAGCTTGAAATTGAACAAAAGTTTTGGCAAATGCCTTTGAATGTCTTTTGGATGGTTCTTAAGTTTGAAAATTGAAAAATTAAAAATACGTAATTTTCATTTTGAGAGCCCATTTGATAGTTTTAAAGCTTGAAATTGGTCAAAAGTTATGGAAATTGTCTGTGGTTGTCTTTTGGATGGTTCTCAAGCTTGAAAACTGAAAATAAAGAATACGTAAAAAATACGTAATTTTCATTTTCAGAGCCCATTTGATGATTGAGAAGCTTAAGAACCATCCAAAAGACATTCAAAGGCATTGGCAATAACTTTTGTTCAGTCTCAAGCTTAAGAATCATCAAATAGACTTTCAAAATAAATATCCCTTTCCTTCAAAAAATATTTGCGGGACAATAAGGCCATTAAATTTAATTATTTCACTTTATGTCGCGAAAAAAAATAAAAAAAAAATAATTTTTTTAACTACTTTTTTGACGTTTTTTCACGTTAATCGTTGGTTGAAGACAATAAAATAGTTTTTACTTTTATTATTTTAAGTTTGTAAGTCAAAATTTTAATAAAATTTCACAAAATAAAAATTTAAGAAAAAATAATAAAAAAAATTTCTTCACGTGACTCAAAAATTTTTTAAAGCAAGTTCAGTTCATATCTTATATAATTTTAATTTTCACAAAAAGTACAAAAAAATGTCAAAATATTTCCTTTTTTTTTAATTATTTTTATTTTTCCCCCTGAATTTTTTTCGGCAAAATCGGAAGGGGGGGCCACATAAAGTGAAATAATTAAATTTAATGGCCTAAGTTCGAAATAAATTTAATAAATATGATATTATCTAATTAACATTTTCTTAACTTAATGTTTTTAGTTTGAAGGCGTTCCATTTTATCCTGACAACGATCGTTATTGGGCCGTCATTGAAAAATATAAGGTTTCACAATTCTACACTGCTCCAACTGCTATTCGTGCATTAATGAAATTCGGCGTTGAACCTGTCAAAAAACACGATATGAGCTCCTTGAAAGTGCTTGGAAGTGTTGGCGAACCAATTAATCCTGAAGCATGGCTTTGGTATTATAATAATATAGGCGGCGGAAAATGCTCTATTGTCGACACATTTTGGCAAACAGAAACAGGAGGTCATGTTTTAACACCTTTGCCCGGCGCAACTCCAATGAAACCTGGATCAGCTTCCTTCCCATTTTTCGGTGTAAAACCTAAATTACTCGATGAGGGAGGCGCAGAAATCAAAGGAGAAGGCGAGGGGTATCTCGTTTTTGCTCAACCATGGCCCGGAATAATGCGTACTCTCTTTGGAAATCATGAACGTTTCGAATCAACGTATTTCTCGAAATTTCCAGGCTATTATTGCACGGGGGATGGTGCTCGACGTGATGCAGATGGATTTCTTTGGGTTACGGGACGTGTCGACGATATGTTAAATGTGTCGGGACATCTAATGTCAACAGCAGAAGTTGAATCTGTACTCACAGAGCATGAACGTGTTACCGAAGCTGCTGTGGTATCTCGCCCTCATCCCGTTAAAGGTGAATGTTTATATTGCTTCATAACACCTAATCAGGGAGGGACATTCGATTCACAACTCGTAAATGAGTTGAAGAAACTTGTACGAGAACGTATTGGACCATTCGCTCAACCAGATGTAATTCAACACGCGCCAGCACTTCCCAAAACAAGATCGGGAAAAATTATGCGGAGAGTTTTAAGAAAAGTTGCTGTTAACGACACTGATGTTGGAGATATATCAACATTGGCTGATGAAGGAGTTGTTCAACAATTGTTTAATAACCGTCCAGGGAATTAAAAAAATCAAGAAAACAACTTCTTATTAGTAATATATTCTAAGAAAAAATGTTCTAAATGTTCGGGTAACAAAAAATTGTCTAAGTTGAAAGTTACCTTCATTTATTAGGTATACGTATAATTCAATGCACAAAGGTCTTTCAATCACACACTTTTCTCAATCCAATTTAAATGTTTAAAGACCCTGATTCTTAATTTATTGATTATTCTTCAGTCGACAATTGTTTAATTACGCTTATTATTAGTGGGTATTTAGGTAAAAATGAATAACTTTAAGATTTGCAAAAGCAACAAAAAGTCTTTTCGACAAAGACTAAATGTGTGGAAAAAAACTATTCAGACACAAACTTCAAATGATGATGACGTAAAACCGATACATATCATTCCATATATTTTGGGAACCTTATTAAATGTTTAAATGTGTTAAATTAATATATATCTGAGCTAATACATATAATGAATAACGAACAAACGCTTTTAATAATTAGCTTTGAGCTTCATCAAACAATTTTAAGAATGAAAAAAACTTGCTGTTCAACAACATTAAATATGAATACATACATGTATATTATTGTTATTGGATGAAAGATTTAAATTTCCAAGAAGACAGTTAAAGAGAGCCTAAGATATAGTAAAATATGTTAAAATAAATAAAGATATAATTAGTTTATTGTTGGGAACATCATTTTTGTTTTTACTAAATTTTCTTTATAAATAGCTTAAATAAAACAACAGAGAAATGTTTCATAGGGCTCCCGCTCCAATTGGAGGCAAATTTTCCTTTATAGCTGAAAACTTATTCAGCAAATTTTCATTAGAATTTTCGACATCAACCATCTCTGCACTTGAAGCATTCAATTTGTCAGGAACCAAAAATGTACTTTCTGTCTTTGTCACGTTGACGATTGTTCCCGTAAAGGGTAGTGCATCTGCTAATGCTGTTAAATTTGAGATTTGTCCAACATGAATAGGTTGTAAGCCTGTCATTACGTGTCCGCTTGTGTTAACTTGCACAGGCAATGGAACATCGCCGAATTCTAATGTACCATTGTGAGAAGATCCGAAAATTGTAAGCTGAATTTGATCATCACTATATTTCGACAAAAATAAAAATTTTGTATCCGTACAACATTCAAAAATCTATTTACTACTTACACAAGCTCACTACTTTCGGAATTGTCTATTTCTGTATCTTCACTATCTGTATTATTAACATCAACTAATACTCCAACTTCATAGACAACTTGTCGTATAACGTAAAGTTCCTTATGAGTCCCATTTTGGGATGTTGCGTTATCGATTTCAACTACTTCGATCTCCTCTTGAGGACGAGCTTTGACACTTAAATTTATTGCAAAAAGTATTAATATCGCAATACACAAAACTCTCGGAACCATCTTTCGTTTTGACTTTTCGTAAAGCAATCCAAATTAATACTGAGCCCCTATTTATCGCACAATAGGTCTTTTATATGAGAATTTTCACAAAAAAATGAACGTAATGAAACTTACTTAGAAATGGATTGATCATTTTTACCATATTTATTACAGATCGTATTAATTATCACCAATGAGTGCTAAATATGATAACCATCAACTTTTTGTATCATGACATTGATTATTACGAGTCTAAACAACAGATTGGACTGAGTGAATCATGTTTTTTTCTCACATGAAAAAAAACAATTTGTTTTTAAATGTAATTTATTTAATTTTTTATATGTTTCATTTTATCATGTTTTTTCTAAAAAAATGTCATTGATTAGTTTTTAAGAGATGATGTTATATATGGTCTTCTATGAAATGCATAATTTTCCGAATATTTATTTTCCCCATATTCAATATCTTTGCTGAATTTAGATTTGGATTTTGTTTCTGTCAAATTACTATCAAAATTTGTTGCTTCTCTCTTTGATAGATATACAATTCGTTGATCGTTTCCGCTGCCTTCATTGT
Source organism: Culicoides brevitarsis (assembly GCF_036172545.1). NCBI lineage: Eukaryota > Metazoa > Arthropoda > Insecta > Diptera > Ceratopogonidae > Culicoides > Culicoides brevitarsis. The sequence goes on along the minus strand of NC_087086.1, from coordinate 42,764,553 downwards.
CATCATCGTAGTTTGTATCAAAGGGAGACAAATCGTAATCTGATTCTCGTGCATATCCTTCTCTATAAAACTCATAATCGAATAATGGCGATGCTCCCGCAATAATGAAGTACAAAATGCAATTTGTTATCTATTGAACATTATTTTGAAAATATTAAAAATTAAAAAAAAAAGTTAAATTATGTAAAAATTACCAAAACTTTGAGCATGATTCGTTGTTTTTTAAAAACTTTACTACCTACAATTGCCTCTTGGCTTTTCGAATATAATTTTTTACTATAGGGTGTTAATAAGTTTATTTACTATTTCTGTTAGAAGACTCTGTCTGACTCGTTGTTATATGTATACTGTTTTATTAAGTGTGAGACAGCAAAAAACTAGATACCAACTGTCGTCTTTCAAAGACTTTACATTCATTTTTATCCTTTTTTGAGAGATCTGTGCAAAACAACTGATATTGACTCATAAAATAGATTTGTTGAGTCATCGTAATTTACAAAAAATTCGAGTTTTGTTACTTTTCAAATATGTTAACTCCTATTTATTCATTTTATCAAAAACAAACCATAAATAACAAAAAATGGCAACGGCAAGCACTTGCATGTTTTAAAATTTTTAGTTTGGTAAACAATATAACAACTAAGTTGTATTCTAATTCCATTCCCTGCATTCAACAGCTACGTAACAAGTTCCAAATGTTCTGTAAATCTAGAATTTCTTTTTCCTGCAAACAATTTAAAATAAGTCAATCTATATTTAAGTAAATCTATATTTCGGTAACTGGATTCTAATTTAGACATACCTAATTTTCGGAAAAGTTGATTTATCACACCTATTGTAGGATATTCGATTAAAATTGTTAACACAAAAGCTATGAAGTGCGAACATATGAAACATGAGGTTGAGAACAATAACTGTGAATAGATTAAAAACAATTGACAAATTAATTCGTAAATAGGAAAACTTTTAATTATTACCAAAGGAACTGTCCCAATATTACTTGCGCCTTTGCTTGCTCCTGCAATGATGTACAAAACAGAGATGTGACAAATGTATGTTGTATACGTAAGTCGATAAACAGGTAAAAATATAGGAAGATTTAACATCGAAGTGAGGAATGTTGTTTTCTTAAAACAGAAAAGAAGAGCTGCTGATACAGCTGTAAGTCCCCAAATGTTTTGTGTGAACATTGCGTATACTGACATCCAAATTGATGGCTTTTCAAAATCATATTCGTAAAATAGTTGCGTGGACAACATTGATAACACAGCGAATATTGGTAAAACATACCACATATAGTAAGCTAATTTGTACTTAATTTTTGTTAAAATTTGACTATTTTTCATGGGATGATACAATAATCCAAATGATATTCCAATGAAATAAGGACCGGCATTTGGCTCAATTGCACTCATGAAATTCTGAAAGTACGATTGTTGTGTTAATACATGACGTTCTTCAGGAGTTATAACTAATATTCCATCCAAATTATAGATGTATGTCAAAATTCCTGCAGATGCAATTGACAGAAGTGTGATAATTGACGTAAATACCCGCTGACATTTTGGATAACGCCAAATGATCATCAGGAAAGCTAATGCGAACATGAACAATTGAAATTCTAACGTTATAAAGTAAGTATGAAACATGCACTATAAACAAAATAAATACAATAAAAAAAATAAGATAATGTAAAATTGGGAAAAAATAATTTTTTACCATTTGTGATTTATCATATCCACTGTTTTGGTAAAAGATGTTAGCCCACCAATTTTTTCGACAATATTGTCTTTCGACTCCTCCGATTCTTTGCCAATGTGCTGAATCTTGTATTCTTACCAAAAAGGTAGCATTAAAAAATACGAGAAAGCCGTAAACAGGAAGAAATCTTAAATATCGATAAATTACTGCCAAAGGATAAAATCTAAATTCTTCATCATTTTTAGTTGCGACTTCCATAATTTGTACAGCCAACATAAATCCAGCAATCGCAAAAAATACTTGGATATATGTAATTCCATTGAATAACAAAACAGGTAATAATTGATGATAACTCTGAAAAATAGAACAAAGTTCATTAGTTTTTTTTTTTTTATTAGAAGGCATGTTAAAACAAAAAAAAGAGACACATACTCTTTCATAATACTCTGGATTCAAGGCGATCTCAACAGCGTATCCAATTGTTGTATGTGAGAAGACCATAAAGTATAAAAAAAATACTCGAATTCCTTGTGCGACTCTCAAATCTCGTTCTGTTTCATTTTTTGCAGGTTGAACCAATTTGTAATAATTTCGGGGTATAGAAAATGCAGTAATGAGATTCCATTTCAATGCTAAAAATATTCAAATGTTAATCGTTCTTATTTCATAACAATCTAAATATCATACTTTTGTCGTTAATTGCTTCTTTGTAGTAGTTTAATGTTCCTTCATCATTGTTTCTTCGATCTGCATAAGTACATATTGCTGACATTGCAACAATCGCTCCCAGAAACATTAAAAATATTACATCTAAGTAATCTGCATGATTGAGAATTTAAAATTATTAAAGTTGTGTCGCTCAATTTTAGGTTCGCATACCTGTTTTGCTTTCTTTATTGTCCATATTTGTCTCACACAGTATAGCAGTTGAGTATCCCTTTAATTTGAAGTTATTCAAATAGAGATTTACGCATTTATTTATTAGATCTCTATGCTCTTGGTTGTAAGCATCTATGTGTTTGAACAGCCTTGTATCGAGAGTGTACTTCAGATGTTGAATCGCATAGTCATAAAAAGGCGGAAAAAATAAATAAGTACATATGACCATAAATGTTTAGATAGATGTGTGTCACTTCATTAATCACGATGTCAAGTTCATTCATCAAGTTTGTAAAGTCACCGTCAACAAAAGAGAAGAGATCGCCGTCATCATATTCGACACAAAAATTTATAACTATAACCCATTTACGCCTAACTATACTTACGTTGTAATTTATTTCAAAGTCATTTTCTGCATGAAGAGTTTCGACAAAGCTCTCGTTAAAAGTCTTCAATTCAGTCTCACATTTTGTCAAACATAAGCCCGTGGTTAGAATGTCGTGTCTATAATGACGTTTTGTATCGTTTGAAAAACTCTCAATTTGTTTCCAGAATAGCGACGTAGCATCAGGTTTAATCGCCGTCCTAACTACACAATACGTCGCTAAACTTTCGGTCTCATACATGCATTTGTGAAACTGGTCGACACGATGAAGCTGTGGCATTTTGTGGTATGATGGCACTGTAACATGAAAAAAGATAAAAGAAATTAGTGATTTCATCAAATCGCCTAAACCGGTTTTATTGGCAAAGATTATAAAATTTAAATTTAGAGAAAATAAATTCATGAGTGAAGTTTTTGATCACATAAAATTTTGATCTGAAAGTTCATAAATATTCAAACGAAAGATTTTAACATTTGTACAGAGACGAACCCAAAAAATTTTCCTTTCTTAAATCAATATATATTTGTATTTTAATTATCGATTTGATGTAGTCAATGCAAAACGCGTTTGAAGTGATCTTCGTTTCCGATATTAAAACAAAAGTTTGTATGCTTAACAAAATGTTTACTTGCTACCTTATTTGTTTTTTTTGTCGTTTCAGATACTTCAACCTTGAATTTTACTTAGATTCTCTGATTTCATTTAAATTGAGAAATAATAATGGCAGTTATTTAGTATAGTTATATAACATAATGCAGTTTCACAAAAAGCATCATCATTTCTGTTGATGACAAAAGAGATTATAATTTTTGGCAAAAGGTTAATATTTCAACGTGAAAAGCATGGCAGAGTATATGTTGACACAATGCGAATAACTTGTCTACCTTGTCCTCCTTGTAATTTGTTGATTGTGTTGAAATGAGGAGAAATTTCTTTTTTATTAATATCATACTATTTTACATGGCATAATTGATTTGCATCGTTAAGTTGGATAAATATCGATTGCACTTTTTATCGAAATTACATTGGTTGTGTTTTTCGTTCATAATTTTACTTTTGATCGTTATGATTGCAACTTTAGTTAAAAAATATCGGTAACATAAATGTTCATGAAAAAATCCATAGAAGCTTTTGTGTTTAAACAAAATTAGCAAGACAAGGAAATATGATTTTATATATTTCCTTTATAAAGGTCAAATTCGCATTTTATTATATGCAACATTATTATCATAGGTCAGGTAGTTTAAATTTCTTTTCTGTAGAAACAGATACAAAAAATCCGAATACGTACAATTGACTTATACCGTAAATAATTCGAGCAACAGGTTTTTAACATAAGTACATTAAGATATTGCTGAAATTGAACATTATATTCACATGTACAGAGATTATGCAATAATACGACACGTACCGTTATTGTAATGTTTATTTGTACATCTCTTAACAATGAAAGCAGGTACATGAATGAGTTCAATAAACCTACAAGCATATTTAGATTATATACTTTGTACTATTTGTCCTAATTTAGTAACCTTTTGATACAAAATGTGGTAAATTTTCTTAGATAGAAAAAACCTTTTTATTCACGGTCAAACATACTATACGCTTACGCAAAAAGTGCTTCGACATTAGACACGTGTTAATTGATTTTTATTATGCTCAATATGTGTTGTAAATTTTTTACGATACTGAAATTTTTTCCTATTCATATAATTCATTTTAATAAATTTCAGTAAAGTGCATGTAAATGTGAAAAAGGACAGAATAGTTCAATCAAACCTCATTTTAGGTCAATGAGTGCAATAAGATGACGTTCAAGAATTTTTTTACACTGCTTATTAATAAATTTTATAAGTCTTACATTGTTACTCAAAAGCTATCGCTTTTTAACAAAAATAATATTTACCGACAAGGTTTCGTGTATGATTAATTACAAAAAAAAAACGCAATTAAATGAATTATACAAAATTTATAACAATAAGGCTGAATAACGTTGTAAAATAATCACAAGTGCACTTTTAACTTCTTAATAATAATCACTTTTTATTTCCACTCTACAACTTGATAGTCATCATTCTGTTCAATGTGTTTGCCATTCTGTACATAGAGATACTACAATCACGATGATACAAGTCGAGCAGCACGAAAGGTCATTAGTTGAAGTTTAAACATCATTTGTTTGTTTACAGTTGTCCAGTTAATTTCGTTACCGAATTTCAAACAAATACACGGAACTGCCTTGTAATTGCGATATTTGTTGTTGATAAACACGTGTTTACTTACTATCTAAATCAGCTGCTTTTACTCCGCAAGTCAAGGTACAAACAAGTATTGCAAGAAAAATGCAATTTCTAACAAAACTCTTGCAACTCATTTTGATGTCTTTAATCATCTTTTTCTCTCACTTTGTAATTATTATGTTTATTTACGTGATAAAATAATAGGTAAATTTCTATCTACTTGTTGGTAGCTTTCACTTTAAAATGTTTTACTTTTTACACATATTTTTTAATCATATTTGATGACAACTAAGTGTTCTATTTGATATTTTAGGAAAATTTTTGCATTATCTCTCTCATTATTTTTACATTTTTTTTTTAAAGAAAAATAAAATTTCGGAACCTCTTTGACTAATTCATCAAAATTCAAGTCACCGTTTATCAATCGAACTCAATTTTCAAAAGCAAGTTGCATATTGTTTCGTCTTGAATGAATAATTCATTAACGAAATTCAAATTTTTAAAATTTCAATAGTGACTAACAAATCCGACGCTATTTCAATGACGGGCAACTAAAGACTGGCGAATAAAATATAGAAAGAAATAAAGAAGAAACAAAACATGTGTTAGCGCGTACAGTAAATAAATATTTTGAATTGTCGTTAAAACATGACTGAGAGAGCCGATTAAGATTTCTCTCTGTTGTTGCTGATACCGGTTGTTTTCTTATGATTTTAAAAACACATTGACTCTCAATCGACTTTAACGGAAGTACCTTCAATATAAAATTAGATTTTAATATTCTATATATTAGCTTGTAAAGAATGACTACTTACGCAAATCGTTACCTCAAAGCATAATTAAGAATAATTGAAAGTTTCGACTTACTCATACAAAATATGACACAAAATGTGTATAATAAAATAAATTTTGACATGATTAAAATAAGTGTGTTACAATTATCAAATATGTTTTGGATATCCCCTTTTCTAATTATTTTGAATAAGTTAAGACGTATCAAGTATCTAAAAAAATTTTCTCATATGTGTATTTTATAAAAAAATATCAATCAGGTCGAACATTTTCTATGGAAAAAGCCAAACAGTAGTTGAGTTTCCTTCTTCGCTGTAGTTTGTGAGGGATAACGTTCGTTTTGAAACGAAATGTATCACAGATGTCACTAAAAATTTGTATTGTACAATTTTCTAAAAGTTGAATGCAATTTATCTTAAAATTGTTTATATTTTACGATTAAATCTTTGAATTGAACCTTTATCGCACCTTTTTATGTATCTTGTAAACAAAAGATTTATTAGAGTTAAAAAAATTAGAATCAATATTATATTCTACTGTTTATGTAAGAAACAGTTTACATAAGAGCTTTTAATAAATATATATTATATAAAATATATTTAGTGATAGTTGATTTGTTGATTTCTGTTTTGTTAAGTATTTGAAAAAGTTTGAAAGTCTAATTTCAAAACAGCAACAAACTTAAATAAAATAGAGAAAACAACTTCCTCTAAATTGCAACATTGAATGTGAACTTTGATGATATATTGATTTGTAATGCATAGTATAGTAAATTGTTAACATACATATCAAGAAAATATACATTTGAAAATATACTTTTTTACTTTCTACAGTCAAATTTAAGAAATCAACTGACAACTGAAAATAGTCCTTTTTTCATTCTAACCATAAACTGACTACAAATTGAGATATTAAATTGAATTAAAATAAACATAATAAGAATCATTATCTTAATAAGTATCTCTGCAGACTCTTTTTTGTCGTTAAAAAACCAACACACAATTCTTATGAAATTTGCAATGTTAGTGTGATATCTTCTCACAATATGTCAGCAAATAACATGTTACTCTTATAGCACTTCTGCTATCTGCCTACTTGTTCATTGGTATAAGTACGGTGTCCTTTCGCACTCTTTCGTATACTTTTAACAACATGTTGTTTTCCATACACAAAATAAGAGAGTGAAATGGTAAAAAAAAACTACATGAAAACTGTGTGAATCAGATAGTGGCTTGCTTTCTCGGGCTTGGCTGTTTTGCAGAGAATTAGATTGTTGAATGTTACAATTACAGTTTTGAAATTAGCGTCTGTTTCTGTTTTATTCTATTTAGGTACGTACATACAAATGTTTGTGTAAGCCTTCCGAAATATGTATGCAGAAAAAGAGAGAGATACTGCCTATATTCAAATTGGGATGATTGCACTTTTTATTTTATTTTTATATATTTTTTGTTATTGTTGTTTTGCATGCTGTACCACATTCAATTTTGTTTGTTACATACAGAAAGGATACAAGATATACGAAAACATTGAACGTATGTTTGTTGAATGAAACGGAAGTAAAAGGGATATTCACATAACACAAAAATGGTTAAAATATGTTTGATTAGCATTTTTATGGGATTTTCGTGTGACTATATCTCTTATGGCACATGCAAAATTCAAATGCCTAACAACTTTGGCTTACTCAGAGGTCAGATAAAAATGTGCGATCTTCAAGACCAAACCCATAAAATTTGCTATACGGTCAAGGTTTTACAACGTGTACTTATAAAAACACAGGAAGCACTTATTTAATGTGCATTGCAGTCATTTTTTTCACAAGTTATACGTGAACTTCAAATTCAATTGTTTCTTTTTAGATACATCCAAGATGTTTAATACATAGTGTTTCATATATCCGAAAAATTATAATCTCCTTAAATATTTCTTTTAATGTCCTCAGAATAAAATGATGAAATTTATATTGGTATAATCGATTTATTATGGACTAAACAAGTTTAATGCTCCTTCTTTGGGCTTTATTGGGTTATTAAATATGATGATTCTGAGATTTTCCAAAAACTTTTTAATAACATCTATACCAAATAACCCATTATCTTATCCAATTTTATTGCTTTTGATAAATATATTCGTACCTTTTATTAGTGCAATTAAATTTATGCTTTTATATTTAATGTGAATATTAAAATTAATAATGAAAGGAAAGGGACATAATCTATCAACAGTCTGCAAATACATTTATTTATGATAAGATTATTATTTTATTATTATAATTGATGGTGAGAAAAACGTGTTTATGAAGTTAGTATAAAGTCTCTATAAAGTGACACAGATGTTGCAATTTTCGATTGATAATCTCTAATATCGCGAATGTATCAATTTTTAGATGGACTGTATAGATAATGATGCAGAATAAAAAAAAACTTAAACAGAATAAAAAGGCGTCGAAATAAATGACAATGTCCTAGTTTTCCATCCTCTGAAGAAACAATTACTCCATTTATAATGAAAGAATAAAAAAATAAGAAACAATAATCTTTTGTTTTGTCTTTCCTGACATTTTTCTCTTAGCTCATTTTCAAGAAAAGATGGCAGAAAATGCCGGAAAAACAAAAATACAACATGTAGGTATAAACAAAAACGTAAATTCAAGCGTTTTTACCCTTGCTTTTAAACAAAAATATCAATGTTTTTTGAACAGACAGACACGTTAAAATTTGCTTTTTTTATTCAGCGAGAAAACACTGAAAATAAATATAAAGTATAAGGAAAGTAATAATGATAATAAAAAATACGAAGGCAATAAACGGACTTGCTTTATGTTGATTTTTTTAATTCCTTTCTTTTTCTTCCTTCTTTAATTCCAAAAAGCAAAAGAAAAAAAGTCTCTTATTTTTTTCGGTCTACAATGAAGAAAAAGAGTAATTCGAGCAAATAACAATGAAAGTCTTCCGACATCACGTGGCCTTTGGCAACCATTTATTTATCTTATTCATTCGCTGTATTTCTACCTACGTCAACTTCCTAAATCATAAAGCGAATAATAAATGTTATAAAAGTTTTGAACAATTGTTCTTACTATCATTCTCTTTTACTTTGCATGACCAATGCTCCTGTGAACAAGTAAAACGGATATCATCAGATGCCGAAAGAACAATAGATCAGTACATAAATTTTATCCAACAAAAGTGTGATATTTTAGTTCGACGAATATGACAAATTCTTGAAATATGAGCAACATTGTTCATTTCGCTGAAATATTTATTTTGGAATGAAATAGCGTTTCCAATGCAGATAAATTGACGACCTTATCATCGACGATGGATTTGACCGGAATATAATGCCGTCGTTAGTTCAATTGTTTGCTCGCATTTCAATGAGCACGATGTAATGATTATTATCGTTACATTTGAAAGTAAAGAAAAACTTTATGGAAAAAAAAGAAAAGAAAATAAAAGATGATTTTAAAATTCTTCATGGATGAGATCTTTTTGGACTTTTTATGAATACGTTGTGTTTTGCTATCCTTGACTGATATAGGTATCAAACGAATCACTGAGTTTGTAAATTGGAAGCAAATTACAATGAATGAATAGAAGATATATGGAAAAATATGGTATGTGAGGTACATAAAAATCATCTCTTATAGTCTTTTTCTTTGTTTTTTTTCCATCTTTGCTTTGTATATTCTCTTGTTTTCACCATACATATAATATCTACTACATGCTCTAAAAATTTTCAATAGAACTTTTATAAAAGTGAGGTAATTTCTTTATGATTATTTTTATTGTGATTTCTTGAATGCTCTTTTTACTTATGGAGACACAGAAAAAATAAATTTTTAAGTGTTTTTGTATCGTACTGCAATGCACTGACAGACCTGTTTCTATATTCAGAAAAGGTATTCAAATAAAAGTTACTCGTTGTTGTTTTTTTTTTTATTTTGCAATCAGGTCTATGCTTTGGTGCATCCCCTTTTTAAAGTTGGAATTCGTAAGGTATACATGAGTCGCGTATTTCAACGAGAATTTTTCTGTTTTTGCTGTAAAAAGTTTAAATGTTTCTTTTGATGATAAGAATCTTTGGACTATAAAATTTTTGTCACCACATTCCTCGTCTGCGTTTTATTTAACAACTTGTGTTATGACGATCGGAGTAGTTAAAAGACCAGTTGGGAAAAGTAATAACTATAAAACTTATGGATATAATACAAAGTAAAAAAGTAGGGAAAAATGAAAAAAACAGCAAGAAAAAAAATGAAACTGTTGGGTATAAACAACGAAGAATATACGTGGGTAAAATAAAACTTACTATTTTCGCGAAAAGAAATAAAACAGAAAAAAGTGTAAAAGCGGAAACAAGACGTTTAAAAGCTTTTTTTCTTCATTTCCGCAGAAGCTTTTTTTATAATTAAGACAATATCAACGAAAAACGGAGGGTAGGTAGAAGAAAAGTTTCAATTCTTTTAAAGAAACATTTTGAATCAGTATACTGTAGTAAAATAGAGTGCAGCCATACTGTGAATACGTATAAAAATTAATTAAAAATTGTCTGCTTTTCACATAAATTAGATGTTGCTACATTAAATATTATTGTCGTCGAACTGAATAGGAAGGAACATGTTAAAGTAAAATGAAGATTTTGGTAAATAAAATTTAGCTAAATTTATCTGATTGCACGTTTCTTTCACGATGTAATAAATCAGTCAAATTTGTATGTGTTGTACGTTGATCAGCCTAATAATAAATTTTCCAATACTTACCAACTCAATATTGGACAGCAATCAGTGCCAAAATAGTTTGAATGCAAATAGTTTTATGGCAACAGCATGCATTTTCTTTCTCACACAAATATCGTATTTGCTTCTACCCACGTATTGTGCAGCAACGGTAAAGGAGAGATGGTAATCAACTTTATATTAAAGTGAGTCGGAAAAAAACTTTTTAAATTAAAACAATACGAAGATGATGCACATTCGAGGACAACAGAAACTCAGACTACAAGAGAGAAAAAAAAAATAATAAAATAATCATGAAGTACATATTGAAAAACTTTTTATTTCTTATATTTTATCATATTTGAAAGACAACTAGGTGCTGATTATTTTTCTTATACTGTGAAGCTTTTCGACAAAAACAAAAAAATAGAGGTCCAACTAACAGCAGTTTTCAATTTTATTTGCATATATATGATGTTGACATTGCTAATGATATTATACTCTCAACAGTCTGATAGTCTATTGACAGAACATACATTTACCTTTTTCCCATCTTATTTTTCTCAAAATACACTTAATATCGTAGTTCGTTGATCGAAAGAACAATATGCGAAACCGAGAGTATGCATTTACATGACACGAACACAAAACATGACTATGGCAAAAGGTGTGTAAAGTTAAAAGCTTTTCATTCAACTTTCTTCTGCCAAACACTATATTTATACCTTTGCTGTTGTATTAGAATCTGCGCGCCGGCATGTGTAAATGCTGTACGTTAAATCAAAAAATAATTTCTTTAATTTTTGCCCTATCCTTGCACAACGTGTGCAAGACAATTTTCCAGTCGGAATATCCATTCATTCATCCGACGAAGTATGAATTTATAGCTGAGAAGAGTTCACGCAGGTATCAATTGGAATGTTATCCTTTTGTTATGCACTTACAGTTACTACCGCAGTCGGTTTTTTGTCGTGAAGGCATGCGCAATATATCATTGGAAATGTAATTCAGCGAATACGAGTTCTTTGAAAGATGCTCACGAATTTCAGCTTTGATTTTAGTTCTATGATGAATATTAAAATACTTCTTGTGAAGGATTATGAATGTCAAAAATTTTTGAACTTTTGTTAAAATTTTGAAAATTGAGGCAGTATTCAATGTTACTTTTTGTTGCTGTATTTGGCACTCTTAATTACGAAGACAAAACTAAATTTTACACATCTTCTTATTCGCAAACATCCCCGACAGCATAACATAATGCCGAATCTCGTAGCTACGCATCATCCAGAGAATAAACACATAATATCTGTGTAGGCATGTGTTTAGGAATGTGATCTCATACACGAGCAGTATCCCTGATTTTGGGCAACATTTGGAGAGTTCATTCCACGTCTAGTCGTGTTTTGAAACGGTACGCAAATAAAATTTATGCCGAATATAACAATTGATCGGGATATTTCATGTGTTGAATAATAATAACAATAATATAAATATATAAAAAAAAAACAAATATTATTAAAGGAATAAAGTAGAAAAAATATTTTATAGTACATAAAAAATTATGATATGAATGTAAATTGATATTATTTGGTGAAAGTGTCAAGAAAAGGCAAAATATCATAAATCATTTCGTTTGTGAACGCAAAAATAAAATAATTGAACAAAAATAACGAAAACGTGAAAGTGAAAAAATAAATGAAAAATGCCAATACTGTGAAAAATGTATTGAGAATAAACCTACAAATAACATCAAGCAACAATTTTGATAAAGAAATCTTTTATGTAATGATAAATTTATATGTTTTCTATCCATAATGTTTTCTTCGTAATAGATTTACCAAATACATGAAACATCTTTGGGAATTTCACTTCAATATTCTTCTTATTTACTCGCCTAAAATTCTTTAAATACCGCGATGGCAGTGAGTAATCATTACATATAGAGAAGCTTGTTATTGTAAAACTTAGTCTCGTGGAATAATGATCATCCTTTGGGTTTGTTGTTTTTTCTGTGTTATGTGAGAAAATACAGAATAAATGAACAGAGTAGAATAATTTTCTTCGTCATCATGTCTGCTTGATTAACGCTTTTCGATTGTGTGCATGATCATGGAAATAATCAAATAAATCATTAATTTTTGGTAAGGTTTATTTTTTGTCTCCATTGAACCGCTTTTGGCATGAAATAAACTAAAAAAATTACGTCTTATAAAACATAAAAGAGATGTCATTAATATGTCTCATAATATATCAAATCTGACAATGATGCAAACTTGTCCTTTGTGACAGTACGTTTTCATACGAAAGCCATAAATTCATTGTTTTCAACATATTTAAGCTTATTTAAGTCTCTCATTTTTTAATTTTTTTTCTCATTTTTGCTTTCTAAATAATTAACAATTTAGTTCATTTTTATAATTTTTAAACCAAAAATGTATGATTTTTCGAATTTTATCATTTATTATAATACTCGAGCTTTGTATTAAATTGATCTAAACGCTTTTCTTGTATTTCATTTGATTTTCGTTAGAAGGCATTTTGTCACTTCTACCGCAATATTTCTCCTTTTTCACTAAAAAGAAATAAAGAATAATTGATTAGAAAAAAGACAAACAATCGACCTGACCGATCGTTGCTCTCTTTATTTCATTGTGTGAATTGAAGAAGGTTAGAATAAATACAAGGAAAAACAATATTCCAACTTAAAAAAGAGTCACAAGAATGAAAAAAAATGTTTACTCGCTTGTAAATAATTAAAATTTGATGTATTATATGTTTCGGGCGTTAGCTTTGCTCTTTTTCAAGAAATGAGGGAAAATTCAATTGTTCACGACGATTATAAATTACACGCGTGCACGGTCTGTTACTCAAGAAAACAAAAAAAGAAATGTTGAAGCGACAATAAAATCCATATGTGTATAAGCAAAAAAAAAAAACTTTTTGCCTCTTTTTCCAAATTATTGCGGTTTGTTTTTAAGAAGAAATGAAGTCGTCGTAAAATCTGTTTATTTACTTATTTCGTATAATTGAAGCTGATTTTCAATGTGAAAGAAAATAAATAAAATAAATTAAAAAGAAACATTAATTTCTTAATGTGCCTTTATTTCCCTTTTTCACAGAATCCTTTTAAACAAATCACTTCAAAGATATGCGTTTCATTACTCTAAAAATTTAAGAAAAAATCGCTTTTATAGAAAAATAAAATTTTATTGAAAAACAAAAAGGAATTAAAGATTTAGTGTTAAAATGTATAAAAAACGTAAACGTGCTCAATAAACATATCAAGTAGAAAGAAAATGCAAATAATAATATAAATAACTCGAAAACATCTGGAAGAAAATATAAATGAATTTTGTGATTAATTAAAATTGCTTGTTTCATTTTTTTTTCAATTGAATTTTGAAATTGAAGTACAGAAAATTACGTGATAACTTGGATCTAAATAAATATAGTGATTCTTTTCAATACGAAATAGGTATAAGAAAATTAAATACGACGTGTATGTGACTTTGAATTGAAATAATATAATTATTTGATTGAACTGAATTCGCTGTAAGGCTTCCCAAACACATTTAACTTCATTTTGCAATTAACCGTTCTTTTTCATGTTCTTCTTGTAATAAAAAACGACCGCAAGTTTGTGAGGCAATTATTTTCATTTTTTTACTTGATCATCATCATCAATCCAAAGTTATCCCATCAAAAGCAGCCAATCATTTATTTTTATTAAGTTGGAAATTTTCTATATACCTTTGGATTTGATTTCAGAGACGTTCATTTTTTTATCAAGATTAAATGCGTTGTCCCAGACTACACATGTTCGCCCACACAATCGAAAAATCCTTGAACAGGCAGGTGATGGTAAAACGATAATGTGAATCATTTATATTTCATAGAATAGAAAAGAGAAATGAGCTAAGCAAAAATAATAATAATAAAAAGTGAATCTTACAAGTGCGAACAAGTATTGAATATTAAATACAGTTTAAAACCATACATGTAGCAAAATAATACAAAAAAAAAAATACGAAACGCGATGGAAACTCCGATGAACAAATGATTCAACAAAATTGAAGGAACAGTGCAGAGCAACGGAAGAACGGAAAATTTTTAACTGCTATTAAATTGTCGATTCAATAAATTACAAAAAGATTAGTCTCGCAAAAAACATTACTTGTCCTAACAACAACAAAAATTTCTTGTGTACTTGTATTTAGTGAATTACAGCGAAATTTTCAAAAGAACGAACGCAAAAACGAAAAAAAAATACTAATATAAAGAAAGTGAAAAAGAGAGGATCTCATTAAATACATGAATCAATTGAATCGATTTTATTTTTCCTTCTGAATAAGTTGAGCAAATTCGAACAAATTCCATTCTCTCTTTGAATGTTTGCGTATAAGCAGAACATTAGTATGCCAAAGCAAATCCATTATCAAATAAATTGAATTGAGTTCATTATATTGTATTACAAGCGACTATGGCGACGACAAAGTACTGATTTGAAATTGAAACTAATGAATAAAAAAATAAAAAGGTGACTTAAAGGTGAAAAGTGCACGGAACTCCATTATCATCGTTTTGTTGTAAAAAAGAAAAAAAAATAAGAAAAGAGACTGATCGAAAAAACAATTTTTTCTCTATTCACGAAATATAACGAGAAAAAATAATAGTGAAACAGTGAAATAATGATTCGTGAAACTGGCGACAAATAAACAACATCGACTAATCTTTGAGCTTTGTCCTTGTTAGCGAAGTCATATGTGATTGAATATTGCGTCATGTAATGTGTCACGAAAATATCGTGCTTTTCATTTGTATACGAAAATGTGGTAGAAGATAAAAAAAAAGTATCAAAAAATAGTGAACAACGAAATCACGTAACGACAAGCGGAACAAAAAGGAACAACGATAAGCATTTTGTAAGAGACGATGGGCGCTCATAAAAATAGACTTCTTCTTAAAATAGGATTATATTTTATAATTTTATTTCATAAAGTCAAAGGTAAGCAATATGGATGTGAATTACATACTTATGTATGTCATATCATACAAATCGCTATAAATATTTTGTTAAATATTTGTAATCTATGTCATTTATTTTGTTGCTAAAGACATGCTGTAATCAAAAGAGATATGGCGGAAAGAGTCGGAATTAACGACAACGATGACAGTGACACATGTTATTTGTCAATGGACTCTTATATTATCCATTGTTATATTTCGATATTTTTTTGGCTAAATATATTATATATCCACATAATTGACTTCAGAATATAGATAGCATATCCATGAGCAACATATTTATTCCATAAATTTCGTTTATGGAATCAATTTTCGTGAATACATTCGACACACAGAATATAATTAATTATTTTCAGTAATCACATTACCGGTGTTCTTCCTTTATAAAACCATAAATGAGTTAAATAACAAAAGTCCATGTGTTATGTTGTGACTTTCATATCGCATATTTTTGTCAGTGAAATCATGTAATTTTTTATTCCTTCCGTTTTTATTATATGTTGCTTTGATTACGATTCTTTTTCTTACAAAACACATCAATTTTATCAGATGAAAAAAGACAATAAAGAAGAAAAAGCAATATATATGTGCTTTTTTGTTAAATAACACGAACATTAAAGGTGTCGTCACCTGTGTTAGAAAAAAAAAGAAAATTAAATTGTTGTATCATCAAAAATGTCAATATGTCAAAAACAAATATATTTGATAACGCAATTCAGTTCGGGTTGTGAGCTTTAAATCTGAATTTTTACGACATGCTTTACGTTCCTCTCTTTTTATGGCTACATGTAATTTTAAATATTGTTATAACAAAGCTTAACTACGAGATCAGCAACGACAAACCGTATTAAATATAATAGCAATAATAATGATTGTATTAATGCAATAAATGTTTTATTACTTTACATATAAATATTAAATACAGCCAAAAATATTTTTTTGATTCTTTTTCAGTGACATTAAATACGTCTGTGACAAGCACAATATCGCCAGCATCATTACAACCATACTTTGATTTTAATGTTCAGAGAAATATTACAGTGACTGTTGGACAAACTGGTTTCCTGAATTGCCGTGTTGAAAGACTTGGCGATAAAGATGTAAGTAACGCATTTTTTGCGCCCTTTAAATAAAATTGTAATAAAATAACAGTTTTATGGTAGTTGAAATGTATTTTTTCTACTTTGCAATTTTATTCTGTTTGTGTGTTTCTTTATCATCATCATCATGAAGTTGAGATACAACAGGAAAAGTATCTCTTTGATTTCTTTTCGTTTTGCTACAAACAACTTTTCATAATATTGTTCAAATAACTGTAAGTGCTTTTGTTTAAATATCTCAAGCAACATTCAAAATTGGATAAATATAAAATATCACAGTAGAGGAGTATTTAAATAAAATAAAAAAAAATTGTTGGAGAAATATTTTATCATTAGTTATTCAAATTTAGTTTAATTTAATAAAACTTTGGGTAAAAAAATAACTTTTAAAAATATCCATAATAAATTACTTAATTTAAGACTATTGTCATAATTTAGCAATTTAATTGATTGCTGAACAACGTTCTAAATATAAAAGGTTTCTTTTTACGACTTCCATATTTTTTTAAAAAATTACATGGATAAACGAGAAAAATAGTAAATAAATTGAAAATTCTTTCAATTTTCCATCAAAATAAAAAAAAATCATATTTTCGCAATCTTTTTATGTATTCGTGCCTGTTTTTGGAAAGTAGACGTGAACAAGATCACGATGAATGAAATATAAAAATGCCAAGAATTGTTACAATATAAAAGCAAAAAGACAGTGTTTTAAAGTTACTCACATTTTTTTTATAATTTTTTTTCCTTATATTAAAAGCGAGACCGATATCCTATTTATTATCAGCATATAAAACGAACAAAAAGAAACTATTACATCAAGCTTATGTTTTTTATTCTACTTGTTTTGTTCTTCTTTGTCTGTTTTGCTTGTATAAATGCGCTCCAATTAAAAACTTTGATCCTTTCTACTTTTGTGCCGACAACATTCTGCAACAAGAAAGAAATAAAGAAAGTTTTAGTCGAATATTCCATAAATGGATTTAAACAACGTGCTTGCTCACTATATTCTATATTTTTCTTTTGAATTCTTTCTTCGTCTCTTGTGCAAAATAAAGAACGCAAGTATTTTTTTTTTATAAGAGATGAAATATTTATTTGTGGCATGCGGCGTGGAGTGGGTTAAAATAATTTTTTTTACGACTAAATGAAATTTGACGTGATGCAATTAACCAACAAGAACTTTTTTCGCGCAACTTTTGTTTTAAAAAAGAGCAATACCGTTTTTTTGACAGTACATTTTGTTGGAAAACTTATAGAAAATTTTTAGATCCTATCAAATCTGACATCCATTGAATATTATAACCCATTGCTAATAATACTATGGAAAGAACACAGACAACAAGGATCATTTACGAACAGAAATAGGTCACAGTTATCTTTTCTCTTTCAACATGAAGATGAACAAGAATAATGGAAAGTTCGAGACGAGTTGAAATATAATATAAAACTTTTTTTTTTGCTTTTCCATACACATACTTTTTACATTGAAGTGATAATCAATGTATCAAAACGTGGTTAATATGCTTATTTGTAATAATTGATGTTTTTTATTCGATTGTAATACTGATTTAAGTTTAAAGATAAGTTACATGAAGGCGTAAAAGGGTGACAATAACATACCGTTCTTTTGTTTGAACTTTGTTAAAGCAAGTATCAGCAAAACATTTAATTAAGGACATTGCTTAAAAAGAAATTTTAATGATTTTAATAAAGCATAGGTCTATACAGTTGCGGATTAACTGAAAATTGGGCCTAAGGCTATTCGGCTTTTTCAACAATTTAAGGGCCTATTTCGAAGAATTTTGTTCTACAAGAAGCTCTGGGCCTAAGGCTTCAGCCTTATCAGCCTAAGGGTAAATCCGCCACTGGGTCTATATAATGTAATACATGTTCTGCTTTCTGAAAATATAAAGCGATTAGAAATGGAGGTGTCTGGTCATTTTTGTCTTTTTGTTACATATTTCTTGTTCTAATCCTTCAATATCTCACTACTACAGCCATTCAACTAAGATTACTTTCAGTTCAATAGTTAAATCGAATTAATTTGATCAAAGAGACTCATTAAATTTTCATGAATAGATCGATAAATACAAAAGAACGATGCATGAGTGAGTGACTTACGATTACAGACTGAATTTCTCATTGAACATTAAAAAACAAAAAAAAATTTACATTGTATCAACAAACAAATAGAATGAATGGCGAGGTGAAATGATAGTCCCTTGATTTTTAACTTGCTTCAATAATGTTAGGTCGACCTATTCAAAAATCGAAGTAAAATCATTCCTGAGACAAATCCGTTTTATTTAGACGATACAATGAAGTCTCATTTCATTGGATACGGAGATTTATGGCATTCCCGGCATATCTATTCACCTTTTTATATTCGGGAAGAGTGTGTCAACTAAAGCAAACAACTTTTGTAAAAATATGCTCTTTTCATAGCTTTACAACATACGCCTTATTCAAACTGTGTGCATTCAAAAGTGGCATTTCTGTGAGAGCAAGAGGAGAATCAAGATATTATCAGAATAAAAATTCTTTTCACTCCATTTCACGTCATACTTTTTTGTCGCCTTACTCGTATAATATACCGGTTTTTCGATTTGTGCAAAAATGTTATTTTGTGTTAAAAAATGGACAAAAAAGCAGATCTCTCTTTAATTTAAAACAGTTTATGACAGACGAAGAAAATTTACTTGGCACGTTCGCTATTAGTCTTTCGGGTAAAAGATTAAAAATAAAACTTTATTGTACAATCATGCCGATGCTATGTTTGAACTTTCTTTTTTCTGTCAAAGGCTTATGTATAAAGCAGATCCGATTTAATAAAGCAAAGAGGGTGAAAATCATCCATCATATATAGTCGTCGTCTTGCTGTTTGCTCAACTTACTTCATGCACTTGTTTTCAGTCGAATCAGAGAGAAAAGCGAAATTTTATGATTTCAAGTTGGTGTAGAACATGACATGATGATGGTTTTTTGAACATAGAAAGTTTGTTTGTGAAATTCTCTTGATATTGGAATGTGTGTGTTGTGAGTTCTTGATAACCAAACCATTTTATAATTGCAGGATGTTATATACTGTTCTTGACATGAGATGAGAATCTAGATATTGTTCTTTTCAAGACTCAAAATTCCGTTTAACGATAAGAAACATTTTTTCGGTAACCAAATATTTTCTCGCGTTTGTTTAAAAAAAAACATTGAAACTTTAAGAGCTTGAAATAAAATGAAAAATAATAATGTATGATAACAATTCAGTTGTTTTGAGATATTGTTGGTTTTTACATTGTATTATTATGAATATTTTCTATGAAATAATAAATATTTATATTTGAGTTGATAAATAAATATAACTCAAAAATATGCGAACCGTCAACAAGCTTAAATTAGTTTAACGTAAGTATAAAATGAATAGAGACGTTAAAGTATATTTTAAATAAATATTTCTACTTACTTTATCTTGTTTGAATTAGAAATAGAGGCCTTTATTTTCTCGCCATTTGATTGACGATCTCTTTATATCTCTTTACACGTTGAAATTACGCTTAAACGACTTTTAATATAAATGAAAGTTTCGCTGTCTATGAACATACATGAGCGCATTGAAATATTTTTCTTATATAAAACGTGGCATAATTTAACCTTTATTTCTAACGATTCTAAAATAATACAACTCACTTTATAACCCTTTTTAATTGACATTCATTTTGACATGTGCGTGCGTTGAGGTTATCTCATCCTACATCACCCATAAATTATGTTTTCCAAAAGTATTTCTTTATGTTTATTGGAGCGCCTATAATAAAACAACTTTGCTTCAATTTAGATTTGATTGATCAGTACACAACTCCTTCTGCGTACTTTTACAAAAACAAAACAACAAACAAAAAGTGCTGTAAAATCATTTTGAGCTTGCTGCCATTCTATACTAAAAGTTTATCGCACAAAAGGAAGACTGGAAAGGAACATAAAATCCATGTTATTGGGATTGCAATACTGTGTGATTCGTTTTTTTTATACGGTTATTTTTCAAAGTTAAACAAAAGATGAAAATGTGTTTACATTAGCACATATTCTTTACACATAAAGCTGTATTAAACAACTTTCAAGAAAATCTATGAATAATATCTGCTTTCAAAGTCCTGAATAGTAAAATAAAACATTAAAAAACATTTCGACTTGGAAAATTGACTAAGTAGTATTTTTAATTCGCGCCAAATGTTATTGATACATATAAAAACAAAGGTCCAAATATAGTTGCGAGCTTATCAAATTAATTTTTATGACAAAAAATTTATCGAATTTGAATTTGTTATTCAAATAAAAACAGTTTTGTGTCCTCTACCTTTTCAATGATACAAAAAAGGGAGGATAGAATAAATGATTTAATAGAATAAAAGAAAGGAAAAATTGTTTTAATTCTTTTAAGGTGTTTCGCATAGATTAAAAATTAAAAGAGCTCTACGTCAAAGTGTACGGCATAAAAAGTTACCCACTGTTTTCCTTTTTTCTCGAGATTGGTAAACAATTTGTATACCTCTGATACACATCTTTTATTTCCTTCATTATGCGACACGGCACATTTCTCTTTATTATTTCAATTAAACAGTGCCGGATTTAACGTATGCGCAAAAATGAGGCAAAGTTTGTCAACACGACGCTGCATGGATACACGAAGATTGAATTTAGGTTGTTCAACCATTTTCCCTCGCATCTCATATTTTCATCGAGTATTTCGACTTCACCTCACAACTCAAGTGTTTGCGCTTTGCAAACTGCCTTCATCTGGAGAATATACCTACATTACGGTTTTTTGTTCGTTCGTGTCGTTTATAAAATTTTATTAATTATATTTTACGATGTTTTTCTCGTTTTTCCCTATTTTTCACACACATACCTTAATATTCTATCACCATTTTTAATTAATATGAACCACGTCAATATTTTTTTTATTACATTATTTTTTCACGCTGATTGTGATGTCGATCCCATATCGTGCTTCAAAATCGTCGTAGGTAATAAATAAAATTGAAGCAATTGTGCACCCCGTGCGTTCGAAAAACGACCTGGAAAGAATTTCGTCGTTGCAAGAGAGTATTTTTACCCATAATGAACGACAACATGCGGCGTGTTTGATATTAATGTGCTTCGCGCACTAGTTGAGCTTCAATTTTGCCGACGTCGACGGCGCGCGGTATTCATAATGTGATGGCAATAAATTTCGAGAGTAAACTAATATCTGTCGTTACGTCTTTCTTTCGTTTTCTTTTCTTTTTTCGAGAATACAACTGCTAAAATAAAAAATAATAAATTTTTATCATTTTTCTTCTTGATCACTTGTGGTTTTCATCGTTTCAATATTTTATTCCTCGAGCAGTGTTTCTGTTGATTAAAGTTCAAGTTCCATCATAATTTACTTTTTTTAGTTAAATCTTCTTGTGTATGCAAAGCATTTTAATTAATGAATTGGAAAATGAGTATGAAAAATTAATTATTTTATAACGTGAAAAGCGTAACGTTACACAAACACGAGTAAATAGGAGTAAAAAAATATCCAGAGACACCATAACATCAATGACAGACTCTCCTCTGACAATATTAATGATAAGTGAAGAGTGTCAAATGACCATATTTTGATATAAAATATAGGTATATAAAAGTTCCAATACCGCATTGTAAAGCTTCTCGTGTGTCTACCACGCGCGTTATATATGTTGTTAAGTACACTATTTTTGTTGTCATTTAAAATTAATTTTCCAATGCTCGCTATTTTGCATTCAATTTTCCAATCTGTATATGATGGTACTATTGTCAGAGAAAGAGAAAAGTGGAAAAAGCGACAACCGAAGAGGAAAATTAATTTAAAAATAAATGTATTTTTATAGCAACCAACAGTAGACAGGCGTTTCGTTTTTTCAGCTGATGCCTTCAATAAAATGTAAAATAACAATAATAATAATAAAGAAAGCCGCACACGAACTCTGTTTTCTACCCGCTCTATTCACGCTGACGGCTCTTATGGGTATGGTGAATTTCTCTTAATTTTGAAAATTACAACGGAGACGACAAGCAAAGAGTGTGTAGCTGCTCATACGGGCTTCCAACAATTAAATGTCTTTTGTTAGGTCATTTACTGAAATTGTTACGCACATTGTAATGAGCCATTTGGTGTCGCTCGTGTTTAAAATGAAAAATTTATGAAGCAGAGGAAATGTGAATATAATGTTTTTCGTAGTTTTATGCGAAATATAGGCAGGAATGCTTTTAGTTGCGCATTATAAAAGAGTTGAAAATAAATTTATTTTTCTCTTATCATTTGGAAAAGGCTCAAAGTCTTTCATTTTCCTAACTACTCGCAACAAAAGTACATACTTAGATTAAGATCAGTCTTTGACAGCATGTTAAATATTCATTAGGGAGTGGTAATGCTTGTTTTAATCATTTTAATGCTAAAAGTATGGCTATTTAAACATTAAATAAAACAGATGTTGAATAAATCCTTGAAATTAAGGACACAATCAATGATTATACTATCCGTGAAAACCATTATTTAAAAATATATAATTATAATCATTTAATTCCCATTCACGCGAAGCTAACAACAGCGTTCTCACAGCATGAAAGCAAAACACACCTCAGAGCAAATTTCGTATTATCACTATTTTTCCATGATAAGCTTTTATTATTCTTTCGTACCTATCTTATAAAAGTATAATAGTATATAATCTAAAACAATAAATTCAAATAATTTCACACCCAATCACGCCTCAGATCATATGTTTATTTCATATCAAACGCATACAGAAGTGTGCTGTGAAGCAGCTTCAGGTGAAATTTATTTCTTCTCATTTGTATGGGAAAGTAGAATACATATTTAATGATGAAACAGCTAAGTGTGCGGGCAAATAGTTAAAATTTGCTGCATAATCTCCTTTTTGAATAACGACATTGTTATTAGGCGTTGTTGAATAAAAGGATCAAACTGTTCATTTTAACTCAGCAATTGGAAAAAGTCCAATAAAATTAGACAAAATGGGACGAGGTGAAAATGAATGTAGGTACGAATGATTACTTGAAAACCAGTTATCATATCTGATGAAATCTTTAATTTTTTTTTCGAAATAAATCACTTTATGACCTTGTATGCGGTAACTACGTGCTCTTCATTAGCAATTAAGATACTGCAGTTCAACAGAACACCCTAATCTTCGCTTTTCAGTCATTTTCTCTTTTTTTATCAAAGTCCAAATAAGCCACATGCTTGTTAAAACGTGATTTTCATTTAAAATTTAATTACTATTTTATGAGTCAAACAGAAGTACGGAGTTGCATGCTTTGGTCATTTTAAGAATAAAGCGTGCTTTTTAATTTCAGCATTAGCTTTATTATGATTATTATTTTATTTCGTTCACTCAAATGCAACTCTTTTTCTCTCAGTATTTCATAAAATTTTTTATCGTTGCTTAAACTTATTCATACATGTTGTAGAAACAAAAAAAAAGCATAAAAATGATAAAAATTTTTATTGACTAATTAAGTTATGTTTGAATAGCATAGCCTTGTTCCAATAAAATGGCACTATACGGTAGTAATTGGATAAAGCGAGCGCACATTCGAGTGTCATGTCAGTCTGATGATGAATAAAACACAACAAGAACAATATAATATAATATTTAATGAAAGTTGCTACAAGTGCACGTAGGCTCGATTTAATTGAAAACTTTTTTGTACAGGAATTTTCATTGTGAGAATGGACCAAACAATAAAAAAGGCTTGTGTCGACTGCAAATTTTTTTGTTGCATAAAATTTTCGCCTAAAATATTTTAGACTAATGAAAAAATGCTTTTTATGGGGAGTTAATAAAAGTTTTATAAATGAAGGCAAAATATTTGATACTCTTTTTTATTTATATTTGCATTTAATAATTAATGAAAGTAATGAAATTTGGGAGTTTTATGTATTGAAGAAAAAATTTGAAATATGAAATCGATCCGTAAAATTCCCGGAAGTTATTTATGTATGCAATATAAAAATATGTATGTACCTATAACTAAAGAAAAACTCATTTTTTTTCAAATGAAGTAGGCTTAACAAATATAACAATGATTTAAGGCAGAAAATGAAAATAAATCTGCTCGAATAATTTTGATGAAATAATAAGGATAACGCTCAAATCCACACTTCACTCTGTTATTTGCAGGCTAAACAAAATGAAATGAATAAAATATAGAATAAAGTGTAAGAAAACAACAGTGCCCGTATCCATTTAGTGGATCAGTGAAGATGAAAAAAGACTCGTATATAAAAAGATTATATATAAAAAAAAAATGAAGAGTACATAAAGAAGATAGAACTTTGATGCTCTTAATCATTATTCAGAAAAAAGACATTTTAAACGATGAGTATTCGCTGATTAATAAGAAATTTATTTGTAAAATTAACTTTCTATTAAATGTATCAAGTTCAAATATTACGACAAATCACATAAATTACATATGTGGGTCATTCCATTCTAAACGGAGACGAAATCACAAAGTATATTTTTTCAAAATGGGTACTAGATGTCCATCTTTATCATGCAAAAATAAGAACTTTTATTTTAACGCTTCCAAAAGATGTTTCAAATGTCATAACATTGAATCGTGTTAAAAATAAAAAAAAAATCTGCTTTTTTCTCGGCATAAGTGACTCGTGACTCGGCATAAGAGTTCACTCAAGAGTCATTATTTAAATTAAAAAAGTGACGAACAAAACAATTTTTAAATAATGAATGTTAGCATCACTGAAACTTGAAGAACGATCAAACGAGGGCAATTTAACCGACAAACAACAGCTTGAAATAGCCAATAATTTTATTTTAAAAAATGCGTTTTAACACAAGACTTGCCCTGATTGTTCTTCATTCCGCTTTTTCTATTTGAAAATAGGGTATACAGATGAAAAAATGAAAATAGACGTATTTGTTCAGGCTTCTAGCTATTATTTAAAAATCTCTTCTTCGAAACTACTACATAAACGAATGTCATACAATACATGGCTTTGTTGCTCCTTCTTGTACGTTAGCTAGATGTTTTTTGAAAATGGACAAAACTTTTTGTCTTTCACTCTTACTTGATTTTTTTTACATTTTTGCATATTTAGGCAGGCAGAAGTGTGATAGAAAAGAAATTGGCAATAATTGTTTAACATCACATAAACCAAAAAATAAGATAGAGAGGAGCAAGAGAAAAGTTGTTCTGTCTTTTCACCATGAAATTCGAAGGTAAATTTCATTCAGCTGGAAGCTGTATAAATGTTAATAGTAAAACAAAATATGTGTGCGACGTTGAGTGTCGTCATGAAGGGAAGCAAAAACAAGAAAGCAGAATTCAGTATACAAAAGATTAAATAACACAACTTTTCAAATAACAAGTTTTTGGTTGGGGTATTAGATTCGTTTTTGAATTTTGTTCTTTTGTGTTGTATTCTCTTTTTATTTAGTAATGCGTGTGTTAGTTCTTTTTTGTGGTTGAAATATGAGAAGAACGAAAAAAAAAATAGGTTTCAGAATCCAATTTCAGATGATAATTTTGTGCGGTTGTTGGTCCTGATTTCTTTCCTTTGCTTCATTCGTCAATTTTGTCGGAACAAAGTGACAATTCATGCATGCGTTTTATTTTGTTCGTTGAGTATTTTTTTGAATTTGTTCCTCACGAACCAACTCATAATTTACGAGTCATCTTTTTAATACTGCTAACAAAACTGTGCTCAGTTGTTAAATAAAAGTGCATTTGAAAATGATGAGTTTCGTATTTTTACGTTGTTTTATATGTTTTTATTTATGGAATTTGTATCATTTGTCTTTTGTTCGTGTTGTGCTTTTTCTAACAAAACCATAACCACGAGTACCGCTAAAATAAAAAAAAAGTCTAATTTGATGCACGTTCGCATAAAAATAGAGAAATATTTTAATGTCCACGAGGAAAAACAGACAATTTCCCTGTGGGTCATGAACTCAATTTCTAAAAAACATTTGCTTGTTTGCAGTTTAATTACGAGACTGTGGGTTTGTTTTGAAACGCCATTTTGAAATGAAATTCATTCACGTTCAGACTTCGCGGCATCTTCTCAATTTTGTATATGTAGGTATGTTTATCATTATTTTATGAGCATGCAAAATAAATTTTTGCATTGGTCAAGAATTTCGCAGAATAATTATTTGTCGTTACAACATTGTAACTCAAAGGTAAATGTGAATTTCTCTCTGCTGTTTATTTTTGAAAATAAACAAACAGCACATTTAGTACCTACAATTTTTATATATGTTAAAAGGTACTCTTTTGGGTTTTTAAAACGCTCGTAGATTTATTCTTTGAGTCTATATTATATTATGAAAAATTATATTTATATTATATGAAAAAAAAGTTAATAGGATAGTTTAAGCGAATGTTTTAAAACGTTAATATCTACATTTTTCCTTCTGCTTAATAAAGAAAGTTGACATGAAAACATTTATGACAAGTTAATAGCGCTTATTAAATATGATATAATCAAGGGAGCACTTGGTTTATTTTTGGTCAACAAGTCAAAACATCATTCATCTAACCTTTCTTGGTTTATATGAGCAGCACGCATGAACGATGATTTATGTGTTGAGAAAGTCGTCGCATAACTAAGACAGAACACTTCAATGGGAAGTGAACAGTTTTAATTAATTATTGCATGAGCCATACATTTTACATGCTAACCCATAATTTTTTCATGTCAATTTTTAGTGCAAATTTTTTTTTTGAAAATGTCAACTCACATGCACTGTCACATTGATGGACACTATTCATTCAACTAAACTACAGCGGGAGAAAAAACAAGAGTGTGTTCATTATTTTTCATCTATTCTATTCTCATAAAAACAGTGTCCTTCGTTGTGTTGTTTATTGTGAAGACCACAAACATTGTGCGAGTTGATATACACTTTTGATATTGTGTAAGACCAGAACATGTCGCTCTCTCACAAAAAATAACCAATAATATTCACTCAGTTGATTTATTACAATAATACATAACTTTGGCGGTGAATGAATGGCGTCGCAAGTATTTTTTATTACTTTTGTCATTTGATAGTTCAGGGCTTTATGTGAAGTGGCTTTACGTGTGTACATTTATTTTGAGAACAAAATGTTCGAGCGAAAAATTCATTTCAACATTAAGTTAAAATACTTTTTTTTAATTTCAACTAATTTTGTAAAGAATTCATAAACTTCTTGGTTTAGAGATTTTCAGAGAATGAAGTAATAATTCTCAAAACGTGAAATTGTTGTTCTAATTAATTTTTTAGTTTTGCTATGTGTGTTAGTTTGTCCATTATGGAATGTATCTTTAATATATTTGGGAGATGTATGAAAATTTTCACAGAAAAACTGACTCACCTCCATGCATAATAACCAAAAATAACCATTTTTGTGGAATGTGCGTTGCCTGTTAGTCGAAAAATAAAATGCATGCTATGCATACTTGAGAGCGCTAATAAAAGATGTATGACAAAAAAAATAGTAGTAGGTACTCGTAGCTTTTATATATTTTTCATTAAACCATTTTTTCATTCTCACTGAAAAAAACTGAAATGAAAATTGCATGAACACGGCGCAAAAAGAAACATATGCGAGTGAGAAAAAAATACTCACAACAAACACATCATATTTTATTCAAAGCATCATATTTTTATTAGCTTTTGTTATACATATATATTTTTCACTTTAATTCAACTGTAAAAGGTTTACCAACTACTCGCTAGACTGACTGCGCAAACATTTTGTTAAAGGATGGATAAATAGAAAGAAAATCTCTTCTTATACGTTTTCATAAAATATACAATGATACATGTTTTCTTTCTGTAAGATGGTATGACATAAATTTTCATTACTTTAACATTTTCACATTTTGAGCGGGATCTATCAAAGTTTTTCCCCAATAGAAAAACAGATAGTATATTGTCAATAAATGGAGGCGCCTTATATTTTTAAAAATTATTGATAAAATAGAAATATAAAATCAAATCATTTTTCATCAATTGAACAAATTTCTATGTTTCACCAACTCAATCAATTTATTGCCACAAAACATGTTTTATAGAAATGTAAGCTTGTTAAATTTTAATTTTCCAAAACCTCAATGAAACAAAATAACTTTGGGCAATAAGAGAATAAATAAAAATTTCACATCTATATTACATATTTAGCCTTTTGTACAAATACATATAAGAATAGTTCTATAATATGTATAATGCCTAATAACAGAAATGATTGTTAAATATTACGAACGAATGAACAAATAACAACAATGTCTGTGTAGTATATAATTTGTGGTTGTGTTTGGTTAGTTGGTCAAAACAAGTCAATTTAGATTGAACACGAAAGCTCTTTCGCACTGTTTGCTCGATATCGACTATACTCGATATAATCCATGGAAAAATGCTGATAAAATGAGTATCTCGCTACAAGACCATGAACTGAATGGTTTTTATTAGAACAAGATAACGCTCTGTCACTGACTGAATCTGGATGATGATTATTATTATTTTGTTGTTTTTCTGCCAACGCGTCGTACAGTCGTCTATGTTCTGAAGTTTGTTTCTGGCAGCTGTGATGGTAGAGTACAGAGGAACAACAACAAGCAAAAAATTGATGGTTGGAGTTAACTTTTATATCGTTGTTCGTAACATTCGTAAATATGCGTATAAATAATTTGTTACAGATCTTATTGCCTAACACTGAACTCACTGTACGACAAGCGAAATGTCGGTCGATAGATACATCACATAATAGTACAGAGAAAATAAGCCACAATTATTTTCAATGTCCATATCATTTGACTTTTGTTTTGCACTACTTCTTCCTGTTTGTTCTAAATAAATAAAGAGAGCATGCCAGACTGAAATTTTTGCCTTGTTAGTCGCCGTTGTACACGCATATCTTGGATTTGTTGTTTGTGTGTGGGATTTAATAACCTCATTGTTTGAAGAAAAAAAAATGAGATTACTTTTTTGTGTCTCAGAAACGCAGAAGCCTGTAAGTTTTGTATGAACTTATTAACTTTTTTCTGTGATGAAATCAAGGTAAAACTTTTTTTCGTTTCCGGGTCACGTAAAAATCAATGCTAAAGTAATTTGTCTACTACATAAGAGAAATTTTTTGCAAAATCATTATTTTACGGAGAATTACTGTCCTGTGTGTTTAAAACAAACGTAATTTTAGGCTAAAATCTTATGAAGTTGATATGATCAGATACATCGTTGACACAAAGTTGACGATAAGCACTTATGAATTCTATTCTAATTAAGAGACAAGATATGTAATTTGATGTGACAAATACACAAACACACAGACGAATAAACAAAAACTTAATATGCAGATTGATTGTAGCGCTAAATTAAATTGAGTATTCGAATTAAATGGGTCAAGTCATGGAATGTGACGTCAATATTATATAGAGATTCGCATGTTTATAAAATTAGATTTGTTTTTAAATGAAAAAAAGACCTCCATACTACTAACCTCTTTTAATCTTTTAATGGTTTCCATATCAACCATAAAATAATTAAAATAACTTAAAGTAATTCTAACTTGATATACGACTATAATTGCATTACATCAGATAAATGTCACATATTTCGAATAACGTTTGAAACAAAGATGCAATCAGTGATCTTGATACTAATGAATTTGAACACATATCTCAAAAATAAGTTCAAAATTATGGTTTATTTTGTGTGTTGCTAAATTTATTATATGCCCATGTGTGTTGTTCACTTTAACCTTTATGTCTCTCTCAATTTTGATGGTTTTTCTCTTTATTGTATGCCTATGACATTTTCCCATTAAGAATTCAACTGCTCTGGACGGAATTGAGGAACATATTTTGCAACATACTCACATTTCGAATCAGATAGTTTTGTGAATTCAATTTTAACTTTCAAATTGAACAATATGCAAAGTTTTCGTTAAAGTAAATGCTACAGTTTAGCATAGGTATAAAGATGTGAATATTTGAGAAAATTTATCCAATGTTTTCGGGTAAATTCTCAAGTAAATTGTACAACTACGATGGTATAATTCCCCCAAGGAAATAAAAGGTAAATCCGTTTGATCTTGTGCGTATTTTCA
This sequence comes from Culicoides brevitarsis, assembly GCF_036172545.1. Classification (NCBI taxonomy): domain Eukaryota; kingdom Metazoa; phylum Arthropoda; class Insecta; order Diptera; family Ceratopogonidae; genus Culicoides; species Culicoides brevitarsis. The sequence goes on along the minus strand of NC_087086.1, from coordinate 42,733,562 downwards.
CTTGGGTGTCTGGCTTTCAAACATTTGTGAAAATTGTCACAAAAACGGGTTTGCGTGACAAGACACATTTCGCAATGCGTCATCTATCTAAAAGTGTTAATAATATACAAACTTATAAACGAAAACTAAGTGGTTACAGATACGTTTTTGTGTATATGGCTTTGAAAAGTGAATTTACAAGAAATCTTTTGATGAAAATGGATTGTGAAAGGGTTTAAATTGCTATCGATCGTTATCATTTTTTCTACTGTCAGTAAACAAAAAGGGTCAACGTTAAACGGAATGACTAGTTATTTAACTTGGTCGATTAAGTAAATTAGGATACGAACTGAATGGCTTATGATTCAGCATCATGTGAAACTTAATACAACTGGAAGTAAAATTAAATTCTTATTGCTAATAATATCAATGAAATTTGTATATGTGATTTGCAAAAATAACAAAAAAATAAAGTTTTTATAAAATGAATAAAATACCTAACATTTTAGAATGTATTTACATGAAAAAAGGCTTAATAAAGAATATAAAGAGGAAAAAAAGTATACTCCATAACATAATATATTTTTTTCGCTAAAATTTTCCGGTTCAGGAAAATCGGCTGTATGAGATGAACAATATATTTATTAAATGTGTCGACATTTTAGTCCCAAAATATTTCTTTGTATCTCTTCTTCAGTAGTACGCTTTCTTTTGGATCAGATCATATTTCAATAGTGAGAAAAATAGTGTGTATAAAACATTTTTGGTTAAGCCTTGCTTTGGTTTCTCATTAAAGTTTGAATTAGTGCTTACCATGCGAAGATTTATAACGGAGATCTACAATTTATAGAAATTTTTTTCGTGAAATATGATAACAGAGTGGCAAATCAGACATCGATAAGGCTAAAGAATGAATCACGTTGAATTACCGAAAGATACATCAATTGTGAAACAAGATAAAACATAGAGCTTCTTCGATGTATATCAAACGATATATCTCTGCACATTATATACGTATTCGAAACCCAAAATGTGTGCTTGATGAGGCGATTTGAAAAACAATTTGATCCAAACATTGTTAGAATTCCACGGTGAAATGTGTCAGAAAAGAGAGAAACATGTTGGTTCTCACCGCATCATCATCACAGAGGAGCACTTTCATATATTATATAGCGTATCATTCTAATTGGCCATTGTTATTTGGACACATATGCGGCAAATAAATGAACTCTTTGATGACATAATAAAGTCTCTCTTTTGCCCTGAGTTGTCCTTCGTCGATGACAAACAAAGCTATTTCCCATTGTTTTGTGTGTATATGCCCCTTTTTTATTTCCTTTTTTTTTGTTTCTCTCTTTTTTTTATTATTATTGTCATCGTCATAAGTAGAGGAGTGAAGACAACATGCCAAATAAATTACAATTATTTTTCTGCATTAGGCCAAAACGAGGAACTTTCACTTGAGTGAGTCGTTGAGCTCAATTGGAAAAGACAGAATAGTGAACGTTCATATTTTATTGTCCGTTTCTTTATTGTCACGAACATTCTTCTTTCATCCGCTTTTAAACGTGAGAATGCTTGCTTTTTGCTCCTTTTCTTTCTATAATCCGTACATATATCGCAACAAAGCAAATAACGAGTAAAATATAGTTCGAAAGCGATTGCCAATTGTTTTTTTTCGCATATGATTCAAACGATATAGCAATTAATGATGAAATATCTGCTTCATATAATACAAAACGAAAAGGACTGCGATGTGCGGAGGGAAATCAAGATAGGCAAGTGTTTTATGTTGAAGGCTTGTGTGTTGAAGTTGTTATTTTGCACATATCATATTTAATTGAATTTATGTTGCCCTACTGGATCTAGTTAGATTTTCGTGATATTATTTGCGTGTACAAGAGAAAAGATACGCACGACATGAACGTGCTAAAATTTAGTATGTATGAAGTTAATGATGATAGTACGTGTAGTGTGGATTGTTTTGAACAAAATCTACAGTTCCATATAAGTGAGAAAAATGAATACAAATTTAAAAGGAAAAATTATTTATAATTTATCATAAAATTAATTATTTAAAATTGAAATTATTGTAACTATTTTAAAATAACAATGCTTCGCAATATTTATTTAATCTATTTATTTTACTTGAAATTTATACATTAAAAATTTTGAAAAAATATTTTTTAAAGTTTTAGTTCTTTATTTTCATATTTATTAATTTTTAAGCTTTATAAATACATTGTAAAGTAGACATTTCCAATACATTCGTACATTCGTATTTCCAATCAGAAAATCATGCAAAGTAAAAAAATGTTTTTGTTAAAAAAAAAGTAACTAATATCTTAAATAATATTTTCGTTTCAGGTATCCTTTATTCGCAAAAAAGATTTACACATACTAACAGCTGGTACACTAACCTATACATCTGACCAACGTTTCACGGTAAGTCATTCACAAATAATAACTAAAAGCCATGAACATTTAAAATTTTCCATCAATGTTATCACGACAATTGTCAAATTTTATTCGAAACGTTTTTACACAATGAATTTCATTATAAATTTTAAATTGTTTAGCAAAATAAGTCAGAGTGTTTTTGTCGCATTTTGAATTTATACACATCATATATGAAAATGGTAACAACTCAATCATCATTTCATTCCCAATTGGTTCGCTTATGGTATTAGCACAATTTAACCTGGATAAGAACAGAAATTCGTTCACTAACAATTATTATTATATTTCTAAGCAAAATGACATTTCGCTATCCTGTCTAATGCATGCTAAATAATTAAACAATTCCACTAAAAGCACAAATATTTGGATAGTGAATGCTTTGAAGCGGCACGTCAATTGATTTTCCCTCTCTCTTTTCGCATCCGACGGCAATTTATAAATTTTTTTTTGAAAAAAAAAAAAAATAAATTGAAAATTTCGAAAAAAAAAATTATCTCTTCGTAAAACGCCTTCCCATGAAACTTGTCCTGAGCAATGTTTTTCATAAAAAAAAAAAATTTTTTTTTTGAAAATTTGGAAAAAAAAAAATTTTTTTGAAAATTTGAAAAAAAAAAAAATTATCTCTTCGTAAAACGCCTTCATATGAAACTTGTCTTGAGAAATGTTTTTCATCAAAAAAAAAAAAAAAAAATTTTTTTTTTGAAAATTTGGAAAAAAAAAATTTATCTCTTCGTAAAACGCCTTCCCATGAAACTTGTCCTGAGCAATGTTTTTCATCAAAAAAAAAAAAAAAATTTTTTTTTTGAAAATTTGGAAAAAAAAAATTTGTCTCTTCGTAAAACGCCTTCCCATGAAACTTGTCCTGAGCAATGTTTTTCATCAAAAAAAAAAAAAAAAATTTTTTTTTTGAAAATTTGGAAAAAAAAAATTTATCTCTTCGTAAAACGCCTTCCCATGAAACTTGTCCTGAGCAATGTTTTTCATCAAAAAAAAAAAAAAAAATTTTTTTTTTGAAAATTTGGAAAAAAAAAATTTATCTCTTCGTAAAACGCCTTCCCATGAAACTTGTCCTGAGCAATGTTTTTCATCAAAAAAAAAAAAAAAAATTTTTTTTTTGAAAATTTGGAAAAAAAAAATTTATCTCTTCGTAAAACGCCTTCCCATGAAACTTGTCCTGAGCAATGTTTTTCATCAAAAAAAAAAAAAAAAAAATTTTTTTTGAAAATTTGGAAAAAAAAAATTTATCTCTTCGTAAAACGCCTTCCCATGAAACTTGTCCTGAGCAATGTTTTTCATCAAAAAAAAAAAAAAAAAATTTTTTTTGAAAATTTGGAAAAAAAAAATTTATCTCTTCGTAAAACGCCTTCCCATGAAACTTGTCCTGAGCAATGTTTTTCATCAAAAAAAAAAAAAAAAAATTTTTTTTGAAAATTTGGAAAAAAAAAATTTATCTCTTCGTAAAACGCCTTCCCATGAAACTTGTCCTGAGCAATGTTTTTCATCAAAAAAAAAAAAAAAATTTTTTTTGAAAATTTGGAAAAAAAAAATTTATCTCTTCGTAAAACGCCTTCCCATGAAACTTGTCCTGAGCAATGTTTTTCATCAAAAAAAAAAAAAAAAATTTTTTTTTTGAAAATTTGGAAAAAAAAAATTTTTCTCTTCGTAAAACGCCTTCCCATGAAACTTGTCCTGAGCAATGTTTTTCATCAAAAAAAAAAAAAAAAATTTTTTTTGAAAATTTGGAAAAAAAAAATTTATCTCTTCGTAAAACGCCTTCCCATGAAACTTGTCCTGAGCAATGTTTTTCATCAAAAAAAAAAAAAAAATTTTTTTTTTGAAAATTTGGAAAAAAAAAATTTATCTCTTCGTAAAACGCCTTCCCATGAAACTTGTCCTGAGCAATGTTTTTCATCAAAAAAAAAAAAAATTTTTTTTTTGAAAATTTGGAAAAAAAAATTTATCTCTTCGTAAAACGCCTTCCCATGAAACTTGTCCTGAGCAATGTTTTTCATCAAAAAAAAAAAAAATTTTTTTGAAAATTTGGAAAAAAAAAATTTATCTCTTCGTAAAACGCCTTCCCATGAAACTTGTCCTGAGCAATGTTTTTCATCAAAAAAAAAAAAAAAAATTTTTTTTTTGAAAATTTGGAAAAAAAAAATTTATCTCTTCGTAAAACGCCTTCCCATGAAACTTGTCCTGAGCAATGTTTTTCATCAAAAAAAAAAAAAAAAAATTTTTTTTGAAAATTTGGAAAAAAAAAATTTATCTCTTCGTAAAACGCCTTCCCATGAAACTTGTCCTGAGCAATGTTTTTCATCAAAAAAAAAAAAAAAAAATTTTTTTTGAAAATTTGGAAAAAAAAAATTTATCTCTTCGTAAAACGCCTTCCCATGAAACTTGTCCTGAGCAATGTTTTTCATCAAAAAAAAAAAAAAAAATTTTTTTTTTGAAAATTTGGAAAAAAAAATTTATCTCTTCGTAAAACGCCTTCCCATGAAACTTGTCCTGAGCAATGTTTTTCATCAAAAAAAAAAAAAAAAAAAAAAAAAATTTTTTTGAAAATTTGGAAAAAAAAAATTTATCTCTTCGTAAAACGCCTTCCCATGAAACTTGTCCTGAGCAATGTTTTTCATCAAAAAAAAAAAAAATTTTTTTTGAAAATTTGGAAAAAAAAATTTATCTCTTCGTAAAACGCCTTCCCATGAAACTTGTCCTGAGCAATGTTTTTCATCAAAAAAAAAAAAAAAATTTTTTTTTTGAAAATTTGGAAAAAAAAAATTTATCTCTTCGTAAAACGCCTTCCCATGAAACTTGTCCTGAGCAATGTTTTTCATCAAAAAAAAAAAAAAAAAATTTTTTTTGAAAATTTGGAAAAAAAAAATTTATCTCTTCGTAAAACGCCTTCCCATGAAACTTGTCCTGAGCAATGTTTTTCATCAAAAAAAAAAAAAAAAATTTTTTTTTTGAAAATTTGGAAAAAAAAAATTTATCTCTTCGTAAAACGCCTTCCCATGAAACTTGTCCTGAGCAATGTTTTTCATCAAAAAAAAAAAAAAAAAATTTTTTTTTGAAAATTTGGAAAAAAAAAATTTATCTCTTCGTAAAACGCCTTCCCATGAAACTTGTCCTGAGCAATGTTTTTCATCAAAAAAAAAAAAAAAAAATTTTTTTTTTGAAAATTTGGAAAAAAAAATTTATCTCTTCGTAAAACGCCTTCCCATGAAACTTGTCCTGAGCAATGTTTTTCATCAAAAAAAAAAAAAAAAAATTTTTTTTGAAAATTTGGAAAAAAAAAATTTATCTCTTCGTAAAACGCCTTCCCATGAAACTTGTCCTGAGCAATGTTTTTCATCAAAAAAAAAAAAAAAAATTTTTTTTTTGAAAATTTGGAAAAAAAAAATTTATCTCTTCGTAAAACGCCTTCCCATGAAACTTGTCTTGAGCAATGTTTTTCATCAAAAAAAAAAAAAAAAAATTTTTTTTGAAAATTTGGAAAAAAAAAATTTATCTCTTCGTAAAACGCCTTCCCATGAAACTTGTCCTGAGCAATGTTTTTCATCAAAAAAAAAAAAAAAAATTTTTTTTTTGAAAATTTGGAAAAAAAAAATTTATCTCTTCGTAAAACGCCTTCCCATGAAACTTGTCCTGAGCAATGTTTTTCATCAAAAAAAAAAAAAAAAATTTTTTTTTTGAAAATTTGGAAAAAAAAAATTTATCTCTTCGTAAAACGCCTTCCCATGAAACTTGTCCTGAGCAATGTTTTTCATCAAAAAAAAAAAAAAAAAAAATTTTTTTGAAAATTTGGAAAAAAAAAATTTATCTCTTCGTAAAACGCCTTCCCATGAAACTTGTCCTGAGCAATGTTTTTCATCAAAAAAAAAAAAAAAAAAATTTTTTTTGAAAATTTGGAAAAAAAAAATTTATCTCTTCGTAAAACGCCTTCCCATGAAACTTGTCCTGAGCAATGTTTTTCATCAAAAAAAAAAAAAAAATTTTTTTTTTGAAAATTTGGAAAAAAAAAATTTATCTCTTCGTAAAACGCCTTCCCATGAAACTTGTCCTGAGCAATGTTTTTCATCAAAAAAAAAAAAAAAAAATTTTTTTTGAAAATTTGGAAAAAAAAAATTTATCTCTTCGTAAAACGCCTTCCCATGAAACTTGTCCTGAGCAATGTTTTTCATCAAAAAAAAAAATAAAAAAAAAAAAAAAAAAAAAAAAAATTTTTTTGAAAATTTGGAAAAAAAAAATTTATCTCTTCGTAAAACGCCTTCCCATGAAACTTGTCCTGAGCAATGTTTTTCATCAAAAAAAAAAAAAAAAAATTTTTTTTTTGAAAATTTGGAAAAAAAAAATTTATCTCTTCGTAAAACGCCTTCCCATGAAACTTGTCCTGAGCAATGTTTTTCATCAAAAAAAAAAAAAAAAATTTTTTTTTTGAAAATTTGGAAAAAAAAAATTTATCTCTTCGTAAAACGCCTTCATATGAAACTTGTCCTGAGCAATGTTTTTCATCAAAAAAAAAAAAAAAAAATTTTTTTTGAAAATTTGGAAAAAAAAAATTTATCTCTTCGTAAAACGCCTTCCCATGAAACTTGTCCTGAGCAATGTTTTTCAAAAAAAAAAAAAAAAAAAAAAAAAAAAATTTTTTTTGAAAATTTGGAAAAAAAAAATTTATCTCTTCGTAAAACGCCTTCCCATGAAACTTGTCCTGAGCAATGTTTTTCATCAAAAAAAAAAAAAAAAATTTTTTTTGAAAATTTGGAAAAAAAAAATTTATCTCTTCGTAAAACGCCTTCCCATGAAACTTGTCCTGAGCAATGTTTTTCATCAAAAAAAAAAAAAAAAAAAATTTTTTTTTCTTCGTAAAACGCCTTCCCATGAAACTTGTCCTGAGCAAAAAAAAAAAAAAAAAAAAAAATTTTTTTTGAAAATTTGGAAAAAAAAAATTTATCTCTTCGTAAAACGCCTTCCCATGAAACTTGTCCTGATCAATTTTTTTCAAAAAAAAAAAAAAAAATTTTTTTTGAAAATTTGGAAAAAAAAATTTATCTCTTCGTAAAACGCCTTCCCATGAAACTTGTCCTGAGCAATGTTTTTCATCAAAAAAAAAAAAAAAAAAAAAAAATTTTTTTTTTGAAAATTTGGAAAAAAAAAATTTATCTCTTCGTAAAACGCCTTCCCATGAAACTTGTCCTGAGCAATGTTTTTCATCATAAAAAAAAAAAAAAAAAAATTTTTTTGAAAATTTGGAAAAAAAAAAATTTATCTCTTCGTAAAACGCCTTCCCATGAAACTTGTCCTGAGCAATGTTTTTCATCAAAAAAAAAAAAAAATTTTTTTTTTGAAAATTTGGAAAAAAAAAATTTATCTCTTCGTAAAACGCCTTCCCATGAAACTTGTCCTGAGCAATGTTTTTCATCAAAAAAAAAAAAAAAAAATTTTTTTTGAAAATTTGGAAAAAAAAAATTTATCTCTTCAAAAACGCCTTCCCATGAAAATTGTGCTTGAGCAATGTTTTTAATCAAAAAAAAAAAAAAAATTTTTTTTTTGAAAATTTGGAAAAAAAAATTTATCTCTTCGTAAAACGCCTTCCCATGAAACTTGTCCTGAGCAATGTTTTTCATCAAAAAAAAAAAAAAAAAAAAAATTTTTTTGAAAATTTGGAAAAAAAAAATTTATCTCTTCGTAAAACGCCTTCCCATGAAACTTGTCCTGAGCAATGTTTTTCATCAAAAAAAAAAAAAAAAATTTTTTTTTTGAAAATTTGGAAAAAAAAAATTTATCTCTTCGTAAAACGCCTTCCCATGAAACTTGTCCTGAGCAATGTTTTTCATCAAAAAAAAAAAAAAAAAAATTTTTTTTGAAAATTTGGAAAAAAAAAATTTATCTCTTCGTAAAACGCCTTCCCATGAAACTTGTCCTGAGCAATGTTTTTCATCAAAAAAAAAAAAAATTTTTTTTTTGAAAATTTGGAAAAAAAAATTTATCTCTTCGTAAAACGCCTTCCCATGAAACTTGTCCTGAGCAATGTTTTTCATCAAAAAAAAAAAAAAATTTTTTTTTTGAAAATTTGGAAAAAAAAAATTTATCTCTTCGTAAAACGCCTTCCCATGAAACTTGTTTGAGCAATGTTTTTCATCAAAAAAAAAAAAAAAAAAAAAATTTTTTTTTTGAAAATTTGGAAAAAAAAAATTTATCTCTTCGTAAAACGCCTTCCCATGAAACTTGTCCTGAGCAATGTTTTTCTTCAAAAAAAAAAAAAAAAAAATAAAAATTTCATAAAAGTAACTGTCAAAATATTTTAAAAAATAATTTTTACAAAAAAAAAAAAAAATTTTTTTTTTGAAAATTTGGAAAAAAAAATTTATCTCTTCGTAAAACGCCTTCCCATGAAACTTGTCCTGAGCAATGTTTTTCATCAAAAAAAAAAAAAAAAAATTTTTTTTTTTTTTTAAATTTGGAAAAAAAAAATTTTATCTCTTCGTAAAACGCCTTCCCATGAAACTTGTCCTGAGCAATGTTTTTCATCAAAAAAAAAAAAAATTTTTTTTGAAAATTTGGAAAAAAAAATTTATCTCTTCGTAAAACGCCTTCCCATGAAACTTGTCCTGAGCAATGTTTTTCATCAAAAAAAAAAAAAAAAAATTTTTTTTGAAAATTTGGAAAAAAAAAATTTATCTCTTCGTAAAACGCCTTCCCATGAAACTTGTCCTGAGCAATGTTTTTCATCAAAAAAAAAAAAAAAAAATTTTTTTTGAAAATTTGGAAAAAAAAAATTTATCTCTTCGTAAAACGCCTTCCCATGAAACTTGTCCTGAGCAATGTTTTTCATCAAAAAAAAAAAAAAAAATTTTTTTTGAAAATTTGGAAAAAAAAATTTATCTCTTCGTAAAACGCCTTCCCATGAAACTTGCCCTGAGCAATGTTTTTCATCAAAAAAAAAAAAAAAAAATTTTTTTTTTGAAAATTTGGAAAAAAAAAATTTATCTCTTCGTAAAACGCCTTCCCATGAAACTTGTCCTGAGCAATGTTTTTCATCAAAAAAAAAAAAAAAAATTTTTTTTTTGAAAATTTGGAAAAAAAAAATTTATCTCTTCGTAAAACGCCTTCCCATGAAACTTGTCCTGAGCAATGTTTTTCATCAAAAAAAAAAAAAATTTTTTTTGAAAATTTGGAAAAAAAAATTTATCTCTTCGTAAAACGCCTTCCCATGAAACTTGTCCTGAGCAATGTTTTTCATCAAAAAAAAAAAAAAATTTTTTTTTTGAAAATTTGGAAAAAAAAATTTATCTCTTCGTAAAACGCCTTCCCATGAAACTTGTCCTGAGCAATGTTTTTCATCAAAAAAAAAAAATTTTTTTTGAAAATTTGGAAAAAAAAAATTTATCTCTTCGTAAAACGCCTTCCCATGAAACTTGTCCTGAGCAATGTTTTTCATCAAAAAAAAAAAAAAAAAATTTTTTTTGAAAATTTGGAAAAAAAAAATTTATCTCTTCGTAAAACGCCTTCCCATGAAACTTGTCCTGAGCAATGTTTTTCATCAAAAAAAAAAAAAAAAAAAAATTTTTTTTTTGAAAATTTGGAAAAAAAAAATTTATCTCTTCGTAAAACGCCTTCCCATGAAACTTGTCCTGAGCAATGTTTTTCATCAAAAAAAAAAAAAAATTTTTTTTGAAAATTTGGAAAAAAAAAATTTATCTCTTCGTAAAACGCCTTCCCATGAAACTTGTCCTGAGCAATGTTTTTCATCAAAAAAAAAAAAAAAAAAATTTTTTTTGAAAATTTGGAAAAAAAAAATTTATCTCTTCGTAAAACGCCTTCCCATGAAACTTGTCCTGAGCAATGTTTTTCATCAAAAAAAAAAAAAAAAAAAAAAAAAAAAAAATTTTTTTTTTGAAAATTTGGAAAAAAAAAATTTATCTCTTCGTAAAACGCCTTCCCATGAAACTTGTCCTGAGCAATGTTTTTCATCATAAAAAAAAAAAAAAAAAATTTTTTTTGAAAATTTGGAAAAAAAAAATTTATCTCTTCGTAAAACGCCTTCCCATGAAACTTGTCCTGAGCAATGTTTTTCATCAAAAAAAAAAAAAAAAAAAAAAAAAAAAATTTTTTGAAAATTTGGAAAAAAAAATTTATCTCTTCGTAAAACGCCTTCCCATGAAACTTGTCCTGAGCAATGTTTTTCATCAAAAAAAAAAAAAAAAAAAATTTTTTTTGAAAATTTGGAAAAAAAAAATTTATCTCTTCGTAAAACGCCTTCCCATGAAACTTGTCCTGAGCAATGTTTTTCATCAAAAAAAAAAAAAAAAAAAAATTTTTTTGAAAATTTGGAAAAAAAAAATTTATCTCTTCGTAAAACGCCTTCCCATGAAACTTGTCCTGAGCAATGTTTTTCATCAAAGTTTTTCATCAAAAAAAAAAAAAAAAAATTTTTTTTGAAAATTTGGAAAAAAAAAAAAAAAAATGTTTTTTCAAAAAAAAAAAAAAAAAATTTTTTTTTTGAAAATTTGGAAAAAAAAAATTTATCTCTTCGTAAAACGCCTTCCCATGAAACTTGTCCTGAGCAATGTTTTTCATCAAAAAAAAAAAAAAAAAATTTTTTTTGAAAATTTGGAAAAAAAAAATTTATCTCTTCGTAAAACGCCTTCCCATGAAACTTGTCCTGAGCAATGTTTTTCATCAAAAAAAAAAAAAAAAATTTTTTTTTTGAAAATTTGGAAAAAAAAAATTTATCTCTTCGTAAAACGCCTTCCCATGAAACTTGTCCTGAGAAATGTTTTTCATCAAAAAAAAAAAAAAAAATTTTTTTTTTGAAAATTTGGAAAAAAAAAATTTATCTCTTCGTAAAACGCCTTCCCATGAAACTTGTCCTGAGCAATGTTTTTCATCAAAAAAAAAAAAAAAAAAATTTTTTTTGAAAATTTGGAAAAAAAAAATTTATCTCTTCGTAAAACGCCTTCCCATGAAACTTGTCCTGAGCAATGTTTTTCATCAAAAAAAAAAAAAAAAATTTTTTTTGAAAATTTGGAAAAAAAAAATTTATCTCTTCGTAAAACGCCTTCCCATGAAACTTGTCCTGAGCAATGTTTTTCATCAAAAAAAAAAAAAAAAAAAAAATTTTTTTGAAAATTTGGAAAAAAAAAATTTATCTCTTCGTAAAACGCCTTCCCATGAAACTTGTCCTGAGCAATGTTTTTCATCAAAAAAAAAAAAAAAAAAATTTTTTTTGAAAATTTGGAAAAAAAAAATTTATCTCTTCGTAAAACGCCTTCCCATGAAACTTGTCCTGAGCAATGTTTTTCATCATAAAAAAAAAAAAAAAAAATTTTTTTGAAAATTTGGAAAAAAAAAATTTATCTCTTCGTAAAACGCCTTCCCATGAAACTTGTCCTGAGCAATGTTTTTCATCAAAAAAAAAAAAAAAAATTTTTTTTGAAAATTTGGAAAAAAAAAATTTATCTCTTCGTAAAACGCCTTCCCATGAAACTTGTCCTGAGCAATGTTTTTCATCAAAAAAAAAAAAAAAAAAAAAAAAAAAAAAATTTTTTTTTTTTTTTTGAAAATTTGGAAAAAAAAAATTTATCTCTTCGTAAAACGCCTTCCCATGAAACTTGTCCTGAGCAATGTTTTTCATCAAAAAAAAAAAAAAAAATTTTTTTTGAAAATTTGGAAAAAAAAAATTTATCTCTTCGTAAAACGCCTTCCCATGAAACTTGTCCTGAGCAATGTTTTTCATCAAAAAAAAAAAAAAAAATTTTTTTTGAAAATTTGGAAAAAAAAAATTTATCTCTTCGTAAAACGCCTTCCCATGAAACTTGTCCTGAGCAATGTTTTTCATCAAAAAAAAAAAAAAATTTTTTTTTTGAAAATTTGGAAAAAAAAAATTTATCTCTTCGTAAAACGCCTTCCCATGAAACTTGTCCTGAGCAATGTTTTTAAACAAAAAAAAAAAAAAAAAAAAAATTTTTTTTTTTAAAATTTGTAAAAAAAAAATTTATCTCTTCGTAAAACGCCTTCCCATGAAACTTGTCCTGAGCAATGTTTTTCATCAAAAAAAAAAAAAAAATTTTTTTTGAAAATTTGGAAAAAAAAATTTATCTCTTCGTAAAACGCCTTCCCATGAAACTTGTCCTGAGCAATGTTTTTCATCAAAAAAAAAAAAAAAATTTTTTTTGAAAATTTGGAAAAAAAAATTTATCTCTTCGTAAAACGCCTTCCCATGAAACTTGTCCTGAGCAATGTTTTTCATCAAAAAAAAAAAAAAAAAATTTTTTTTGAAAATTTGGAAAAAAAAAATTTATCTCTTCGTAAAACGCCTTCCCATGAAACTTGTCCTGAGCAATGTTTTTCATCAAAAAAAAAAAAAAAAAATTTTTTTTGAAAATTTGGAAAAAAAAAATTTATCTCTTCGTAAAACGCCTTCCCATGAAACTTGTCCTGAGCAATGTTTTTCATCAAAAAAAAAAAAAAAAAAATTTTTTTTGAAAATTTGGAAAAAAAAAATTTATCTCTTCGTAAAACGCCTTCCCATGAAACTTGTCCTGAGCAATGTTTTTCATCAAAAAAAAAAAAAAAAATTTTTTTTGAAAATTTGGAAAAAAAAAATTTATCTCTTCGTAAAACGCCTTCCCATGAAACTTGTCCTGAGCAATGTTTTTCATCAAAAAAAAAAAAAAAAAATTTTTTTTGAAAATTTGGAAAAAAAAAATTTATCTCTTCGTAAAACGCCTTCCCATGAAACTTGTCCTGAGCAATGTTTTTCATCAAAAAAAAAAAAAAAAATTTTTTTTGAAAATTTGGAAAAAAAAAATTTATCTCTTCGTAAAACGCCTTCCCATGAAACTTGTCCTGAGCAATGTTTTTCATCAAAAAAAAAAAAAAAAAATTTTTTTTGAAAATTTGGAAAAAAAAAATTTATCTCTTCGTAAAACGCCTTCCCATGAAACTTGTCCTGAGCAATGTTTTTCATCAAAAAAAAAAAAAAAAAAATTTTTTTTGAAAATTTGGAAAAAAAAAATTTATCTCTTCGTAAAACGCCTTCCCATGAAACTTGTCCTGAGCAATGTTTTTCATCAAAAAAAAAAAAAAAAAATTTTTTTTGAAAATTTGGAAAAAAAAAATTTATCTCTTCGTAAAACGCCTTCCCATGAAACTTGTCCTGAGCAATGTTTTTCATCAAAAAAAAAAAAAAAAATTTTTTTTTTGAAAATTTGGAAAAAAAAAAATTTATCTCTTCGTAAAACGCCTTCCCATGAAACTTGTCCTGAGCAATGTTTTTCATCAAAAAAAAAAAAAAAAATTTTTTTTTGAAAATTTGGAAAAAAAAATTTATCTCTTCGTAAAACGCCTTCCCATGAAACTTGTCCTGAGCAATGTTTTTCATCAAAAAAAAAAAAAAAAAAAATTTTTTTTTTGAAAATTTGGAAAAAAAAAATTTATCTCTTCGTAAAACGCCTTCCCATGAAACTTGTCCTGAGCAATGTTTTTCATCAAAAAAAAAAAAAAAAAAAATTTTTTTTGAAAATTTGGAAAAAAAAAATTTATCTCTTCGTAAAACGCCTTCCCATGAAACTTGTCCTGAGCAATGTTTTTCATCAAAAAAAAAAAAAAAAAAAAAAAAAAAAAAATTTTTTTTGAAAATTTGGAAAAAAAAAATTTATCTCTTCGTAAAACGCCTTCCCATGAAACTTGTCCTGAGCAATGTTTTTCATCAAAAAAAAAAAAAAAATTTTTTTTTTGAAAATTTGGAAAAAAAAAAATTTATCTCTTCGTAAAACGCCTTCCCATGAAACTTGTCCTGAGCAATGTTTTTCATCAAAAAAAAAAAAAAAAAATTTTTTTTGAAAATTTGGAAAAAAAAAATTTATCTCTTCGTAAAACGCCTTCCCATGAAACTTGTCCTGAGCAATGTTTTTCATCAAAAAAAAAAAAAAAATTTTTTTTTTGAAAATTTGGAAAAAAAAAATTTATCTCTTCGTAAAACGCCTTCCCATGAAACTTGTCCTGAGCAATGTTTTTCATCAAAAAAAAAAAAAAAAAAATTTTTTTTGAAAATTTGGAAAAAAAAAATTTATCTCTTCGTAAAACGCCTTCCCATGAAACTTGTCCTGAGCAATGTTTTTCAAAAAAAAAAAAAAAAAAAAAAATTTTTTTGAAAATTTGGAAAAAAAAAATTTATCTCTTCGTAAAACGCCTTCCCATGAAACTTGTCCTGAGCAATGTTTTTCATCAAAAAAAAAAAAAAAAAAAAAAAAAAAAAAAAAAATTTTTTTTGAAAATTTGGAAAAAAAAAATTTATCTCTTCGTAAAACGCCTTCCCATGAAACTTGTCTTGAGCAATGTTTTTCATCAAAAAAAAAAAAAAAAAATTTTTTTGAAAATTTGGAAAAAAAAAATTTATCTCTTCGTAAAACGCCTTCCCATGAAACTTGTCCTGAGCAATGTTTTTCATCAAAAAAAAAAAAAAAAAATTTTTTTTTTGAAAATTTGGAAAAAAAAAATTTGTCTCTTCGTAAAACGCCTTCCCATGAAACTTGTCCTGAGCAATGTTTTTCATCAAAAAAAAAAAAAAAAAAATTTTTTTTGAAAATTTGGAAAAAAAAAATTTATCTCTTCGTAAAACGCCTTCCCATGAAACTTGTCCTGAGCAATGTTTTTCATCATAAAAAAAAAAAAAAAAAAAAAAAAAAAAATTTTTTTGAAAATTTGGAAAAAAAAAATTTATCTCTTCGTAAAACGCCTTCCCATGAAACTTGTCCTGAGCAATGTTTTTCATCAAAAAAAAAAAAAAAAATTTTTTTGAAAATTTGGAAAAAAAAAATTTATCTCTTCGTAAAACGCCTTCCCATGAAACTTGTCCTGAGCAATGTTTTTCATCAAAAAAAAAAAAAAAAATTTTTTTTTTGAAAATTTGGAAAAAAAAAATTTGTCTCTTCGTAAAACGCCTTCCCATGAAACTTGTCTTGAGAAATGTTTTTCATCAAAAAAAAAAAAAATTTTTTTTGAAAATTTGGAAAAAAAAATTTATCTCTTCGTAAAACGCCTTCCCATGAAACTTGTCCTGAGCAATGTTTTTCATCAAAAAAAAAAAAAAAAATTTTTTTTTTGAAAATTTGGAAAAAAAAAATTTGTCTCTTCGTAAAACGCCTTCCCATGAAACTTGTCTTGAGAAATGTTTTTCATCAAAAAAAAAAAAAAAAAAAAAAATTTTTTTGAAAATTTGGAAAAAAAAAATTTATCTCTTCGTAAAACGCCTTCCCATGAAACTTGTCCTGAGCAATGTTTTTCATCAAAAAAAAAAAAAAAAAATTTTTTTTGAAAATTTGGAAAAAAAAAATTTATCTCTTCGTAAAACGCCTTCCCATGAAACTTGTCCTGAGCAATGTTTTTCATCAAAAAAAAAAAAAAAAAATTTTTTTGAAAATTTGGAAAAAAAAAATTTATCTCTTCGTAAAACGCCTTCCCATGAAACTTGTCCTGAGCAATGTTTTTCATCAAAAAAAAAAAAAAAAAAAAAATTTTTTTTGAAAATTTGGAAAAAAAAAATTTATCTCTTCGTAAAACGCCTTCCCATGAAACTTGTCCTGAGCAATGTTTTTCATCAAAAAAAAAAAAAAAAAAAATTTTTTTGAAAATTTGGAAAAAAAAAATTTATCTCTTCGTAAAACGCCTTCCCATGAAACTTGTCCTGAGCAATGTTTTTCAGAAAAAAAAAAAAAAAAAAAAAAAAAAAAAAAAAAAAAAAAAAAAAAAAATTTTTTTTGAAAATTTGGAAAAAAAAATTTATCTCTTCGTAAAACGCCTTCCCATGAAACTTGTCCTGAGCAATGTTTTTCATCAAAAAAAAAAAAAAAAAAAAAAAATTTTTTTTGAAAATTTGGAAAAAAAAAATTTATCTCTTCGTAAAACGCCTTCATATGAAACTTGTCCTGAGCAATGTTTTTCATCAAAAAAAAAAAAAAAAAATTTTTTTTGAAAATTTGGAAAAAAAAAATTTATCTCTTCGTAAAACGCCTTCCCATGAAACTTGTCCTGAGCAATGTTTTTCACCAAAAAAAAAAAAAATTTTTTGAAAATTTGGAAAAAAAAATTTATCTCTTCGTAAAACGCCTTCCCATGAAACTTGTCCTGAGCAATGTTTTTCATGGAAAAAAAAAATTTATCTCTTCGTACGCCTTCTCATGAAACTTAACCTGAACAATTTTTTTCATCAAAAAAAAAAAAATTTTTTTTGAAAATTTGGAAAAAAAAAATTTATCTCTTCGTAAAACGCCTTCCCATGAAACTTGTCCTGAGCAATGTTTTTCATCAAAAAAAAAAAAAAATTTTTGAAAATTTGGAAAAAAAAATTTATCTCTTCGTAAAACGCCTTCCCATGAAACTTGTCTTGAGCAATGTTTTTCATCAAAAAAAAAAAAAAAAAAAAAAAAATTTTTTGAAAATTTGGAAAAAAATTATCTCTTCGTAAAACGCCTTCCCATGAAACTTGTCCTGAGCAATGTTTTTCACCAAAAAAAAAAAAAATTTTTTGAAAATTTGGAAAAAAAAATTTATCTCTTCGTAAAACGCCTTCCCATGAAACTTGTCCTGAGCAATGTTTTTCATCAAAAAAAAAAAAAAAAATTTTTTTTTTGAAAATTTGGAAAAAAAAAATTTGTCTCTTCGTAAAACGCCTTCCCATGAAACTTGTCCTGAGCAATGTTTTTCATCAAAAAAAAAAAAAAAAAAAAAAAAAAATTTTTTTTTTTGAAAATTTGGAAAAAAAAAATTTGTCTCTTCGTAAAACGCCTTCCCATGAAACTTGTCTTGAGAAATGTTTTTCATCAAAAAAAAAAAAAAAAAAAAAATTTTTTTGAAAATTTGGAAAAAAAAAATTTATCTCTTCGTAAAACGCCCTCCCATGAAACTTGTCCTGAGCAATGTTTTTCATCAAAAAAAAAAAAAAAAAAAAAAAAAAAATTTTTTTGAAAATTTGGAAAAAAAAAATTTATCTCTTCGTAAAACGCCTTCCCATGAAACTTATCCTGAGCAATGATTTTCATCTGAATTTTTTTTTTTTCATTTTCACAATGGCCTGATTGGCATTCGTTGATAATTTCCGTCAAACTTTTTATAGTGCAATGAAACGAATAGATAGATATCAGATCATGTTCGTCTTTATATTAGATTATTATTATTTAGATTGTAGATATGTGAAAAAACCCATTCTTTTAATGACTTTCATAGGACAACCTCCGAACATCGCATATCATCATCATTCAAACACGATACGACTAAACAAACAAATTTCTAACTAAATAAAAAATCTATTTTCACACAGGTTTTGCGTCGTGAAAATCCATCAATGTGGACATTGCAAATTAAATATCCACAAATATCAGATTCCGGGACATACGAGTGCCAAATAAATACAGAGCCAAAAATGTCACTTTCGTACACATTTAATGTAGTTGGTAAGTATGCGAGTCTTATATTATGTCACATTGTTATGGTATAGAATTATTTTGTGTTTTTGATCAATTCGAGATAAAATTCAGTCTGCAGTAGGTGAAATAATTTTATATTCGAAAAACGCATCGAAACACAGAAATAGACAGTCGAAAGAGAAAAAAAGGAAAGAACTGAAACCCACATATTTTTTGCAACAAGAGACACGATTTTCAGTTGTCTGTAAATATATTTGAGCACACAAAAAAGTTTTTGTGTGTTTTTGCTCCGTGATTTTGTATCCGAAAAATACAATAGAAAAGTTTTTTAAGCCAATGCTGGGCAAAAAAGGAAACAGTTCGTTTGGTGTCGTTCGCTTAAAAGGATTTGGTTTACTTTTCTAATTTAAACGAAACCGTATGCAAACGCAATAATATTTTATTAAGTTTAATCTCTGCAAGATAACATGATCCATGGTTCTGTTTGGTTAATAAAGTTATAAGGTGCTAAAATTTTCTCGATGTTTTAAAAATCAATCGATTAACTTCAATACTTTTCATAAATTTTATAAAAATCTTTTGTCCTTATTTTCATTTGGGTAGTCTTGAATCTAAATGAATGTTTTTGTATCCTCGCCAAATAGAAAAACCATTTTTTTTTTCCTTTTAAGAATAATATAAGGTTACATTGTTTGTGTTGTTTTTACTATTTTATTTAAGACATACGAGAAATTGATATGGTTATATTTGTGTTTGAAATGAAAATTTTAACAAAAAAAAATTACTTAGTTTTGTTTGTGTTTGTCGAAAATCTTCTTCTTGTTATTACTTTTCAAACTAAGTGTGAAAAAAATACTTCAATTTGGAAAAAACATCTTTTCCAATAAAGTGTATTTTTTAAGATACGGCGCGTCACATTTAAAAACCCAAGTGTGCCTTTTAAATGTATTCCTCTTTTTTCACCCTTGTTATTGAGGAAGCCCTATTTTTTTTTGTTAAGTATTACAAGGATTATAGTTGTTTTATTACATTTATTTTCTAATTAGGACTGAGTGTAACCTATTCAGAAAAAGGAAGGCATATATCACACTGCAGCATTGTCTAGTCTAGACACACATGGGAAACCAAACAAGCTCTTGCATATGTATCTAAAATACCTATATGTTGGGAGAAAGGGGGAAAAGAGAGTTACAAACCGACCAACCGACAAATTGTTTACAGCTATTCCTTTTCATTTATTTTCTCATCCTCTTATAAGCGAGCTGAGAACGCAAAAAGTTGTTGTGCTTAAATGTTGAAATGAAAAGAACTGAACAAACAAAAGATGAGCATAACGGGAATTGCATAAAGTGTACTTGCACTTGCACATAGTAGACACTATAATAGACACAAGAGACGAATGAGTGAATTTTAAGAGTCCAAAGAAGTAGTGAAATGTGGAAAATAAATTAAACTGAACAGTTTTTGCTGAATTATCTGATCTGTTTGAAAAAAAAAACGAAGAGAAGTAGAAAATATAAGAATTAATATTGGATTAGACAAGGAAAAATAATGCAAAACAAAATTATAGATGGTCTGTTTTCTCTACAGTTTTCTTATTTGGAGTTTGTCTATTTTACCGATAATGATCATTAATTTCTAATGCCCAATATTATCTAAAGGTCACGTACGAATACTATTTCTTTTAAAATTTTTCTCTCTCTCCTATGGAAATTAATTACAACGAAATTTTAAATCTAGCAAGATACGTGATTTTCTGTCACCATAAGTGAGAGCTATTTACAAACATTGAATATATTGTACGCGATTTTCAATCCCCTTTATGCTATTACCTTTTTTTCTCTTTATTTTTTTTTTATTTATTTTAAACATCCTTGCGTCGCTATAATACGTGCCGCAATATACCTGCGAGCGATTTTGTATGTATAACGAATGTATAAAGTTTGTCGTGTCGTGAACGTAATGTTTATGAGGAAATCCGTCAGCATATTTTTTTGTCGCGTTTCGTGGTTAAGCAAGCAGATTAAACATAAAATGTGTTGTCTGAATCCTGGATTTTTGTAGATTAAATGTGTGATAACATGTACTTCTTGTTTTAATAAAAATGTATTACAATGAATTTTATATAATGAATATTTTGTTATGATTGCAAAACGATTAGGTCTACAGTGAAGGAAATCTATTCCCATTTTTTAAATCTGATGAAATCAATCAACGTTTTAAAAAAAAAAACAAACAGAATTTATGTAATGAATAAAATATCGTCATCGAAACTGCTATAAGATGCTTTTGTTTTTTTATTTATCAATGTATTTTCTTGTGTATCATTGGTAAAAAAATCTTTGTATGTTATAATTGGATAACATTAAAAGAAATGACCGTTACACTTTGAATGTATCATCTATAGCTTAGTTTAGGATTTTATAGATTATTTCACCTCCTACTTACAACGAGAGCAAACATAAGCAATATATTACGTTTTTCTACTTCGTCTTATTTGTGATCATTTTTCTTTCAAAACGATCCATCAATGTTTTTCCCATTTTTTCTTCTATATTTCACAATATTCGATCCACTTTACAATATTTATGTTTTCAATATGGACCACTTTTTGTTGATGATGCAAAAATGTCAAAAAGGGAAGGAAAAAATTCTTTGGAGATGCAGTAAATTATACTTTTCTTCTTCGGGAAAATTTTCTACTTCGAATTCTTTTACGCACAACTGTGAGACAAAAAATATTTAATGAAAAAATTGTTTGCGATATAAATATTTTATCCACATTCTGTCGTTTTTGTGTTCGTGTTAAAATAATAGAGAAAAAAAAACAAAAGGGAGTAACAAAAACTGTATTGGAACCTTTACTCCTTTTCACTTTTTTTCTGATGATCCATCATACCATACCTTAACAAATCCAAAATGGGTTATCATTTTATGTTTTACGTGTTTTTATAGACCCAAATGTGTGATGAAACACGTTTAAGTTTAACGCTTGTGTGTGTTCATATCATTTTAACCCAAAATCGTTTTCAGCGGATGATGTCTTACGTTGTTATTATGAATGATTAGACAGGAAAGCATGGGAGTTTTCAAAACTCACAGTTAGGATGAAAAGGAAATTAAACTGCGCTCATATTTGATGACACTCGTAAGATAAATGAGCCTTGCTACTACATTTAAATTACTAATATTCTTAAAACTTGAGTGATTGACAAAACAAGCGTATCAAATGATGAGACAAGATACGTCGCATTTTCTCCATTCTCTTACACAATATTAGTCATCTCTGTTTGATGATGATATTAAATTTCAACGACTCTCTGTGAATAAATAGGACTCTTAAAAGTATTAGTAACGAAGGGAGATGTAAGCAAGTAGAAAATGTTTTCGTGTGTTCGTGAAACTTATTAAATGGAGCAAAAAGAACAGAAGACGGAAAAATACTCTTTAGCGTTATATATTCTGTTATTCTACAAAGGTTCGTTGAAGAGACATATACATTGTCTCGACATGCTATCAATATTCATAATACATAATAATTTTGATGAGTATATATCATTCTTAAGTAAGAAAAAAACTTTTATGATCGTTTATTTGACATGAATTGGAAAGATATATGTTCTTACTTTATCTCGTGATCATCGGGACAGTAAGAACAATACAGATCCTCCCTCTTTACAATGTCATTTCCCTTTTTAAATGAAAATCCGTGACGAAACAAAATAAATAACGAGATAAAATATGCATCATTTTATATTATTTTACACCCGCTAGTTAAGAGATACTCTCCAATCGGTTTTTTTTACTATGTTGCTATCTGGCAACAACACCAAATATAAATTGAAAATCATTAACAAAGCAATTATTAACGGCTTTAAATAAATCACTCGTAACAGTCACAATATTTTTTATGTCTACACTCTACATCTACTGCAGACAGACAACACACAGTACGCAGAACAATAGCCGTGGAAAACCAATTTTCCACAAAGATAATTTGTTATTTTAGACCTTTTCAAATTGTTATCTTTAGATTCGTGTTCGTTGGTTTGTTGTCGACATTGTTGTTGCTTTTATTTTTCGAATCTCTTTAAAGAAAACTTTATTTACATGACAAGACAATACAATAAAAGTCAATGACAATAGAGCTTTTTGCTAAAATATCATTTCATCTTTTAAGTAGAGACTTAAACTCAAAGTTTTCAAAATCTATAATTTTTTCTCCTTTGGCTTTTTATAATGCAAAAAAAAAACAATTTTAACATTTGCCTTGGCGCTTCACAAATTACTGTGCGTTAATTACGGAACCAATTACCGTTACTTTAATCCCAGCGCTTTTTAAATTCATTCAAAACATTATCATTATCCTTTTTTTTGGGTATACGATCGTTTTTGTGTGTGAGTAAGCTTTGTTATCTTCATTACTTAATTTTGTTTTTTATAACACTTACTAATTTTTTATAACACTTTTTTCTCATTTTTTTCACAAATTATGTTGCTGTGATGCTGTTGATGACAACTTAATTGTGGGATGGATACAACACTTTTTATCAACCAGAATTAAAAGCACAAATTCTTGGACCGAATGATTTGTATGTAAAATCAGGTAGTCAAATAATAATTAATTGTAAATTAACCCAAGGACCACATGATTTGGGTTCCATCTTATGGTACAAAGGTAAGTAAAACAATAATAATAATGGAAATCATTAATTTAATTGTCACTTTCTTATGTGTCTTTTAAAACGTACTATAAACTATTTTGTAAAGATTTTTCGTTTGTAGCAGCTATGTAAAATGGAAAAGAGAAAACGTGAGGAAATTCAAACAAATTTAACTGAGTGCCTTTAACACGTCTTCCCAATATAATAACAGTTGCTAATTGTTTTTCACATTGTTCATGTTATTATTATTGGTATTTTATTCATTATTAGTAGTCGAATTCATTCATATTATCATATTCTAAATGTTTCGATGAAGACAATGTAATTAATGTCGTCTAAAGTATACAAATTGGCGTCATAACAACTCATAGATTCAAACGAAGGGGAACTCAATTATTTGCATTTGTTGTACCTTCACGTGATGTGAACACTTTGATGGTTGTGTATTAATTGGATCAGGTATGGATAATACAGGAAACTCTTTTACTTTGACACGATAGCTACAAAATACCCGTGTTACGTCTCTGATTAAAATTCATTCACATTCTAATTAGTGCTCAATCGTTGTGCGAAATTTTCGACACGCGCTTCGCATAACAGAAGGTTGATTGTCTCTTAAATTTTGATAACGAACTACAACACAAATTAACCTAAGTACACAATTTTAGATGCTGTGTAATTTAATTGATCGCTTGAAAGCTAAAGCAAAAAAGAAAGTATTAATAATTCCAATATTTTTTTTGTTATAAAAATAAAAAATGAAACACTATATGGCATGAAAGTACTACAGGCAATTAATCCTTGTCACAGAGAATTACTGAATATTTATTTTTTGAATCGAAGTTGAGCATTATTTTGAAATGTAAATATTAATATAAATACGAATAATAATCAAATGATTTGAAATTACTCATCTATAATAATTTAATAATATTTAGTCTGGCGCAATGGTTCTTTGAGGCATTATTTGCATTGCAATACAAATATTACAGAATTCAATCGATATCATCTATAATTTGTGGAAATTAACAGCTCATACGGAAAAAAATATGAACTAAAGCAAAGAAAAAGTTGTTTGCAAAGTCTCTTTCTTATGCTGTTTAGTAAAAGTATTAATTTTCTTTTAATTTAAATTGGAGCTACAGTTTTCATAAATAGTCCATTTATGTATTTCTTTTGTATAAAATGTCATCTTTAAAACAAATCAGAAATATGAGAATTAGCTATACGGAGATCTTTCTCAGAGGCTTTTGAGGACAAAACATCTTTCAAAGTGTTTGCGCACGTGTCAAAATTATAAATCAATAATTCATTTCTTACTCAAGCTTTTAATTATGTACTAATATGCTATTCATTCTTTTTACTGCATTCATTAAGCTTTAAAGAATGAACCTTCTGAAAAGATAAATACACAGAATTCATACAAACTCATTTGCATATTTTTTTAAATTTGTATCGCGAGAAATTGCGCACATTTCTACCTTAAAAGAATAAATTAGATAACGTCATGAATCTCAGTAGAGACAAATAAAGATTAGAACAAAATGTAAGTAAAGCAAACCGTAATAGTTTAATTTAATTTTCTTGTGAAATCCAGTTTATGTAGGTATATACAAGGGAGGATGAAAAAAATCACACCTGATGGGTACATATTTAAACGTGACGTGGTTTTTCTATTGTTATGAAAATTGTTGTTTTTTTTTATTTTTCATCGTGCCGTATTGAAATATTTTGCATAAAAAGAACATTTGTATGAGACGGATGTGTTTTCTTTACACAAAATGAATAGGTAGTATTATTCTGTGTTTTTGGTTTGAATCAATTATGTAAATGTTGGTGTCTTCTAATTTTGTTATTGTTTGATAATGAAACCGCAAAATTGTTGGCGGTTTACACACGTAATTTTGGTCTAAATTTTAATGAGATTTGGTCTAACCATGAATTATAAGCCAACGGCGTGTTAACCTCACGTTTTGTCTCTCATCCATTATAAATTTAACATAATAAACCATTGGATTAAATAACACTTCTTTGCAGGGAACGAAATAGTTGATACATCAATTCAACAAAATAGCATTAGTCAAATCAACAATAAAAAGTATCACGATAGAATAAGCATAGAAACAGATTGGTCTGACGGATTAAAGTCAACGTAAGTATATCTTTCTTAACAGAGAATTACAATTCTGCAAATATTTTCTAAAGGATCAACTTTTATTTAATCTAAAGAAACTTGTTGCTCTGCTCTCATTAAATAAATAGTAAAGTGATTTTTTAATCGGCACAGTTTAGATCTTACATTACAATTATTTTGATTTTCATTTTCAATGAACATTTAACGATACAGCGACAAGAGACATAATATAAACGAGGGAGTTCTTGTTAAATTTTTTAGATGTGTTATTTGTAGAAGCAACTGAAACTTTATCTCATTCAGATAGATAGAATAAATGAAAAGAGAGATAAAACTATTTAGTCGAGTTTTACCCTTTCTTCTTTTGTGTACACTTCTTTTCAAAAAATTGTTTTCTACTATCCCTGATGGTACACTTAAAATATAATAATCACATAAACACACTTTTTGAATGGCCATTTTAGACTTACGATAAAGAGAGCTATTCAAAGTGATACTGGAAATTATACTTGTGTGCCAACTATAGCAAAGAGTTCGAGTGTCTGGGTACAAGTAATTAGTGGTGAGTAAAATTTGCTACATTATTATAATAATCATCATCTTAACTGCTTTACGTTCTTATTATACACACACACACGTTGTCTTTAATGCTTTATAAAATTGCACAATTATATATGATGAAGAAAAAATCTGATAATTACTCTTTTCTGTACAACACTCATATACATATTTAAAATTGCAATTTTCCAGGTGAACATCCGGCAGCAATGCAACATAATTCTGCGCCATCCTTGCTATTCGTTTTTAGTGATAGTCGTCGACATAATTGTCAAAAAAGTAGTTTTGTAAAAAAATTAATTTATTTTAGAACAGTTGGAATATATGTGATACTTATGGTATTTGTAGCCATTTTGCAGCAACTTCCGTCATTGGTTTTAATACAAAATCGATTTAATTCCAGATGAAATACTCGAATCGGCAATATATTATTATAATTTTAAAAAATAGGCATATTCAGATTTAAAACACGTTAATATTGAAAAACCATATTGTTATGAATAAAATGTTATTTGGTTAATTAATAAAATTAAATGCAAATATCAACATCATTACCATATAGGAACGTGCGGTTTCCATATGAAATATTCAGTCATTATTATTATTAAGTATGGTTACATGGCTGATCTCGATTGATTGTTGGCCTAAGAAGTCGTGCGTTCAAAATCTTTTTTTTTTTCATTTTTTTTTCGATTCTTTATAAACTTTATTGAACACATTTACAACTTTAATAATAATAATAAATTCTGTCATTTTATACATACGTAGATATACAATGAACAAATTATGGTTATTGTTTTAATGAAAAACTCATTTGATTCGATTATTTAAAGGATATGTCAGTCTCAATAGATGCGTGGCGACAAAAGTTCATGGAACATTTGTTATTTATTTCATAATCTATACGTGCAAGTTTATCGTTTCACGCGCGTTGTCATCGTCATTATTTTATTCCATGTGCTATACAACTCCGGCAACATGATTGATCACTTAAATTTTTCATTTGTTCGTTGGTACATGCGAAATTTCCGAAACATAATGCAAATAATGAAAACTCAATATTTTCGATGATATTTTATGACGATTGAGTATGCATGATTTGGTAAAGTATAATCATTAATATAATATTTTGTGTTTGTTCTGAATAAATTATTAATGTGAAACGCGATGACTATGATGATGACATTATTATTATTATAAGTGTCATTGATATATGTTCCATCGATGCAATAAACAGATATGCAAAATGAAAGAGAGCGGCTTTGACATTGATAACTCGAAAGCAAAGTGTTGATCTGATTACTTTTAGTAGTAAAATATGTAAACAGAATGTCAAAATAAAAATGAAATTTAAAATTTTACGTTATGAAAGAAAAAACAATTTAAAATGAGATTGAAAAATAAAATATTTAATTGATATAACAATGGTTATTACTATTATATAAAATCAAAGCAAATATATCTGTAAATAGAAAAAAGACTCAATTGTGATAAAAAGAAATAAGATAAACGAGAAAAATATAATTCATTTCATATAATTATTACACGATGAAAGGAAAAAATGTTATCCATTTTATGAAGAACACAGAAACAAAAGGAAAAAGGTTATTTAATATATATTAATGTATCATTCTTTAGTTATAGTTAAAAAAAAATATGATGCATATAAAAGATGTTGTATGTAAGTTAATTTTATTAAAAGAATTTTTTATTACAAAAGCGGGTAGCTTGTTGATGAAACAAAAAATGAAATTAACAAATAATTCGTTCGCGTTGTTATATTTTATCATAATTATCATAAAAATTGTTATTGTAATTTTTGCACCCATTTTTCTTGACTGACTTGATAATAATGATTTGTTCTTGTAGAAAATGCTCTTTGTTCTTGACTTAATATAACGTCTTTTGAACCAAAAAAAACTGAATAAAAATGAGTGAGATTGATAAAATATACCTTGGATCAAAACCAATTCGACAAATACAACAGATCACAAATTTAATAAAAAAAAAAACAGTAGAAAAATAAACAAGAAATATAAATTAATGATATTAATATCCCACTCGTATGATATCCAAAGTAATAATAAAAACAACAATAGAATCTATCACAAAAGAAAACAAATAAACAAAATGTATATCGTTAGATGATATGATGGTATTATTTATAAAAATTATTATTTTTTCATTATATTTTGAAGCGTGATTCTGATTATTAATAGTAATAAATAAATATTTATTTATTACCCGAAAACAAATGAAACTTGTTAGTATAAATTAATTTTTCACAGGAAAAAACGTGGTTGATATAATTATGATAAAAGCATTTATTTATATTGAAAAATTAATAAAAAGTAAATTTTACGAAATGAAACAAATGGATATAATAAAATAAATTAAGTATAATCTATTTATGATAGAATAAAATAATAAATATAGTTTATTTATTTACAACTTTAATAATAGGAAAATACTGATTATTAACAATACATAGTGTGTTACAAAAAAAATAGTGAGAGAAAACTTTGAATTAATTTTAAAAGTCGTTATAACAAACAAGATATCAAAAATTTTCTTGCAACCAAATGAAAATCAAATAAAGATATACAATATAGATAATAAGCTAAGTAAATATAACTTACATGATAATTGAAATAAATAAATGAAGACCTAATTAGAACGATAAATAAATATTTTGTCTTGTGTAATCATTACCTTGAGGGTAAGTATGATTATTCAATAAGTGAACACAAATAATTTATTTTCGAACATTTTCTTTTCAATCAGATAACAAGTAGAAAATTCAGAATTCCAAAAACAACTGTTATGTTCAATAGTATGTTCAGTATAAAACGTTTAGCATAATATTCAATTATTATAGTTTAATTTATATTGATTTTTTGTATGAACTTAATTAGAAAAAAAAATGTTGAAAAATTGAACTAAAATGCGACAAATTTTTATAAACGCAAAAACAAACTATCGAGACATGAATGAAGTTTTACAAAAAAATAAATGGAAGTACTGACATAGCAAAATAATGATAGAGACTGTCTCGGAAATAAAACAAAATAGAAATCTTATAACAACAATCGTAACTTTCGAAGCAAAGTAAAAAAAAAACGAAATGATTCGACAATTCAATTGCAATCCAAAATCAATTTAAATTCTGTAAGGAACAATTCCATATTCTCCCAAGAGATTGTTGTGTTTCCCTTTATTTGTATGATTCACAGACAGAGATATTTTCTTTTCAATTTCCGAGAGCTATATGAAAATACTGTTGGTTAGATAGTTTTGTAAAAGAAAAATGGAAAGAAACAACTTAAGAAAACTAATTCCGTGTTATAGTAATGAACCATCTTAAGATGTTTGCTTAAAGAATCTTTAAAGGGGGAAACAAAATAGAGATATCCGAAACTTTCCATTTATCAAATTATTATCTCACTAACATTATGTGCATTTTTAAGATAGAATCGATTGTTTGTTTTTATTTTGTTTAACACATTAAACCATTTATTTAAATATCGAACAAAAAATAACAAAACCAGATTAAACATTTTCAACAAAAAGAAAAATAAACTGATATTTTTGTCCAGCCCAGGTGCATTTATTTTCATTTTGTATCACATTGGATTTAGCTGTCATTTCACATTATTTTTACCCTATATATTTTTATTATCATTATATATTATAAAATTTTCCTTAAAAATTTCAATCTCCTTTTCTACTTTACATACATATGTTCATATGCAGAAACATTTTAGTTCTCATTTTACGAATATAAATATTATATGATTTTGGTAAATTGTTAAATTGGTGTTACTCTTTTTAGCTTGATGTGTTTTTTCATGCATGCCGAAAAAAATATAGTTTGTTAAAGTTTCAAAGCAGTCTTGAGTGGTTTGATCACCAAAAAGCATATCTCCTGAAAAAATTCTCCAATTCCTTCAAAGTATGGACCGAACGACTATGATGTTTCGACTAAAGATACGTAAATTTATCTATTTGATAGCAAGCAATTTTCCTCTTTCTTGCATGCATGCAAAGATGAAGCAAAAAAGTAGAGAAAAAATCAGTGTATGTCATTTCTATACTGTTATTCCTTCTGTGTGGAAGAGGAAAGGAAAAAGTTTTAAGTCTATAATTTCTAGAAGAAAATTTACGATGCTGAAAGCTTTTTCTGCATTTATATACATTTCGTTTTGGTCTAGGTTACTTGGTTTTCTCGTTTTTAATATGTAGCTGATACACAGAAAGGCAGACTTTTACAGCAAAAATGTAACGAGCAACAACAGCAGTGAGCTGTTTTAGAAATAGCACCGATAAAAGGACGACAAAGTTACTGCTGTGTGTATTTTTTTTATTTCAAAAATAAACTTTTTTCTTACATATTTTATTTGACTGGAGGTGCTGGGATGTAAACTTCTGAGATTTGTCAAGTGAAATGCATACAAGAAATTGTATATAGAAAAATTCCTCAACTTTTTTATGGTCAATATAGAAAGTTGATATCTATTTAGGGACACTCAGCTCAAAGTGTCAAAAGAAAGTTTGAAAGAAAATTGATTTTTTTTCAGATAACATTACAATCAATAATAATTTTTGTGTTAATTTTATTGTTTGTTAATCAATTCAACTGTGAGATCGGTATGCACAATTCCCATATTTGTGAAATGATTACAAACAAAGTTGTACTACATATTATAATAATGTCTCCAATTTGGCATTATGTTTGTTAAATATATGATATACATTATGATATCTGCAGTTGAGCGTAATAATATTGTGTTGAAATGGGTGTTTATTTTGGCATTATTGAAATATATTTGCGGTTACAAAGTAGATAGAGGCATATGAGGGTGAAATAAAGGCACGTGTTTGTGTGTGTGCTTGTGTGTTAAACCATTATTGCTATTTTCGGGTAAAATATTGAAGCGCAAATATGGTCGAAATTCCAGTAATAAGAGTGAAATATGGATTCTTTATTGAAATATTCATCGAGAATTTTGAACAATTTATAGTTAGTATGTTACGAGGTATGTCTGTTGCGTTGTTTGCATTACTTGTTTAGCCATACATTTTAAAATACACTCGTTGATGCTTTCGGAACGCATCTAACGAGACGCAGGTGTTTGTTCGTGGTTTTATCACAATAGATATTTGGTTGAATCTCAGATAGCATGATAAATTTTATTATGAAGAAGGAAACACAGAATTCGACTCACTTCAATAGCTATTGATAAATAATGTTTCCCTTAGGTGCAATTATTATAATCCATTTCATATCATACTTTATTTTGTATAATACATGTGCAAAAGTCTAAACTAAACAAGGATGAGTGTGTGCTCAACGCTGTTTCAACTCTTTTAAATGTCTCTGCCAATATATACTTTTTCGCAGATGACTTAACTTGCACAGTTTCATAGCGGTACAAACATCTTCAACATCAACCTCAAGAAAAAGAAGAAAAACTGAATTTATGTTACACTTTTCCGAGCAGATTCAACACAAACACGAGCTTTACTTGTTATATTACACATCTTCATAATCCTGAATGTTACTAATAGATATTACATTACAATATACACGAACGCTCAGACATCTAATAGAGATAAAATATGTGATTTGTTGAAGAAGGAAATGTCTTATAAAGCTTTTTTCTACTACATAGCACACAAATAAGAGTTATAGGGAAAAAAAATTTCACACATTCTATCACGATGAGTCGACAGTCACACACACACTCGCAAAATATGCTCATAAAAGTAGAAATTTCTGCATAATCGCCTATTACAATAAATAATGATTCTAAATGGGAGATTTTCAGTTTTTCTTCTCTCGCAATGTGTCTTCATACTAAACGATGACTTATATATGTCTGTTCATAACTATAAGAAAAGTGTAACAAGCTCAAAGTACTGTAACGTGCATTTAATATATATGAAGTTGTTACTTAAAATAATAAAAATAATGATAATGGCTTCAGCATGATAAAAAAAAGTCAAAACTTTGCCTACATTAACACAAAATATATGGAACGAGATTTTTTCATTCATTATATTCTATATGGAGAAATGGTTTTATTACTTATTTGCTTTACCAACCTAAGCGCACATGTAAGGCAACGAAACGACTTGTACGTTTTTTACAGCCACGTATGGAAATTTTATGTCAGAAATGGCTATTTAGTAGAAGGGGCTACGTTGTTAGGTTCATTTTTTGTTAGTTGTAAAACGTCTATCTTTCAACTATATTTTTGCATATTTTAAAAATGTCTCTGATTTCGCAAAACAAGTTTGCACAAAAAAAAGTGTAAGAGTAAACATGCACATTGATGTATATAGCGTAATAAAATCTGAGATCGTGAGTCAATTTATTGACAATTGGAAATTACACGAATATCAAACAATTTTGAATTATATGCTTTAGAAGATTTTATTTTAAATCTTATAGTTCATTTAGAGATACACAAATGAAAATCTTTAAGCAATGTTTAACAATCATGAAGTCTAATGATAAAAAAAATAAATTTAAAAACCTTCGTGGAAAAACTATTTTTAATTATAGTATTTCGATGCCTGCCATAAATGTGAATAATAAATTAGAAATAACATGAGTTTTTAATAAATAAAACCATTCTAACAATAATGGGAAATTGCACTACTCTAAATGATTCACATATATGAATGTGTTATAAAACTTTTCCAATTACTCCTAATATTATTTATATGAATTTTAAATGAAAAATACTAAACTAAGCTCAATTTTTTATTTATACAACCGAATATAATAAACGCATAAAAATTTAATGATACATATGCTATTCAGTTTTTCATTTAATGATGTTGACGGTTATTATTTATGGTAATTAAAATTTGCCACAAATAAAATTGTGTACGATGCAAAAAATTTAACCATCGAATTTTTCACCTGAGCTTGTCCATTTTTTACCATCATCGTAAAAAAAACTCAGAGAAATTCATAAAACAATAAGAGTCTGTATGACACGACGACAACAAAGTAATGCCAGCGAACAAAAATATAATAAGCAAAAATCTTTTATGTTGGTCCTTTGTTGCATAAAATAATTATATACTGTGAAAATGATTTGAATAATTAAAATTATGTTACAGTTTTTGGCTCTTTTCATATTACGATTATTTTTGTAGACGCACACACGCCGAGAAAGTTTTTGTTTCCCCAAAAGTTGTTAAAAACTTTTGATAGCAAATTATTATATAAATATATAGGCAAATAAATTTACAAACGCACACTCATAAAAGCACAGTTGTACGAACGAATAGAGTTGTAAAATGATTTAAAATTTTAATGCAACTTGTAAAATTTTATCTTTTTAGTACACGTGTACAAATCAAGTTAGTGTTCTTGTAGTTATCTCCGAAAAACTGAACGAGTGTGTGGATGATTTTGATAAAATTTTACCATATAGAAAAGTTAGAGGAAGAAAGTTTTCTTTTTCAAGTACAATAACTGACAGACGGATAAATTTACTTTAAAAGGTGGTTTAAATTTGTCAAATCCATATTGACAGACTTGCATGGCAATAAAATTGAATGTTGCCTGCATTATTTTCAAAACAACTTAATCTCGACATGAATGAACAACTACAACATGGAAATCATTTTAAAATGCATTAAACGTTTGTGTAATCAGAAATAATTATTTGTGAATAATTTTAAAACATACATAATTGTGTGTGCGAATTATTAACACAACTATAATTTTTCAAGAGCCACTCATTCACTCAGCGTTCTGTAAACTTGCATAGGATGAATATTAATTTTTTGCGTGCAATTGAAATTGTTGATAAACATTTCAAGTGATTTAAACTTTACACGGCATGACTTTTCAAATAGATAAACAATATTAAAAGTTAAACAGTTCTCTTCTGAACCAACTCATTTGCCTGATATTCTTCTATCATTGGTATCGAATGATGATTCCTTAAGATAATAGTAATCGGATTATAGGACAATTTTGTAGTATGAGAAATTAATTTTTTTTAGAATTTTCTCAAAAAGAAAATATATCCGTGTAGAATAATGAGTAAAAGTTGAAAGTACATTAAAGTATAAGTAGAAATCAGTCCCACGAGAAAATGCGTATACATTGAACTTGTGTTATTGGTTTTGTGCAAAAAATGCGATAATAGACATCATCATCATCATCAAAAGTTTTTTCACATCCATAAATTTTACTTCTTGTTCGCTTGTAGTACACTCATCAATTAGCATTCAACCATCATTCAACAGGAAAAGACTTCGTCTATGTATAACAAAGAAAAAAGAAGCAAAAATGATTTATCGAACGCCCATTTCTCTTCTGTGTCAATTGCGTGAGCCTTGTTTCATATGGTTGTGATGAGAGGTATTCAAGAGAGTAGGTCCTATAAAAAGGAATCAATTTTTCATGTTATGAATTGTTAATGAAGTGAGTTGTTGTTTGTTCGCAAGAATATAGGGAAAAATCAAATATAATTATCCAGTTATTTATGACGGCTCGTGCATCTCAGGTAGCGTAACCTTTCAAATCTTTCCAATTTTATTCCTTCTACTTATTCTCCTTCTTTTTTCAGAAATTTATGCCAGTAATTACTTTAAATGTTTGTCTAACAAGTCTGTGACTGTTTTTTTTCCATATTGGCATCCCGAAAAGGGACAGGAATTTAATAAGGTAAGCATTGTTCATTTTATTGTGAGTGAAAATGAGATGTAGAATGCTATATTAAGAAATTAAATGGGTCATTTTTGAATATTTCATCAGTATTACAAATGATTATGGAATCGTATGAAGTGAGAAAGACATTGAAATAAGGTAAGGTTTTGGTGTAAAGTCGCAAGTGAAGCGA
Source organism: Culicoides brevitarsis (assembly GCF_036172545.1). Classification (NCBI taxonomy): domain Eukaryota; kingdom Metazoa; phylum Arthropoda; class Insecta; order Diptera; family Ceratopogonidae; genus Culicoides; species Culicoides brevitarsis. Next base: position 42,699,472 of record NC_087086.1, on the reverse strand, counting down.
GTTCCTCACATAATAATTCAATCTTTTAACCATTTTTTGTCTACATATTTTAGACCCTATAAAACACGTATAATTTATTAATGTTGCCTCGTATTATCAACACATTAAAGAAAGTGAGCACATTCAGATAAATTGATAGGCACAAGCAAATCAAATATGAAAATCATAAGGTATAAAATTTAAAGTACACAATATAAAAGCAAATTTACCGCTTCTCATTTCTTGTTGTTTTTAAGCAAAGTAACTGCTTGATTCTCGTGAGATGCTTTTAGTTTTCTTCGTTTTTGGTGCTATAAGTACGAATCTCTTTTTATAGGTTATTATGAAGAGAGCAACTAAATAGTGAATGGTACAGAATTATTAATGAAGGGATACGAGTCGGGGAAAAATAAACCGAATCAATCCATGAGAAATTCCTTCTTGATGTCTGCTATTTGTACCTTTTTCTTTTAAATATAATAAAGCAACAGCAAACGTTTTCTCAGCTTCATTCATATTGCAGACATCCCCAAAGTAAATTTTTATTGGATATATAACTTTTGTTAAAATTTTCCCGCCGTGTCGAATTTTCAACTTAATTCTTTATGTGTAGACTTACATGTTTTCTTTATTTTTGTTTGAAAAGCAAAAGATGAATTTTGTATTTTTACTTTTGAAAAAAAAAACATAAAATTAAATAAAATTTAACTTCGTACAAATAAAATAAGAATACAATAAGTACCTGAAAATTGTACGCAATGATTAACTTAAAGCTGCACAAATCTTAAAGAATACTGAAAATCGTCAAAATACATAGCATTTGTGAAACTTTAACATAAAGCAATAAAACACGAGTGTGCATACTGAGAAATGCTACCAAGTAGAAATGCTTTATTTCGTTTCCTTCAAAAATTTGCATTTTTAGTGTAATAGACAGTATACAAACTTTCTCATTGAATTTCTTGCCTTTTCATTATGTACTTTTGTTAGATACCTTTAAAAATTTCTCCAGAGGAAGGGACAGAATGATATTTTTTCTGACACACTCTGACTATTCTTTCAATTCAATTTCACGTAGAAATACACGTAAAAAAGGCTCAACAGAAAACAAATATAATTGTATCATAGAGAATTCGCCAGGGATGGAAAATATTATTTATGATATTCTATTTAAGAAATACTTCAAGCCAAAAAATGAAATGGCCTGAATAAGAAACAATGGCTAACCTGGCAAAAAATTAAATAGACGATAACCTAAATTTTGTTAGTAAATTCTCAGCAGTATGACAAAAAACAACTTTAACAAGCCTTATTTCTTAACTCCTTACTATATTTTTCACCTAAACAGAGAAATAAGAAAAGAAAAATAATGAAGCAATTCGTTCTGAATCACAACCAGACTTGTATTTCTACTATAATTTAATAATAAAAAAATTATAGCTTTCTTTTTAAGGTTTCTCCTTTTTTTTATTTCACTTATAAATGAGAATTACGGGTTTTCATCTCGCCACAAATTTTAGCAAAACTGCAAAACGATGAAAGTCGTAGAAACTGTAAATAATAATGATATTACCCAAGTTTTGTGCCATAATCCAAACAATAATAAACACTAACGATAGTGGTTTGTACCCAAAAAGCCAACGTTGGTCGTGTTTGCATACAAACCATATATAAAACGCGCTCGACACACCCGAGATGAAAAAGTGAATCGAGTGAAGGTGATAATAAAATATAATAAAACATTTCTGGCATAAAATGGAAAATCACATTCTTTTTATTTTTATGTTTTAGTTGTGTGTGTACGGTTTTCATGTGATAAATTTCTAAGAAACCAAGAAAAAGGAAAATCTTAAGTTATATAGGAGAAGTATATAGTGTGCAAGTGAAACGAGATGAATTTACCTGTATCTCATTTATTTATGTATTTTTTTCTTTTTGCTATGAAATGGCCATCTTTTGATATTTTTGTCGGTCTACCGTCAAATATTGAATCATCTCCGATCATTTATTTGATAAGATGCTCCTTAAATTGCTTAAGATTCAAACCTATATTTGCCTTTTGGGAATAATTTTGTGTTGAACAAACGTCAGTGATGTCACAACAGAAGTTGCATCTTGTGCAAAAATGCGCAAACGATCCCTGTTTTAAACTTTAAATAAACTTTGTTATATTTAGAATGCATTATCTCGTATAAACGACACGCAAACTTTTTTCTCTGCTTATATTAAGATTGATGATGATGACTGTTTAAGGTTAAAAAAATATTTTAGATTCTCCGAATTCGTATTTAAATGTTATATACCTATTTGCGAAATTATTTTAAATAACTCATTACATAAATGATAAAATCTTAAATATTATCGTTAAGTGTGGATTATCAAATAAATGTCACATCATTAGGGTCATATTTACAAAAAAAAAACATATTTCCATTCAGAAAAATAGATAGTGCGATTTCAGAGTGTGGCATGAATTTTTATTTTTCTCCTTTTCATATGCGTTTTTTCTCGCAGCAACTATAATGTCCCTTTTATATTACATTACAACCAACACTCGAAAATCATCATATGACGAAAATGGGGCACACGAACAACACACAAAAAATAAGTAAGTGGCTTTATTATATATATGTGAATATTTTTTGTTTAGCCTATAGCTATTCTTATAATAGCCTTGTGAATGTAAGGATGAATTGCCAAAAAGTGAATAAATAAAAAGAGAAGAGGACTCTACAACGAAACATATGTTATTTCGGTATGTGACTATGACATCAACATGTTATGGTTTGTCGGAAATACACCGAACAAAACTAACGAATAACAAAACTAATTTTATAAAAGACGGATGTACCTTACTTTGAGAAATATGTAATCTTTAAGTGACACGTTCTTGAAAGTCAATCATTAAATTATATTATAAAAGTTTCTCGAACAATTTAAAATTATATTTAAAAAAAAAAACAAGTATGCAAGTGTGTTGACATAATATTTGGAATGCGTTTTTGATAACATTTTAAACATTTATTGAACTCGATTATTTATAATCATATTCTCTATATCAATTAAGAGTTTGCGTCATATATTGTTTAAAGGTAATTTTTTGTTGAAAAATACATATCAGCTCAATATAAATATTTTTTGTACATTTAGTATCATTCCTAAATCCATCTATAATGGAGACGTCTTGTTTTTCATACTGTAAATTAAATTTTGCCATATGAGCACAAACGTCGTTTACATTTAACAAATTTGCATTGAAAGCCACTCGTGCATTCGTCCAAAATAAAATTCATTTCATCGACCATAATTATATTATAGAGCTCTCCATCAGTTTAATAATGTTACCTATATATGTAAATTAGCGGTTATTATCAATATTATCACAAAATTTCAAAAATTTTGAATGTGTCTTGACTAACTCACGCATCAATTAATTCATCATTGTAAACTATTGAAAATTATTTAATCATTCTCATAACTGTGTGTCAATATGATTGACATAATATGAAAAACATTATATACGCCAACAACATATCTCATTATTAAATGTTAGTTGTAGAACTTTCATATATTAAAAAGAAAAAATGGAAAATAAATACATGATTCTGACATAATTTTTAAATTGATGGAATTATACAGAACAGAATATCATAATATGTACTTTTCTATTAAAAATTAATACATATAAAAATATACACTAAAATAATAAAAAAAATTTATTTTATTTTATGTTTTTATCATATAAAAGTTTCTGTTATCAAAAAAAACTAAACTAAATTTCCTTATACCTACATTCTAAAGATTGACAAATCTAGGACAAATGAATAAATGTCGCACGCATATGAGTTTTTAATAGGAGATTTACTTGTAATCTTGATGTAAGTCGTTTGTAAGCCCGAAAATGTTTATATATATAAAAAAAAAACTATATCTAAAAGGGTTGCCATCATGTCTGTTTGTCATATTTTTTCTTTTTCTGATGTTTTTTATATGGACAACAGTTGTTTCTTAACGATACAACAAATTGGAAAACTGTTTCAACCGTTCAATGATTAATTAATTTCTTTCTGTTACACAAAATATTAATCATTACCAAACATTCACAAGCAATTTGTCTTGTCCGTCATATAGTTACACACTAAAAATAATATTTTTATACAAAAAAAAAATGCTTTAGATGTTCAAGAAGATAGATAAGCAAACAAGGAAACAAGTGAACAACGTGCAAGACTGTATAAAATCTAATTTATGGTCTACTTCCGACGCATATCTTCCCTCTCTGTCTCTATATTTTTATTGCTTTGCCTTAATTTTACGCTGTAATATCTAACAAGTGCACAATAGCGTATCGTTTATATATTTTTTTGTTAAAGACAAACATTTTTTGTCCAATTATGAATGTCAAAGATACGTCGTTGTTATAGAAAAACGAAATACGGTAAAAAATTGCAAACTTGTTGTACATATACAACATAAAGTAACTTTTTTATTCATTGTTTCAAAATTATTTCGTTGGGTGCCGTTTTGCCTCTACAAAGTAAAGTCTAATCGAAGCGGAAAGCCTAAATTGAGAAAATATGTACGTAATATTTTTGTTCCTAAATTTGGTCTACGTGTCGTTTTAGACAAGAAAATATTATAACAATATCCAAATAAAGTGAATCTTAATATAAAAATAACGATATGTGAAAAATGGGAAAAATACAGCCGACCTATGTTTCTGAAAAAAATACAAAACAAATACCGTCATAAAGTCGAAAAATCATATAAGCGAAAAGATACAGACACACACATAAGGAATAACGGAAGGTAAACTCGTCTAACCATCATCATCATCTGATATGAGTTATGTGTGCGTGTTTGCGTGAATTGCATATCTCGTGTCGACTGTGACTAAAAAAAGGTAAGAAAATTGGTGCAAAAAAAATATATAATACAAACATTGAGACATTCATTGTTAGTATTATCATACGCAAATAGACATTTTTTCTCGGTATGAAATGTATTTTGTATAAAATAAGTGTGTACGAAGGTGATCAGTTATCAAGATTTTCTGTGGATTTTTCATCTTTTTCCTGCTTCAAGTTTGACATGATGAGTGTATTTTATTACAAGTTATGTTTATTTTTTGTTGTATATCACAGCTCTAATGGACAAACGTTAAAAAGAAGGGTTTAACTGGCTTATTTTTCATTGTATAACTTACTTGTTATATGGGTATGTAGGTATAAGGAATGAAGAAAAAGAAAGACTTTTTTCTTTAAAGAAAAATGATGTGATTGATAGATGTGATAAATTTATCACACTTGAGTTTTAAAGAGGATATCTACGTTTTTTTAAGTCATTTTTTGTCGGATTAAATGGTTATTTGACGTGCAGTTCTAAAACTAGATCATAAGAAGGATTTTATGTAGACCTAATGGTCATCATTGAATTACTTCCCATTGCCTGCTTTTTTTTATTGTTAAATGTAACGAGTCCCGTTTCAAACCATAAATCACCTTTATTGCCTTTCATCTCCAATTTCACACAACTTCACCCTGAAAGTCAATGCGTGTACCCGAAAATTCGCTCACTTTTATTTGAAGAGAAAAATCATCATCATAAAAATAACTTAATTCAAAAGCAATTGCAATATAATATGGTTCCATCAGAATTGCTACTGCGTTATTACTTTCACAAAAATGGTAATCGAGAAAAAAGGGTGCGAAATTTTATATCTATTGTACGTTATAAGCTTTTAAAGATATCTTTTACCTTACTTGAATGATGTCAACACGCACTAAATAAGTGCACGTTACAGAAGATGAAACGAAATGGAAAAGGAAGGGAAATGCGAACACATATGCGTCATAATAATAAATATAAAATAAATTATTATTATGTAGTAGAACGACACATACTCATTTTTTTTCCTTTTTTAATATGTGTCTCAAAACTCACGTTTCGATTGAAAGTTTTGGACTGAAAATTCTTGACACAACATCAAAACAACATTCCGCAATCAGTCGCATTTTATATTTCCAAACTGATTTGTTCATCAGAGTCTTGTCATTTGAAAGAAGTCACACAAATTTCCCTTAAAGTGAAAGCATAAGTAACACAGACACGCAGGTTTCAAATGGAATGGAATTTGGGTTACAAAATGCCCACGAGATGTGTGTCAAGTATGACGAGCATTACACGTTAAAGCCATTTGCGATTGAAAGATTTTTGCATATATATTTTATGTTTGAAATTCTAACCTCATGTGTATTGTAAAAATATATAATATGTAAAAAAAATCTAACACTAAAGCTGTGTCGTTGCATAGAAATGAAGGGAGTGAGAACATGGAGAAGGAAAAAAAATCGGAATATGAATATATTATTATGTGAGTGAAATTTCGGGTTTTGTCACAATATTTCATAATACTTTTTGAACAAATAGGCAGCCCACCAAAAATGATAATAAAAGAAAGTAAACAACTCGAAGGAAACGTTTATTATGTTAAAAAAATACAAACAAATTCTTCTTTGTTTCCCTTCACGCACTAAATCATTTCTCATTCGTACTACACATTTTTTTCCTCAATATATTTTTCCTCAGGATTCAGAGTGTAATTGGATGAAAGAAATAATAGAAGCCTCGTTATTGTAGGCCACAAATAAAATAACAAAAGGAATTCACTCTCTTTATCTTGATTGTCCAAGTCTTTTGTTCTGTCTCATAGTTTTCTCGATGGTTAGAGTGGGATATAATTTGCACGATTTTAATGTAAACAGGAAGTTTTTTTTCCAAAATATTAGTAGTTCTGTTCTCTTCTTTTATTTTTGTATAAACTCTTTTGTATTTGTATAATGCTGTCCTCTATTCAAATTCTTCACAGTTTTCAATTCTACCTAAATTGACTCAATAAATATTTTATATTGTAAAAAAAAACAAAACATATATTATACATCTAAAAAAAAGTAGACAAATAAAATTTTGTGTACGAGTCACTTCCTTAATGTACCCTTTTCTGGGTTACGGTAGAACAACAAAAAAATATCTTAACAAAACACATTTACCCAGAAATTTATCAAAAAATAAAATAGCAGAAACAACGTTTATGTTGACTCACATTGTAAAAAAATACGGTGATGATGAAGCTGCTAACAGAAAAACAGCACATTGGCGTCGGGTTTCAAAAGAATGCACGACTCGGCGGTAGCAAAAATTTTGCGAATGCTAAAAAATATGCAAATATCAATAAATATTCCTAAGACAGTTACTTTTCTTTACGTTTTGTTACTTCGCAACAGCATATAGCAAAGCAGTAATAATAATAATAATAATGGAGCTGTTGATGTATTCAAAACAATATATGTATGGTATATTACATTAGATCCTTTTTTTATTTTTTCATCGTGGTCCTTAAGGAAAAAAAAAATGCTTTTTTAAAGGTGAAAATGATCTCACACATACTCTGATATGATGAATATCATTATTTTTTGCAACCTCCCATCCTTTCAACGTATTATTATTATTATTATAAAGACTGTAGAACTCATAATTTTTCAGTAGACACGATATTCAAGACCCGTTCTCTTGCAACAAGCACAAGTTGTTCATGCTGCGATCAAAGTTTAAGAACTCTGCTGAGAAAAATGCAAAAGAAAAATATTTTTTTCACATAAAAATTAAATTATATTCTGTCTTCTGCTTCCAAAGTATACAAAACGACTCTAAACACACCAAAGTATGTGTATAGGTATTTGCGTACTCAATCCCAAGCGAGCATAAATGCGGATATATGTAAAAAAAAATAAATATTATTATTATAACGAATATTTTTTTCCTCGCATTTTTTCACCATCATCAGAGACAACATCATAATCTCACAAAAAAAAATGTAAGCTGCAATGTCTAAAGTAGTTCAAGTATAAGTTAGTTTGCCTTTGCCGCTTCTATTTTCCATGGTTGACACACGAAAGCAAAACATTTATATACGGCGTTTTTGCATTGAAAGCAACCAAAGCGGAATGTCACAAAAGGGGAAATGCCGACATCCATTAAACTTGAGATGAACATTTATTTATGTGCAAAAATATTATGATTATGAGGATGAGTTTTTTGTGTAAAGGGTTACTTCTCGCTGTGTACACTCTTTGCATTGTTCTCAACCTTGTTTTTTGTGTGAAAATGTGATTTGGTAAAATGAGATGAAGGAAAAAAGATTTGTTGACATTTAAATTAAAGACGTAACTCTTTTTTTTTCATATATATAAAAAAAAACATTTTATTTTGGGTTCATGAAGATGTTGAATCTAAGTAGAAAAAAAACCTCTTTTTTCATAAAATGAAAAGACATACGAAAAAATTAGTTTATGCAAAACAGTTTTTTCAGTTTGACCGGATGACAGGACTCTTAAAAGGTCAATTGCGTGATTGAAATGGTTAAAAATGAATCAACCAACTAACTAACAAGTATTTGATCAAAAATTTTCTACTTTGAAAAAACTAAACCCTTGATTCGTCGATAGGAAATTGATGTTAACATTTGCAGGACAATAGCTTAAGGCTTCTCAATAGATATATCATAAATAAAGTGCACTCAAGTAGAAGAAATATTTTACAAAATTTTTTTCATTGAAATACAAAAAAAGATATAGGAAATTAAATATCCCAAGCGACATACTCAACATTTTTATAGGGGCTTCTTCTCAAAAGAAAGTTTCTCAACAATATCTTCTTATACTTATAATGTGATGAAAAAGTAAAAAACGAAAAGTTTTTTTCTTTTTTTTGATAAAATTCATACATTTACTAAATAACATAATGCGCATATGTTTACAATAATGGACGAGGAAATCGAAAATAAGCATAAAAAGATTATTATTGTGATAGTTTTTTTTTAAATATCATTTTGAGTTGATATATTTTAAATTGTTAAATTCTTACACAATCTCACTTTTTGACCAAGTAAAAGGACAGGAAAGCTTTCACTGATTTCAAAACAGTTTTTATGTCGAGATTAGAAGAAAGCAAAAGTTTAATATCAATCTTCAAATTATTCAATCGAGAGATCTAAAAAAAATATACCATACGGAGGATTAGGAAAGCGAGCATGGCAAATTAGTTTTAGTTTAACTTTCAATTTGTATTCATATGTATTCTATGATAACCGAATCATATTATGTATATCTCTCCTATATCCCATCATGTCATCCGTTATTTTTGTTTGTTATTATTGTTCCTACTAACCATTACTCTCACAATACAAGGAATTTATCTTTAGATTAAAAATATAATGGAAACCACAACCCCAATGGAGTACAAATCAGAAAGACACACAATTACCCACACGCACACACAAAGAATGTTATGCCGAACAAAGTTAAGAGGAATGTAAGCCAAATGTGTACTGCATCTCTTGGCTGTTATTACTCATCATTTACGGCACAGAAGAAAAAATGAATTTCTGTTTTGGTTTGTGTGTTTCAGCGCGCTCAGTGATTTACCGGAATTCGTTAGAGAGAATAACATTCCAGTAATCGTAAGAGTAATAATACGGCAATAATATAGGACAAAAACGGACAAAAGACACATGCATGGCAACCACAAACAATAGGTGTTTTTCGAGCGAATGAATGGTCGTGTCGTCTATCGTGAAATCGCCTAAAAGACTTTGCAAACACAACAAAACTTTAACCACTGATTTTTAATAGTTATTTTATTGAATGATGTCGTGCTGCGATGTTAACTGTCGAAAAAAAGTCTCAGCAATGTTAGAAAACAATTTAAAAAAAAAGAGAAATAAAACTCGACATTATGATTGCTCAAATCCTTCACAAGCGAAAATACCGCATCAAATTATCTTTTGAAAGCAAATTATGTTATGCATTATCGATGTATAAAATATGAAAGGCGGTTAGAAAACTTAACGACAATAACAAACGGCGCTCTATATAAAATTTTGAAATGGCACATGTTGATGTTTTATGTGACACAGGGATGTCATCATTTATATTATAGTCTCTTTCCTGACAAAGCTCAACACACACATAAAATGTTTAGAAGAGTTGGAACACACGGCTTGAAGTCGAACAACAATAACAACAACAACGCAATCATCATGTCAAGTGTATGTTGTGGTGCAAAACAAAATAACCAAAATAATAATCTTCTTTGAATGTGCCTTCAAGTTGTTGTGTGCTTGTTTATGTATTAATATTATTTATGTTGGCTGTATGCTCGTATTTTGATTCATGCCAACATAAAAACAGATGAAATTTTTGATTGAATAAAATGAAGCATCAGGCAATAGTGTGTGATATCACTTCAGAGAGTATCTATCAAATAATAACAATTAGATATCTTGCGCTATATATAAATTTGAGATGAATCTTCTTGAAATTTAAATTGTTTTATTTAATATTATACACTTATAGATATGAACATAAGTATAATTTAAATATAAAATCTAGATATAGACGAGAAGAAAAACGAGTGCCAATTTGACTCTGTATGATTCATACTTAACGTGCAGAGTCAAATTTACGCTCGTTTGAAAGATATGATTCAAAAATAAATTTTCAGGGTCCTAAAAATAAATTTACGTTTTTTGACAAATTCAATTTTAAAATGTTTGAATTGAAATATCCTAAAATTTGATATTTTTAGCCTCGAATATAAGATTTAGCTTGAGCTTTGAAAATATATGTACGATTTATAAAAATATTTCAAAATCTGTAAATTTATTTTGTGTCCCTGTGCATTAATGTTTGCGAAAAGGGTTTTTTGATCAATTTATTTTATACTTTGAAATCATATCTTTTCAATGAGTGCTTTTCTTTAAGTATTCACAAATACAAAAATAATTTCTTACGTAACTGATGTCTGACCAAACCATAAAAGACCAAGATAAACGAATATTTGTGATTGTATTCGATCTAACGGTCAGTTTTGCACATAAATCAAACTCTACAAATTCTCAATTGCGTACTTCATATAATAAATGCCTATTTTAAGGCTCGCGTACATACAATGGGTCCTAATTATTGTTATAATCGGAATAAACAATAGCACTCTCTCCATAATGCATTTCAATTGAATAACAAAAATATTTATTTATCCCTATTATTTTATATTGCTGCCTTTCCCAATTGTTGCATTACACGTTCGACTTTCTATGTAAGTGAAAATTTTATTTTCAATTTAAATAAAACTCTTTAGGTAACTGTTTTCTGCACCGTCAGGTAGCTCTTCAGCTAAATACGTACAATAAATAATAATAGCAGCGAATGGAATTTATTTCAAAATTTTGATTGTATCGCTATTGCTGTTTTTGTGCAATGTTTGTGTGTATGTAGTATTATATGAAAATTTTCAGAGTCTTCGTTCGGTTGAAAATGCAAATAGAATGAAGAACTGTGAAAAGACATGCTTTCTGAATATTTTGTATTGTTATTACACATAGTTGAGTCTGCCATCTATCTTGTTTGTATGCATAGTTTTGGACTAATAGTTTTAGATAAATCTTAAACAATTTTGATTTATTTAACATTTTCAACTTTTTGTACACGTGTAATTTTGTTAGAAAGAGTATTTGATTTAGTTTTTTTGGAAGTCATAAAGAGTTTTTGCGAATTTGAAATAGAACATAAATTTTTCGCTTATTTTTAGATATATACTATATGTATAATAGTTCTAAATCAATTTTGAAAAGATCTTATGTTGAGGCTATATTTTGCAGACAAACTGAGGAATTCTAAAACGAAAAATTTCTAAAATGGCTTAAAGTAACATACCAAAAAAGGAGCATGAATTTCATTAATTTTAAATCTAAACAAAAGTATTTCTATATAATCACATAGTCTCTTGGCATCAAGTGCAACACAAACAGAATTCTAACTAGCTTAGATTGTAGAAAACTTGAAAAACAACAAACGAAATTCATAATAAATATACTTTAGATATATGACATGCCATGAATTAAAGTATAAAGAGTGGATAATAGTTTTTGCCCTAACACAAATTCACTAAAGTAAAGCGTAATTTCAGATATAAAGGATAGATAGATAAATAATAAGTGTGTTCCGGTAATTCGAGTTCACTCTCTGTTTTGCTTTGCTTTGCATGCGAAAATCTTTCAATGCATAAAAATTCGAACAATTTATGTGTGCGATACTTTGTGTATAGAATGAATCGTTACAATTTATTTCACTTACCTAAATAATAATAATAATAATGGCCAAAATGAAAGTTTTTGGAAAATTTTTGGACCACCAAAATACTCTCAAAATTTATTATTCTCGCTTGTATTTGTTCCTTATTGCGTGTTTGGGCATTTTCATTGTCTATTTTGCGTTGTACCAGCAGTTTTAAACGAAAATTAGAAATGTTTTAGAGTATGAACTACAGCGTATCTGTTATGGTTATTATAACGAAAAGTTTGCAAGCCAACATGAAGAACGAACTCTTTTAAAATAAAACCAAAACATCCATTTATGGCCATTTAGCTTGAAAGAGCACCAACGCAACTCCAACAACATAATTGCACACACTTGCACGATGAACGTATTGAGCCGAACATTTATTTATAATTCCATAGACTCAACTCTACTAAGCTACTAATAGGTAATATATTATCGCATTTCTGCCGCCGCACCACAACTACTTATTCCATTTATTTAGTTTTCCCAGATAGGTTGTGTTTTCATAACGTGCACGAACAAGTGTTTGTTTAATTTAATTGTATAAATTTACACTTTCCATAGCCTTACATTTTTTCTATATGAATATATTTTAAATATTAATTAAAATTTGTTTCTCGTACTAATTAGTGTGCTTTTGTTTGTCTTTGATAAACTCGAAATACGAAGGATTAAAGTATAAATGGGTAAAAATGGTTTATCAACAAAAGTAAGCCCCCAAATGTTTCTTTGAGCATAATAATTTATGTCGCCTACAATCTCACCTTACTGAGAGACATTAACGCAAATTGCGCAATCAATCAAACAGAACACAAATGTTTTCATTAATAATGACTTATTAATCCTTCCTTTTGGTCAAATTTTTATGTTTCAGGAAGACTATCAACGTATTCGACTCAATACAAGATGTCAAGCACAGAGAACTTTTATTTATGATGTGTTTGCACCTCAAATTTTGCATCAAAATTGTTTACCGATCTAATAGTTGACACATATCAAAAAATAGAACTAAAAATATAGAGACCATAGGAAGCAAGAAAATCAAGTGAAAATATTAGAAATTCTGTACAGGAAAGAAGACAAAGTTCTACGTAAATATTATTCTAGACACTTTGTCTCAATAACAAGATACACACATAAATATAATAGACAAGACAAAGACAACGAAGAAGAAGGAGCACATATTATGTGTGAGGAGCGGAAGAAATTGAGGAAGACGGAATATATCAACAATATTTTGTTGTTTTGCGGTATTCATTTTATATGTAGAGCAAAAAGTTTGTGTTGTATGTTTTTCCCATAAGTAATAACAAAACAAAATTCAAGTACCCTAAACTGGATATGATGTCAGGATAATAATAAAATCATCATGTGCATGAACTATATTTATTATATAAAAATGTTCCTCAGGAACTAAACTCTCATTTTCAGTAGGATTTTTAGCTTGCTCTACATACAATGTGATTTTTCCCTGTCAAGTTTTTAATTGGACTGCTAAACTTTTTCATGTGTTTTGAATATATGTACATTTTTTTTTTAAACAAAAACATTGAAAAAGCAGCATACGTTAAAGTTAAAGTTAAACAACAATAAACTTATTGACTTTTTATATTAAGACGAAAACATAAGAAACCCTTCATGGATTAAAATTTTAACTGACCTGAGGCAATGTTCTGTAAAAGAGTAATTTCATCAGCAAGAGTTAACTTTAAATATACTATTGGAGGTTAATTTTAATTTTTTTTTATAAATATCTCGCCAATCAAAAACTAAATTTAGAACACAAATTAAAGTTTATGCAATTAAGAGTCTACTAATTATACATAAAATTTTCGAGTAATTTGATTTATAGGCGTCTCGTAGCTTCTCTCTAACGAAAGATCAAATTAATTGTACTAATTGACTCTCCCTAACTATGTTTTCAGACCGAAACATCATCACAACAACCAAGCTTTTCCGCGTACCACACATATAAATTTATTATTGAAATTGAAAACACTCGCGTGCAAAACTCTCAATGTTATGTTTGCATATAAAAGTTTTGCGATTCTCATATAAAATGCACACTTATATGAATTTTATGGGCAATATATGCATGGATAATAACGAGAAATTTTTCAGAACAACAACAGCAGAGTGGTTTCACATTAATATTTAACCAACAATAATCCGATGGCTTTTTATCTGTGATTCGGTGTTCTCTCAACAGCTCGTGGCAACGACGAATCATCAATTCCTGCAAAAATCAATTCCTGACACACATCGATCAGCTAAATACAACTTGGAAAGTTTTCGGACCATCATAATAATAATAATAAATATGAATTTTATATCATCAGTTACTAATTCATATTTTAATATACAAACCTACATCTGATTTCAGTATGTGTGATTCGTTGGCAGAACATGCAACATTTATATTTCCATTAATTTTGTGTGGCAAGGGACTTTGACGTTAAAAATAAAGTGTGTTATAGAGATTATAGACGATGGCAACAACGTGTTTCGAGAGGAAACCCTATTTATTCATTTATTCTTCTCTATATTTCATCAAATATTGACTTGGACATAAAAGTTACTGATAGATGACAGTTTTGTCGGTTGTCATGTGAGTGGATCTTTGGAGTAGATGTTTAAGTAATAAATATAAGAGGACAAATATTATTAATGATAATAATGGAAATTATGATGACGACAGAAGCATTGATTTTTCCTACATGTCATCCTTTGTCAACACGATATTTTGTTTATGACCGCATCGCTTCACTTAAAATTTCTGTCAAGAATGTTTTCTCGTCTTGTCTTGATTAAATCACAACATTCATATCTGCTTGCAAGCAAGAAACAAGTTGTGTTTCTTGACTTTTGTACAAAATAAGCAAAGTTGATGGAGCATAAAAGCAAGCTGGACAAAAAGTAACAGATGGCGACATCTTTCCCTTCTTAAATATATTATTGTTATTAAATTCTTTCATTTATTCATACAAAACCAGAAAACAATCATCAGACCAGTACACTACACACGTGCTTTGAAAAGTCGCTATTCATCGTGCTTGAACCAATATTCGGTTAAAAAATTGTCTGCCATGTCAAAGTTTTTTTTTTGTCACAGTTGGTATTTTCCCTAACATACAGCTTCGTCATTGTACAACCATTCAAAAGGATTTTTATATAAATTAGCCATCATCATCATAATGTCATTCTCCTTTGGTCTCGATTCAAACCTCATTTTGGTAGAATGGTGATGATGTCATTATATTTACATTAATTAATTACTTGGTATGTCGTTTTTTATTTTTGACACAATGCAATTATTTTTAATGAAACTCGGTTTTGTATAACTCATTTTTTTTTAAATTTATTGGTTTCGTAGAATTTCTTATACACTGATGTAAAAAGACAAAGTTTCAATCAGTCTTTTTGAGATTCAAAGGGTTTCCTCTCTTCATAAAAAAGTTTATTAATTAATTTGCGAAAAATTTCCCAAAATGTAATCCAATATATGTAAGAGGATTATACATTTTAATTCATTTGTCGAGAAATATGTTACTTACACAATATATTTGTGGTAAAGTACATCAAGAACGTTCGTATATGGAGAGAATTTTAGGTCATGTGCTGTAATAATAGACCAGACTAGATGATTTTGTCTTTCCGAGAAATTTTTGCAAAAACACACAAGTTGACAAAATTCATACTAAAACAATCGCAAATCTTTATTATTATCATGATCATTACATTACACGGATGAAAAGTTTTCTTCATTTTGATATGTCTCTCGTCTAGGATACGAGCTTCATAGCAACTTATACTCAGAGTTAGCCAAAAAAAAAAAAGAAAAATAATTATGACGTCTCTGTATTGACTTTCATTATGTACCTTTATATACTATGTAAGTATATGTAAGCAAGAACAAAGTGTGTGAAAAGTGAAACAAACGACTGTGCAAAGGACGAAAAAGAGCTAATAATGAGACTCTACAACAAAACAATGTTTTTATACAAAGTAAATACAGACAAAGCATCATTTTACTATGTAAAAAAAATACATGAACAAAAACTGTTTGTCTGTGTGCAGACACGATGACAAAGAGTAACGTCTAGCAAGTTCAAAGTTTTTCTGTTAAAAGTATGAAGATATCAAATGTATTAAGCATGCACACGAAGATAAGATATATCAAATGGCAAAATTCACAGAAAAAGTCTTCAACCGATTTCTGCTGAAATTTTAAATACATTCACATAACTACTGCTTAGTTCAAATGCCCAAGTATACCCGAAGAAAAGTGACTTCAAACAAATACTTTTACACACGAGACTACCTCAAGCATTAGCACATTAGCACACACTCATGAATATTTTTGGATACCATGTAAGTTTAATTCAACATTTATTAAACTTTTGTTAATGTGTAGTTTGTAATTAATGTTTCAGAAAGCAAACAAGGCAAGTATGTGTTTGTTGAAAATGCAAAAACTTCTTCATTTACTAAAGACTTCTATTCTTACTGTGCGACACTACAGGTAAGAGAAAACACTATTGAAGTCTTTATTATTTCCCATGTTGAGTATGTATTATATTTTCGTTGTTTGTTTGTTACCTATTTCTACTCTGTTGCCATCTCACTATTTTGTTACACAGAGATTTGTATAAAATATATATTTGCCCAAATATCCCTGAGGAAAATTAATCTTCTTTCATGTGGAATTTTTCCTTTTTTTTTCTTCATTTTGCGTGGTATACATTTGTGATAAAATTGCGGTTAAATAGAAATAGATGAGATGTTATTTTCTGCATTTTCAAACTACGAACACGCAAGTCAAACCAAATTGACCTAGCATTCACTTTTAATCAGCTTCGGGGCAAAAAATGTTCGTTAACAAGTGTCCTTTTAACAAGCAATGAATGTCTTTGGAATGAATTGACTTCACAAAGAAAATAAAACATGAAAAGGGGAAAAACTAAAAAATCTTTTCTATGCATTTGAGGTTAACGCTTTCAGGTATGTAATCTCATTTTGAGAATGAAAAGCAAAATTTTTCGCGTAAATCAGAAATTGTTGTTGTTTTTTTTTAATATTTAGGTAGTATGTAGGAACGCAGTATTTTATGAAATATTAAAGGAGAAGGAAATACGTGAAAGTCCTGTCCTATTCGCAATGCAACATTAAAATTACTTATATATGTATGTATTATGTAGCTTTTTGCTCTGCACCTACATAGGTACAATTCAAATAAAATTTATATGTACCATGTTAAAATATGTAAAATAGTTTAGAAAATTAAATGAAATTAAGAAATTACTATTGCACGCCGCAACGAATAAACTTTAATGTTTTCACGTGAAAGAGGAGAGAATATTATTTAGCGGTTGCTTGTTTAATTGTATTTGTGGCTGAATAACTGTATTTAGATGAAAATTTTGAAATTTTGCACAACTTGACATAATATTCTACATCAAACGTTTTTTTTTTGTATCGAGAAAAAAATACATATATTTTTCAGTATTTTATTAATTAGCCAAGAAAGAAATGAAACAAATTTCCATAATTGAGCCAATTTAAACGTGTGTATCAAAAAAGACAAACAAAGAAGTCATCAACAATATTTGATAGAAAGAAGAACATCAAAGCGATCGTTTGTGATTTGGTAAAATTCAGCAAATTTTCGCTTCTTCGAAGTAGAAATATGCCTTAAAATACACAAAAACCAAAAAAATATATATATATATTTTAAAATAAAAAAAAAAAACAAGAAAGCAATTAAAACTTTTACGTATTTCAAAATTGTTTCTATATTATTAAAATGCTATAAATAATATTAAATTTGTTTTTAATCTTCTCATTCATGCTAAGTAATATAAAAATGACTGATACAATACAGTCAGCTTGAAACTGTTCCTTCTCCAAAAATCATTATCGCATATCGGGCTGGACAGCAAAATATTATTATTCAAAGTCTCTTTACCAAAAACTTATCCGGTACTTTATTCATCGTCCTTGATACAGTTCTCGACGAGCTCCCGTAAGTTTGGATTTTCCATGGCAGCGGCAATCCTTTCTTTATCATTAATTTGCTTGTTTATCTCTTCTTCGGTACTATGCGTACCCTTTCTTATGTAAATATCTAATTTTAATTTGTGATTAATATTACGTTCAATTTTGACGCGCAAACACAAGCCTATTAAAGTTGCTAGCGAGCAGTGCTGTATTGTTGGCTTGAATTCAACGCGTACCTACACACATAAAAGAAAGAAAGAATTAAAGGAGAGAACGGAAGACAAAAAAAATGATGAGGATGATGAATTTTCATTGTCTTGTGATCTTTTTGGTGTCTTGTGAATTTATTTGTATGAAGATTCTCACCTAATAATTCCTACATTTGCTGTATACTCAATATTATTATTTTATAAAATGGAAAAAGACTGTCTTAAAACTTTGTTTGGTGTTTTTGTCTTTTGTTTAACGTAGAGATTAAAAAAAGATTATGAAAAAAGTAAAAAGACGAGCTGTATGAAAGAAATTCGCGTTATTTGTCATATTCGGTTGCTTTTTAAAGAATTTAAACACCATCCACGTAAAAATCTGATGCTCTTAAGCTTTATGTACAAATTGATAAATTTGAACAATAAGATTAACACGGAATTTCATAAAGAAAAGTGACTAAATACATTTTTAAGTAGCTGAGTTAAATTAACTAGATGATTTTTTTTTTCTTTAAATCGCATCAAATTAAAAAGAACGAAAATGATCAAAAAAGAATTAAGAAAAAGTTTTTGTGATGCTATTTAGTAGACCAAAAGCAAGAGAAAAAAAAACAAAATAAAAGAAGTGCTGACTCGATAAAATTTAAAAATTAGTATACCTACAGTGCAAGAAAGAAAAACTTTTTTTTTTCTTGTCTGTCTTATGCTTTATCTTATCTTGTTTGTACTGTCTCCCCGCAGATTTTGTTTGTTTCGTATCAAATCAACGTCAATCCCTAATGGAAACTTTGTACGGGAATTGAATTTAACATGTACATAGCTACATAGAGGTTGAACGCTATTAAGTGATTAAAATTGAAATTTTCTACTTTTAAGCAAAGAATGAGCGTTAATGTAATAAATAAAAGTTTGGTAATTACCGTCTCGTTGGAATTAAAAATTAACTTTTGGTACTTAGGTGAGATGATATAATCAATATGTGTATGTATATAGGCAATGTCGCGAAATATTTATATTACATGTACCTCATGTTAAAAAAGCTTTGGAGAAAACTTAATAAAAATGTCTAATTTTTCTATACCTACTTGTGGTAAATTAACAAGACAAGAAAAAGACGTTTTTTTTCATTAATTTTAGCATACTTACTACGTGCACATTACTGTCCGTCGGTTTTTCCACAAATATATAGTCTTCACTGATCACATCCAAGTCTTCTAAAGTTGTTGGCTTTTCCGGATCACGTACCGTACGTAAAATGTCTGTTAAAGATAGAACGTGTGAGTTTTCTCTTTTTTCTTTCTTTCAAATTACGCAGCTATTCATAATCTTCATACTGGCGTTCTTAAACGTTCGGAATTCAATAAATTTTACGCCTCTATGTATTTTTTTTCATAATATGTATGTATAAATTAATTTGTCAAATATTTGACTCAGAAAAATTTGTACCAACCGTAAATGGTTTCCTTTAAATCTTGCTCATTTTTGTATCCCAAAGATTCCAACGAAGGTCCTGCTTCTGGCAATGCTTCTTGTCCTAATTCCTAAAAATAAATTAAATTTAATTTAAATTTAATATTAAAAGAAAACTCCTTAAATACCATCAAAAAGCTCACAAATAATTGTTTCTAAAATAAATTGTTACTTACTTCACAATCTGTATCCTTTTTCTTAAAAAACGACAACATTATCACCGATAATTCATTAAAACTTGCGACTTTTTCACAGTCTTTTAAACAATATGCGATGTTATGTTTTTATTTTTATCAGCTGATTGCGGCATACAGTCAAGCTTATATGAATCATACAAATCGAACATTCTCACCATTTATTGCGGTTGCGTTTTGCCGCAAAGTTTTTATAGTAAGCAGTTTAATATGGGACCCGATTTTCTCCAAGCAGTTTTAACGGAATAACAAACTATTTCTATAAGAATTTTAAATGAATCTAAAAATGCGTTTTCGCTCTGCTTAAATTTACAACAAAACGTAACTTTTGTAAAACTGTCATATGATATAATATGATAAAATCGTACTTTTTTTTATTTCATCAAAAATCTATCAGATATCAATGGAAATGAACTTTAGAATGAATATTTATTAAATTTTAGCTTTGAAACCCATCAAAAGTTGGTTGAAAATTGACTTGAGAAAAAAAGTAGGATTTTTGCCCCTCATATGATAAAATCGTTGTTTTTTTGATTTCTTCAAAAATCGATCAGATAGCAATGGAAATCAACTTTAGAATGAATATTTATTAAATTTTAGCTTTGAAACCCATCAAAAGTTGGTTGAAAATTGACTTGAGAAAAAAAGTACGATTTTTGCTCCTCATATGATAAAATCGTACTTTTTTTTATTTCATCAAAAATCGATCAGATAGCAATGGAAATCGACTTTAGAATGAATATTTATTAACTTTTAGCTTTGAAACCCATCAAAAGTTGGTTGAAAATTGACTTGAGAAAAAAAGTACGATTTTTGCTCCTCATATGATAAAATCGTACTTTTTTTTATTTCATCAAAAATCGATCAGATAGCAATGGAAATCGACTTTAGAATGAATATTTATTAAATTTTAGCTTTGAAACCCATCAAAAGTTGGTTGAAAATTTACTTGAGAAAAAAAGTACGATTTTTGCTCCTCATATGATAAAATCGTACTTTTTTTTATTTCATCAAAAATCGATCAGATAGCAATGGAAATCGACTTTAGAATGAATATTTATTAAATTTTAGCTTTGAAACCCATCAAAAGTTGGTTGAAAATTTACTTGAGAAAAAAGTACGATTTTTGCTCCTCATATGATAAAATCGTACTTTTTTTTATTTCATCAAAAATCGATCAGATAGCAATGGAAATCAACTTTAGAATGAATATTTATTAAATTTTAGCTTTGAAACCCATCAAAAGTTGGTTGAAAATTGACTTGAGAAAAAAAGTACGATTTTTGCTCCTCAAATGATAAAATCGTACTTTTTTTTATTTCATCAAAAATCGATCAGATAGCAATGGAAATCAACTTTAGAATGAATATTTATTAACTTTTAGCTTTGAAACCCATCAAAAGTTGGTTGAAAATTGACTTGAGAAAAAAAGTACGATTTTTGCTCCTCATATGATAAAATCGTACTTTTTTTTATTTCATCAAAAATCGATCAGATAGCAATGGAAATCAACTTTAGAATGAATATTTATTAAATTTTAGCTTTGAAACCCATCAAAAGTTGGTTGAAAATTGACTTGAGAAAAAAAGTACGATTTTTGCTCCTCAAATGATAAAATCGTACTTTTTTTTATTTCATCAAAAATCGATCAGATAGCAATGGAAATCAACTTTAGAATGAATATTTATTAACTTTTAGCTTTGAAACCCATCAAAAGTTGGTTGAAAATTGACTTGAGAAAAAAAGTACGATTTTTGCTCCTCATATGATAAAATCGTACTTTTTTTTATTTCATCAAAAATCGATCAGATAGCAATGGAAATCGACTTTAGAATGAATATTTATTAAATTTTAGCTTTGAAACCCATCAAAAGTTGGTTGAAAATTTACTTGAGAAAAAAAGTACGATTTTTGCTCCTCATATGATAAAATCGTACTTTTTTTTATTTCATCAAAAATCGATCAGATAGCAATGGAAATCGACTTTAGAATGAATATTTATTAACTTTTAGCTTTGAAACCCATCAAAAGTTGGTTGAAAATTGACTTGAGAAAAAAAGTACGATTTTTGCTCCTCATATGATAAAATCGTACTTTTTTTTATTTCATCAAAAATCGATCAGATAGCAATGGAAATCGACTTTAGAATGAATATTTATTAAATTTTAGCTTTGAAACCCATCAAAAGTTGGTTGAAAATTTACTTGAGAAAAAAAGTACGATTTTTGCTCCTCATATGATAAAATCGTACTTTTTTTATTTCATCAAAAATCGATCAGATAGCAATGGAAATCAACTTTAGAATGAATATTTATTAACTTTTAGCTTTGAAACCCATCAAAAGTTGGTTGAAAATTGACTTGAGAAAAAAAGTACGATTTTTGCTCCTCATATGATAAAATCGTACTTTTTTTTATTTCATCAAAAATCGATCAGATAGCAATGGAAATCAACTTTAGAATGAATATTTATTAAATTTTAGCTTTGAAACCCATCAAAAGTTGGTTGAAAATTGACTTGAGAAAAAAAGTACGATTTTTGCTCCTCAAATGATAAAATCGTACTTTTTTTTATTTCATCAAAAATCGATCAGATAGCAATGGAAATCAACTTTAGAATGAATATTTATTAACTTTTAGCTTTGAAACCCATCAAAAGTTGGTTGAAAATTGACTTGAGAAAAAAAGTACGATTTTTGCTCCTCATATGATAAAATCGTACTTTTTTTTATTTCATCAAAAATCGATCAGATAGCAATGGAAATCGACTTTAGAATGAATATTTATTAAATTTTAGCTTTGAAACCCATCAAAAGTTGGTTGAAAATTTACTTGAGAAAAAAAGTACGATTTTTGCTCCTCATATGATAAAATCGTACTTTTTTTTATTTCATCAAAAATCGATCAGATAGCAATGGAAATCGACTTTAGAACTTTGAAACCCAGCAATGGAAATAGCAATGGAAATCGACTTTGAATATTTATTAACTTTTAGCTTTGAAACCCATCAAAAGTTGGTTGAAAATTGACTTGAGAAAAAAAGTACGATTTTTGCTCCTCATATGATAAAATCGTACTTTTTTTTATTTCATCAAAAATCGATCAGATAGCAATGGAAATCGACTTTAGAATGAATATTTATTAAATTTTAGCTTTGAAACCCATCAAAAGTTGGTTGAAAATTTACTTGAGAAAAAAAGTACGATTTTTGCTCCTCATATGATAAAATCGTACTTTTTTTTATTTCATCAAAAATCGATCAGATAGCAATGGAAATCGACTTTAGAATGAATATTTATTAAATTTTAGCTTTGAAACCCATCAAAAGTTGGTTGAAAATTTACTTGAGAAAAAAAGTACGATTTTTGCTCCTCATATGATAAAATCGTACTTTTTTTTATTTCATCAAAAATCGATCAGATAGCAATGGAAATCGACTTTAGAATGAATATTTATTAAATTTTAGCTTTGAAACCCATCAAAAGTTGGTTGAAAATTTACTTGAGAAAAAAAGTACGATTTTTGCTCCTCATATGATAAAATCGTACTTTTTTTTATTTCATCAAAAATCGATCAGATAGCAATGGAAATCGACTTTAGAATGAATATTTATTAAATTTTAGCTTTGAAACCCATCAAAAGTTGGTTGAAAATTTACTTGAGAAAAAAAGTACGATTTTTGCTCCTCAAATGATAAAATCGTACTTTTTTTTATTTCATCAAAAATCGATCAGATAGCAATGGAAATCGACTTTAGAATGAATATTTATTAAATTTTAGCTTTGAAACCCATCAAAAGTTGGTTGAAAATTTACTTGAGAAAAAAAGTACGATTTTTGCTCCTCATATGATAAAATCGTACTTTTTTTTATTTCATCAAAAATCGATCAGATAGCAATGGAAATCGACTTTAGAATGAATATTTATTAAATTTTAGCTTTGAAACCCATCAAAAGTTGGTTGAAAATTTACTTGAGAAAAAAAGTACGATTTTTGCTCCTCAAATGATAAAATCGTACTTTTTTTTTATTTCATCAAAAATCGATCAGATAGCAATGGAAATCGACTTTAGAATGAATATTTATTAACTTTTAGCTTTGAAACCCATCAAAAGTTGGTTGAAAATTGACTTGAGAAAAAAAGTACGATTTTTGCTCCTCATATGATAAAATCGTACTTTTTTTTATTTCATCAAAAATCGATCAGATAGCAATGGAAATCGACTTTAGAATGAATATTTATTAAATTTTAGCTTTGAAACCCATCAAAAGTTGGTTGAAAATTTACTTGAGAAAAAAAGTACGATTTTTGCTCCTCATATGATAAAATCGTACTTTTTTTTATTTCATCAAAAATCGATCAGATAGCAATGGAAATCGACTTTAGAATGAATATTTATTAACTTTTAGCTTTGAAACCCATCAAAAGTTGGTTGAAAATTGACTTGAGAAAAAAAGTACGATTTTTGCTCCTCATATGATAAAATCGTACTTTTTTTTATTTCATCAAAAATCGATCAGATAGCAATGGAAATCGACTTTAGAATGAATATTTATTAAATTTTAGCTTTGAAACCCATCAAAAGTTGGTTGAAAATTTACTTGAGAAAAAAAGTACGATTTTTGCTCCTCATATGATAAAATCGTACTTTTTTTTATTTCATCAAAAATCGATCAGATAGCAATGGAAATCGACTTTAGAATGAATATTTATTAAATTTTAGCTTTGAAACCCATCAAAAGTTGGTTGAAAATTTACTTGAGAAAAAAAGTACGATTTTTGCTCCTCATATGATAAAATCGTACTTTTTTTTATTTCATCAAAAATCGATCAGATAGCAATGGAAATCGACTTTAGAATGAATATTTATTAAATTTTAGCTTTGAAACCCATCAAAAGTTGGTTGAAAATTGACTTGAGAAAAAAAGTACGATTTTTGCTCCTCATATGATAAAATCGTACTTTTTTTTATTTCATCAAAAATCGATCAGATAGCAATGGAAATCGACTTTAGAATGAATATTTATTAAATTTTAGCTTTGAAACCCATCAAAAGTTGGTTGAAAATTGACTTGAGAAAAAAAGTACGATTTTTGCTCCTCATATGATAAAATCGTACTTTTTTTTATTTCATCAAAAATCGATCAGATAGCAATGGAAATCGACTTTAGAATGAATATTTATTAAATTTTAGCTTTGAAACCCATCAAAAGTTGGTTGAAAATTTACTTGAGAAAAAAAGTACGATTTTTGCTCCTCAAATGATAAAATCGTACTTTTTTTTATTTCATCAAAAATCGATCAGATAGCAATGGAAATCGACTTTAGAATGAATATTTATTAAATTTTAGCTTTGAAACCCATCAAAAGTTGGTTGAAAATTTACTTGAGAAAAAAAGTACGATTTTTGCTCCTCATATGATAAAATCGTACTTTTTTTTATTTCATCAAAAATCGATCAGATAGCAATGGAAATCGACTTTAGAATGAATATTTATTAAATTTTAGCTTTGAAACCCATCAAAAGTTGGTTGAAAATTTACTTGAGAAAAAAAGTACGATTTTTGCTCCTCATATGATAAAATCGTACTTTTTTTTATTTCATCAAAAATCGATCAGATAGCAATGGAAATCGACTTTAGAATGAATATTTATTAAATTTTAGCTTTGAAACCCATCAAAAGTTGGTTGAAAATTTACTTGAGAAAAAAAGTACGATTTTTGCTCCTCAAATGATAAAATCGTACTTTTTTTTATTTCATCAAAAATCGATCAGATAGCAATGGAAATCAACTTTAGAATGAATATTTATTAACTTTTAGCTTTGAAACCCATCAAAAGTTGGTTGAAAATTGACTTGAGAAAAAAAGTACGATTTTTGCTCCTCATATGATAAAATCGTACTTTTTTTTATTTCATCAAAAATCGATCAGATAGCAATGGAAATCGACTTTAGAATGAATATTTATTAAATTTTAGCTTTGAAACCCATCAAAAGTTGGTTGAAAATTTACTTGAGAAAAAAAGTACGATTTTTGCTCCTCATATGATAAAATCGTACTTTTTTTTATTTCATCAAAAATCGATCAGATAGCAATGGAAATCGACTTTAGAATGAATATTTATTAACTTTTAGCTTTGAAACCCATCAAAAGTTGGTTGAAAATTGACTTGAGAAAAAAAGTACGATTTTTGCTCCTCATATGATAAAATCGTACTTTTTTTTATTTCATCAAAAATCGATCAGATAGCAATGGAAATCGACTTTAGAATGAATATTTATTAAATTTTAGCTTTGAAACCCATCAAAAGTTGGTTGAAAATTGACTTGAGAAAAAAAGTACGATTTTTGCTCCTCATATGATAAAATCGTACTTTTTTTTATTTCATCAAAAATCGATCAGATAGCAATGGAAATCAACTTTAGAATGAATATTTATTAAATTTTAGCTTTGAAACCCATCAAAAGTTGGTTGAAAATTGACTTGAGAAAAAAAGTACGATTTTTGCTCCTCAAATGATAAAATCGTACTTTTTTTTATTTCATCAAAAATCGATCAGATAGCAATGGAAATCAACTTTAGAATGAATATTTATTAACTTTTAGCTTTGAAACCCATCAAAAGTTGGTTGAAAATTGACTTGAGAAAAAAAGTACGATTTTTGCTCCTCATATGATAAAATCGTACTTTTTTTTATTTCATCAAAAATCGATCAGATAGCAATGGAAATCAACTTTAGAATGAATATTTATTAAATTTTAGCTTTGAAACCCATCAAAAGTTGGTTGAAAATTGACTTGAGAAAAAAAGTACGATTTTTGCTCCTCAAATGATAAAATCGTACTTTTTTTTATTTCATCAAAAATCGATCAGATAGCAATGGAAATCGACTTTAGAATGAATATTTATTAAATTTTAGCTTTGAAACCCATCAAAAGTTGGTTGAAAATTTACTTGAGAAAAAAAGTACGATTTTTGCTCCTCATATGATAAAATCGTACTTTTTTTTATTTCATCAAAAATCGATCAGATAGCAATGGAAATCGACTTTAGAATGAATATTTATTAACTTTTAGCTTTGAAACCCATCAAAAGTTGGTTGAAAATTGACTTGAGAAAAAAAGTACGATTTTTGCTCCTCATATGATAAAATCGTACTTTTTTTTATTTCATCAAAAATCGATCAGATAGCAATGGAAATCGACTTTAGAATGAATATTTATTAAATTTTAGCTTTGAAACCCATCAAAAGTTGGTTGAAAATTTACTTGAGAAAAAAAGTACGATTTTTGCTCCTCATATGATAAAATCGTACTTTTTTTTATTTCATCAAAAATCGATCAGATAGCAATGGAAATCGACTTTAGAATGAATATTTATTAAATTTTAGCTTTGAAACCCATCAAAAGTTGGTTGAAAATTTACTTGAGAAAAAAAGTACGATTTTTGCTCCTCATATGATAAAATCGTACTTTTTTTTATTTCATCAAAAATCGATCAGATAGCAATGGAAATCGACATATGATAAAATCGTACTTTTTTTTATTTCATCAAAAATCGATCAGATAGCAATGGAAATCGACTTTAGAATGAATATTTATTAACTTTTAGCTTTGAAACCCATCAAAAGTTGGTTGAAAATTGACTTGAGAAAAAAAGTACGATTTTTGCTCCTCATATGATAAAATCGTACTTTTTTTTATTTCATCAAAAATCGATCAGATAGCAATGGAAATCGACTTTAGAATGAATATTTATTAAATTTTAGCTTTGAAACCCATCAAAAGTTGGTTGAAAATTGACTTGAGAAAAAAAGTACGATTTTTGCTCCTCATATGATAAAATCGTACTTTTTTTTATTTCATCAAAAATCGATCAGATAGCAACGGAAATCGACTTTAGAATGAATATTTATTAAATTTTAGCTTTGAAACCCATCAAAAGTTGGTTGAAAATTTACTTGAGAAAAAAAGTACGATTTTTGCTCCTCATATGATAAAATCGTACTTTTTTTTTATTTCATCAAAAATCGAAAATCGATCAGATAGCAATGGAAATCGACTTTAGAATGAATATTTATTAACTTTTAGCTTTGAAACCCATCAAAAGTTGGTTGAAAATTGACTTGAGAAAAAAATACGATTTTTGCTCCTCATATGATAAAATCGTACTTTTTTTTATTTCATCAAAAATCGATCAGATAGCAATGGAAATCGACTTTAGAATGAATATTTATTAAATTTTAGCTTTGAAACCCATCAAAAGTTGGTTGAAAATTTACTTGAGAAAAAAAGTACGATTTTTGCTCCTCATATGATAAAATCGTACTTTTTTTTATTTCATCAAAAATCGATCAGATAGCAATGGAAATCGACTTTAGAATGAATATTTATTAACTTTTAGCTTTGAAACCCATCAAAAGTTGGTTGAAAATTGACTTGAGAAAAAAAGTACGATTTTTGCTCCTCATATGATAAAATCGTACTTTTTTTTATTTCATCAAAAATCGATCAGATAGCAATGGAAATCGACTTTAGAATGAATATTTATTAACTGTTAGCTTTGAAACCCATCAAAAATTGGTTGAAAAGTGACTTGAGAAAAAAACGATTTTTGCTCCTCATGTGATAATCATCTATTGGTATTTAGGGAAATTATTGCCCAAAAGTTCTTTTTTATTTTCAAAAAGAATCAAGAATAAAAAATATTTAAGCTTTAAATTGGATAATTTTTGAAGAGAAGGCAATATGAGGGAAATTATTACCAAATGCTGCTCAAGAGTTCTTTCTTTATTATTATTATTTTCGAAAGAACCTAACTAACCTGAGCTATAACGCACTTTTCGATTTCCTGCGAAAACTTAAAACTACCTAACGCTCTATAGCAGAATCCCTTACATACTAATGAGGAACACAATTCCCGTTACAAAAATAATTGAAGCTTTCCCTGACTTAAAAAATATTAACTTTCCCTATAGAACGACAAATGCTCTAAACTTAATTTTAGCTGAAAAAACTTAAAAACTACCCTAACAAAAAGTGCGTGATATATTCTGCTTAATACTAAAAAAGTTTCAAAAAATTACCCATTTTCTTGTCGTTGTCGTTTTCGTCTTTCCTTTTACGTGTTGTGCCTTCCTTCTTTCCTTTTGATGTTTTGCTAAAAAAAAAAAAAATCGGAACTCTTTTTGACAACGCAAATTGCCGCAAAGAGTTCCAAATTACAATATATTCCATCAAAATTGATGACTTACCCTGAATTTCAACGCACATTCTGATCATCTAAATTGCCTTGATCATATTTCATTTTTTTGTTTCATCCTCAATATTTGTCTTCCAGTCTCCATGTTTTCCTGATATTTCCTTGCATTGTTTTGCCAATTCTAATGAAAAATCATATTAAAAGACATCTAACATATAAAAAAAAAACTCAAAATTTCTACCAACATCGTGTTTAGTTTCTGTTCACGTGCATCCAATATGGCGGATAACATTTGAATAGACCGGTACAAAAAATAAAAATGTTTCAAGCCATTAAATTATTTTTTTTGTTAAAAGAAATTTTTACAAATTTAATTTTGATCAATCGTATGAAAAATAATATTTTTCATTTATTGTTAGAAAAAATATTCAATGATTATTTATTTCAGGTATAATAATTTATCTATAATTTCTTAAAAATTTTAAATTATTGGTTCAAATCATGACATAAAAAATGTGTTTGAACTGATTTTCTATAACTGAAAAAATAAAAAAAGAGATAAAAATAAAATAAAAAAAAATATAAAAATATAAAAAAAATCAAAATTTAAAAGATATTCATAGTTGCTCACTGTGCATGAGTCGAATAACATCTCCGTATTATCACATTTACGTGTACACATACATACACTCTCTCTTTATCAAACATTCATCATGTATTGTATATTCAGTTGTTTGTAAAAGTTGGAGCTGCGCAGGTGTCGTGAGAAGAGCCTCGCGAGAATCGTTCTTGTTATACGTAGACAAAAGCCGCACGTGAGTTCGTGTCTCACTGAAAATTGAAAGGATATTCAGAGTGTGTAGAACTTCGTGAAGGTAAAGCCATATTATTATTATTAAGGGCTCTACCTTCATTTTTTGTGTACAATACACAATTTATCCTTATAAAAAAAATATATAAAATAGAAAAATTGTGCAATGAACTTTATTGTGCCTCTTATAAGTGTTAAGTTTAATTATAACATACAGCAAGGAAGAAGAAAAGCAACTCTGTAAATCAATTTTAGAATATAAATGAATTCATTTTGATGCTTCAAACCTACAGACACATAATATTGATTGAATTTATACGCAAGTGCTACTTAGTTGATTTTTTGCAATCCTAATATTTTCTTTATTTAGGATTACTAACAAGAATGTATGTAACAAATATTCCTGAATGAAAGAAAGAAAATTTCAGTATGCTAAAACACACAAAATCAAACAAAAAAAGTTACTTACAATAGTAGTTGCTATTGCTAAAAAGTTTTTTCACAAAAAAAAATGAGAAAATGAGGAGATTGTAACTATTTCGTAATTTATTGTAGAAAATGTTAAACAGCATAATCTCAACAGATGCACACTCTTAAAGATCTTGAAAACTAAATCTAAAAAATATGGCAATGGCAATAAGTGAACGCAAAAATCCTCTTCCAGGACGACGAGTCTTCAGTGACGAAGAATTAGATGCTATAAAGGTAAATATCGCATTTGTTTACTTTTTGTCTATTTAAGATTGAGATAAGTGATTGGAATCAAGTCAAATATTTACTTTCTACATGCAATCTAAAACTTTCTTTATCCTATTACTTATCATAATATCGTGTTTCTTTTAAGGATTTATATTTTGTTAGAAATTCTGAATCTTGAAAATTTAAGTTTTCGATTAAAATTGATTGATTTAATAGTTATAAACTAAAAACCACAATATGAGTCATACATTTCATTTACATTTTTATTTTGTTTTTTTTTTTCAAAATTGATTCGCATGGTCAGTGTTGCATTTATATCAGTTCCGTATGATTCTGATCTTTTGTGTACAAACCATTGCCGAATAAATATTATGTATAAGTACTTGTTATGGTTAAATCACTCGACTCGCTAAATTGTATAGAAATTTAAATTTATCTAATGTGTTATCGTTTAATGAACTTATTTTTATGAACCAAAATTTTGTCAAATTAAATGCGAATGGACAATGATAGTTGAATCGCTTCGATAGTTTATCTTGTAGAAATGTTACAACCTGTTCGATATACATTCATTCTTATACATATTAGACAATATGTTAAGTGCAGTATGTAAAAATGGGTTTGCTTATCGTAAAACGGAAATAAATGTTTGTTAAGATATTCTCTATTGTTATTTGTCTCGCGAACAAATTAATACACAGCATGTCCATATTTATTTGCAATTTGTGATTTGAATTAATTATTATTTTATTAATTAAGTATATTTCTTTTTCATTTACAGACAAATATACCTGTTTTGGAGCGCGTAAAGTCGGATCGTATTGTCATTACACGCCCCGAAGAAGATCGTCGCCGTAGAACGATAATTGTCGAAAAGAAAAATGACTCTTTTGGCTTTACATTGCAAAGTTACGGAGTTAATCACAGTAATAGATGTGTCGAAAATGACACAGATACTTTTACATATGTGGATTATGTTGAATACGATGGTCCTGCATATAAAGCGGGAATGCGAGAGGGTGATATTATTCTTTCCATCAACGGAAAAAGTATGGATAAAGCAGATCATAAAACAATCGTTGAGTATATCAAAAATTGTGATACGCGAATGCGAATGGTTGTGTTATTTGAGGATTGTGTACGAAAAGTAGAGCTTCATGTGCGTTATGTGCAACTTCAGGAACTTTTGCGGGCCAAAATGAATGAATTGGAGAGAGTTTGCATCAAGGAACGTGAGTTGTTAGAGGGAAAATGGAAAACCCATTCACTTCCAGCACGAAAAAAAGCAAATGCAACGGCGCAAGACAATGGCGATATCTCACCGACAGACTCTGGTTTTAATGCTACTTGGAGAACAACAAGCTCGACGGAAGACATCAATCGTCAAAAGCATGTTGGAACAAATATTGTACCTCCGCCTCCTCAATATACATTTACTTATCAATATATGGATCCTCAATGCAAATACATCGTTAAAAATGCATCCAATTCTAATCAAAGTAGCGGGGAATGTTTGGCAAACGCCGGCAATAACAGCAATCATAAAACCCTTCCAGCACGTAGTAAAAGTGATTATCATTACTTTTTACCTCGCACAGCTTCGACAGATAACGCAACGACATATAACCCAAACGCCAACCCAAGCATCGCAAAGCAAAATTTAATATCTGGCTCACATCATCATCATCATCATCATTCGGCAATTCAACAGCAACAACAAGTGTCTGCTTTTCAACAAACTCCCGTACGTGCGGATGCCTCGAAACAACGAAAGCACTGTCACAACCATCTTTGTGCTCCGTGTATGGCGATTCCGAAGAGAGACAAAAGTCGAACAGGTCGCGAACAACCCACAAAAGGCGCGTTGTCTGGAAAAGAAAATGATAACACGAGTTTGGATGCATATGATTTGGCGAGTAGTCCATGCTGCGATCCAAATTGTGTTCCGACAAGGTAGAGTACGATTTGAAGGATATTATAAACGAAACTAATTAAATACTTTTCTTTTTTTTAGACGCAAGTCACGACATCATCATAAGCACAAACATAAAGATAAAGATCGCATTCAACGTCCAAAATCACAAATTCATGAACCATCAAATACCGTAATACATTCACATCCCGACGAGAAACATGTTAGTATTGCTTCTTAAATGAAAATTTTTGATGCTTTTTGTGTTGATTCTCATCAAATTCATTACTTTTTTTTCTTTTTGATTGTAGAAACATAGCTTTAGATATTTTGACTTGAACAATAGTAGCAACAATGGAATGAATAGCCTTTGTAGTTTACATTCATCTAATTGCACATCGAGTGAATTTGGGCATTCGACTTGCGAAAACTCCGCTGGAAGCTATACAACATCTCTGAGCACAGATACTCTCTATTGGGATCAACAAAACACACCCGGAAAAGCTGTCAAACAAAATAATCCCTGTCAAAAAGGGAGTTATGGTCCTCCGCATTATCGTTATGTTCATCATCAAGTTCAGCCAATGCGTGCTACGGTACAGCATTTTCATCATCCGGAATTTGTTTCAAAACCAAAATCGTGGGATAATCTTTCGCAAACGCCTCCAAAAGGAGCAACAGTTAATAATGGAACATATGGCTATGGATATGGATATTTGGATATTGTTGGAGCATGTAAAGGCGATGGACAATGTCAATATAGCACTAACAAAATGCCTGTAATAACGATGCAACAACAACGGCATTCCATTCCGCGAAAGCAACAACAAAACTCTAACTACGAACGTTTCACACCTTTTGTAGATAATTATGCGCCTCCTCCGATGCAGTTTCTTCAAGAAACTACAACAATCACAACGACAATTACAACAAAGTCTACTGAAAATTTGATGGGTGCTGGATGTTACAACCTTTCGGATGGAAGTTGTGAATGTCTAAATCAGGCAGCAACAACATATGGTCATTATGGCACAAACAAATTGAATAATTGTGCGACAACAACACCCAGAGGAGTTACTGCCAAAGTTTCTGAAATCACAAGGCTCTAATTTACTACTTTAGCAAATAGGTTTTACCTTTAAAGAGTTTTGCCATATCATCATTATCACAATAAATAGATAGATAGAATGAAAAAAAAAAAATTCTGAAGTTCAGATGAAAATTTTATTTAAAAATTTAGAAAAAAGAAGATTAGAATTTTGTTGTTACCAAAGCCCTCATTGTAGTTATCAGTTAAAAACATGTATTTTTAGGTGCGTAGTTCTATAATAATTTATTATTATAGAATTTATTATTAATAAATATAGTTATTAAAGTTAAAATACTGATAATGGTTGAAACTTGTAAAGTTCGTCTTATTTAGCCAAAAAAATACTTCTAATGCATTTAACTCATAAATAGAAGTATTATGATGCAAATTTTTAATAACCCAAAATTTTGATTACCAAAAAAGTTCGTTAGTATCAATAAATTAAATGTTGAGTAAATAAAGTTGGTTTTTTTGTTACATTCTAATTCAACGTTTGCATTTATAAACTTGATCTGTGTTTTTGCGGTGTGTGATGATAATGACAGTGATAAATTAACCGATTATTTCTATAAAACGTCTTTAGGCACTGTCCGCATTCGTATTGTGCACGAAATGGAGCTAATACTCTCCAATGCTTTTCTCTCAAATGACATCTAAGCTCAGCATTATCCTCAAACTTTGACTTGCAAACTGCACATTTATATTTTTCTGATGCATAAAATGACGGCAGAAACGACGTGTCTTTCGATGGATGGTCAACAACGACTTTTTTTCGAAAAATTCGTTGCCAAAATCGATTTTTCTTCTTTGTTTCTTTTAATTTTAATGATTGCAATGGAACAAAATCTGTCGCATCAAGAAAACTGATGGGAGTGCTCGTGATCATCGAAGATGAGTTCTTTGAATTCTTTTTCTGTATTCTATGAGACTTTTGGTTCTTGTTCATTGGCGTACTTGAAGATGAAGAAAAGAGTTTTTTCCATTGTCGTTTCTTTGGTGTTGGGCTCTCGCGAAGTCTATAAAGAGGATCACTTGGCTCAAGTGTATAATTATGCTCAACGTTTGCAGGTAAATCAAACCGCAATTCACGCCTTGCTGACATATTTCGTTTTGAATGATCGTCTCCTATACGACGTAAAGAAGCACTTGATGGCGAAAAAATAATTCGACCTGACATATTTGTCTTTCGTTTTAAGATAGATTTGAGCTGTGGCTGTGTTTGTTGTTCTTTCTTTCCCTCTTTACCGCTGATATCTAAACTCTTCAAAAGATCACTCATTCCGGGAGAACAAGCTATTAACTCGACACTCGGGCATTCGTTTTTGCGGCTTTTCCATTCTGTCATATTTCCTTCGGATTCTTGCCATTTTTGTAGAACACCTGGACTGTGATGTTGCGCCAAATGCACGGGTATTAAGACAAAATGATAGAAAACAGCTGTACAATACGGACAAGTATGAATATCGTAAATATCAGTAACAGATTTTTTCTTCGATGCAATCTCCATTATTTCGTTCATGTGCACTTTCTTTAGATGGTCTTTTAAACTGAATTCAAACATGTATTCGACAGCACAAAAGGGGCAATACAAACATCTCGGAATGTGAATAGCATTCGATACAATGCAATCTGCTAATTGACTCACGTCGAGTTGCGAATCATTTTTCATCACAGATACTCCCAAGTCAACGTCTATTAGAGAGTTGTTCAACATTTCAAAGGCTTTTCCATGAGATAACTTTCCTCGAAGATTATTTATTGGCGAGATTATGTTTTTTATTCCGCTCTTCAGTAATAAATCGTTTTCGTTTCCGCACGAGCTGTTATTCAATAAGTTGAGATCTGATTTGACTACACGCAAATTTGTAGGCTTTGCTACACATTTTAACACTTTTTCAGACATATTTTGACGTTTTTGTCGTCAAATTGATGAAAATTTAGCTAACCGCTGAAAGTTGTTTTTTTCCGTTTAACGATATTTTTTGACAGCTCATGGGCGCCATTCATTTACGACGCACATTTGAAAAAACTCCCCCCCAAATATCAAGATTCAAAATTCAAATGAAAAAATTTATTAAAATTGAAACAAAAAATACAGACGATTCTCGTGTTGTGAAATTTTTAAAAAAAATGCATTATTTTGTTCATTTATATCATTTGGTTTTTATTTTGTCCAAAACATTGAAATGCTCTACAATTACTTTAAATTATGGTTTTCATTTTATTGATGCAAATACTATTTGAAATTTTTTTGGTATCTTATTTTCTATTGAATTGTTAAAAAATTTGCTAAATAAGCAGCTAAGGAGTTAACAAAAAATTAAATGAAAATGCTTTCAATTGTATCTACTTTTTCTCCGTGACTTCATCATCAGAACTGCTTGAACTACTACTGCTTGAAGTTTCGGGGCCTGCACGTGCTTGATTTCTTTTGGGAATTACAAATGGCACGTCTTTATTTAATGCTGTTAAGCCCTGTTTTACTTTTAATAAAGTAGGTCTGTCTAATTTTTCGATTCCAACTTCCGAAGACGCTTCTTCGATCACTTTTACAGCCTCATCAAATTTGTTATTTAACGCATGTACGTTTATAAGACAACTGTAGACTTTTCCCATGGGTCCTTCTGTTAGTTTGGATGATTTAACCTTTTGCAGCAATTTTTTACACATGTTTTCGTCCTTATTCGCTTCGGCTTCATTTAAAATTTTGCTGAATAACAATCGTGGCTCGTTGCTCAAATACTTTGTGAAAATAGCATCTGCTTTAGTGTCGTTGTTAGAAATAAAGTGACATGCCCATAGCATGTTAATAGGACCAAGAACGTTGTTTTTCGCACATGTTTCAGCAATTGTCTCAAAACGATCAAACAGCTCGGGGTGCTTATCTAATATCGCAAGAATTCCTCCAAGAGGAATATTTTTCGCTAAGTTTTGGATTTCTTCGGGCGATTTAGCATTAACTATATTTTTCTCTAAAGTTTCAAAATATTGTGTTCCATTTCCTGTTAAAGTTAATGCATGAATATATTTATTTTCAAAGGACAATGCTTTCTTCAAATCTGGATTGATCTCAAGCATTGGTTTTAATTGTTCAAATGTTGCCGTATCTCCCATCTTTGCGACTTTATTGAGGTAAAATCGGAAAACATGACGAACGGGAAAAGTAGATTCAGTAAGCATCTCCAAAACCATTGCTTTTGCCTCAGAAAGTCGATCAGCTTTTACAAAAGCTTCAATGAGATGTGATTTATCGATAATTCTTAATTGTTCTCCGGCGCCTAACTTTGATTTTAAATCAAGTGCCTCATCTAATTTTTCATTAGCAAGCGCTGATCGAAATGCTCGAAGATTTTCATTTCCTGATGGTTTTTGTTGCTTTTTGGGAATCTCTTTCTTTTTTGACTCCTCAACAGCTCCCGGAACAACAAATCTAACTGTAATATCATTCTTTTTCATGAATTCTGCAAGCGTTATCAAAAACTTGTCTGATGGTGCAAAGTTTTCTTCTTGAAGTTTTGTCCATAGTTCGAGAGCTTTTTGAAGTTCATTTTCTTTGACATAGCTGAGAAGCAAATTGTAATAAATATCCATACGATCGATATGATTCAAATTTTTTGTAGCTTCTATTAGGCCTTCGAGAGGTTGAAATCTTCCTTGTTGTGCGTATCGTTCACAGGCTGAATTGATTTTCATCTTTCTCGTTTCAAGCCCAGGTGTTTCCAAAATTTTTCTTGCTTGACGAATACGACCGCACTCTATAAATGAGAATACCAAATCGTACAAACTGTTTACTTCGCCGTGAATATCCGTGCTGAGGTCTGTCAATTTTTGCAAACCAGCTGCATCTTCTTTCTCAATTAAACGACAAGCCAGCTCTGATCTCCATGGAGTCAAACGATAAACTTGACAGATTTCTTCGAAACTCTTAATTGCATTTTCCAAATCGTCATTCACTAAATGTACCTTTATTAATGTACCCAAAAGCTGGTTATTCGGTTGACAATAATTTCCCGCGACGAGTGTATCGAAAACTTGTTTCAACAGTTTTGCATTACCCTTTTCGGCAATAGAGTCAAGTAATCGCCAAACTGTTGCCTTGTAATTAAAGAAAGACTCCCAATCGACATCCAATTTGTCGTGTTTGTACATTTCCAAGAACTTAATAGCATCATCTGAGCGATCAGCATCTAAGTACAACTGCGCGATTCGAACCGACTTTAAACGGTCTAAAGTGAAATCTGGTTCTTTTTGTTTGATCTTGTTTACGGTTTCAACAGCTTTTTCCAAATTACCATTTATAGCATACACTTCGGATATTTTTGCACAAAGACCTCCATTCATTACAAATCCGTCCGATGTCAACTTTTCAATGCATGCCTCCAATTTTTCTACCTTATTTTCACGAATCAGGCTGAATAACAATTGACTCTTGAATTTTGTTGTATCAGAATCAGTCTTTGTTTCAAGAGTTTTTATCAATTGTTCAAGCTCAGCACTACTTCTCAGCATGCCCGATTTTGATGGGCGCTCAATTGCAGTTGGTTGTAATTCTCCGGTAGAAAGTTTTCCAAGCATTGTTGATATTTCAGGTGTAAGATCAGCTCCTGTTTAAAAAAATTAAACTATTAAAAAACATTTCGAAAAACATTAGTTTGAACACTTACCCATTTTTTCTTCAATTCTTGTGGCTTGATTGTTACTTATAGTCAATCCTTGATTCACGAGTCCTTCTAAAATTTTGTGCACCATTTCTGCACGATTATTTTTGAAATAAGCTGCTGCATCAAAAACCAACTTGCCGAGCATTTCGCCTTGCGAATCTTGTTTCTCTAATGCATTATCTTCTACAGCATCTTCAATTTCTTCCTCATTATTAATTTTTTTCAATTTCAATAAATTCTCGTACATGTGTCTCACAATTGTGATAAACGAATCGATGTCTTTTGTTTTGCTCAAAGCTTTTAACAATGAGTTGCTAAACACACCCGGCTGATAGAAAAATTGATTGTTGGCAATAATTCGAGCAGCTTCACTGATGTTGTTCTCTTGCAAAGCTTTATACAAAACAGCATGAACAGCAGTACTTTTATTTATTCCTGCGGATAATAGAGCTGCTATGATTTTATCGTAATCCTTTTCTTTCATGTGAGGCACAGCATATTCACGAACTGTCTCTACGTTAGGTATCAATTTCAACTCTTCTTGCATCTTTTGCAAAACATTCAAAACTTCATCATCATTTTTCGCACTGCACAAAAATGGCCAAAAGAAATGATATTTGATTTTTTGTCCTGATTTCTCGAGTTCTCGTGCAATAGCAAACGTTAAATCAGCATTCTTGTTTTTTACAGCAAATTCAAGAGCAATTAAAGTAGCATGTGAATTCGTATTATTTGCTTCGAAATTGCGACAAATCTTGAGAACAGATTCTGCTGGGCGATTTGCCTTAACTAATTGTCTCACAAAAAAAACTCCGCTCTCTCTTGTTTCACCGCTTTTGCTCACACTTGGAGGCATCGTATTAAAAATTTTTACAGCAACTTCTTCGTGTCCTTTATTTATGAGCCTGAGAATACAGTTTACAGCATCGTGATTGTATCCAGCTGTCTTCAAAACTTTTTCAAGAAGAAAATCAACATGCTCAGCATGACCATTGATTGCCAAACTATACACAACTTCTAAAATGTCTCGATCAAGTAAGAAGATTTCACTTTTCTCACAAGTGCTAAAAATTTCCTTCATTTTTTCAATATTGCCGTTTTTGGCGTATCCGCATAACAAAGTCGTGTATGTGTCGCTACTTGGATCAAGACCAGCTTGTTTCATTACTTGCAATATGCCCGAAGCCGATTCAATATCTCCCGCTTGTGAATGTCCCATTATAAGAGCATTGAAGACATTTTCATTGACAGGAAGTTGTTTTTCTTTCATGAACTCCAAAATCTTTGTAGCTCCTTCAATATCTCCCTGTTGACAATAACGTGAAATGAGCCTCTGATATGTAACACGATTTGGCTCGATGCCTTTTTGCTCCAAATCAACGAGGAATTCAGTTGGCGAAAAGTTATATTCATTTTCAATATACACTCGAAGTAAGGCATTATAGTGTGAGATATCCATAGGTACGTTTAAGTCGTTCAAGGTCTTCCAAATTTTTTGAACAAGTTGCGTTCGTACTTCAGGTAACTCGTCGGGAACTAAATTTCCGCAACAAAAAAGAACCGACAATGATTGTGAACTTGTTGCCGAGCGTTGTCTTCGAATTTTACGCAGCACATCTTCTATATCTTGTCTTGAAATTCTACCGGAGCGTTTAGCATCAATATCTAATTGTTGCAAAGACTTTTCCAATGAATCAGTTCGTCTCGCAGCGACAGTTGCAAATCCAGATCTGAAAAGTATACAAGAAAATATAAAAGATATTGAAAGACTTTTGTGAAAATATTCAACTTACCCATTTATGTTTCCGCACAAACATTGTTGAATGGGCTGTACAAAATTTACTGTGTTTGCCTCACGAGCTCCATTCACAACCATGCTGCGAGCGATGCTCGAAAAATATCCGAAAGGGTAACGAAAACCTCGTAAAAGTGATGCCATTATTCAATTTTTCTGTAAATTTAGAAAACAAAGGTTGCGTAAGAACATGCAGCGAAAAACCGGAGATAAAATTCGCGTTGTTTTGTATTTTATTTTTTGAATATTCGTTATTCTTTTTTGTATTCACCTTAAGCACGAATCGTTGTGATAATTCTCAGTGTGGTTTTCAGTTGTTATTCGATGAAAATTTGGAAAAAACAAATTTTCTTCATTCAGTGACACACGAGGAAATGAGGATTGTAACTGTCTGTTGGATTTTGACACGAAGAAATCCTCGTTACGAATGTCATGTCATTCGTAATATTGGTAAACAAACGAATTTAACCGGCAAAAATGGATGAAACTTACACAAAATTTTGTCGAATGTTTCCTGTGTTAGAAGGAAATCTCGAGTTTGCGATATCCCAACAAGATGCAGAGCTTGTCATCACCGAATTAAGATCTTTAGATATATTGGATGTAGCAATTGATCAGGTTCGCCTACAATGTGAACAGATTTTGCGAAGTCAAGTTGTACCTAAATTTTGGTCATATTTTCGAACGAAGGAGGAAAACATGAATTTCATTGCGTTTGAAAGTGCTGTAAATGAGTTACATCAGCAATACACGGGTTTCGTTCAGATTATGAAACAATTGGAGTCTTTTAAAATGGTAGCAGGGATTGCAAAAGCTTCACAGGATGAAAAAAATGGATTTGATCTAAGTTTCAAATGTACTTTGCTCTCTCAACTTCCTGTAGATTTCGAAAAGTTAGTTGATCTATTTTATGGAAAGTCATTTTGTGTCTTTGCTGTATTAGCAGAAGGTATGAAAAAAAACACAAAATACATATTTCAATAAATGACCTTTTTTTATTAATTTTAGATCATGAGGAAGAACTTGAAGAATCTCTGTCTTTTTGCAAAGCATGTGAAATGCCTTCAAGCAATTGTAAATGCACAGAATTGGTTGAAACTTTTAGAAAAACAAACTCTAAACTTTTGGAAATGGGTATATTAGATCGAATTGCTGGATATACTCTGACAAAATTGATTCAAGAACAGATTGATAAACATGTGAAAGATTTTTGTACGGGAAGATATGATGAGTCTCACATTTCTAACTTAGAGAATGTAAGTTCAATGGATTGTTCATTAAGCATTTCTTAATGTGTTTTTTTTTCATTTTTCTTTTAGTGGCTAAATACAGCAGTTTTAGATTGGTTGACAAAAATTTACAATAACGGATCATTAGATATGTCAAATACAGAACAGAAGACTAAAGATGCAATTAACAATTTTCAATTGAAACTAAATTATTATTTGTTTGAAGTATATGCAAACATCATAATCGAACAATTTTTCAACATTATTATCGAGTTTCCAGATTCTCAAGCTGCTATAGACGATCTCAAAATCTGCTTGGATAAATTAAATTTGAAAGGACATTTGATACGAACTATCAAAAATTCTCTTGAAACTCGTTTATTGCATCCCGGCGTCGATACAGCTGATATTTTAACGGGATATGTTGCTGCAATAAAGACTCTGAAGCATTTAGATAAGACAGGAGTACTTTTACAAACGGTTATAGAGCCCGTTAAAGAGTATCTGCGGAATAGACAAGATACTGTAAGATGCGTTGTTTCAGGTTTGATTGACGATGAAGGTCCAACAGATCTCGCTGATGAACTTGCAAGAAGCGAAACATTGAAAACAGAAGATACAATTGCGCTCGACGACATGACAAATTGGGAAAAATGGAAACCAGATGACATCGAAACGGAAAGTTCTGCACATCAAATATCTGAAGGAAAGAATCGACCATCGGATATCATATCGATGGTTGTCGATATCTATGGCACAAAAGAGTTATTCGTAATTGAATACAGAAATCTTCTTGCTGAACGTTTGTTATCTCAATTAGAGTTCAATCCGGAAAAAGAAATTCGCAACCTTGAATTGTTAAAGTTGCGTTTTGGCGAAGCTTTGTTACACAGTTGCGAAGTAATGCTCAAGGACATAACAGATTCTAAACGAATCAATGCTCACATTCAAAGCGATCAAAACTTCACTAATGCCAACGAATTTGATATTTCCGCGTTGATTCTTTCCTCGCAATTTTGGCCGGCTTTCAAGAAGGATACAATGGAGCTTCCGGAAGCAATAAAAAATCAGTTTGATCGTTATACGAAACAATATGAAGGTTACAAAGGCAATCGTACTCTTTGTTGGAATCCTCTCAATGGAAAAGTCAATATAGAAATTGAACATGCGGGAAAAACTTTGGAAATGACAGTTACGCCTCCGCAGGCAACTATTATCTTACATTTCGAAACGCAGCGAGAATGGACTTTGGAAAAGTTAAGTAGCACAATGAATGTTCCTCAGTCAATTTTGAGGAAACGCATTGTGTTTTGGCAAAGTCAAGGTTTGATCAGAGAAACTCGCGATGGTGTATTTGTGTTAGTTGAAGGAGATACTGTTGCCGAATCTAATCAAGCACATGATATTTGTGAAGATGATGAAGCAGAAAGTGCAATGGCTTCAGCGAGTGATCAACGAGAAGAGGAGTTACAAGTTTTTTGGTCGTATATCGTTGGAATGTTAACTAATTTGGATTCCTTACCGTTGGAGAGAATCCATCAGATGCTAAAAATGTTTGCATCACAGGGACCCGGGTTCGAGTTCTCGCAAGAAGAGCTTAAAAATTTCTTGCAACGAAAGGTTAGAGAACATAAACTGGTTTATGCTGGAGCTGTTTATCAATTACCAAAAACTTAATACGTATTGAAAGACCAAATGGTTTATTTTCTAAAAGTTCACAGTATCTTCAATTTTCATATCGAATAAATGCATATTTTTTTTTTGTTGAATGAAAAACTATTTCACATCTGATTATTGTAGCTGATTACAGAAATTCCAGATGACAAATCGATGCAGTTACCTTGCTTAAAGTTTTTATAGTCTAAGAACATCTCCTTAAATGCATTAAAGTCATTCAACGTATAGAGGAAGTCAAAAATCTCTCCATCGAGTGTTCCTTTTTTTCCTCTGTAAAAAGTAATGAGAAGTGAGCTTTATAATTATTTTGCATTCAGCAATAGTTGTTTCTGTCATACTCTAATTCTGACGCGAATCTATCCATGTCGAAGTAACCCATTCGTTGATTGAGACTGTTAACTAAGAAGTTTTCCAAAGCACAAGTATATAATTGATGGATTTCCATGTACTCTATTTTATTTTCCTCATTGTCGTCAAATTGATCGTAATATTCTTCAAGAAATTGATTCAAGATGTTCTGAAATCTTTCGTCTTCCATTACGAGACTCTCGATATGACCTATAACCTCATCAAAATAGATTGATTCACTCGAATTGGTCATTATGAGAGGAATATACTCTCTAAATTCGGATAAAATTATCTTCGAATCAGTTAAAAAGAACGTGCTCGAATAGAACTACTTAATGTTTTGAGGTTTGTTTATTTCGCATCGGTGATTATTTTGTTGCTAAGACACGGAAAAAAAGAAACACAACCATACATGGGAAATGGAGAGTGAAGAAATCACTTTTCTTTCTAAAAAACACTTTAAATGTTAAGTTGAATCATTAATCCACGGTCGTTGCATGTCATTAATTGATTAATTGTATTGATTATAACAGGAAATAATTTCATCTTCTTTTATGAGGTCAAAAAATGGCAAATATGTAGATTTAATGGCAAATGAATAATTTGTAAGAAGTTTATTTTTCTATTATTATCTATTTTTTATTTAACTATTAAAAAAGAATTTCATGATAGATTTATATTTTTTTCGTATTTATTGTTATTTATTTCATACTGTCACCAAATTTATTTATGAACAACATAAATAAACTAAAATTTGAATAAGTAAGAACTTGTTACTTCCCGAAGAAAAAAGATCAATTTGACAAGTTAGCAAAGAAATAATAGCAGGATGATGCGAAAACCGGTTTCAATTTTCGATACAGTTAAACTGACCTTACCGGTGTCTATTATCATTTCTTAAAAGCGTATGTTTTGCATTTCTTCTTTGTTTTTGTTTTGGTCTACAAATATACATTTGCATTAAAATGTTTGATCTGGTTTTCTGAATAGATATTTTCAGAATTTCATATTCGTAATCCTTATTCTAACCCAAACAATGACGTTATACGAATAACGGAAACACGGAAATCTTGATAAAATACCACATAATCCAGTTTAAGATGCTTTAAGCTCAATGCTATGGCAAAAGGTGAGTCAAAGATCGACTAAAAGTATCCT
Source organism: Culicoides brevitarsis (assembly GCF_036172545.1). Classification (NCBI taxonomy): domain Eukaryota; kingdom Metazoa; phylum Arthropoda; class Insecta; order Diptera; family Ceratopogonidae; genus Culicoides; species Culicoides brevitarsis. The sequence continues at coordinate 42,654,868 of NC_087086.1, read as the reverse complement.
ATGACGACGATCGAAGAACTTGAGCGCATTTCAAACAGTGCAATTTGAAATCTTCCCACTAAACTAATAAAAATGATACAGTTTATTAACATTAGCATTTGTAGCCGATGAATATTAATAATTTCGAAAATTGATGCATTAATTTGCATTTTATTTCACATAAATGCCACACGAATTCCGTTATCACCTTGCCGAATCTTTAAACCCATTTGATTTACAACTTTCAGACGATGCATTTTCGTTGCATTTTTCAACACTTTCGATGATTCCGAAATAGAGTAAGTCATTAAAGTAATAAAAGTGTCTCAATCTCTAATGAAATCGAATTCCATTAGAAATAACATAAATTTTATCATACAGCCAAAATCATAGTCATCCAATGTCAATCTTTTTTCAGCGTGCAAATTTGTATAAATATCAAATGGTTTCAACACATGGATATCATTCACTCAACAACAGTCAGAAAAGACGTTACATATTTGAAAACTAAAAATGCTGATACAAATTGTGAGTTTCTTACAATTGTTCAACTGTAATTTAATTATTTTGCATAATTTCTTTCTTCCATAGTGCGTTGTTTGCTCCATTTTGTCCATTTCCTTTGTAAATGGTGCAGATTTGGATCAGGGAGCGACGATCCTGCGTCAAGAAAATATCCTTGATAAGGATGGAACATATCAGTATAGCTATGCGACAAGCAATGGTATTGAAGCACAAGAAGAAGGTAAAAAGTATTAAAAGAACACTTTACAGTATAATTTATAACTTTTGAAAACTTTAGGGGAAGGCGGCGTCAAAGCAACTGGATTCTACAAATACACAAGTCCTGAAGGAGAAAATATTGAAGTTACCTATGTTGCTGACGAAAACGGTTTTCAGCCAAGTAATGCTCCTGTATTACCTGAAATTCCTCCCCTGATACAAAAAGCTCTTGCTTACGTTGCCTCTCTTGCTGCCCGAAAAAAGTAGTTGTTGTTAGTTTATATGTACCTTAGCTTAAGTCATTTTCAAATTTGTAAATTAGATTTTTTTTTTGTTTTAAATAAAAATGGAAATAAATATACTCAACAGGTTTTTACATTGGTTAACCATCGAGTTCCTAAATGTAAACTCTTAACCATCTATAAAAGCAATTTCAATGAGATGCAAAACAAATTTTTGTAACAAAGCCCAACCTCGCATCGCAAAACATTTTCACTGCGATAGTAAAATAACCTGTATATTGCTCTCTCCTCATATTAGTTGTGTTTTACCACTGCTATGTATGTGATAAAAGGATTAAATGATGCGGAAAATGTTATAATATAATATGATATTGTTTTTTTTTTGTAGATGTTAAAGTACATACATATTAACAGTTAAGAGGAAAAAACATTCCTTCGTTTTTTTCTTCTTTAATATAAAACAATGAAAAATATTTTACGAGTTATTTTGGTAAATTTCGAGAAATTCAAATGACTCAACAATTATTGAATCACACAAGAAAAGTGCAAATGCGATAAGCTTTTTTTCATAATTCTGAAATATAAGTAAATATTTTGACAGTGAAGTGCGCTGCCTCATTCATTACGAAAATATTACATGTTCATAAAAAAGGAAATACATAATGATATTTCTGCCGTTTTTCCTTATCTCTGAGGCTTTTAAAAAACATTATTAATATTTTTGGCACTATGTCATGTACATATATATATTTTGTGGCATTCATAGTAAAAATAAAAAATAGATGATGATGATGATGGAAATAAAGTAAGAACATTGATAAAGAGGGAGAAAAAGCTCGTTTTGCATTCCGTTGTTGTTATGGTACAAATATTATTTTGAGTGTATGTAAAAAGGTGATAATTTGCTTCTGAAAATACTGTCAGTCGATTCACATAGCATATGAAATCTTTAATATACTCTTATACTAACACGAACATGAAACTTTCAACTTGTATCTTTGTAAAATAAGCAACTCATTGCGCTGAATGATGACTGTGTCACGAAAAAAAAAAAAGGAAAACGGATCGATATTTTTACCATTATTTTCGTCATTTCTTCATTTTTTGTCACCCCAACGTCAAATATCCTTTATTTATACGTGTAAGATTCGTCGAAGAAGTGTTTAATATTTCTTTTTGACTTGACAAAAAATTTTATTTATCAAATTAATGCTCTAATTACCTTTTTGTATTCTTAGTTCAAATTTTGTTCACAAAAGATTTCATAAAATATTTATGTGTATTGATTTGAATTCATGTTTTAATTATTTTTAGAGTTACAGTTATTTTTTTCAACAATTATTTTTACTTAAGCCTAAATTTATTTTTGCAAGATTTTTGCACAATTGTTCAAATTACGATTTATTAAAGCACTCTCAAAAAACTTTTATTTCGAATTACGACAATCAATATTTGTATTTTTATAGATATTTGGTCAGACAAAATTTAAGCATTATTTATTTAATTGTTATTTTAATATCTAACGATACTCGAAGCTACAGCACATTTCATCATAAAATTATATTTCAATTGATCATTATTGTCATCTTTATCTCTAATAATAAGGAATTACCAAAAAGTGTTGATTACATAAAACAAACTAAAATTAGTTAAAGGAAAACATAAAAAAAACTTCGTTTGAAGTCGTTGACCATTATTAAAAGGTATCGCGTATGATCTTTTGTTACTTTGTCAGATGTTTATCTTTGGTTAAATTACCGGATGTCATTCTCAATGTAAGCTATCGTGTTGGTCTTTCATTCATTTCTTTATATCTGATAAATTTTGCTTTTATGCTGTTGTTGTTTCGTTTTTGACTTAAAGTGAATGCGATAAGTACAGTTCTTTCGTCTTTTAAGGATACTTACATCTAACCACAATACCCTATGTCACTATATTTTAAGTACTTGTTTTTACTTTTTTGATTTTACACATCAAAAGAATATGTAAAAAGGAATAACCCTTTAGCTTTGATACGATAAAAGTTTGGTTCTTTTGTGAAATGGAATACTTTGTTTTTTTTTTACATAATAGCCCTGTAAGACATTTAGTTGCTTCGTGTCAAATCTATTGCAAGGAGCAAGCAGTTTGATTTGATCTTGCGTTTCCCGTAAGTCTGCTTATGTTTGCAGGAGAACCGTTTCCATCGTTGTCTCCCGTGGCAGTTGTTTTAGCACGCATCATCAGTAAATCCGTGCGAATACTTGGTCTTCGAACATTTTCCTCAACAACGCCCATGGCATCGCTCAGTCTTCGCTTTATGGTAAGAGTTTTCTTGTTGCGTGCTGACGGAACGTGCGAAGGTAGAATGCACGGGCTTCCAAACGTTGTCGTTACACGTTTATGATGGTTTGGAGCCATTTCAGGCGGAAGGCCCGCAACATTAAATAACTCGTAAAACAGCTCGTCAATGTTACAATTCGTTTTTGCTGAGACCTCGACATAAATGCAAGCAGAATCTTGTGATGCACAAAACGCCTCTACTTCATGTGTAGTGACAGATCTAAGAGAGCATTAAAATAAAAATTACATGCTTTAAAAAGAAGAAAAAAAACGTGAGAGTTTCTTACTTTGTACTAATGTCACTTTTATTGCCAGCAATTACCATTGGCACTTTTGGTAGATGTTTTTTGTTTCTTGGACCTGTTGATGATGATGCTTTTACTTCTAAAATCTGTTCACGTAGTCTGATCGCTTCTTCGTATGTTTCACGCAATTCCATGGAGAAAACTAAGACAAACAAGTCGCCTGAAATAAAAAAAAAAATGTTAAGCATAATTTAAAGAAAAAAATAATATAAGGAAATAAAATGTTTATTATTCACACATTATCCTTCCTCATAGCTATAAAGAAAGAACACTAAATGTTATTGTTTTGTTGTACAAACATATTTTCCCGTCACTTCCGATTTTATTTCAATTGTTCGTGATCAATGTTCTATGTGATGAGAAAACAATCGTTTTTGTCGTTCCTTCACACACATTGATACCATTTGAAAAACAATAAATTTAATGTCGTATTGACACGTGAGTGGAAATCTAATATTGTACAATGAGCCTGATTGAGGAAATATTTCCACAAAATAGTTCATTGGAAGAGGAAAATAAATGAAAGTATGATTTTAGACTCATTAAAATAAAAAAAAATCGAAACCGGTAATCGTGTCATTTGTTTACTTGAAACAAGACATTTTGCAAACTGAAAAGGGAATCACGCCAAAAAGATGTAAGTAAGCATAAGTTCATTCAACTCAATGTAATGTACCGTTTATTAACCTCTTTATTTTGACTGTCGAGCATAAATGTTGAAAAAAAAGTGAATATTTTTGAGAGTAGTATGCTTTTTTTGCATTTTGATCAGCAAGACATATCAAGTTTCCTTTTTTTGTACTTCTTCTTCTTCTCTTTCTGCGTGTGCAATGCAATATTCAAGAATTGATAAGAAATCGTTGTTATTTTGGGCGAATGCAGGTCAACCGGTTCTTCCTTTATGTTTCGTATAGCCAAAAATTGTATGTTTATAAATCAAATTATGTTTGCACACATCAATGAACCTGTACATATAGGTATATGGAGAGGAAAAGTACTTAAAGCTGAACATCCTTCTTTTATTGTTATTGCCTTTTCATATTTTGTTGCAGAATGAAGTGGTTTTGGGCAAATATTCAATTGTTGCTTATTATTTCAATTGTTGAAGTAACATTTGCGGGTGTTATTTCAGGTAAATAAAAGAAAATGTGTTTTGGAAGAGTGATACAAAAAAAAAAGTGTTTTGTGTTCCTTTGTAATATTTGATTTTTATAGAAAATGAAGTGAAACAAACGGAAGAAACAACGCTTCCATTGTCAGTCGAAATAACAACTGTAGAAACTGTTAAAGTAGTCGAAGCAGAAACATTACCAATAGAAGTAGATGAGTCTTTAGACAAAAATGGAACATTACGAACATACTCAAGCAATAAGAAAAGAAAGCCCTCGATTGATGACGACGACGATCATCATCATCATCAACCCGTTCATGTAATTGCTGTACAAGAAGAGTACCATTCTCGTCCAAAGTGTGCTGATGCTAATGAAATTTGGAGTTTTTCCAACGATTGTGATGTACAATGTGACAACCAAGGAATTTTAGATCATCATCACGGTTCCTACAATGACTATTCGTATGGATATTTCCGCTCATCCAAATCACATAGTCGTTGTCGTCGTATGGTTTCCGACGTTTTGTTAGAAGAGGGATACAAAAACATAACAACTCGCGAAGATTTGGGATATCCGCCAGAAACAAAAGCTGAATATTTGGCAAGAACAAAGAGAAACTTTGATCATGGCTCATCGCATCATCATAATGACTACCTTATAGTTCACTCAGAACCACACTATAGACCTCCTCCCGGAGAATGTGTTTGCCGCAGAGGATTTGCTCGTCTCCATAAAAGATGCGTTCCATATGGACAATGCCCACGTAAGGAATTCTTTAAAATAAGAATAAAATTTCTCGTGTATACTATATTTTTGTACTTTCTTTTTTGTAGAATTGAATTGCCGACTTTCAACTGAAGCATATGTTGCTTGTGCTCCATGCCCAAAGACGTGTGCGAACATGAAAACTTACGATATCACAACTATGGGTTGCGTTTGTGCCCCAAGATGCGTATGCAAACATGGGCTTGTTCTTTCTCCTCATGGTCGTTGTGTTACCGAAGCTGCATGTGCTCCATTTACACAACCAGAGACAACAACAACAACTACGACAACAACTACATCGACAGAAGCATCTGTTAAGAGATAAATTTCTTTACTGAAAGTCTTCTTTGTTTCTCAAATCAATAAGTTTTAACAACTTTCGTTTTTTCATAATTTATTACAATTATTTATATAAAATAATAATAAAGGCAAAATTCACATTTTAGATTTTTGAAGTTGAAAGATTTACTTACCATTAAAATTGAAAATTAGAAGATCTTACTAAATTCAGATATTTATTAAAAACCTAACTTAGAATATTTAGGAAAAAACAATCAGGTATCTCAAATTTCATCGATTCAAATAAAAATTTTCATTCAAATTCGGATGATTGTTGATAATGTGTGATTTAAAAAAAAAAATAATTTAATTCACCTGTTAAAAATGATAATCTTCTCATCGCCGGAAACGGATGATTACCCGATGTATCTAATATATCCAATTGATAAACTTCTCCGCGTATCCGATATAATTTACGATGAAAATCCTCGATGGTTGGTGTGTAACAGTCTTCAAACTGCCCTCCAAGAAAACGTGTTACGAGAGACGTTTTTCCCACACGAGCAGAACTATCGATTATAAAGATGTACTATCAGAGACAGAACAAAAATAAAAAATAAATTGCTTACCCTAAAATAACGAGTCTATGGCAATTTTTTGGTGTTTCATCGTCAAATATTATCCCGGATGAAACAGGACTTGAATTCATCTTTCAATAGTGTTTCAATGATAGTCGTTGTTGATAAGTAAAAAGTAACAATTTTTTAAAAATTTAAATCTGTAAAAGAGGATAAATTTAAAAGAAGAATTAATACAAAGATTTTTTTTTCGGTTTTTAAAATAATTATTTTGGAAAAGTATTCTTTAACAATAGACTGTAATAACACGGCTATTATTCATTCATTCATAAAATTTTCGCTAAATATAGAGAAAAAAATGCTTTAAGGTAAAATGACACAATAACAATGTGTATGCATTTTTCTTTTGCTTTTTTGTAGTTGATGAATTTCCTGCATTAAAAAAAGGAAAACCAGAAAATCATCGAAGCAAACAGCTCAGAAAGACATTTACTTTGATGACAAGACGAGACGTCATATAGTGCAAACATTCATACATCCGTCGTGATTGAGGCCGTTAGCTGTTAACAGCAGTGTTCCATAACACTTTACATTACATCGCTAAAAGGGAATGACACACTCAATTTTTTTTACACCAAATATTCATTATTGCTATGCATTAAAACACGCATCTGTTGTTTGTTTGCTGGCGAAATTGCTAACAGTAAAAAATGAGCATTTTTGATCATCATTATGAACATATTATGAGAAAAAAACACTTTTTTTTTAAATGAAATATCAGAACATTAAAATATCTTTTATTAATGATTGTTATATAGGCAACAAATAATTAATCATTGTCCAAAATACTCTGCAACAATCAATTAAATGGTAAACATTTAGCATCATTGAGAAAAAAATATGGTTTGTGAGAAGTACATTAACATATATTCTTCGATGAAAAATAAAAACCGATTTGTATGCATTTTTTGTTTTCAATTTTATTTACATTATATCACAAATCATTACAATAAAAAAATAACTTGAATTAGCAAGTAATATCGAATTTTAGTATTTGTTTGAATTTTCATTTCGGATGACAAAATTAAGCAAAAACATACATTTTTCCGTAATTTAGCTTTTGGATTGGTAGATTATTTATAAAACGTTTTTTTTTTTTTTTTTTTTTTTTTTTGAAAGTTAGAACATGTCAGAACATATATTGACAAGTATGTTACATGGTTAACATTAAAAAAAAATCTGTATTTTTTACGTTTTTTTTACGTATTTTTTTACGTATTTTTTATATATTTTTATATTTATCAATTAATTTTGAAGCTCAAGAACCCTCAAACAGACAATCATGAAAGTAATTCTAAATCCAAATTTCACTCGATATTTGTTACTTTCGTTACACGATGTCGAAATTAAGCAAATAAAGGCTATAAATAATGCTGACGATATGTTTTCAAAATTTGCAGTCTGAAAATCAAAAATTGCATCAAAAACAAAGTAGTATATAGAGCACGTAGTACAAAATGCAGTCAACAAAAAATAAAAGGATAGAGAGTGAATGTAATTGATTCTCAATTAATTTGTTGTCAATCAAAGAATTAAGTTAGCATGACCAAACTCACAACTAATTCATGTTTTCTGTATTTTTGTGCAAAATTAAATTGAAAAGTTTGAATTTTTGTGGCGAAAAAATAGTTCATGCATCTCTTTGTGACCAACATTTTTAAATTAGCTACGTTTATGGAATAGTAAATTTTAGGTTAAACAAGAAGAGTGGCAAGAAAAACAAATTAAATTAGGGGTTACAAATTACATAATATTTTTCCTGCATAAAATCTGCTCGAGCATGCATTAAATTGATAATTAAAAAAAAATATAAATATATTAAACAAGAATAAAAAATTATTTCTTAATTTCAATAAAAGGTCTAAATAACTTTTTAAAGTTAAATTCTAAAATAAGTGTTATTCTTTTAAAAGTTTTATTTTAAGACCCACTTACTTTTTTTTCTTTTGTTTTGGAGCAAAGTCGAATCCGAAAGCTACAAACCCTAATTTAAATTTCAAGAGTGAAACAGGAAAACGAAAACGTGCGATTATGCCACTCAATTATTTTTATGTTTTTTCAGACTGTTATCGTTCTTGTGCCACTCAACATCCTTTTTTTGCATGTTTTTGTTTCCGTTTGATAAATGAATATTCAAAAAGGTCTAAAAAAAACATAGAAGCCGCTAGCGAAAGGAAATCATGATCTAAAAATTTCACCTACATCCGCAGAATGATTAACGACAATTTAAAATCTATGTAGCGAACAAACACGCTTTTACGTTCTCGGAATATGTACTTTTTTTCGTCACTTTTGAATCCCTTAATAACTGCGGAGTTATACAAAGGAAAAACGTAACATCATTACCAAATAGCTCCAAACTCAAAAAGTACACATTGCCTACTATTGATATCTATTCAACACGTTATATAGGTCATATAATTGTCTGCATAAGTTAATTTCCTCAGGGATATGTATTGTGTCATGAATTAACAATAAATATAAAAATGTAGAGGAAACATTTACACAACAAGAGTAGTCTATCTGTTTAGTAAAGTGGGCTCAAGATAGTAAATTCTTGTTGAATGGAGTAAAAATTATCTTTATATGAACACATTTTTTTTATGAATTATGAAATTTTGTTCATTATTTTGTGTTTTATTTAGAATGAGAACATTAATTTAGTGTCTTAGTTAAGGATATTAATGAATAAAAAAGCTACAAGTTTAATGTTTTTTGATGGTTTCTATTGTATAAAACTCATTTGAAAAAAAATCACGTAGCTTCCTACAATTTATTAAATCCACACCTTAATTGCATATTACGAGTTGAAACTCCCTAAAAGCAACGTTGTACTGAAAACTTTTCTTTACTGAAAATAAAAAAAAAACTTTTACACAAACATTGTCATTCTATGTTTGTTCATTTTGTGAATTTATCGAGAACGATTTTTACGAAATGTTTTTCTCTATGTTCAGCTTTTGTAATTTTCGAATATGTTTCATTTTATCAAAATTTTTCTTTGGCAAGGAACAGGTGTGTCATAAATATGTTTTTATTTTTGTTTTTGTTTTGGAGAATCCAAGCTTTTTTCTAAAACTATTTTGTATGATTTGAAAATGTTTTTACTGTAAGGTTCATTAAATGCTTGAAAAGACACATGTGTTTCTAATGAATGAAATTTTGATATACCTATCTGAAAAACAACAAAAATAAAGAGAAATATATGAATGTTTTATCAGTTGCACATATTTGTGTTTTTTTCGCTGTCATATTTTATGGTTGATATGTTGTCTATGAAGGTTAGTTGTCCGAGCATGTGTTGCAATATCCCTTTTAAGTTAACGTTGATAAGTCTTCTTAACTGAAAAACAGACCCTCGTTGGATAATTTTTGTAAAATCCTTTGGGCAGTTGTGACAGAGGAAGGAAAAGTTGTTTTTCTGACCCGAAAAAAAAAATAAATAAATAAAATTAAGTATACGTGACTGAATTTCTTTTACAAAATAATGTAAGTAAAAGATTCATCAAATCGTTCTTTGATTAATTCCCTTCGAAATGAAAAGTGGCAGGAATAATGTTGAAATATCGTATTTTACCGATCGTACATTCGAAATATTAAGAAAAATACAAATCAAATCCAAGTACTTATTATTGCTCTCTTTATTGACTCGACAGTGGATTGAAAAAGATTTATGTTATGATTCGATTGTACATTTATAATAATGAAATATCGATGGCGCTACTTTGATTTCATTTAAAATAAATTTCTCTATTTTTCGAAATAATTTTTTTTTACGAGAAGAGAATTTACACTAATGTTCAATTATTATTATGAAGAGAGATATATTGCAAAATATGCTATTTTCTGTCGACGACTCATGTCAAAGTTATAAAAGGTGTGTGTTAACCCGATTTAGGTTTATAAAAATATATAATATTGATTGCTCAATAAAAGGCTACAACACGATAAACCAATAAAATGGACATAAAAGATAAGATGTTTTTCGTTTAAAAAGTCTGTGTGAACATAAACAAGAACACACAAATGCAAACACAACAGATGCCAGTTTTTTCATCAATATCATATGTACTTTCAATGAACTCCTTATAGAATCGTTTTGAAAGAAAAACTCACTTTAATGTTAAATGATTTGAAAAATTTTTATAACAAATCATGGATCTGCTTTGGAGGTTGTCATTAATTTTTTGCACGTCAACATGAAAAAATAAATACGCTTTTGTTTTTTTTTAATAACTTTGAACAACTCTCTGTTCACCTCATTTAGTCACTCTAAAGAGGATAGTATAAAAAAGAAAGGCAAAATAAGAAGCAATACAGATAAGAGGTCATAATAGTTTTCCGCAACTCTGGATTTCAATGGATTGTCGTTTTTGTATGTCGAACAAAAAGTCATCTTGGTAGGTATTTATTACTTTTTTTTGCACAAGGTGTTTTTTTTCCTTTAATAGTTACGCAGCAAAATAACTTCCCGAGAATAATTCAACATATATTTTACATAAAATTAATCTTCATATTTAAATTATATTTCTACTTTATCATTCACTTTTTTTTATATAATTTCTTTACCTACCATTGAGCATGGAAAAACATTGTAATTCAAAGTTGATTTATGGAATTGTAATAAATTAGAAAATGTCACTTTTGTTATACGATTTGCCACGGGACAAATTCCTTCAGATTCAACCAAAAGAAACAAAAGGAGCTCAAAAATAATGAACATGAATATTTTTTGTTTTAGTATTCTTACGGCTTTAGGTGAAGAGGAAAAAAACGATGATGATGTTATTTGTAAACTAACGAAAACCTTGAAGTGCCTGATAAATAAGTTATTCAGTAATGTTGAGAATTAAGATTTTACGCCTACCGCAACAAATTAAACACCGCAGAAATTTCCACGCAATTTGTATCCGTCATTGGGGGTGTTGGAAATAATTTAGACTAAATGTAAGTATTGCTTCTGCCCTACTTGATTATTGTGTGTATTTGAACTAATTGTAGTAATATTTCAACTTCTTTTTTCTTTCTTTCATTGTACATGTGTTACCTACGCAAAAGGCGGAAAAGTTTGTAAAAATTGATTACACGATGAAAAAGTATTTAGAGGGAAATTTATTATTTAATTATTGTTTCAGTACTTACATTAGTCACAAAGCGGCATGCAAAGAACTAATTTGAATTTTGCCAAAAAGGAAACATAAACATTATTTTTAGAAGCAAACGATATCTTTGACATTAAGTAAGAAAAAGTTTCCTTTTCTTTCGAGAAAATTAAACGAAACTGTTTGAACATTGAAGTAAACTTTGAGTCATCTTTCATTCAAACGACACAAAAACATGAATCAAATAGAGAGTTTTTTTTCATTGTTCCTCTTTTGCATCCATTTGCCTTTTGCTGCCTTAGCAATCAGTACAATTACCTTTATGATCCGATGTTTTGCCCTTTATTTGATCATTAATAAGTGGATTCAATGGAAACATTACGCAATAATGGAAGAAGAACCTGAGGATGAATTGCTTCTCGAAATAAATACAACTGAGTTCCATTCGAATTTGATCTTAATAATGAACGCAAACATAATTTTTCTCGGAATGCTATCATCTGTAACATTAGCGTCTGCCGTATGGAGACAAAAATCTTACTTGATGCTTCCGTATTTGTATTTGGAGCCTATTTTATTGCTGAGCTACTTTTTGAATGCAATCGAATCAATGGTTCATCAAAACTTTTTGGAATTTGGAATATTTATGTTGCTTTTCGGTAAGAAATTTATTTTAAAACTAAATATGATTCAGCAAATTGTTGCTTTTTAGTTTTTACAATTGAGTGTTTGGGATGTATGTTGGTTCTCTTTTTCCGCATGAAACGAGTCCGAGGCTACGTTGATATTTCACATACAGATGTTGTATATCCTCAGGCTCCAAATTGATTTAAGTCTTCCTTATTTTTTGTCATTAATTAACCTCCCTGCTGTTTTTGTAATCAATTTCGCATTTAAATATAATGAGAAAGAACTTTGTAGAAGAGATTTTAATTGATTCATTATTAATATTTACTTAAAAATCTTTCCTCGTTCATTTACTGCCGATATCGTTATTTTGAAATTCAATTTATTTACATATTTTTGCCTTCGAACAAAAGGGAAAATATTCCAAATGGCAAGAGACGCGCGAGAAAATTTATTATTCAGATAATTATGTTTCTGTTAATAGAATGCCAATAAATGATATTATGGAATAGCTGTGATGAAAATACTTCAAAACTCACACCTTTCAATCATTTTATGCGTAACATAATGAAATAGGAGATAAATTTCTGACAATAACACAAATACTTCAAGTGACAATCGAGAGAGAAATGGATTAAGTATTATTAAACATCCAACACATAAAGAATTTATTTCGCCACAAATCATATATATTATCTCATCTATATAATTAAATCGTGTGTATATTAACAAGTTTTAAGAAAAGTGTGTAATTGTGTATTAAAATAAAAAAAATACAAACATACGATTTGATCCAAGCCAGAAAAACTTTTCTTATAAAGTACAAATTAAAACTTTTTAATTATGTTATAAATGAAGCACAATTGAAAATGATGTTAAATGCCATGTTTTAGTTATCATATATGTAAGTACAAGTGTTACAAATCCCGTTTACACGAATTATAAAACTATGTGATAATTGTAATAAAGTGACATTAAATATTTATTGTTTCAAATTTCGTGCAATTAGACTGTTTCGTCACAAAATTTCAACAACAAAATGTTAATTAAAATTATCTATTTATGTTCATAAATATTTATTATATTGACTTTTATGTTTACTTCAAAATATGTTTTGAAACAATCAAATTTCCTGACATACGATAAGTTCAATTTTAGTTTATTTATGCATGTCACTTTCAAGCAAGGAAAAAAATAGCATAAATTCCTCTGTTGTAAAAAATAAAATTAACAACACTTTTGCAAGAATGTAAAATGCTTGTTCAAAAATATTTTAAAAAAATAGAAAGAGAGCAAAATACCTGAAGCAAAATCCTGCACTGACTTATATCGAAACTGATTGACACCAACATTTACTGTGCAATTTAGTTTGAGTTTTTATGTTCCGCATCCGTGTTCTCGTCTCAAATAAAACATATCATATGTAATGCATTTTAAATTTATTACCATTTCCCTATGTACTTTTATGTACTGATCCTTTTTGCTTTTTTTCACTATTTCATGCTATTTTAAATTCATTCAACATTATTTTGAATAGCTAAAAATATATAAAAAAAAATTACTCTTATTACACATTACATATGCAATATTTCCTTTTTACTTTTTCACATACAAAAAACTTTTCCTGCATTATTTTTTTTTAAATATTTAGATGTTTTTTACTATTTTATAAACTATTATTTTTTATTCATGGTTTTTTTCTTTTTGTAAAATTAATTAAATTTTGCTATAAGCCAAAGAAGTATTTTTATTTAATTTCATTAATTTGTTTCTTGAAAAAAAAAAATAATTTGTCGCATCTGGATTTTGGTCCTTAATTTTTTTGTATCGTTATGATATTTGTGTTTCCTGTTATGTTATCATTATTAAATTACTGTAGATATTGTTATGGATTTTTTTTATATTTCTAACACTCAAACTTTCTTGTTGAAGTTACTTTTTTGCAGAACAAAGAAATTTGTATTACAACAACAAAGTGAAACTTTTGAACATGATGAAGCAAAAAATGTCACTTTTATATCCACATTTAACAAGAACAATCACTTGTAATAACAATAAACGCTAAACTTCTTCCGAGATATTATATAAGAAGCACCATGTGTCCAAAATGTATCTCACGAGTTGAAAAAGGCCAATGTTAAAATACTTCATTGATTAACCCATAAAAAAAAGTTGAGTCATTGAAGTTAAACAGACGACGGTAAACCTTTCTTTGTTTTCGTGAAAACGCGAAAATTTCCTCATTCTGTCATTATTTCACTTCATTTGCATACTTTTTTTTTTACTTACAAAGGTAAGGAGTGGAAAAGATTACTTAAAAAGACAAGACTTGTTTGTTATAACAATAATATTGTGTTTAGAACAATAAGTAACGATCTCTTGTCTATTGCACGTTTTCCGGTAGCATATGAGAGGCAAGAAGAAAACACGTCACGTTTGCTGAGAGTCTCGAGTAGAACTGAAGTAATAATGCTTTGTTACGCATCACGCGACCTAACAAACATTTAAAATGGAAAATTATTTGCCTTCCTTTTTGAACAGACATCATTTGTATTGTATGCTGTATCCATTTATGTCTATGTAGGTAGATGGAAAATGAAAAGCACAACAAACTTTGTAGAGCAACACGAACGAATGAGTGTGTCTGTTATCAATATGAGTGCTGAGCAACAAATGATTTTCCTTCTGAATTTTCTCTCTTTCTCTTTTTCCATAGCTCTCTTACAGAATTGACTGCCAACAAAATTTTCGTTGAAGATAAATTAACATATATTTTTTAAAAAACAGTTTTCTGAGAATTTTAAATTTTAATCTTCGTGCAACAAAAAGACCATTTAATGTATGTCGAATAGTTTTTTTTCTCTCATCTACTTTGATAACAACGCGAAGTTGGATGTAAATTTATTGTGCAAATAAGCGCAAAAATGTAGTTTTTGCATCAAAGATAAAAGTAAACAGAAAAATCTTGGTTATCATGTAACGTACTTTGCATGCTTATCCAAAGAGAATGACGAACAATTAGACAAATAATTATTTTTTTTATTCTAAATGTAGTGAATGAATGATGGTCATCCTATTTCACAAAGGATCTACATTTCAACTTAATTGACTGAAAACTGCTGTTACTGATAGCATCTGTGCTTCTCATTTTCAAATTTCTAACAAAAAAGTGAATCTTTTATTCTTTCATGATTTCTTTTTGCATGTTTCTTTCTATTGTTTCTAACATGTACTTACAAGACAAAAGGCAAGTGCAAGTGTAATGAAACAATGCAATTTATCATCATGAAGACAACAAATGAGCGCTTTGTATATTTGATATCAAAAACAGAAACTGTAATCATCGTAATGCACTTTGAATGCATAAGAAATGAGCAAAGAAAGATTCCGAAGGTTTGCATGTAGATTTGATAACTTTGTTTTTATGGGTTAAAAGTGTGGAAAAGACAAATAAAAACAATTTTTTATAAATAAATATTTATTATCATTTTCACATTCAATATTTATTTACTTTTATATACATTTTTTTACATTCACCTACTTACAAATATAGACGTGTATTTTTTAATACAGAATCGTTAAAAAATAAAGTAAAAAAAAAACAAATCGATGTTACAAGATGGAAGGAACAGGATATTTCGGGTTATGATAATACAATAATAATGCACTTTTCCTCAAAAAAAATATTTGACAGGTATAAATAATCTCCAATGTCAGATCTAATCATCAGATATAAATAATTTCTCCAATATTATATTATTTGTCTTTTACGTGTGGCTTCCTAAATCTATCGAGTAAAGCATGTGTAATACTTCCGGGAATCCTTTGATATTGGTTAATTAATTTTTCGATCGCCAATCGCGTTTTTGTTTGCAACTCTTCGGGAGTAGTTTCAGGATCATATTCGATTGGTTCGCCCACATATGTGCGAAACTTCACGGGAAACCCTCCATATATAGGACGAACTAAAAAAAGAGAACAAATAAGCAACATATATGGGTTTTGAGTAAAAACTTACCCGGAAACTTTAAAAAGTTATATAATCTCAGAAAGAACGATGTCGCAAAATTTACTGCTCTAAAACCTTCACGAATGTTTTCGGTAAAAAGTGGTATGATGGGCTAAAAGGAAATAAGTAAAACAAATTTTTTCAAAATAAATCAAACAAAAACTTACAACTTTAGCATCAATTGCTACTTTTGCAAATCCAACTCGTCTCCCCCATAAAAGCTCGTAATAATTATCTCCAAATTGAGCTTCGTACACGCCGCCGGGTGATATTGCCAAATAATTCCCATCTTTCAAAACCTTAGAACAGGATTGTACAGTGCCGGGACTAACTTTAAACGCTTCAGCAATGATTGCCCAACCCGGCAGTTTGAATAAAAATCTATCTCCTACTGTATAAATGAGTCTGTCTCTTTTTAAGTACACACGTGCAACAAAATAATACATGTCAATTGGAATTGCTCCGTGATAGTAGATTATCAATGCAGGTCCATTTGTGGGTAAATTTTCCAAACCAACAACATCATATCCATGCCATAACCATGCATGTCCATCCCATATGAGAGCAATTAAGGTACGTGCGATATTCCAATAGTTAAATTCATTACTGTTGTACGCTTGTGTTATAACTTGACTACAAGAAAAAAAAAAAAAATAGTGAGAATTAGATTGAAAAAAAAAACAAAAAAATTACCTGTAAGTCCTATAAATATAAAGTAATAATATGGAAAAATATATCAGAAGTACAAAAATGCACGGTAGCAAAAATGCAATAAAAAACGGAGTTAGCACTCTGTACAGCCAAATTGTGTAATCCAGGTCAATGTATTTACCTAAAAAATAATTTGAAAATATGAATAAAATATTTGTCATAAGTGAAACACGTAACTTTACCGATAAATCTCACAACTGTACTGTTTAGGTTTTCAATATTTTCTTCCATTTTATGTATTTTCTCGTTAATTGAGTGATCATCAGCCTTTGCGTTTTGTTGTTTAACCAAAATATACAATTTCAAATTGTTTTCTTGATCATAATTCGTTATCTATTGTATTTTTTGCAAAGTTTCATGTCTTTTGACCAACAATAAAAATGTAAATGACTTGTGAAATAGTTAACCAGTTTTTGTGTTCAAGATATATATATATAATATGACGTCTCAATGTTTATTGAACAACTTTTCTTCGTAAACTGCTGTTTTTCTTTTCTCAGTTCGATATCAACTGTGAAATTTCAACATCATGAAAATGTTGTACTTAATTATATGTATCTCATGTATTTCTATTGTAAATTAAAATCTTAAATATAATAACACACTGAATAACATTTTTGTTTCTTATATCTTTTGTTTTGATGTTTATTTTATCGTACATGAATGTATGTATAATGTAGTGAGTATTTGACAGCTGATGTTGAATGAATCGTGGTTTGAATGAATCAGTGATGTGATAATGCACAACGGTAGTTTTAGGTAAGGTATACTGTTTCATTGATAATTTCTTGATAAGAGACAAAAAACAAATTTCTGAATGAAAGGCAATATAATGTGAATTAAAAGTTGTAAGAAGTATTCCAAAGTTTAAATTCCAATAAAAATTTATTTGAATGAAGACGTACTTTAATTGAAAATCTATCTAAAATATCCAATATTTCATTCAATAAAAATAGCTTGCTATCCAATCTCATTCCGCCATTCATTTTCACTTTCATTCATTTACTTACCTTGTGCTTTTCAGTCCATTCCTTTCTTTCGTTCATACAGTCAAGTCACTCCAGATATTTTGTATATTTGGACGTGATTAAACGTGCTTTTGATGCCCAACATTGGCACAAACGCTTCGCAGTCACAAATCGTATTTACATGTAATTAAAATTAAAGACAATTCGTTAATTTGTGTATTAAAAAGTAGAAAAAGACAGAAAAAAGATGTCGGGTGACGTACAGCCAAGAAAACGTAAAGACAAATCCAAAAAAAGAAAAGGTAAGCATTTAAATGTGAAAAAATAGTTTTTTGTACGATGGTAAGATATTTAAAAACATTTATCAACTATGTTGAAATACACAATTATGGATGACACCAAAGGTTAAACTGATAAATTATTAAATAACTTTGGGTTTGATTCTTTTACTTAAACGAGAAAACTTTTCATATGTACATTGAAATATATAAATGATAAAATTTTTAAGGTAAAAATAGATTTTTGGGAATACTCTACTTAAAAATAGCATGCGAAAATTTAATAAACGGTATTCACGTATACTATATAGTTTATACATTACTGTCGTGTGTCGCGGTTCAACTGCGCCAAAAAATTTTACATTGTTACTCTTGGTTCTTTATACAAATAATGACTTACCTATATTCAATGCATTGTTTTTATCCTTGACAAATTTCTTTGTTCTTTCTTTTTTTGTTGATATACAGACGAAGATGAGCCGGTGTCAATTAGGGAGAAAAGATCATCTTCCGAACATTCTCCTGACATTCAAATGCACATTGAGAAAGAAAGTGAAACGGGAGGACATTGGTGTGCAAAAATCGTTTTTTTCTTCCTGTTGTCCATTTTGATTGGATTGGTTGCTTTGATTATTATTGAAAATCGTGGATTAACAGAAATCGCACAACCTCAAGGCGAATCTCGTTTTTCAGAATACTTTGAAGGATGGATTGAAGAGCCTAAAGATCATGAAGAGGATGAACATCATGTCACGGAAAGCTTACACGACGTAGATGATAATGACCACGACAACGAACAAGATGAAACGACAGTTTACGAAGAGGAAAATTTATCCCAACAAGATAATGATTTAGAAGAAAGTCAAGATCCTGTTTCTCAAGAAAATGAAATTGATGATCAGGAGGACAATACTCCTGAAAATGATCAAAACAGTCAAGAAGAAGCTTCTGAAAATGACAACGACAATGACAATGATATTGATGAGACTAACAACAGTCAAGAATATGATACTCCTGAGCAATTTGAAGATGAAAATGATGAAAATGTTAGCAAAGCACAAGAACTTCAGTTAGATGACGGAGATTTGCCTTTTGATGAGGTTGAATATTTTTAAGACAACTAATTGTAATCTAAAATTAACCTTGGTATATTTTCAGGATACAACAGCAGATTCTGCTGAACAATTTTTCGACAATGACGCAGGAGAAGAGCTTTATGTTAAACGCATGAGTGAAGAAAAATTGGCAAAGTCAAAAGAAGCTGAAGCAAAATCAGCTGAGCAAGACGAACCTCGTGGATTATCATCAGGTAAATGTTCTAAAAAACACATTTGCATTTGTGTCTGTGTTTGCTTCCTATTTACGGCATATATAGAACAAAAAATTATTACAGAATCACCAAAATATTTAATCTAAGTCAAAAATTACAATCGATCGTATTACTAATTTTAAAATAATCGTAATGTTTAGCATGCCCTCATCTATTATTATATTTATTAAATGCAGGCCAATCAGTATCCAATTCAAAACTATTTCAGTTCTAGTTAAAATATTTGTTGGTATCACAATGATAATTGTGGGAGTTCAAGTAATATTTTTCCCCAAAACATCAGAATGTGAGTATAATTTCAACAAAATTTCTGTTTTTCTTTTAAAATACAATTTAATTCTTTGTTCATTAAGCTTCAACTTCAGAATGTCTAAACAAACAAAAGCAAAATGAAAGAGCAGAAGAATCTGAAAATCAAAAAACAAACAAAACTGTTACAGAAAGAATTGAAAGAAGTGTAATGGAACAATTACCTGAAGTTGAAATTGTAAGAGTTGATAACTCGTCTTTATATGATCGTTCGTACAACAATGACAAAGAAGATATTAAAGGTATATACTTAACGAATATATTAAAATGTACTTTAATTCATATATCTCATATGTTTTCAGTTGTTGAAGAAAGATATCAAGACGAAGATGAGTTACTCGAACAAGAAATTTTAGAGCAAATTCAGTTTCAAAAACAACAACAAACACAATTCGATCAACGGAAAGGTTTTTATGAGTTTAAACCTTCTCATGAACCTATCAAAGATGAAGAAATCCCTATTGTTACAATGCAAGCTTCTACAAATGTACCTCCTATAACAGCAAAACCCATTGCAAAAGTTCATTTCGAAGAAATTGAGGAAAGAAATTCACCTGTCGAGGAAAAACCAACTTTGGATTTGCTTGATCCCATTGATCGAGATCCGGGTATATTAAGTGACGGATCAGATATTCCGTACGAAAATCTTGAGGTTGAATTTATTGACGACGACGGGGATTGGGACGACGATGACTTTGAAGAGGAGGACGAAAATGAAATATACAGCGGCGAAGAGGATATATACGATATGGAAGGTCCTGCTTCCAACGACGAGGAAGCTATATCTGACGTAGATGATACGGATTTGATGGCTCGCTTAGAAGCCAAATATGGGAAAATAAACTGAGCAGATTTTAAGGGTCTCATAGAAATTGAATACTCGCAAAAGTAATTTTTTGATCAGTAATATTATACTTGTTGTATATATTTTTCTATTTTGCACTGCACTAACCGAATATTTTTGTGATTCTGTAATAATCTCAGCGTACACTCAATGTCTTTTATATAATGCTTTATTTTATATTTTTCTATTTCAATTGCAGAAACGTTCGATAACAATTTTGACCTTTTTGAAGATGATTTAAACGAAGCCAACGATCAACTTGATAATGTAAGAATTTAATATTTAGTTTGAGCAAAAACTTAAAACTTTAATTTCATTATAATTTTGTCTCTATATCTTATAGGATACTCGTCCATAAAGCTTTTATTTTCATGTTTTCTGTATATTCAATAATTTATCGAATTAATGTTTAGTTTTGCTTTTACATTTGAAACAATCCAATTAGTTTATAAAGTTTGTTTAACGGAATGTTTTTATTCTTATTAAAAATATTAACATTAGCATAAGATTTGATTCCATAATCAAAATGAGTATCTTCTAGTCATATAAACCAAATTTTAATATTATAAGCAATTTATAATAAGCATTTTTGTGTGATTTGTTTTCTCTTTTTTTCATGTGTGTTTAATCCGTGTTAATTACTAATATCCAAAATCCAAAAAAACAATCAACTCATCTTTATTGCAACACGCTTGAACAGAATCCAAAAAAGGCCCTAAAACTGTTCGAAAAACTACTCAAATATCGACCAAAACATCAGAGTGCTTTGATTGGAAAAGCAAATGCTTTGGAAAAATTAGCCAAAATATACAAGGACAATAGTTTGTTACGTGAAGCCATTCACATTTACGAGAGGTTGTTGTTAGACAAAAGTATGGTAATTCAAGATGCAAAGTTGTTTGAAAACGTTGCCGTTGTTTGTGTCGATCGAATGACGTTTTTAGGTAAAATGAAAGAAAATGCATTTTTTTAAATCATAAATAATAACATCCGTTTAATTCAACAGGCAACTTTAATCGAGCTATCGAAGTGCAAAAAGTTCTTGTCGAAAGAATTCCCGATAATGTTAATCATAGAAATCAGTTGGCTATCATTTATTTGATGATCAATCGGTAACAAAATAAAATTTTATCAACTTTTTTTTTTCATGCAATATTTTTATTTTATTTCTTTTTATTTAGGCTTTCCGAAGCAAAACACATTTTACACGAAACTTTACTCAAATTTCGTCATAACGGAGTAGCGCTTGTTCATTATGGGTTTGTTCTGAAGCAACTTGAAAACGATTTGGAGCATGCTGTTATTTTTCTTAAAGAAGGCATTGAGTCCGGCGAAAATGGCACACAAGAAGGTCTCTTCTTCATGAATTTGGGCGACGCGTTGACACGATTAGGAAGAACAATGGAAGCTCAAGAAGTGAGTATCGAAGAGCTTAATTTAAATTCAAAGTAGAAAATGTCAACTTGTAGCTTTCAGATTTACGAAGAAGGCGCACGTCGTGGTTTGTTCTTGTCGGCACAACAGCGATCTTTGTACAACGTAAATCGTTTGAAATCAAAGCCATTTTGGACAGTTGAAGAAACAACATATTCTCGGGAATTAAATTTGTTGCAAAAACATTGGAGCAACATACTAAAAGAGGGCGAGTATGCATTAGATCTATCACTCAATGGATACGTCAATGAGAGTGAAAATCTCCGAGAACGCGGCGATTGGAAACAATACGAAATTTTTGCTCGGGGTCGTCGAAATGTTACAAATTGTCGAAACACGCCATTTACGTGTGATTTAATTGAAAAATTTACAGCAGCATCGGGATGTACACGAGGTCAAGTCAAATATAGTATAATGTTACCGCAAACGCATGTTTGGGCACACACAGGACCAACAAATTGTCGATTAAGAGCTCATCTTGGTTTACGTGTACCATTGGGAACGTATTTGAGAGTATCAAATGAGACAAGATCATGGAAAGAAAAAGAATGGTTGATATTTGATGACAGTTATGAACATGAAGTGTGGCATAATGGAACAGCAAGACGCTTAGTTTTGATCGTCGATGTCTGGCATCCAGAATTAACTGAAGACGAAAGAAGAAGCTTATCTGCCATCTAGTCATATTAATAAAACATATAAGTACATGCTATATGTTCCTTAAAACATAAAAAATCTCGAAGAACCAAAAAAAAATCGTTACGCGACAAACAATGTGATCTCTATAAAAGTGCCTTGGATAAAACTTAAGATAAATTCAATGTATTTTGCATTCGTAAAACATTTTTTAAATCATCTCAGATAATTTTTCTTATTTAAAGATCACAGAGCAATGGTACATTTCAAAACAACGATATATTTAATCTGAGGTGTGATTAAAAATGTTTTTCGAATGAGAAAAGGCTTTTATTTAATATGAAAGAATTTGTTAACATTTCATATTTTTATTTATTTTTAACATCATAGAACGTACATTCAACGTACACAAAGTTTTATTTAAAATACAGCTACTTAGAAGCATTTTTGATTTTCATCAAAAACGTCATAAATGTATATAGAAGAGTCAATTCTCGAATTAGGTTTTATCTAAACGTGAACTTTGTATTTATTTTAGTTTTTTTTTTCTAAATCTAATCTTTTTTTGTTATAAATATGCACTTGTATCACTAAATCCTACTTAATACTTTCTTTTTATTATCAATTGATTTTCGCGAATTTATTGTCTTTTCTACGTATACCTATAGGAAGTTTCAATACTATTTCTTTTATACTACAAAGTCAGAGTTGAAAATTTGTTTTTGAAATACAGCGAGAAATACATTTTATTTGATATAAAGCCTAAACATTTTCTGTTTTTTTTTTCCTCTCATCTTTGAAAAGGTTAAATATTGTCTTTTATTACGTGTTTGCTTTAATTCCCTAATCTACCTATAAAAAATATTTGGGAGCACAATTTAAATTTTTTTAATCTTCACTGACGTTGATTGATAAACTTCTGTTCCATTAGTATTCGAATAAAATTTAGAACAGACACGTTGAAATATTGTAGATAAAAAGGATAAATTTGGACTCATGTACCATAAATTTCGTTAAGTTACAACATACATGGAAAGGGTACACAGAATATAAATTTTGCGTTAAAACTAGTTATAAGGAACATTCGTTCATGATGAGTTTTAAATCATATGTATTTTATTCTTGTCTGACTTTTCATGTCATATTATCATTTCATTTTTTATATATCAAAGCATTTTTCGCAGATAAATTTATATAATTTTTTTTTCATACAAAAAAAAAATTCTGAATATGTTCAAGTTCATTTTTTTATGAAAATTGATGATAAAATGTCGTGTTTCCGACAACTTTATGGAGACAAAAAATGAAAATCGTACAGGTTGTTTCACACCTGACAAAGACAGTTGTTGAAAACATTTGTTGTATGTTATACTAACAAATATCACATATTCAAATAAAGTCATTCTTAAGACTTTGAACCTTTAAAAATACATCATGTGAAACATTTTCATTAAAAAAACTAAACAAATTTGAAACCCAAATTATATTAGGTGTCCTTTCTTTCCTCTGTAAAATCTTAATTTCTTCTTTTTTTGAAATACACTGATTTATTGTCAAACTTTCATTGTTTGTTCTGATATAGTATCTCTTGTAAGACTAAAACTGTCTTTATTTGTATCGTAACTTGCTAATTTCTTTCAGGAAAAAGTTTTTATGAGCTATATTTTTGTTATTTTTTTTTTAACTTTTTTGGCACACATAACAATATTTTCTTTACATCTAAATATATATACTACTATGTTTGCTTTAAAAGAACTTTCATAAGCTGTTAGCTTTTCTTTTTTTTATTTTTTAATACAAGAAGGTATCTAAAACATTCAGTACAATATAAAGCTTTCGGGTGACATTTTCTGGTATTTTGGAATCTTTCGTATAATATTTAACAATAAGAGTGCATGCAGTAACAAGTGATTTTGAGAAAGATATTGAAGTAGAAGTAGTATTTGTATTGTCTTGACATGTTTTAGAGAATTTTCAGTTTTCGGGGAAAAAAAGAGAGTCAAAGAATTTTTTATAGATACTAACAACAATAATACTATAGTGTTCTCTAAATGGATTTTTTAAAACTTAACTTTACTATTTTGTACGAAAATATGTATTTTGGTATTAAAATTAAAAAGATAATGAATAATCAACAACTTTTTCACAACACTTTCTGTCAATGTTTTTAATTCAATTTGTATTCTAAATCATCTGTTTAAAAATATCAACATTTTATTTGACAGAAACCTCACCTCTTATTTAGCGTGAGCTGCCTGTCGACGTAAATCTGATTTTATTACAAGCGTTACAATTGCTCCCGCAACCAAAAGTACTGCCATTGTAACGTTTGCTGCGATATCGTTCCAATGATATAAAATTTCTGAATACAACATCGTGCTGAGAATTCCAAAAACTTGAGCAGCTGCATTTAGAAGACCTGCTGAAGTTCCTTCAGGCTCCGGATATGTGAGCTCCGCAGCAAACTCAAAGCCAACAGGTAGATATCCCGTCATGAAGAATCTGCATTAATGAAGGAAGAAGATATTTAAGGAATGACGCTCGTGATTGGTTTAAATCGAGGTCAAAGCAATGAATTTTCCATCATGACATTAACGACTCAATTTAACTTGATTTCGTGCGTATTTACGATTTGTGAGACACGAAACGATTGTAGAAAATTCATTCAATTATAATTTGCAATTCAAATTTTTTCTCTCTTTCTCTGTGATATATACCGAAATGAAATATTCATTTAAGGCTAAAATAATACATATAGAACGGTAGCAACAATTGAAAAAAAAAATAAAACCGAACAGAGAAAGAGAAAAAATGTGACAATTATATTTACCCCAACAATGATGAAGTGACATAAACAACCGCAATATGGCCTATTGACAATGTAAATGTGTAAATCCACATTCCAATTGCTGTGAACACATAAACGGCGAGCGTGGTTTCTCTGTTAAATTGGCGATGAAGGAAAAAAAGGAAACGGAATCAATTAAATTTATTGATTCATCATGATTTTCGTTTTTTTTTTATGTAATCCAACTTACTTGAAGCGATGTGTCTTATCGAGAACAATGCCACAGCAAACAGATCCAAGCATTCCAGCAACGACAATACAAAGCCCAATTCTTCCAGCATCTTCTTCTGCGCCCGGATAATGAAATAGAACAATCTGTGCAATTGAAAGATTATGTAAAAAATAGAAAAGTTTGTCGATTAGTGAATGACATGACACATTTTTTTGAAATCGTGAAAAAAAATCTGTTTCAATAGATTTAAAGGTATCAAAGGCATATTTTAAATGATCTTTTAGGGTGCTTTTAGACATTTAAAAAATGTTTTTCACTCTACTGAACCCTTTTTTTACATCAAAAAGCTCCCTCAAAGTAATGATTAATGAAAACTTACTTGATTTAATAATGTCGAAATAGCGTAAAATACTCCAACATTCATGCCATACGATATTAGAAGCAAGATGTAGTTGTGATTAAGTAATAATCGCTTTAACGATTGCAGGAACGAACCAGACTGTACGCCGCCTTCTGAATCTTTGCTCAGTTGAGCGCCTGATGGGGGTGTTGGCGGTGCTGCTTGAAAGACTGTAAAAACCACAAAAAAAAATATTCAAATTATCAAGGAAAATTTTTCGCCTATTGTTTCTTGTGCCAAACCGGAAACCAGAATGAAAACTTACATAAAATTATTAAAACTAACAATACTGTTGTGAATCCAGCCACAAGATAAAACATAAATTTTAGGTCAGCGCCAACCAAATCGAGATCATCGTGATTTTTAACTAACATCGGAGGTATGAGAAATCCCATGGCAACGCCTAATTGATTACCGAAAACGCCAAGACTACAGGCAGATGACACTTGACTCGGACCAAACCATACAGCAGCGACGCGTGCAGGCAGAGATAAAATAAAAACCTAAAAGAATGAGGATGTAAAAGAATGAAAGTCAAAAAGCTAATCCTTCTCAATTAGTTTTCTATGTACGTACCTGCGAAGCAGCAACTATTGAGTGCCCAATAAAGCCAACATAGAATAAATCTGGACTGACAGAGAACGTTTTAATCCATGCGCCTAAACATGTCCCGAATGCACCAGATATTGCAATAATACGAAGGCCCTATAAGAATGAATCCCAAAGGAAATTAATTGTTATTCTCTTTTTTATTTAATTTTTTTCTACAAACAATTTAAGTATTTTTTTGCAGCAATTCAATCATATTCGAAATTAAGCTCGACTTTCACCATAAAAAAGAAATCTCAATACACATTCATCAAGTTGTCATCGGTCAATTATTCAAATTATTTTTTTTAACAAGCAATAAAAAATAGAATACAACACGCTTTAGAACAGTTGTGTGAAATAAATGGGGATTATATTTCAACTTAATTTAACAAATTACAGCTCATAACATTTAATCATAAAACTTTTTTTTCTATGCAAGCATACATACATTAACACATAGAGAAAGATGATAAAGCAGGTACTTCACGTGCTTTTTATTATTTTAAATTTATTACGAATGTTCATTGAATTCTTTTTCTATGTGTTTTGAGGAAGCAGCAACAACATGAACATGGAAACTCAGAAAAACAGAGAGAACGCATATAATAATGTTTATCTTGACATTCAATTTAACTTTAAGGTATTATTTAATAAATTGTAAGGAAAGCAAAAAATAAAAACTTGTAATTTGCGTTTGCAAAATTCCGTTCAGAGCAAAAAAAAAGAGAAAGAGAGTAACCTTCACACATTTGAAATGATATAGTAACAAAATTTAGAGAGAAAAGGCAGAGATGGAGATCAGGTAATTTCCTTTCGGTAAATTTGGCAAATATCCTCACATTTGTCGGCACCCAGACATTTTACTTCCCCGTTAAAACAATGCACGAAAAAAGAGACAGAGACAGAAACGAGCAATTTGAAGGCAATAATACTTCAACATTGTCGTGTGTTTTAATATCACATTATTCACGTTAAATAATTTTAAATTAACATACGAAAGCACACAAACACACATAAATATTGCAAAGAGACAAATAGCACAGACGTAAAATATGAAAAGTTTACTTGTCACAGAGAGAGAAAGACTGTAATTTGTACGAAATAAAACATTATTTGAGACAATTTATGTGTAATTTTCAGTTCTCTTGTTCTCCTTTGCAGTTTGTGCTAACTTGCGTTTTTCGTGTTTCCTGATATTTGTTATGAAATTGGTCTCCCAAAGTTTTGCCGACGATGCTGTCTCTATAAAATGATAAAATCCTTATTTAATTGACCATCTGTTCTGAAATTTTCTTGGAGTCAAACATTTCTTGAAGACCCATTTTTGTCCCTTTGAATTATTAAAAAGGAATTTCCGTTGGCATAGTCGTAAAGTAATTTGATTTATTTTTGCCTTTTTCATTAATACAATATAAAAATCAACAACAACAACAACAGAAAATATGCGCCAAATATTCACTTCCCTCTTTTACATGTTTGAAATGTGTGCAGTTTAAATTTATTTCATATAAAATGTAAAAAACAAAAAAAAAACTTTTTCAATTTTCAGTTCCTTCTACATTTTAACATATTGGAAAACGCAATTTAAATGAAATTTAAAGTAGTTCAACACACAATGCACACAGGCCTTTGTTTTCTTCAACATTTTGTGTTTGTCTGTTTAAAAATCAAAAGAAAAGTTCCTTTTCACTCATTTTGAAATGAGATGAACAGAAATATAATTTTACATTTTGGGATATTTATTGGGAACACATTTCCCATCTACCTTTTTAACAGATGTTGATCGACCTAATTTGTTATCATCGTGCAAAATGTTACATTCGCGTGAAAGAAAGAACATATCTCGCGCATACACGCCATCGAAAGGCTAAGAAGTCAAGTGAAAATTGTTGAGATAGCACAAAACGAAAGAAAATTTATTGCATGAGTGCTTTCCTCCCATCTCTAAAACAATTTCCCGTGTAGTTGCGAGAAAAACACGGAACTATATGATGTCCACGCGAGTGATAAATGTTTAAAATTGCATGAACAACACACTTTTTAATTAACTCACCAATTTATCAAGTAACCAACTACCGGGAAAGATTAACGGAATGTAGAGAATCATGTAAATCATGCTGGTCCAATCTACCCAAGTGCTTGAGATGTTGTAATATCGCTGCACAACGTTTGCAATTATGGAATATTGAATCCATTGGAGTGCATTCGAGGCACTGTACAAAACAAAAAGCCCCAGAACGATCCATCGGCGTTTGTAAACTTTGTATTCGCCTGTAAAAGGAAGAAAAAATGAAGAACTTTCATGAAGATGTACGAATAAAAGTAATTTATTGCTCAACTGACCCATTATTGTCAAAATTTTGGGCAATAAATTATATTTTTTAAATGATATTAATTTTCACTGTTCGTTTAGAGTAATATCTGTACTGATGTTAAATTTTACTTTTCTTATCAAAATTAATTTTGAAATAACACTTGTAAAATTTTTCTAAAAAGATATAAAAATAAAAGTTTTCTCACGAGACATTCAGTGATAAATGATGAAAAGTTATGAAAAATCGTATAATTTAATCATTGAAAGGAGAAAAGTGTTAAAGCACAGTGAAATCTTTTGTTTGTATTACTTTAAAAATGTTTTCTACGTGGTTAAGATGTTATGAAGAACTTTCTGTTTTTTTAAAAGAACTCATTTAAACTTGATTTTTTGTTTTTCTTTTGTTTAATCACAGATTCTTCACTATTTCTCCATTATCACGATTTTCTTCTTCTATTTCCTTTTTCCAATTGAAACTTATACTAACCTTGGGATGCCCCGCCAGGAGCCTTTTCACTCGTGGGTGACGTTGGCTTTATTAAGTCTGTAGATTTGCTGTCATGTACAACGACTTCAGGGGTGCTTGAACGATCCATGCTGCGTATTTTTTTTGGCAATTTTCTTCTTTATTGTTATTTTTTTCGATATCAAAAATATGTCTTTGAATTATTTTGTTTTGTTTTTAGTAATTATTATTTATTGTCATCATGTACAAACAAATTTTTAAAACTTTTTAAATATTATCACAGTTCCTTCTTTCCTTTGTTCTTGTATTGTTTGTGTATTATTGTCGAGATTAAAAAAATAACTTTTTCAAAACAAACAGAATTATTGTCTTTTATTGCATCTCATTAAGCTTCAAGAAACGCTTTTGTGTTGAACGACGTAAATGTTTCCGTGAAAACAGCTTTATTTTATGATTTTTCCTCTCTTTTTCTGAAAAAAAATAAGGAAGAAATTGACGTTATACAATGGTATCATATAAAGTAAGTACTTCACACGTTAGTTCAGACAATGAAAATCTCATCTGATTTTTCAATTCGTAAGTCTTTTAATTTTACCAATAGATGTATAAAAGTCATTTTCCTGTCCAATTATTTTGTTATCATTAGTTGATCGATTGAAAAGTGAATTAAGAGGAGACGTCAGGTAAGTCGAACTTTGATAAGCACGTATATTTTGTTTTATTAAAAATCGATAGTTTCATATTCTATTTTTATTGCAATGAAAAAAAAAACCTTTAAAATATATGTATAGTGAACAAATTTATTTTGTCTGCCGTCAAAAGCATCTTTTGATGATTTTTTTCTCATGTATATCTGTTTTTAACGTCGGTTCTATTTATCTTTTTCTCAATTTTAAGGATACAACATGAAACGCAGAATATGCAGATGATTCATGAAAAAGTCTTGTTGTTACAACTTTCAATCTCCTGTTCTTGTTGTGGTAATAATTTAGATCAGAATCGCTGAAGCAATCTTGATACAAAAAACTTTTCATTACACTCGAAAAACGTTGTTCTGATTTCAACACTGAATTTTATTACACACTTGATTAAAGATAAAATGTCATTTTCAGAAGCTTGCAAAAATTATACTTCGAAGGAAATTGACGAAATTTATTTTCTTTGTGTTTATTTATTTAATTAAAAAAATGATCAGTTTATTAACACTTTTGCAGTAAAAAAATCTTTCAATGAAAAAAATGTATATCAAAAAATAATTAAAATAATTTTATAATACAAAAAATTTTCATAATTTTTTTTTTTTGAGAAATTTAAATATTTGTATTTAAATAAAAAAAATTCACTTTAAAAATACTTCATCCTAATTTATTCCTCGTTTTATAAAACTGTCTTATCTATAATCGTTAAAATAAGCCAGAGTTTACTTTTTATATACCGTTTCTTTAATACTATGGCTGTTAATTTTATTTTGTATTTTTTTATAGGAAAGCTAACAAATCGATGCCATCTCATGTTGTCAGAATTTAAAAAAGTTTATATGACTTTCAGCGCAATATAAAATATACTTTACTAAAATCTCGTGTGCGACGACGTAAGAGCCGTATAAGTGACAAAATAAAGATAAAATTTTGTGTTTACCTACTTAAATTTAAGAACTGCGAAAAATGGAAGAAAAAATAAATCTCGCTAATGCATTGAATGGTGCAGAGTATCGTGCAAAACTCGTGAAAACACAAACACAGAGGCTGCCAAAGATAAATAATAATGAAAAAATGTGCATGGAAAACAAAGTGACAAAGTGCAAAATCTATTAATAGTGTTTGAAATAGTTTTCGATAATTGTTTTTGGCCTGACATTTTATTCAATTACGATAATTACGTTGTCTGTGAAAAATAGTTTTCAAAATTTGTTTTTTTTTTATAAAAATGTCTAAATTGAAAAAACCTGCTAAATCGAATCATATATACTTAATTAGAAGTTAAATAAAAATGTTAACTTAAAATTAAAATGACCTTTACTGTTAATTTGAGAAGACAAGAAATTCACGCGTAAAATGAAGGGATGAATATGTCAAGCTTTACATGAAAAAATCTTCACCCCTTGTTTAATTGAATTTTTTAAACGCAATATAATTCTTTGTTTTCTTCTACATTTATAAAAAGTTTGGTAATAAATTTTATGGCGATTATCTACTGCGTATATTGCACGCCATTGGCAAGGATTGAATCCCTTTTTAAATGAATAATACAAGAAAAACTTAGAAAGGAAACCAAATGTCGTTACTATTTGTGTCTCTTTTCGTTACGTACCCATATCTACTTTTTGCGACAATTGTTTGGGTCCATTGCGAAAAGCAAAGTGCAAACGTGACAAAAATTGGTGTGATTTTAAACAAAAGCTGATCAGATAATTGCGCGATTTTTCATACGTCATTTCACTTAATAGAAAGTATTTGTGATTGAGACAAGCGAATATCTTGTCTGTCTTTATTATCGTTTTGGCCTTTGTACATAATACAAATATTATTTAGTCTCATGTCATCGCAAATGGGTGTCAATTATTTATGTCTAACATGTTTAAATTACGAGGTCAATGGAGACGACTGGTAACCAAGCAAACATTGATTTGCCTTTTTTACACACAAATTGTTTGAAACAAACCAAAAACAAACACCAAACCAATCAGTTTCCATTTAAAAAGTTTATCCGCTTTTGAAAATTCCTTGTTTTATATGCACTTTTCCGATAATAATACTAAAGGCTTTTACTATATTTACACTCATAACAAGTGTATAGGTTGATTATAATCCATTTCAATTTTAATTCATTTATCCGATGAATGAGTGAGTGAGGGAAAATTTGTTTATTTGTTTGTTGTTGTAATTATATCTCCGGGCTCGACAAGTTTCCATTAATTAATTTTTTTTTTAGTTAAACGTTGAAAAAAGGTAATAGAGCTTTTTCTGCAAATGATAAATGCATTGCGTTGTCATCTGTAAAATAATCAAATTATACCATTAATTCGAGCAGTTGTTTTGAGAAAAATAAAAAAATGCATAAAATAGGGTTGTGAATTTTCAATTAAAAACCATTTTTAATAGAAGAGGAAAATTTCCGTATCTCAGTCCTTTTTTAACTGCAATAAAATACAGTCTTTTATAAAAAATGGATTGCACGTGCTTTAATATTTTTTATCTTTGATTTCACTTGTTATTGTTTTGTACGCTTACAGGCAGGAAAATAAAAAATGTTTCGCATGACTACCAAATTGCTTTAGTTATTATTCAACTACGTTACTCAACGTCGTAATTGCTGAAATCCTCTTAGAAAAGTGATGTTTGATACTTTTGTTTAACAATCGGAGACTTTGCGTCAGCTTTTGTCGATAAATTTTGCGTCCCAACTCAATTAGAATGTATTTGTGCCATTCACGAAATAACCAAATTAATTAAAACCAAAAGAGAGGAAGAGAAAGACACATGCAGCCACAATCGAATGCTAAAATCTGACATGCTTTATTACCCTTCACATATTTATGATATAAATATTTCATAGAATACGAATTCTCTGTGGTTCCGAGTCGCAAGCAGAATGATTATTGTTATTATATTATATTTCATTGATCTCTTGGTTCGAATATGCGGTTCTGTTTGCACAACACACACACGGAGTACAATGGATTGGAGCAACAACTACCATAATAATAATATCGATGATAATAATGACGAAGACACTTGTTTATAGGGAAAGATATTTTTAGCTAAAGTGCAGCTTTGCACTGTACCATGTTTGTTGAAATAAGCGAACAAAGTATCGATACGCGTATGCTAATGAGTAAATAAAGGAATATCCTAATTGAAATCATCAACTTGTTTCGCTTCCAATCTCAGCTACAATTGGCAATTTGATATTTCAGTATTTAACAATTGAAGATAAAGATTGTAATTCATACTTAACGACACTTTCCCAGAATATCAATACGTCTTATCAGTTTTTAAAGTATTTCGTCTTATCCTTACTTTGTTATCATCCAACGATTTATATTTACCTACCAACAATTTTTATTTTTGTTTCAATCTTTTCAAATTATCATTGCTGCAGGTTATTTGATTAAAGATTAAAGCACAATTTGCTTTGGTTGCGTCAAGGGACTTTTTTAAATTCAAAAATTCACACATTTTACATGTAGGTACTCTTATTACATATTATTATTATTTTTGTTTATTTTCGGGTTTGATAATGAATTCATAAAACAAACACTTTGCGAACGTGTCTGACTTGTATGATGAGTAAATATTGTTGGTTCGACAGTCGCGGAGTGATTGCCTTGACAATGACATACTTATTGTTGATACACAAAAAATAAGACAAAGTATCAAGAAGTAAATGATTGCATTTATTGCAAGTCCATTGATAAAAGAATTAAAGTAGACGGGGATGTAGCGAAAACGTTGCACGAAACAATAGGTAATCGAGAATTTTTTCACGTTTTGAACATCCCTGTTTGTTGAGCTCGGAAATAAATCTGTCAAAATTGACGAATAGGTCAAAGAGCTTGCATTTTCCGCATGCCATCACAATCGCAGTTGACAAGCTGTCTCGTTTATTTATCTCTCTGGTTACTGATTCGCGATATAGTACAGAAAAAAAGTAAAACCTGTCTCTAACAAATTTTTTTTCGTTCATATATTTATTGCTGTGACAGAAAAGTCTGTTTAAAACTTTGCAGATGATAAAAAATAAATGTCAATGATTACAACGCTTGACTTACCAACTGATTTATTGCTGTGTGTTGGACAAACGCAGAAAAGCTCCTCTTGCCAATGGGCATCAAAAGCGTTGTCGCGCACTAATCAAAGATCGCTTCACTGGATAAACGATTCTTGTTTATTTTCTTATCATCACTTTCTCTTTCTCGTCGAAGATGACATAAACAAGCCAAATAGTTCTGACAAATGGTTTTGTTTTCCAGTCAGTCACTAATTTCGTTATTTATTTAGCATTATCGCACAAACATTGCCGTTACGTTTTATTATATAGGTACACTTTGACGAGACGAAGGAAATTCCGTATTTTTTATCACCTTACCTCGCAATTGCAAGAATTTTGTAATTACACGGTAATATTTTTTTTCTTTATTTACAAACTTTATTATTTATTTGTTATTTTAAACTTTAATTTATTTTGAGTAAACTTCCAAAAAGACAAAAAAGTACGAGAACGGTGCAAGAGTAACACGTGCAGTTAGCTGAACAGAACGAAACAAACTAAAAGTGTTTTGATCCAGCAATGAGGAACAACATTCCCCTAACAAATTTACGCGTTGATCGTCGACACTTGTATGTGACGCTTCTTCCATAGACTCTGCTGATGGTTTCGCTACACAAAAACAAAGGTATATGTAGTAGGTAAATAGACACGGTACATAGTACGAAATGGCTATTACGTAGCAGAAAGATAGATACTTACCCGCGACTTGAATGGAAAACAAACGTTGCATACTTTTGTTCTGTAATTTTGACTTCTATTGTTGCTACAGTTTGTGTTGCTACATGATCGAGATTATACAGCGAAACTATATAACTGAATGATAGTTGTAGGTTTGATATGACTGATAATGATTCCGAAGTATTTTCTACCCACAAACGCAGTGACACACACACACATGAATAAATTGGATAATTTAGAGATGAGTCGTTTTTTATGATCGTAAATAAACCTGAAATATTTAATGAGTAGCAGTTGTAGTAAATAACAAGAAATTTCAGAAAAACAAATCTCATGAACGAAAACAAATGCGCATGCTGACTTCTGTATGAGAAATAGCTATAGAAGCTTCTTCGTGTCACGTACCGAAATCAGATGATAGCTCGAATTTAACCCATTATCGTCACAGAGGTTTCCAATGATAACAACTTTGTACTGTGAGTCACAAGACAACTATTGAAATACCAACTTGTATTACATACAATAAATTTAACGGCTAAAATTTTTGAAAAATTTATTTTCTCGTCATAGCAAAAATGCAAAATTTGTAAATGTATAATGTATTTAGGCAACTTAATAAGAGAAATTAATTAAAATTTAGTCTATTAACAGAAATATTAATTAATAAATCAATTTAGAAAATATTTTCACAATAATACTTGAAACACAAAATCTGAATCTGGCAACCCTAATAATGAGAAATATTTCCGATTTCCAAACGTTTCTTATAATTTTTGTTAGATGCAATTAACAAAATATTAATAATTTAATTAAAATTAACGAACACGAGTTACAAATTTAGCAACGACAAAATAACGGTAGTTGTCAGTTATTTTTCAAAATATATTTTAAAATTTTAACAAATTTGTAACAGAATGATGCAATATCGTGAAAACGAATCAGTTCTGAATGTGTTTTCGCATCAATGCATGTGTTTCGGGTTTGATCAATAAAAAATCACATAAGGTTTAGTTTTATCCTCCAGTTTCATTTAACACGGTTCCTTTTTTTCGCTAATTTCAAGTTACAACAGTTTGATTATCTTTATTTTTCGGCAAACATTGTATATCCGTGACAATCGAAGCAAAATTTGGAGGAAACATCTTCTGAGACACATAACAACAAGTGAAAATTTTAATTTATGTAATGACAAAATAAAAAGTTCCTGCTCAATTTACGGCAATTAGGTAAAAGTAAAAAGAGACGTGAGACATAGAAAAAGCTCGTAAAAAGTGTCAAGTTGATTGTGCAATACGAAAAAACGTAAATTAAGTCGTACTTTTGTGATGAATTGAACAAAATCCAGAACACAGTCAGTGAAATTTCTTCCGTACATGAACATTTTATGAAGAAACGAAGTGCAATTTTGATTATTCATAATCGTGTGTGTTACCGTAAGAATATATTCAGTATAGGGCATATATGTGCATGGAGTAGGCAGGAATGTATTTCATTACCGAATATTGACCTAAATAAAAAAAATTTGTAAACTATCGGAGATATTGAATACATAAGCAACTGAGAGCCCTTTTGTGACAATATATATTTTTCTCTTTTTCTTGTGTTGTCGTTCCTGCCTCATCATACACATTTTGCCATATACCTTCATATAGTATTTAAGTTAACGTGTACACGAAGAGAAACTGTTAAGTGAAACTTCTTTTTCTTTCTTATTCAAATTCATTCATAGAAACGGCGTGAAAGAAGATTGATTGACTGAAATTCGTGCAAAGAGAAATAAAATGTGGCCTGAAAACGTTGGAATCTTAGCAATTGAGGTATTGTTTCCCTCACAGTTTGTTGACCAAACCGAACTCGAGGTCTTCGATGGAGTATCTGCAGGCAAATACACTATCGGGCTTGGACAAAGTCGAATGGGATTTTGCTCGGATCGACAAGACATCAATTCGTTGTGTTTGAGTGTCGTGCATAATTTGCTCGAGAGATATGGAGTATCGCCAAATGAAATTGGGAGACTTGAAGTAGGCACAGAAACGATTGTCGACAAATCCAAAAGTGTGAAATCTGTGTTGATGCAATTATTTGAGCCGCATGGCGTAACAGATTTGGAAGGTATTGACACGACAAATGCGTGTTACGGAGGAACAGCAGCTTTATTCAATGCCATCAATTGGGTCGAATCATCAAGTTGGGATAAGCGGTTGGCATTAGTTGTTTGCGGAGATATTGCCGTTTACGCAAAAGGATCTGCACGCCCAACTGGAGGCGCAGGAGCAATTGCCATGCTTGTAGGACCTAATGCGCCTTTAATAATCGACAGAAGTGTTCGAGCGTCGTTCATGAAGCACGCATATGACTTTTACAAGCCTGACTTGAGTTCAGAGTATCCGACAGTCGATGGAAAACTTTCCATCCAATGCTACTTAAGTGCCCTCGATAAATGTTATCAACTTTATCGCGAAAAATACAGCAAAAAGTACCCGAATGCCCTGAAAAATGGTCTCGAAAACTTTGATGCCCTCATTTTTCATACGCCCTACTGTAAATTAGTGCAAAAATCTCTCGCTCGTATCGGGCTCAACGATTACGTCTTGTTAGACAAGGAACAACGCTCTCAAGTCTTCCCGCAACTGGATCAATTCAAGGATGTTCAACTCGAAAATACCTATTTCGATCGCGACGTTGAAAAAGCTTTTCTCACGGCATACAACGCAGTGTATGAGGAAAAAACAAAACCATCACTTCTTTTGGCAAATCAAGTAGGAAACATGTACACACCGTCAGTCTATTCGGGACTCGTATCTCTCTTAGTTTCGCACAGCACGGAATATTTACTCGGAAAAACTGTTGGAGTCTTCTCGTATGGATCAGGACTTGCATCGTCTATGTACTCAATTTCAATCACGCAAGATCCCGCCAAATTGGGTCCTCTCATCAATCATTTGTCGTACGTAAAACCTTTGCTCGAAAGTCGCATGAAAGTTGATCCCTCAGAGTTTACACGGCTCATGGAGATTCGGGAGAAAAACAATCACGCAGCTCCTTATGAACCAAGCGGAGATATTTCTGTTCTGTTTCCGGGTACATATTACTTAAAATCAGTTGACGACAAGCATCGACGTGTTTACGAACGTGTGCCAAAAGCTTAGCATCAACTGCTTAAACGCAAGCTCAGTAACTCAAATACTGATAGAGAAAGGTCATAATTTAATTTTTTTAAAAATGTTAAAAAGGATAGAGATAATATTAAAAAATTGGAATATGGAGAACTAAATTTTTTGTCTGTTTCGGTAATAACCTCTTCTTTTGGTTAGCAAACTCCTATACTACATGTTTTAACTTTATTCTTATTTAATGGTAGATAGTTAGTAAATTGATAGATATTATTTAAATATCGAATAAAAAAGTTTTATATGGAATTGTTAATAAACGCTTGTTTTTTTTATATTGCGGCTTCATTTTACTCATTTTTACATTCATATTTCATGTCCTGATGTTCAAAGGTTAAACATACTAATCATTCAATTAGAGTAAAAATAGTGCGTCACATTTTTTCTTTAAATACATTTTAGCTTTTTAGCATGTGACACCTTTTTACATGACAAACAATTTTAATGACAATAGTTTACTCTTGAATAATTCACGCCTTTATTTGTCGACAAAGAGATTTCGTAATTCATTCATCTTAAAGTCAAAAATTTTCTCAAAGTAATAAAAGCATTTTGAATCAGACACTCGAAAAGAAAAGAGAATCCCATGCGAACCAGTTTTGTTTGGTAATGACTTTTACCCGATTTTTTTCGTCTTATTTGTCAAGGTGAGTCAAGTCTTCTTTAATTTCATCTTTTTCATCGATGTTTACCTCTTGTTCGTTTATTTATCTTACTAAATTTTATTTCTTTCTCTTTCTCTCTGCCCTACAGTCTACTACTACCTTTTGTGTTTTGGTTGAAACGAGAAATTTTCAGTATGTTTGATTTCTTTCGTTCATTGAGCGAAATTTACAGTTAGGAATTTTATTTATACTTGTATCATTGATGATCGTGCGACAACACCAAATTCATGTAATTTTAATCAGGATAGACTTTCTGTATAGCTAAAAGGGAAAGTTTTCAAGTCCTTTTAAGAAAAAAAAAAAATTATTAAAAAATTCAATTTCCTTCAAAAATGTTCAAAATTTTAATTTTTTAACGTAAAAATTTTGCCTTTGAAAATATTTTTTTTTTAAATTTTAAAAATGAGCGAAAAATAAGTTTTATTTTGACATTTGGACAAAAAAAATAACAACTGTCGAGTAAAATTTTTAATTTTCATAATTCATGAAAAATCTTACTTTCAAAAAATTTCTTCAACTGAAGAAATGTTTTGAATCAAAACTCGACTTGTACAATAAACTTGAAACTCGGATCAAAAATTGGTTGAGACGAACGTATTTGATAAATGACAGCTTCACAGGCTGTACAGGTCAACAGGGTACGTTTATGGAACAATTTGTTGCATGTTGGGATTGTCGAAAATGGATTTCTTGTGCATTGGGCTAACGTTGGCTGTCACGTGAAAACAACAATCAATCAATTTTCGTCTCGCGTAGTAAAAATCTAAGTGAAAATTTGGATTTTCCCCAATAAAAATTTAGATTTTTCAACTACACTTTGTCTCATTGGTAAGACATTGTTGTTTTGTATCTTAAACACTAACAGATTACAAGGATATTCGTCTAAAAGGCGATGACAAAGTGAAACAAATTTATAAAAAGTTTTTGTTCTATGAAATTTCTTTCGGATGACCAAGTCATGTGAACAGAAAAATTGAATTTGTTGTTTTTTTTTTTAAAGCAGATAGTTTGTTTTTGCGATAATATTGCTTTATATTTCGAAAAACAAGTCAAAACTGAGATAATTAAACACTTGAAGTAATCAAAAGGAATTGAATTAAAATGAAATACGAGCAATTAACTTTGTCCTTGACAGATCCTTCTTTAAAATTCTATCGTTATTAAATATTCATATGAAACCTTGTAATTTTTTTCAAGTCCTCTTTTAGATATAATCGAAAGATCCAACGCTCATCAACATGACTGAATATTGGTTGATTTCGGCTCCCGGTGACAAGACGTGCCAACAAACATGGGAAACGATGAATAACGTGACAAGCAAACAGAATAATTTGTGCGAAAACTTCAAGTTTCATATCCCGGATCTCAAGGTAAGCATCGGAAAGATATAATTTCACAAATATATAACAAATTTGAAATATTATTTTAGGTCGGAACATTAGATCAACTTGTTGGTTTATCAGATGATTTGGGAAAGCTTGATGCGTATGTTGAACAAGTTTGTCGTAAGTTGTCAGCGTATTTGGGTGAAGTCTTGGAAGACAATCGAGACAAGTTACAGGAGAACTTGTTAGCAAACAACAGTGAGTAGAGACAATCTTTTTTTAAATATTTCGTTTTAACGTAGTAAATGAGATATGGGTTGCTATAGTTTGTCGAATGTATGAAAATCTCGTCAGTTTTTAGAAAATTTTAATTCAAAAAGCTCTCGAATGTCATTAAAGTGTTCTCTTTATTATATTTATGTGACTACCATATTTCACATTTAGTTTTAGGATTCATTCTTGATCCAATAGGGCAATTAAAATCTTTGTTGAAATCCTTATTGTTGCTCAAAGAACCAATAACTCGAAATTGCTCCAAAGGATGATCTCCTGTTTCCATCATAATGTGTATAGATTCTACAAAAAATTTTTATATATTTTTTTGAATTCATAAAAATTTAATTTTTTTTTTACCTTTTCTTCTTTTTGTGCACCAAGTTTGTGCTCCTGCAATCCAAAAAAGTTGATCTCTTGTATATTTGAATCCTGCATCTCGTAATTCTTGTTCAATATCATCTTTCACAATTTTCTTATATGTTCTATAAGCAACTTTGAATCCTCCATTGTCGGCGATATTTTCTCCTAAACTGTTAATGCCATCAACATGTTGACTATCAACCGTATATTTGGAATATTGATTCACAAAACATTTTGCTCTTTGCACATACTTCTCGAGTGTTTCATTATGCCACCAATTTTTCAAATTTCCTGTTGAATCAAATTGTCTTCCCATATCATCCAAAGCATGTGTAATTTCATGCCCAATTACATGTCCCAATGCTGCATAATTTAAAAATGCAGGACGATCCAACGAGAAAATCTCGTTCTGAAGGATAGCAGCTAAAATTTCAATATGGTTATGCGATGACAAATAAAAGGCATTTACTGTTGCAGGCGACTGAATAAATCTCCAATCGCTTCTTTGCACTGTTTTCTCATACAAAAAGCTGAAAGCTTCATCGAGACTAAATTTACTTATTGCGAGGGTCATGTCAAAGAACGACAAGTCTTCTGAAACACAAAGATCTCGATAATAATGTTCTAAAAGTGTTAGATTTGCCAATTCATCCGCATATCCGACAAAATAATTTAATTTGTCAATTTTCTCTAATGCTGTTTTCTTGGTTTTGATATCCATCCAATCAACGTCTTTGAGTAATTCTTTAAATTCTTGTACAATATTTTCCAACATCTCAGTTACAGTTTTGCGAGATTCATCTGTAAAATATTCACGAATATACATTGCTCCAACAATACTCGGCATCATTTCCATCGATAGGGCAATACATTCATCCCATCTCAAACTTTCAGCGCTCGTTCCATACAGAACTTTATCTAAGTTAGCGATGGCTGTACGAAAGTCTTTACTTAACAACGTTAACGTTTCGGCAATAATTGACCATTGGATGTAATTGTAAATGACGTACTTTGGTGTTGTTTGAAGCAAATCTCCCAACTTTTCAAAATATTTGACATCGCCAACAATTACATGTTCTTCCTTCGTTACGCCGGGTTTTCCTTTGGGAAGAATTACATTTATGTATTCTATCCATTTGATGTACGAGAAATTGCCGTTGAGCTCTCCCAAAGTCATGTGATTGTCGAGCGAATTCAAATCTCGTCGATCTTCTCGTCTTTCGGCTATACGAGCAAGTTCGATTTCAAATTCAACAATTTCCTTTGCAAGTTTTTCGGGATTTTCGACGTTACGATCAACTTTTCGCATAATTTGTTCAATGAAATTTTGATAAGCAACCATTACAGGATCAGAAATGCCATCCAAATAAATTTCCTGTGAAAGATACGAATCGTGTTGGTCAATGTACAGAATGAATTCAGATGAGTTATCCAAATTCGTGTCAACAGACACAGATATGAGGGCATAAGAGAGAATTCCTGAATCTTTTCCATTTTTAATCAATTCATGTAGATCCGGAAGATCTTGTTTATCGAGTTTCGAAAGAGGCCATTTGTTCTTTCCAATCAGTTCAATAAGAGGCTTTGCTCCCAAATCTTCAATTGATTCTGTGAATGAAAATTGTCAATGAATTATTCATCAATTGTTCATAAAAACGCCGGGTAATTGCCGATTGCGTACACTTACTAAATGCATCCAAGCATGAAACAAACATATGTACGATTAACCTTCATATGTCTCTGATTCATTTTTTCAATTGCATAGAGATAAAAAAAAAAGATTTACAAACCTTCATCCAAGCACGTTTTAAAGAATCTCTTTGCCAATCTAAAAGGCGCAATGTCGTCATCCTTCATTGTTTGATTCAAAACATCTCGTAACTGATATCGTGTATCTTCTTCAATTGCTCCAACCATTCCTATTTCATCTAAATCGTCGGGTATTTCAACTTTATTGAGCAATCCGCCGCAAGCGAACTCATAAAAGTCATCACATGGATCAGTTTCCTTATTAAGTCGTTCTTGAATTCTAAATGCAAGTTCTGTATAGTTAAATTTCTCGCTGTCTTGTACACGCAAATCCTTCTTAACAATAGTTGGTAAGGCAAAACTAATGTAAATTGTTGAAGAAATCACGAAAAAGATCAAACTCTTTTTCGCCATTTCAGAATTTAAAACTCACATCAACCTCTTGATGTGACTGTTTCAATACTAATGACGCGATATACTGATGTTTTCATTGATCTTATCCATACTGTATTGGCTTAATTTCATTATTTGTATATTGCTGCTGCGAAAATGGCTTGCTACCGGTGATTATTTATTTTCCGTGATGTTCAACGATGCACTGTACAGCAATTTTTTTCCCGTTAAACTAAAGTTTTTTTGCGGCGAGAAGTGTATATTTATGGATATTGCTTTGGACATTGATGTCACAGTACTTAATGGAGATAATTGTATAGAATTATTTTCAAGTCAATGAAACATTTTGAGGGAAGCGTTTGTGTGAAATTGTGTTGATAGGAAATATAGCAACCCATGATAACTCATTTTTAGTTTGCTTAATTTGTAATTTAACAAAAATAAACGC
The DNA here is from genome assembly GCF_036172545.1 of Culicoides brevitarsis. NCBI lineage: Eukaryota > Metazoa > Arthropoda > Insecta > Diptera > Ceratopogonidae > Culicoides > Culicoides brevitarsis. The sequence goes on along the minus strand of NC_087086.1, from coordinate 42,611,630 downwards.
ATGATCTTTTGCCATTTCAAACATTGCCACACATAGTCAGGATTTTTGAACGACACACGAGCTTAAATACTTATTTTTATTTGTTGACTTATTCCATTTCAATGATGACATACGCTGTTCAAATGCGTTAAAAGGTTTTGGTCTGGTCTTTATCCCTATGAGTTTCATCTAAAAACAAACATTTTTGTTTAATTTTTATATTTTTTTGTTTTTATGAAAGTTTAATTGTAAATAAAAATGATTCTGTTAACTGTACTAAAAAAAAGGCACAAACATAACAATGGATGAAAATGGTCCCCAATCATCATCTGCGAGTCAAACTCCCACAGAAGCAAACAAATTGAGCAGTTATGAAGGCTCATGTTCGTCAATTTGTTGTGACTCAAATGAACTACCACAAGAAAGTTGTGACAACAGCAATAATATAGTTACTCCTAACAATACTAACAATAGTTTAGAACAAGATGAGCTTATGCACGTGATTAGTTCAAGTAACGAACAAATACCTGAAGTGAGTGATTCGAGCGAAATTTGGCCTACTTATTGTCAGACAAACAGGTGAATAAAAGTTTTACGCGCGTTAGATTGCACTTTTTAAGTTTCTTATAATTTCGACAATTTGATGAGAACTGAAAGACCCATTTTAAAATGTATTTTTTTTGTCTAAAAAATGTTTTTGCAAATCAAGAAGTCTTTCATCCACGCGTCGTTCCTCGCCTGTAAGTAGTTGTTGCGGAAGTAGTCAAGGACGATCGAGTCCTTGTTATGTTCCATCGCCAACTTTGGCAAAAGTGCCCTTAAATTTTGATTATGAACTATCTGGTTGTGAAGAAGCAATGTCTGATAACATTGATGGGGTATGCAATAATAAGTCGCCTGTGATAAAAGTACAACAACAACAATTTCAACAATATTCACATCATAATCATCATCACGAATCGTTGCATAAACGGAGAAAAACCTCTTCGAAACGTAAACGCAAAACAGAAGAGGATTTTTCGAGACTGGGAATCAGCTCAGGTTAGCACAAACTGTTACCTGACCCAGCATATTGGTGTTTAATATACAAGTGTTTATCGCACACATCACAAAAAGTCGAACAGAAATCACACTTTTGTGTCCGTTTCTCTTTAATTGTTTAATTCTCTTTCTATCTCTTTTAAATCAATATGATACTTTTCTTACTTTTGAACTTTACACATCTTTAAGAGACGTCTTGTGCTTAAATCCTTTCTTTCACGCTTATACACTCGACGAAACAATCGGCAATTCAATCGTTGTTCAAAAACAAATAAATATCGTTATTACAAAATTATGTGTTAGTTCAAAGACTAGACCATAACCTGCTATGTTTTCCGCATGTGAAGTGTTTTATCGTTTATTTTTTTTTTATTTTCAAAGCTTTGAATTATTTTTGCTTTTTAGAAAAAAAAATAAGGTTTGTCCTGAATTTTTGATGGATTTTCACTATATACATAAATGTGATATTACACATCTTAATTTTACACAATTTGAATATACTAAAACCTTTGATTTTTCTGTATTACAGCTGATCTTGCAACTTACATCACAAGATTCCAATGGGACATGGCAAAGTATCCTACAAAACAATCTTTGCGTAATATTGCTGACATTATTTCGAAGCAAACAGGTCAAATTGAGTCTGATTTGAAGACAAAATCTGCTGCTTACAACAGTTTGAAAGGCAATTTGCAAAATTTGGAGAAAAAACAAACGTAAGTTTTGTAGTTAGTTTGTAACAAACTTTTAATTTACAAATATGTTTTTTTTACAGGGGAAGTCTTTTGACTCGCAATTTAGCTGATTTGGTCAAAAAAGAGCACTTTATTTTGGACTCGGAATATTTGACAACATTGTTAGTTATTGTACCAAGGTATGTAATTTATTTCAGTTGAGTAAAAAATTCTAAATTGATCATGTGAACTATCGTTTTAGAGCAAACATCAATGATTGGCAAGCCAATTACGAGAAAATTACTGATATGATTGTTCCACGCTCATCACAGTTCATAACTCAAGATCAGGATTATGCACTGTTTAATGTCACTTTATTCAAAAAGGTAGCTGAAGAGTTCAAATTACATGCTCGTGAAAAGAAATTTGTCGTTCGAGATTTCGTATACAACGAAGAAGAATTGGCAGCTGGCAAAAATGAAATCACAAAACTTGTTACAGACAAGAAAAAGCAATTTGTAAGTTGAAAACATTAATTTTTTGATGTTTTTCTGACCTTTGTTTATTTTTGTATTCAGGGTCCTTTAGTTAGATGGTTGAAAGTGAACTTTAGCGAAGCGTTCTGTGCTTGGATTCATCTAAAAGCATTACGAGTGTTCGTTGAATCAGTATTGAGGTTTGTTCCATTCTACATATCTTTTGTTCATTGTATTAAAATATTTAAATTTTTTAGATATGGATTGCCAGTCAATTTTCAAGCAATCCTCATCCATCCAAATAAGAAGAGCATAAAAAGATTGAGAGATGTTTTGAATCAACTCTATGGTCATCTGGATGGTTCAGCATCTGGATCTGCGGGCATGAGTGATGTAAGTTTCTTCATAAACCTTTTTGAGAAAAATTTTATTTTCATTTTTTTTATAGAATGTTGATATTCCGGGACTTGGTTTTGGTCAAAACGAGTATTATGCTTATGTGTTCTACAAACTAAATGTTGACATGATTGACTCAAAGGCTTTGTAAGCACAAAATACACGTTAAACAAATAAAAAATTCCAATTTTAGTGCAAGAAATATGCGTTCGTAATAAATAAAACTTAAGACAAATAAAAGAAAATGTTGAAAAAATTATCGTTGAATCCTATCCTAAAATATAGTTTCGTTTCCTTAACTAATTGTGTGAAGATTAAAATCAAATATTAGAAATGCAAAGAGTTTTAATTGGAAAATTAATTACTTAATAAACATCAACTGACCATTTTAAAGGCGCAAAGAATCGTAATAAATAAATATAATGTTAGAAATTTGTTATAGCAAAGCTTCATGTGTGACATATGAGACATAAAACACAACGGTGCTTGGTTAATATATCTCGCCATTATTTATGTCTGATTGCCAACCATGTTTTGTTTTATCGTTTATTTGAAATGAAAAAAAAAATATTATGTCTAAATAGTGTTGTTATTTGTATAATAATATAATAAAGCATAAACAATATGGAAATAAAACAATAATAATATTTAGAAGGAAAATTATTCATTCTTGTTGTTGTATATTGCATAAAATTTACCATAATTAAATATAATAATTCGAAGAAACAAAAGGTGTAAAAATTTATTGATTGAACAAAATTTATCGAAAATATATTGTATTATTATAAAATAAAATCTATTGAAGAATATCTGTAATAAAGTCAATAATATATACAAATATTATAAAAAAAATATTCCCTTACAAATGTTTCAATTAGCCCAAGTTTCGAAAGGTAAAACACAAATCTATTTTTTGATATGACTCTTCCTTTATTTTTTATCAATTTATTTATTCGTCATAGTTTTAACAATTCTTTTCATACATACTTTATTATCATATCATACCTATATTTTGTTTCATTTTTAAATATTTTTTTTTATCATTATAAGTAAGTTAATTGAAATAGTCTTTTCTGGTTTTCTAATATATATATAAATATTTATACTCTCTAAACTTTGATTATTTAAAACCATATTTTCAATTTATTTTGATCTATTCTAGCTCATCCTTTTCTACCTTCTTTATTTATGATTTTCTCACATTTTATTTTTTAACCTAATTCAATTTATTTATTTTATAAGTATAGAAGTTTCAATAAGTTCATCTAAATCTTGGTTATTTTTATATTTTTGTCATTTTAAAGTTTTCCGAGACATTGCGCTTGTATTAAGAAAGAATAAGAAAATTAAAAGCCAATTACTAAAAAATAACTTAAAAAATAATTTTCTCTTAATACTTTAGTTTTGTATAGTTTATATATAAAATTACATTTTCTTTTATTGTTAAAATGTTCATATATTTATATAATCTCTTTTAAACTTTTTTTTTATTAATTTAAAATTATGTTGATGTTATTGTCATCGTCAATATGTTATAGAATCAATATTTTGATACTGATAAGAACAAAATTGAATTAAATTTTTAAAACTGCTTTTTCATTGTTAAAATGATGAGTGAAAAAAGCGAGTATAAAAATGATTGGAGTTCTTGTATTTGCTTAAAGTATCATTTACAAATGTTTTTTAAAAACGTTCTAAGTATACATCTATTTTTTTAACATAAAAATTTGGTAGGATTAATGGCAGCTCGAGTTCTTAATTCGGTAATAATATTAGGTATATTAACTTTATGATTTTGATTTTATTTCGATAAAAGTATTTGTACACTAAAACTTAAATCAAAATCGTTTTTAGTGAAAAGGAAAGGTAGTAAGTTTCATTGAATCATTAGTTTCTTCCTTTATTATTCATTATGTAACAACAACATTCAACCATTCGAATATCGAATTTGTAGGATAGAATTTTATTCCATTTCTTATAATTTAAGATTTATACCTTATTTTCTATTTTTTTATGAATGTAAGTCTTTGATTTTTTTTTTTTTTATTCTAACTTTGTCAGATATAAAACTATAGGTAATAATAAACGTTAAAATATTATAGTCTATTCAAGTGTATTATCACTTTTTATTTTATATCCAGATTTTTTTTTTTTATTTATTTTAAAACGTTTTATAGAAATTTTTTCGAACAATATCAATGTAGTATAATTTAATATTAAAGTGTTATTAACAACGTTTTATGGAATGATTATATTAAAAGGTATTTAAGTTGAAGACAATTCTGTACGATTCGCAATGAAGTTTGGGCAGTCAAACAGTTGTAACTCTGTCTATTTCCACATATCGTACAGAATTGTCGCTTTGTCAGCAAATCACTTCTTTCTCATCAAACACAGCAGTATCCATGGAACTAAGTGACTTGAGCCGTTGCTGTAATACCGATGTGCGTCGACATTTCCGTTTAATTTTCCTGAAAGACGTTTAATTTTTATGTTTTTTTTTTGTCAAATGAAATCCAAAATCTTACCTATAAATATACGCTGAACATCCGCAACACAAAACCAACATTAAAACAAATACGGCAGCTAATATTTCCGTTGGAAGTTTAAGGAGAGCGGAACAATGAGTAAACGATTCATCCGCTCCCGATGGGCAGTGAATTTCTCCATCACACATAATTGTTGAATTGACACAGGCGTTCAATTCAGGGCATTGGTATTGACATTCTTCGAGTGCTATTTGAAAGTTAGCAAAAAATTTTTCGATAATATTTGTTAAACACAGAGTTTTTGTCAAATTATACTTACGCATTCCTTCCGGTAATCTCCGCTGCATTTCGAGCCAAGTAACTGCGTAATTACCGTCAACTGGCTCCAAATATTCAACTGAAATTACCGGTGAGTATTTATTATCTTCATAAATATTCCGACGATTCCATCCTGCACTAAAAACTTCTACAACATGTCGGTGACTTGTGTCATGATCTAAAGGACAAGCAGTGATTTGAACTCCTGAAGTCAAAATAAATATTTAAATATCAATGAATTTTTAATCAAATATGGCATATTTACCATCTCCTGTTGTAATAATTACTCTTCCTTTGGTATCGCATTTCATTGGAATGTCATTTCGAATACTTGTGTTAAATGGTTGATGTGCGTTCGGATTGTAACGACGGAGGTACAAACCTTTCAATCGTAAATACAAAAAATGTCCTGCTTTAGCTTCGAGTAACCATGGGCGATCACGACATTCAATCTGTTAAGATGAAAATATTTTCAGTATGTATAACTGCGATTTTTAAGTTTTTGATAAAAATTGTGTCTTACCTCTCCATTTGCTAAATCAATCAATCCGCTTGGCCCATTTCGACGACGAACTTCCTTGCAATGTTTTGGTCCCGGCAAAAACTCATACGTTCCTTCGAAAAACATGTTATCAGGATCATCGTACGGTGTCATATTTATCGCAGTAAAATGCACTTCAACTTCACGACTTGTCGAAGTAAAAACCACAGGAAGATGAGAGGTATTTGTTGTGTTACAAATACAACTGCGCGGAAATAAAATTGATTCATGCCATGGTCGTTCCATAATTTCCAACTTTGCATTACTATTGCCGTAACAATAGGATCGATTAATATCTTTATCAATTTTAGATTGACACGTTCGGTTTCCGGTTGATATTTTATTTATAACGATTCGAACACGTTCGCCTCGTTGACCTTCAAAACGATAGATGCAACTGTAATGGAAACCGCCAATAAATACTTCATTTGTCACAGGGGAAATACAAAACAATATTATTACCTCATATTGACTTTTCCGCCACGCCCAAAGAAGAAAATGTTTTTAACTCCGCGAAAAACTCCTGCCTCTCGCTTATTATCCATAGAAAAGCTCATGAATTTTCTATTACAATCGTTTTCATTGCCACTGATGGGCAAACCATCTTGCATATTATCAACAAATTCATATTTTAATTTGAAGTTGAGAGGGCGTAAAACTGTCGTTTCCGTATTTCGCATTTCCAAAGTGACATAATCGCTGCTTGAAACAAAACTTTCGCTCAACGTACATGGTCGAACATGAGATTCGTTCGTACTAAAATGGTCACAACTTCCGGGAATTGAGCCTCTGCAAAAACGAGCCATCATATGTGTCTGGTTTTGACTGTATTTGCTATGCGATTTTTCTTCTCTCGTGCTAACATATATTAAATAAGAGTCGTTAAGAAATCAGTAACATAAATGAGAACTCATTTCATACCAATCGGGATTTTTACAATGCGGCAATTCTCTCAATGGACCATCCCATATCCTTAAAATACCCGTACAATCTTCTTGTTGTGCTAAAAGCAATGAATTTTCATCCGTCAAACCATACTTTGGTGAGTAGTCAAACTTGTAAATGGAAATCCAAACTTTAAATCGTGACGGTAAGGGATTGTTTCCTCGTCGCATTAATTGCATTTGCTCGTAGTTTCGTGTTGAACTTTCAATTCCCTGTAAAATATTAAAAAGTTTAAAAAAATGTCTTAAAATCAAATTTTTAGAATTCAAATTTACCTGTAAATGGTACAGACATGTACTATTTGGAGGAAGCGAGTGTTGAGGGCTTTCTAAAATCCCATGTCCTGTTCCACGAATCTTAAATTCACAATTTCGTTTGTCCTTCGCATATGTAGGACTCTTTCGATCAACAAAACGAACGTCAATCTAATATAAAAATATGAAAACTCATTCAATTATCATTGTGAAAGGGGTTTCATTAAAATAAATACAGCTTCCAAGAAAAAAATTGTTCTTAAAATGGACTATCCATTTGTCATAAATTGATGGATGCGTTTCACAAAAAAAAATTAGGGCACCGAAAGAATCAGTTTTTCATGTTTTTAACATTCTTTTTAACGAATATAGTAGAGAACAAGTCATTCAAACAAAAAAAAAAACGACGCAACAGACGAAAAAAGAGCTTTCAATCAACTGTAAATCCACATAAAAAGCTCAATAGACACTTTCTACCCTTATCAACAATCAACCCATAATAATAATGAAAATAAATGTCAAACTTGTCAATTCATTTTAATTTACAACGACTGATCGATCATATCTCTTGATTCTTTCAGTATTTTATTCGGAGGTATTTAGCAATCAACGATGGTTGTAATATATTTTGGATGAATTCCAAATTGCAAGAAATGCAGTGAGCAAAGTAAGAAATGTATGGAAAAAAACTTACCTCCAGCTGAAATCCATTTAATGAATTTATATTGTTTGGATGTGGTTTTGTAAATACCCCAAAGGGTGACGTTGTGAATTCGACTAAAAGTTCTGGTCCGCTGGATATAGATGCGGGTAATGCTTGTCCTCCGCCGCAAAATTTCAATATAATTGGATCTCGTGTTGTGTATCCGTCATAAACTGTTACATAGTCCTGATGTTTTATGTGCGCGCAAGATACAAAATTCATTATTTATTAATACAGTTTCGAAGTGGTTTTAAATGTTCGCAAAATTTCTCTAAAAAGCATCCAGATTGGTGTGCAAATATGTGAAGAAAAGCAGATGAAATGATGGAAATAAAAAAAATGGTATCGAAAAAAGCAACTATATACATATAAAAACATTCAGTGCATTCAAAAATCAAGAAAAGTTTAAAATGCAAATAAATTGATTATTTAAAGCATTTAACAGTGATTTAATTTGAGTGCCTTTGAACAATTATTCAATTTCTTGTTGTCTTCTAAAATAAAATGTTTCCGTGATAAATGAATAAAATAAGGATTTTTCTACAACCAACAATAAATATTTGCATTGTTTGTGTTCATTGCATTTTAACTTTTAAAAATCAAGTCACAACTGTTGTATAAAAACATTCCCGTAAAACGACAAGAACAACGTGATTCATCGATTTTTAATTAACATATTCCCGGTGTAAATAATCTGTGTTTCGCCAAAAGGTTCGATCGCATACGCAAATCGGCATTTATTATCCAATTAAATTTAAACCGTAAATCGGGTTTTTACCCCGTCGATGATTTGCCGTTTTCGTTAATTTGCAAGTGCAACACAGCACAAAGCAAAATAGGATAAATTTTGTATCGTAATTTATCATTTTATGGAAAATCCAATAATAATGTGTTCCGAGAGTTAATCGAGAGTTTTATTTAATTATCTATGTTTATCATTGTGAGCTCCAATTTTACTTTAGTTTATTTTCTTGACATTCCCATAACTGCTTTAAATAAAGTTGTAAACATATTTACACAGATGAAATTATAATAAGAGGTTTCAAAAGTTCTATTATGATAAAAGAGAACACAAAAATGGATAGCAAGTGTTAATTGTAGGAATCATGTGTGCTTGATTATTTTTCATCAATTATTGATGCCATTCTATACACAATAGCAGCAATATGTCTCTTGTGAGTTGGATGGGTGTGAAAGGTAAATCATGAAACTTTTTTCAATGCACTATTTTCATGTTTACTTTTATTATTGCTTGTATGAAAAACGAACAAAAAATGTGTTTACCGTTGATCTCCATCTACGTTTCCTACTTGGCTGCTGTTGTTGTTTGTTTGTTTGATTCGGTTTATATTTCAATGATATTTTTTGTTTGTTTTTGATCAGTTGAAAATTAGATGTCGAAGAATTTAGAGAAAAAAAGATAGACAGAGAGGAAAACAACATGTATATTAAAACATGAAAAGAGGTCAAAAAGTATAAAAAAAGAAAAAAATAGTATTTTTACTGTTAGACAAAATTAACAAAAAATAAAAGGAATGTTTAATAAAATGTAAAATAAAATTAATTAAAAAACAAAATTGTTTTAACGACGGAATTTGATTTAAATGGAACGCGAAAACAAATAATTTACTTCGAAACAATAATAATGAAAATTTATATTTGTTAATACCTTTTTATACAAAAATAAAAAAAGATTTAACAAACATAATTTGTATTTATAGTAAAGTGATGCAGAAGTAAATCAATACCAATTCATGCCTCATTCCATATGAAAACATTAAAAAAATGACATTTCAAACAAGGAACAGTCCCATAATGATAATAATTATAATTAAATGTACGAATGAGCAAACAAACGATATATGATGTGGCGATGGTTTGTTTTAATTAAAATATCCAGAAAGATAAACTCTATCTATATGTATACAAATAGTATAATGAAATCAAAAAATATGGGAAATGAGACAGTTTTTGTTGCCAACCATGAGTTTTATAAATATAATATTTATTATAACTCAACTATTTAAAAAAAAATGAAAAAAAGATATATATACCTGAACATTATCACATTCATCCCATGTTTGAATTTTCGGCACAAATTTATCCTTATCTGACTTTGATTTAATGGAAGCTTGTGTTTCCGAGTTAATCCACACAAGATTTCCTTTTGGCTGTCGCATGATTATCAACGCATGTTTGCCGACAGGTACATCGTGTTGACGCACTGCATAATAACATGTCAAATTTCGCGGATACACTCCGGGAAAATTCGGAGACTGTAAGCGACAAGCTTTTTTGTCACAATTACTGAAGATGCGAGAACAATATGTTCCGGGCATTAAGTCTCCTAAAAACAAAAATCGTAATTAAAATTTTTCATTTTTCTTAATTAAAAACTTACCTAAATAGTACTTTGGTTCTGTATAATTGACATATCGATTTGATTTTCCTTCGAATCCGCTTACTAATGACTTGTCTTGATGGAATTGTTTTTCTAATTTATGATTGTAATTGCCATAAAAGTGTTCGAGATAAGCAGTAACATTCATTCCGCTATTTTCGCGTGAGTCAATCCATGGAACGATTTCTGCAATGCAAAGTTGTAAGTAAAAGTTTTGTTTTTTAAATATTATACTGACCTTCATATTTGATGCCTCCGTAACGAACAACAGCTTTTTCGCGGGGTAACACTTTGTAGCGAATCCGAAAGTCAAAATTGTATCCATCGTTCTCTCTTGACAATCTGTCAAAGGGAAAGAAAGTTAGATTTGGAGATCGATTTGTGTATACGTGCTACGAGTTCGAGCAGACAATGCGAAAAGAAGAAAATTTATGTTCAAAACGTCGACAATATTTTAATATAATATAAAATAAACGACAAGTCATCAATTTCACAGGACAACTATTTATCTTTCGATCTTTTCTTCTTCGTTTTCTCGTACGTCTGGCGCGTGTTATTGAATTCGAAAGTATTATAAATATGTTGATGACGAGACAAAGACGACGTTTTTCTTATTTTTTTGAAGGGTATTTAACGAGCGACAAGAAAAGTTTAATGAATACTTACTTGAACAACTTAACAGCTAACACAAGTGTGCGTGTTTCGCTATAGATAATTGATGGTCCCCATCCATTGCCGCACCACTTACCGCCTACACTAATTCGCGATTGTTCAGATATCTGTAAATAACCGTCGGGACAACCATTTTCTGTGTACGATGTAAATTTTCCGATTGTGAAGCTGTCAAGTGTGATCTACAAAAAAACGAATTTTTTTAAACAAAAGTTATTTGCCATATATTATCATTTAAAGAAATATCTCAAATTTTATGATTTCATAATGGACTGTACCATTAAACACGTTATTAATGCGAAAATAATCGAGGTAAGTAAAAAACTGTAATATTTCCAATTCTAATTTTAGCTCATAATTTCACAGGACAACAAATAGTAAAACACATTGTAGATCTACGAATAGGAAATATAGGGTAAGTTTTAAAACTTGTTTTTTGATTCCCTAAACTCTACTTATTGCTGTTTAAAACGAGACTCGTTAACATTTTACGATTATTTGATTAAAGTTTCGTGTATACTCTATTTGTTCGTTCTTCAAAGACAAAACATCAGATAGAAAGCGGTATAGTGCCTTCTATCTCGATTGAATTAGATTACTTTTATGGCATTCAAAACATTTTGTGTAACGTTGTGAGAAATGTGGTTCATTAAAGAAGAATCTAAAAACCGTATAGTGAAAGCCACTCATCAAATAATGGGAATTTGTGTAACCTTTTTCCAAGCAACTTTGATATTTGATTTGTAAATGTCTCTTGTGTGCTTTGAATTGCAAATACAAGAGAAAAAGAGTCTGTTTTAAATATTTGCATTAATCATCATAAATTTCGCATGTCTTGTTCCATAAATTGAGCTTATTTCAGAGTAAATTTTAAATAAAATAAAAAAAAACATTCAAGAGACAAAAAGATTTCACGGTACTAAAAGGTTGTTGGTTCGAAAGTTTACCTCATAAAAACTTTATATACTTTTTTTTTCTTTTGGAAATCTTACCTGAACTAAATCACCGTGTATTCCTCCGCTTGCGGTAAAATTCAACAAACACACGTACGGAATTTTGTCTTCCTTTGGTCGATGCAATTCCAAATTGTATGTAAGTCCAACGGTACCATGATACGTTCGATTACACTCTGAAAAATGAAAAGTTTTAAGTTTAATGTTTAAATCATACTTTTAATTGTATATTATAAAATTCTCATTAGTTACTTTTTCCTGTCGACTTAAAGCTTTATAATTCATTAGAGAATTTAGAAAATTGATGCTCAAAAATATCATCTTTTTTAATCTAAAGTTGTCCGCCCTTCGCTTTAGTTAGAAATGAAGAATAGGTCATTTACCGACATCCATACCCATATTTACTGCAATTTTATCATTTATTTTTTACACACATCAGTTCACATGCCGGACACCTGAACGTGCATCCTAACTAACTACTCTTTCATTCTGATCACATACACAAAATGCTATTTTTATAGCTGGCGCACAATTGAAGGAAAAATATAGAATAGAATGAAATCATATCAGAATGAAACCATTCCTGTTCATTTCACATACACAATAACAAAGAAATCGTTTTGGAAAACGAACACTACCCCTTTAAGTTAAATATGTGTATTTGCTGTTGGATGAAATATTTTGTTCCTTTTTTACTTTTGTTCTTATATTAAATTTAGATTTGTTTAGTTTTGTATGAGTTCTCTTGTTTAACAGCGTGAAATTTCGCTTTGCAATAAATTTAAAAGCACTTTATACGCCCAACTTAATAAATTTCATTTTAGAAAAAAAATAAAAAAAAAAACTTTAAGAAAATTCAGAAAAAAAAATAGTTGACACACTTTATACTTAAATAGGTTTTAATTTTTGATTGAGAAACTTAATATTCGCCAAACAAATATTTAAAAATCTTCTTATTACAAAACTTTTCACGTCTACCTTTCATTATTTTTGTACATCTTTCTTCTTATATCTTTTTTCACTATATTTCATTTCGACGTTGTGTCTCTTTACCAAACGGTACATAAATAAACAAGATTTTCATTTTTATTATGATTTAAATGTTTTTATGCAATAAAAGGCTTAAAAATTCAAAAGTAGAATTCAGTTCGAGCAATGTACAAAAATAACAAAGGAAAAATTAAATTTGTCATAGCTCTTCACTTTTCAAATAAAATAAAGATTGTGAAGAATTTCAATATAAGTGAAATTGAGAAAACTATTCGTAGGTGTGTTTATTTAAATTTCAACTCGTGCACTTTTGTTCACCCATGAAAGCGTAAATATTGAGCAAAATATTTTTAAACATAAGAAGTTTAAAAACGGGAAAAAAGAAATACTTACTTGTACAAAAACGTGGTTCATCACTCGAATCCCCGCAGTCATTTGTATTATCACAATATTTATTCAGCGGAACACATTTTCCATTTGTGCACGTCAACTCCGAAATGGAGCATGGTTGCTGCTGTATTAGTGGCAACAATTGTGGTTGGTCTGATTGTAATTGCTTGTCGTAGAAATGGTGTTGTCGACGATACGCGTCTTCTCCAAAAATATTTTTATTTTTATCATTTCTACTATTGCTGTTTCTGCTGCTATTATTTACAATTGTTGTGGCTGTACTCGCTGCTAATGTTAAATTTTGACCTGGTTCAGTATTTACTAAAATTGTTGTCGACATCGTCGTTGTTAGCCCCAACACAGATGCAAAGCCAATTTCAAATTGGAGCAATAGAAAAAATATCGGCAATGTTAAAGCTGATGAAAAAATTTGCGATTTTTTCTTATTGCTAACACAACTCCTACGTTGGAAGCCGTTTTTCTTACAAAAGTTATAAAAAAAGTAGAAAAGGGAGCTACGATCGGGCAAAAACGAATAAATTGAAATGTTTCTTTTCCGTTTTCTTTTTCTCGTTACATCTGCTTGTTGTTGAAGTACACTGAAAACTGTTAGTTGTTGGTTGTGCGATAATGTAATACCTGTCAATGAAAAGATATAAAAAGTTTTTGTATGAGTATATGAAAAAAAATATTCAATTGAAAAATACCGTATTGTAGATAATTCTAAAACAATTGAAAAATCTGTTATCTCAACGAAATTTAAAACTCTCTGAACAGTTTTTGTTTAAAATACTTTTTTTAAATATAAATTTGATTGAAAATTTCGAAAATTCCAAAAACTATCCAAAATGACATTCAAAGAAACTTTCCATAATTTTTGATTAATTTTAGCATAAAATAATATTTTTTTTTTAATTTTTTGTTTCTCTTAGCATTATCTATATTACGGTATTTAAAATAAGAAGAAAAAGAATGTTTCAATCGACATAAAGCATTGAAAAAATCGATCCTTCAATATAAAACAACAACTTTAGACACGTTAAATCGTCTATTTTCAAATCATCAAATATGCAATCTTCACCTTGAATGCACTCACATCAATTCCGTCATCATCCAATCAACACATCGCGTTCGTCAAACACGCGTGTACGATACAAAATGATGGAAAATAGATTGTTTGTGTCATGAAAATATTATCAAATTGCTTTTTCTACACTTTTGCCATGGGCGCACTTTATTGAAAAAGCATTGATTTTTCTCAAGGATGCCAATTTTGATATTTACAACGAGCCGAAAAGAGAGAACAGTGTCACTCTGTTGTTAATTTCGTCAAAAAGGATATAAAAAGTGCCAAAGGGTTTGATAATAAAATCAGTAGAGTGTGTCAATGTCAAAAAACATTATTTTATAAGTTTTTATTTTTCAAGCTTGAGAACGATTCAAAAAACATCCAAAGACATTTTCTTTAACTAATGATCAATTTCTAGCTTGAAAACCATCAAATGGGCTCTCAAAATGAAAATTACGTATTTTTTAATTTTCAATTTTCAAGCTTGAGACCCATCAAAAAGTCATCCAAAAACATTTTTTATAACTTTTGATCAATTTCAAGCTTAAACCATCAAATGGGCTCTCAAAATGAAAATTACGTATTTTTTACGTATTTTTTAATTTTCAATTTTCAAGCTTGAGACCCATTAAAAAGTCATCCAAAAACATTTTTCATAACTTATGATCAATTTCAAGCTTATAAACTATCAAATGGGCTCTCAAAATGAAAATTACGTATTTTTACGTATTATTTTAAATTTTTTCTCCTTTTGCGGAAAGATTTAGGATGTTCAAAAAACGAAGAAAAAGAGTGACAAAGGGTTATGCAAAACAGACGGCGACGCACCATCTGGTCAAACAAGTGTCAGTGTCAATTAAAAACTTTTTTTCAACCCCGTAACGACAAGAAACCTCACATTACTGAAAATATCTTTGTAATTTATTGTTGTACAGTGCTCTCTGTGAACCTCATAATGTTCTCATTCACATGATGTACGAATATACAGAAAAAACACGATAATGCCTGTTGTTCAATGAAATGACTATAATTTAATGTTACATTACACGTTAAATATCCCGACTTTTTATAATGAATACAAATGTTCTATATGAAGGAGGACAAGAATGTAGGAAAAGAAAAAAAAAATCGAAAGTCAGCACAAATTTGCGATTGTAATAAAATCGTTCGTTCCCTTGATTCCTTCTATTCATGGCTGATATTCTCATAAAAATGATTATATGTAGTTAAAACAAATACGAGAGAGCGGAGATGGTTGCCAAGTATTTTTTCCCGTCATTCTTGATTACTATTCTCATTATTATTATAAAAATACAATGTTCATTTTTCAATGCACAAGTCAAGTTGGGTGACATTAGAGAATCGTTTTGTTTCAAGTGATTTTTGTTTCATTGTTTTTTCTCCGCAATCAGGTTAAGTATTCAGAACCCCCTTGAATCGGAACTTTTAATGATAAAAATCGCAGAAGAGATTTCTACAAAACAGCTGTGCAGTTATTTTCACATTGCTATTGCACTAAATTCGTGTAAAATATACAATCCCTCGCAACAAAATACACAATAATTTTCATTTTATGCATAAAGTTTGACTAATGATACACTATTTGCTTATGTAAGTGTGCAAACTAAGGACGGCATTAAATCTCTCGTGACTTTTCATTTGCAAAATGAGCGCGTACATTCACTTGGTCATCCTATATTCATCCGTTTCAACTGAAATTAGGTTAGAGTAAAATTTACAAATGCACCAATTCGGTTTGGCATATTTGTACTGTATTTAAATGCAAAGTCACACATGATGGAACACGCAAAAAAGGATTAAATTTTAAAAATTCTCGGCAAAAAAAAATATATACAGTATTTTGTAAACTCTTACGTCACAGTAAATGTGAAAATGAATGGATGGGATAATGGATATTGTAATCAAATTCACCGTTTTCACATCGTGAAGCATTAATTAAAAGTATTTTTAAAATAAATATGAGTAAATGGTGCTATCAGATGGTTTTTAAATGCATTATTTTTTTCATATACCTTAAGCAAATGCTGAAATTGCACTAAAATACGATGATATGCGGAAAATATATTCAAAACATGTAAAAATGACAGCGTTTATGTTCATTTTTCATGCATTTACATTGTAATAATGAGCAAGATGTGTCTAAAGCGAATATATGTTTTACGATCTTTACGTGAGATGAAGCGTAATGAGCATGATTTAGTATCAATAGAGAGCCTTTGTTTGCCTTTGATTAAGTCCGTGAAAACATAAAGGAAGCCTGACACATTTTATGATGACGAGACATTATAATGATGAATTTACATAAAGCAAAGTTTGGGGTGTAAATGGAAAGACAAATAAAAAACAAAATTTTTCGTCGTGAAAATGTAATTCAAACCTCGTATAAAGCACATTTAAAAGTTTTTAATCTACTAAAAAAAAAAATTCAAACTTTTTCAAATACTGTCGCCTTAAAAATATGTTAATCTCGATAAAAATGACACACAAAGACCCCTCTTTCATGATAAAAAAAAAAACGCATGACGCATGCTACTGCCTTTAATTACACTGTATACAGCTCATTGTTCGTTTCATTTCATTAATTTTGAAGTTTTCACCTAATAGAATTATGAAAAGTGTCGTTCATTTTCCCTTACATTAGATGGTTTTTGTATTTTTTTTTTCATTCGCCGCCTCTTTTTTCTTTATGATGTTTATTCAACATATAAAATGTAATTAAGTCTGCTTTAAACGTCTAACGAGACTTTTGTTTGAGCTTTAAAGGTATGATATGAGGGTCCTAATTCGCTTTTGTTATTCACGGAGACAGATATTTTCCCTTGAAAAAAAAAACTGAAACTGAAAACGACAAAAGAATTGCATGTTCATGTTCAGTGTAGCCAAAAGCTATTAAAATTTTTGTATATCTATGCAGCACACTATCTACTTTGTTTTGTTTTGCTGCCCAAAAAATATAACTTAAATATACATGATTACAGTAATCATAATAATAAAACAAAATGTGTGTGTATTTTCAATGTGTGCAACTTATATTTCAGGAAATTCTACTGAAAAAATATTCTTTTCACACGATTAAATGTGTATGTGCGGTGTCTGTTTCCGAAAATTATGGGTTATTGTATTGCCCATACAGATCCAACACAAAAGAGAGAACGGATTCAAAAATTTATTCAAATATCATGCAGAATTATCGCATGTAGCACATACATATAAGGAGAGCATATTGTGGTTATTTTCGTGCTCGATAGAAACAGTGCGATAATTTTCTGCCTGTTTTTTCCATTCATATATGCTTTCAAATGATTTAAGAATATATGTATGGTTTTTTTTAAAGCTAAGCTTTTCATATGACAACAAAGATCAGATAGGATCAACTTTCAATCTTTTTTTCAGAAAAATTTTGATACGCTTTTCGTGGTTAAATACTTTTCATGTCATTTAATCTCTATGATAAAAATGCTTTTCTGTTACATTTTTACACATACAGTTATACAAGTCGTCTCCATTTGTTAATGTTACAGTTTTTATGGTCGGTTAAATAGCAAACTACCGTGAAATTATAAAGATAAATACAAATCCTTCTGAGATAAATTATTGCATTGAATCCATGAAAAAAAATCCAATCTATAGTTTCTTTCGTGTCAAATCATTTAAAATCACTTGAAAGTCTATTTTTTTTATTGTTTGTGACTTGCTTGAAATTTTCATTTCTTTTTTTTCTTAGAAAGATAACCAAAGTAGAAGAAATATAAATAAAATTTATTCGAGCGTTAAAATGAAAACATCTTTTACTTTTGTTTTATATTTAAATATTTTCATTCGAAAAAACGTGCAAAATTGAATCAATGGAATTGGTTAAAAGAAAAAAGTTCAAACAAACGATAAAGATAAAGAATAAGTTATTTCAATTAAATTGCTCAATTTTTAATCTTATCTCGTGACATATTCATTAGATAGCTTTACGCACCCCTCAAATGACATAAAATTATCCCTGTACTAACATTTTATTTATTATTATTTTTATTGCGAAACAAGTTGACAAAAAGTTTATCTAACATTAAGCACTTTAATTAAATGAATATTGTCTATTTGCACGAACACGCACTTTAATTTTTTTTTTTTCACAGAATAATGAATTCTTGTGTTCTTGATTGATGTATGTGTTAGATACATATTTAATAATAAAAAATACATCAAAGAGTACGAATTTTATTCATGATCGACCCAATAAAGGTTAATCCTTTTTTCAATTTGTTCGGCGCTCTCTAAACTTTTCTCGGTTTATTTTCTCACCAACTTGGTTTTGTTGTTCGTTTAACGGTAAAACATTAAAAAATAGGGCAAAAATAATATTTTTTACGATGAAAGCCGCAGCGGAATAGGAAAGAGATGAGTTTAAGTGAATATACGATACACACGGGGCACATAAAAAAATCTACAAAGTACGTACTTGATTTTTTTTTTGTAATTTCATTTTATTATTACATTTTATCTACCTTTCCGCTTTTCAATAAATGAAAAAAATTAATGAAAATGAAAAATGCGAGATAATGTCAAAAATAAGTACTTGAAGTTGATTACTTTTTTGACAAAGGCATAAAAGGTTGACAATTTTATCAAAAGGGGTTTTAACGCACTTAGCGAAGGTGTTTGTCAAAGAGAACATAGTTTTACAAATTATTCCCAAAACGTTTCCTATTAATGAATACCAGATTGATTTATGTTTTGTACAAACTTTCTGAAAGGATCTGTGCAAAATATTTAAAATGTCATGTTATAAATCAAACGACATCGGTGCTGTTTGTAAAAGGTTTTTTTCGACATTCATCGTAATTCATTCGAACTGGCATGCAAAATATATCCCCTAAGACGATTTAACCTTGGTCTGTGTGTTCAATCACCTGCGCAGCATTAACCATTACCATAAAATCTGTCAGCGATGCGTTCCGAGAAGGAATGTTAAAGCGAATTCCGACAAGCACAGACGAGAAAAGAAAGTATGGCGCAAAAATGAAATACAATAATAAGCTCGTCTATATCGAACATAAGAAAAAGGTTGATACGTGATATTTTTGTTTCATCCCGTTTGATTTTTATTGGTCTGTTCTCTAAATCAGTATTCAATGCCATCCGTTGAACAGGTCCTTTATCAAAAAATAATAAGATGATACCAATTTTGCTTAAAGTTATGTCTGAACAGCAATGCTTTAAAAAATTCAACGAATTCAATGATTTTTTCACTTCCAACGTTTCGGAAAAAAATGTATTTAATTTAAACGTCAAAAAAGAAAAAAATGTTTCGCTGAAAATATCTTTTCCTCTTGAGTGATTTTATTGTATGAGTTTATTATCAAAGACGTCTTTTTCTGAGAAGCCAATTCTTTTTGATTAAAAAAATTGACCTGAGGGCGACATTCTCATTATCAAAACAAGTAGAGTCCAAAGAGAGTTTGTGCTTTGTTTTTTGATCAAGTCTCTCATGTCAACATCCGAAAGTAACTTAAAGAGAATTAAATGTATGAGTTTCAATTTAAATCGAATTTTTCTCTTGCACCTGTGATCCAATTACTCATCGAAAAAGCATATGTATGTACAAACGAACGACAACGGAGACTATTAATATATAATGTTGATCTAAATAGCCATCTATACAAATGCAAATCCGATCGGACAATTTATGTGTCATAAGCACATGATTCGAATATACGAATCTGCTGCAAATATTATCTGCATAATACTTATGACAATATGACACAAAAAAAAAAGTTTATAAATACGATCAGGGGGATAAATGAAAGGTAAATAATTTTATTTGCTTTTCGCTTTTTTTTCGGGTACACAAATAGAACGATCAAAAAAGTTGTACAAACTGTCGATTTCATTGAGAAAATCTTGAGATTAAAATTTTGAAATGCATTATTCAGGAATTGATCGAACTCGTTCATAATTCGTACAATTATTGATCTTTGTAAAGATGTTGGTTTTGGAGTGTACCTTCAGCAATTATAATTCACGTTAGTCATGATGACGATGTTTTGTATAGTTGTGTGAGAAAATTAAGGAGATTTTAATTGGAAAGGTAATGGATCCATTTTCGCGGTACGTGTTCATATTTTTTACATGTATATTTCATGTTCGTACAAACTTCAATTATTTTGCAATTTGTTACAGGTTCATTTGATGTTAATGTTTGATTCTCGAGCAAAATTACAAATTTGCTTCGCTTACAAGAAAGATTACAGCAAAATGTCCTAAATTACTTCTTACTTGACGTTTAATACAAAACTACATTTGTGCAAGAGCTTATTGTATCTCCAAAATGAATATGGAAAAAAATCCATTGAAAGAGATTAAATGGCAATCGATTTTCAAGTGAAAAAGTTTAATAACAGACATCAATAACTTTTGTGCTGATATGCGAAGCACTCGTTGTTGAAGTATCCAATATTTAGTTTATGATTTCCATTTATGGCGTAAACAGTTCTTTTTTGCGCTTCGACGAGGTAAACATATTTTCATGCTTGAACGGAAAAAACAGGCCTCACACAATCATTTTCGTAAGATTAATGATTTGTAGTTTACTTGTCTGCGTTTTTCATATAAATGAACAGCAAGAAAACGTTCGAACCGACAAACGCAATAAATATTATGATAAATATTCCTATGTGTACATTGTAGTTTATAAATTTTCAAATTAATTCTGCAAAAAAGAGAGAAATAAGAAAATTATTGGAAAAAAGTTTGATTAATTATATTTTCATTAATTAAAGAAAATTAGGATGAAAAAATTTAAATGTTTAGATTTTAGTGAAATTTTTATATGTTATCATAATTTTTTTTATTAGAGGCTTGTTTTCTTTATAAATATTCTTGACCGTATTTAACGTCAAATATAAGAGGATACTTGAACCAATTAAGTAATTTATATGATAAAGAGCAATAAGGCATATCTTCTCATAAATAACATTATTTCAGTCCTGTTTTATCGCCCGAGCCAATCGTTAATAATTGAGTAAATATTTTTCATGAATGATTGATTTCCATTAAACTCGGTTCACTTAGTTCACCTTTGCTACTCAACCAATGAAATAAAAAGGTTCAGCTCGAAAACGAGACAAGGAAAGTCAATTACCTCACTATATCTCTAAGTTAAATTTCACAACAAAAGAAATTTTATGTTAATGCCAATAATCTGTTACAACTTGTTTTTTTCGTGTGAAGCGACTCACAAACAAGCTACTACCAATATTATTACAGTCAAATTTTGTTTCTTCTGTTTTCTTAGTTCCTTCTTTTGTCAATACGAAGTTAATTAAACATCCTCTTCAGTTTTTTTTTATTTTTTTTATGTGTGCTATAAGATGCGTCCTTTTGTAATTTCATTTTATTATTTTTCCATCGTTTTCAATTAAACAATGGACTCATTTATGAAAAAAAGGAAGTCTTTTTGAGTGTCTCCCAAAGTAATGAACAAATCCGATTTCTTTTAATTTAATTTTATCAAGAATTCCATTTCGTTTTGTACGAAAAATGAGACGCATGAAAAATTATACTTAGAAACTCAACACTTTTAAATAAGCGAATCATGAAGGTTGTTCAAAAATAAGCACTTTTTACTATTTTCTCTTTGCTAACAGTTTTTTGCAGTATTTATTTCGAGTCTTTTGACATTTTGAGAGCTCTTATTTAATTACTCTGATGTTATTACGCTGTTATACAGCGAAAAATAAACGTCAGTTCATGTTT
Source organism: Culicoides brevitarsis (assembly GCF_036172545.1). Lineage (NCBI taxonomy): Eukaryota > Metazoa > Arthropoda > Insecta > Diptera > Ceratopogonidae > Culicoides > Culicoides brevitarsis. The sequence continues at coordinate 42,589,572 of NC_087086.1, read as the reverse complement.
TACTAACTGATGATATCAGTTCACATAGAGAAAAATCACGAAAATCCTTTTGCAAATACAGTTTCGAATCAAAAAAAAAAAAACTCAAACACCTTTTATGCGATAAGAGATATCTGGGTTCAGTCATGCACTTATTAGACAAGTTTCTGTTGATTGCACACATGTGTGCGAAATGCTTGCTTACACAAAAGGATCATGATAATGACAAATCTCATTCTTCACTTTCGAACAAAAAGGATATAATTTCCTCGAATTTTGTACGAGACAGCCTTTCAGTAACCGAAAATCAATACTGTCTTTGTTCATATATCGAAAATGTCTGTCTATGAGGTTGAAATTCTTTGGATTTTTTCGAAAGGAGTATCATCTCATTTCTCCAACATCCGTCATGTATATAAGAGACATGGGTAAATATATGCAAAAACGGAATTTTTTATTAAAATTCGTACAATCGAATCATTGTATATCATCTAAAATGATTTTTTTTCCAACATACTCAGTTTATTTCAGACGTTCTATATTGAAATTGACAAAAAAAATACTTTTTGGAATATTTGATATTAATATACTTATTGATTTTATGGAAAGACAGACATTGTCGTCACTTTTAATCTGAATTTTCCAACACCCTCAAAATATACTATAAGAAAAAACGACAACGAAGACTGCCATCAAGATAACAACAAAAAACACGAATAGTCAACGACCTATATTTATGAACGCGCACGACATCATAAATATACTTACTTGAAAATAGTACAGATCAGGACATACTTTAGAGATATTGTTGTTGGAAAGTGAGTAAATTGCGATAAAATTCACGTCAACACGAATAAATTACGATAATGATACGAAAGTAAACGTGAAAATGCTCTGCTCTCTAATAAAGTCATCAGGATCTACAATCATCTCGTCGTCTAGGTCAAATGTGTCATTAAGTTCAACAAACACGCTTCAGTAACCAAAAATAATGATATATGCTTGCTAATGTATAAATGATAAGAATGATGTAACACTTTAACTAAAATATGTGTCATGTAGAAAAAAAAGTATAAAATGAGTTTCTTTTATATATTTTCTCTCGTAAGACTTTTCAACATAAATAAGTATAAGAATGACAACACGCACATTACTATTGTATGTTAGACACTTTTTACAAATTCAAGTGAGATGTTTTTCGCAAAATGTGTCTCATGTCGCCTTTATCAACGTGCATCGGATGATGTTTAATAACTTGTTGGGTATGTATACAACAATGTTTTATGGTATCTCTTTAAAAAAAAAAAGAAATAGGAGACGAGAAAAATTTTCCTTGAATCGACTGTGATGAGTTGACAAGATAGTGACAATGAAGTTATTTGTGTCTTTTTTTTTTAGATATTCGTTTGGAATACAAAAAAGGACATAGACCGATGAGGATGAGGAAAAAAAAGGAAGAGAAGCAAATCCAGTTTAAATGAAATTCTTGATAATAATAAATATTATTAAAAGTTTCTGTGTTCTAAAGGAAAAAAAAAACCAAGAGAGTGCGCAAGAGATACAAAATATTATATAAAATTAAAAAGTTTTTCTATTATTCTCGTGTCTCTTCGGGTGTCGTCCATTCTGAAGAAGGAACATTGATATGACAGGAAAATTAGACATTAAAGTATTAAGAAAAGTGCAGTGCTAACGACAAGAAAAGTTAAAAACACAAGGAAGGAAATTCTTCTTATATAATAAAAATTATTATTTTAAAACGAGAATAATTAGCCAATGTACATATTGCACATTTTAATGCTATTTAGAACAAACAAATCAAACTTTGAAATTGTATGGCAATCAAACAACGGATTGATGCAAATTAATCCAATTAAACAATTCCGCAATAATACAAAATCGAACATCAATTTCGATATCACTTGTTTGTTTTACGGGCTTTTCTTGTGCAAGGCAGTAAACTTTAATTTATTTTCTGATATCGATATCCGATAATTACCTGTCTCTCATGTCATTTCTGTGAATCACAATCGTAAAATGTATTCCGTATGTTTGTTTTGGCGTCGTCTTTGTGCAAAAGGAAAGACAGATAATAGAGAACAATTAGATGCCTTGTCACGATCACACGATAGCAATCGAATTAAAAGGACTTTTTCCATCAAAAGTACAAATTAAACAAAAAAGAATAAAATGCAAATCAAGTTTACCTTCATGTCGGGTCATGTCGCTCACTTACCAAAAAAATAACAAAAAAAAGCGTTTGGTCGACAAGTTCTAGTCAATGTGTCGTCAACGTCAATGAAACCTGTTGTACACAAATATTTCATAGGCATTACTTGTCACGGTCGATTGGTGTAGGTTTGCATGTTTTTAGTTCGTATTTGTTTGTTTCTGTTTTTTTTCAATGGTTGTTATTATTATTTGGAAAAAAAAACTCAAGTGTTCAAACGTTTTTCCTTTTATCAATTTACAAAAGCGGTTTCCGTTACAAGCGACAGACACTTTTTTTTCGACAAAATCAAATTTGAAAAACTATTCAATCCGTCGATAAACACGCAGATTAGCGCAGCTCTATTATTATAGTTTGTGTGAAAATTTTCGTACATGAAAAACAGCAAAAAAGTTTTTCTTTCGTTATTTTTTCCACAAAACTTTTGACTCTTTTATTGCATCATAAAGCACGAACAGGAAATGGATGATCAATGTTGTACAAGTTGTAATGTGCTGTTTTTTTATTTCTACTTTCCTTGTTATTTCACAACGCTATTTTATTACAGTGTCAATTTGTTAGCAGATGATGCACATAGACACGAAACTACGCGAGCGGAGAAATTTTTGACACACCATCGCAGTAATTTTTCAATAATTTATTTCTTCTTGACAGGCTTACGAATGTAATTCTCTTCACATTTTTTTTTCTTTTCAGCGATATTTTACAAAAGAGATTTGAATAAGATATCTATTTGGCGTCACGTATTTGCGATTCTTCAAAAAGTAGGCCGATACATGCTGTAAAAATTATCCTAACATCGCCAAAAATATTTCTTCAGGACAAGGTAATGAGGAGTTTACTCTACTCAAGAGGCAATTGCTGTATGGAATGTTGGGTAAGACTGAATCAGAGTTGTTCAATTCCAAACATATAATTCACGTTATTTATTGTTACGAACTTAACTCTCCCTCGTATATATTTTACACACCCAACATCCATTGTCCGCGCAACCCAGATTAGAATCTCACAAAAATAATCTCATTTTTCATGTGATATTATGGCACGATGGCCTCATTTTTGGTGTACTTGGGCTGTATTTGCAAAAATGCATTTTTGTACGATGTAGAAGCCATTACAAACACACACAAACAAAGAGATAGAAAAACCAGGCAAAGCAAAAATAGTTTATTGGCACATGACCAAATTGTGCTGTATTTATTTTTCTACCGAACGTGTGCCGAGCTATGATAGTGAATTGGATGAGTTTCCCTTTTTTACTCGTTGTTTGTTTGTATTGCACTTGCAACATGGAATCCCCTCCTTTTTATGAACTAACATTTCTGAAGACTGTACGTTATGCATAGATTAAAATAAGTCGAAAATTCATTGTAATATAATGATGACAAAGAGGAGGAAGCAATCATCAGACCATTTCATACAAACGAAAGACACAACCTTATACTAAATGAAAATTAAAGATAAATCAATTTTTTCATATTTTATAATTTTTCACACAATAATAGCTGTAGCTAAAGAAGAAAAAAAAATTTTTGTGTCTTTAAAAAAATAAACGAGCAACATTCTTTATTTTTTTTTTTTCTGTCTGTGATACAAAAAAAAAAGTTTGTACATTTTTTCTAAAGTGCATTGTTTAGTGCAGCAAAAAAAAAATTAAAATAGTTGTGCCAAACTGTCGCTTTGTCAGACGTATAGCTTACAAACGACATTAGTTTGATCTGTTCCGTAAAGCAACATTTTCAGCCCATCTGTCTCTTCAACTTCTGCAATTAAAAGTGCTTAACACAAACTTTGTTTATTCTATTATAATTTGTTTCAATCAAGAGTCCTTCTACCATGATGACATCAAAGCTACAATTTCCCCTTTATTGCAATTTCAATCACAAAATTTAACTGTGTAAACTCACATCAACAAGCAATAAAATATCAGTTGAAATTAAAATGACAAAAAAGAAGCGTGAATGTATTTTGCGAAACAAATGAATGAATTTCAGTTTACGTATACTAATTATAATACTTTTGCCTCACATATACACGTTTCATGAAACAAATTATTATTATTATTATTAGAAAATATTAGACTAACATTTGTGTTATTGTTGTGTTCGCATTTTTTCCTTGGCATTGTGTGTTGGTTGATGATTGCATGCATTTCAAAGGATTTATTTTTAATTTAAATTAAAATAGAGAAAAAGAACAACAAAGCATGGAAAACATGAAAGGGTAAGCCAACAAATAAACGGATAAAAGCCTTTGACCTTTTTTCGTATGTACAATATTTTGTACTCAAATATGCAAAATTTCTCGGGTCAATGAACTTTCTCGCCACATGCCTTTTAAGATTGTGACAATTGCTCTTTAAATGGTTCTCATTCACACATTTCAACGTCATGCGTGTCTTGTGAAAATAATTGCATGAGGAACATCAACAAACCGTCAAATCAGGATTCGTTTTATTTAAATTATCTATTTTTGTTATCACATTCCTTCAAGAACATGAAGTCATTTACGTTTGTCATGCACTCCAAACCCAAACTCGCTGCTTAAAATAAATAATATTAGAAAAACCAATTTATTTATATATATAAATTTTCATTCTGTTCTACCTTTATAAAATGATGGAAAATCGATTGTTCAAATATAATAAAATAAGTAGCAAATTGTGTGTATTTGCGCTTAGCCATTCCTCTTCTGTCTCTTTTGAATAATAAAAAAATAATATAATGCAAAATCAGCTCAAAAGCGTTGAACAGGTACAAAGCGAGAGAGAAATCTGAATTACATTTATTTAATAGACAAACAATAGACGAAGCACTCTCGTTATTATTATTTCAGTTTTCCGTAACAAAACCATTATAAACGATGTTGTTTTATCTCAAAGATACTTCTCCGTTCGTTGCTTATCGCCTTTTTGGGTAAACCAGAGTATCAAGGAGAATTAAACGCGGCGGTTTGCATTTACGGAACAAATTCATGAATTAATTAACTGTAAAATTGAGACGTGACATGAGAACATTGTTCAAGTACAAGTTAGATTTTTGTCAAAGATAATAAATTGCGAAAATTTCCTGTGTTGGTTGTCATCTTTTGCTACAAAGTGAAAACCGAATTAAAGTTTCCTCTATCAGCATTTTGATCGGACATGAAAGCAAGGGACGAAAAAAAACAACAAGGAGACATAATTGAAATTGGTGAGCTACAATTAAAATTTAAATAAATACGCATGCAATATGTGTTTCGTGCATTTTCGTACGTCGACCTGGTCAAATTAAAGACAATGTAGAATTTTTGGGTATTCAATTATACGAAAAGCTATTATACCCGGAGATATTGTTTTATTGAATTTCAATTTGTATCAATTAATTTCTTTGTCCGTAGAATAAATTTCGAAAGAGCAGCACATGGAAACGCCTTGCGCTTCAACGATGAAGATTTGGATTGACTCCTCCGGAAATAGTATTGGTTTTTGTTTCATGCTAAAGTTTTTACTACTTGAACAACAACAATTATAGTCAAAACGGAAATTTTTACATGAAACAACAAGTTTTGCTCTTGACTTTTTCTGTTCTGTTCTGCTATTTAAATGAAAATGTCAGAAATGAAATAATATGCAGCGACACGTCGTCCTGAAACATACATATATTTGGATTTTTTTGCTCTTTAATGAAATGTTATTGTTATTCTAAACAAGTAAAAACAACAACATATTCTTCAAAAGGTTCAAGTCCGTTCATGCCATGTTGACAACATGTTGCTAATTAAATGTTTTTATGTTTCTGATTTAGAATTTCCTCTATCGTGTTGTTGTTTTACATTATTTTAAGTTTTTCATAGACGGCAAGTAGTTCCTTACAAAAAAATTAAAAGAAAACGTGTCATAAATTTGTTTTTTGACAACCATAATTTAATTAAATTTATTTGAAACTCTTAAACAAGAGTTTCTTAACACTTTTTTTTTGTTAATATTTTTTTTAATTGCTAAATAAACTATCAATACCCTCACAATTAGACACGAACAAGAGTTCGGAAGCAAAATGTGATACAATATTGCAACAGTGTCTATGTTATTCTCTTGCACAATGTAGAAAATGTAGATAAAATAAAAGCACTATCGAAAATTAAACAAATTCCCACAGAGACAATCTACTTGTCCATCCATATATCGATTGAACAATTCCGTAGAACGGTGAACAAGTACTCATTGATTGGTTTCGTTGTTCAATTTTGCGCCCGAAAAGCATTTGTGTCTCTCTTGATAATAATACTTTTTGTGATTTCAATATGAGTACTGATACGCAAGCCACATAATTTTCGCAACAATGAAAGGATTAATAGAAAGGATAAGATGACCACACAATTTGAGAGTTTTGTTTTGTTAACTCCCCATGATTGAAATAACAATCTTCGATGTCATATGGAGAAAAGTTACTGCAATGTTCATAAATTCACTTAAAATCGAACATCAATCTCGTTTGAAACCCTAAAACAAAAAAACAATACTTTTTTAAGTGTCAATCCTGAACAAACAAAGAACATAACAGATTAAAAGCTATCTATCTCTTTGACTGCAACAACGTCAAACTAGATGTATAATATAGGTATGAAGCAAAGAAAAGTATGCTGAACTTGTTTGAAGGAATTTTGTTCTAAAACTATGCAGAAATTGTTTGTATCCCTCTTCTTTTCTCTGCCTACAGTTGAAAGTACTTAAAATAATTTAAAATAATGGTAGATTTACGATTTTGTTTAATACAAAACATCCAAAAGATGCAAGATAGATAAAGTTTAGGTTTCGAGTTGAATAATCTACCTTCGTATATATAAATATAAACCTTTTTTGTGATTCTCATATTAATTAAAGCGAACCGATTTCATGTCTAAAATCTATAAAAAAAAATATTATAGCCCGATAAACGAATGAAAACCAACAAGAAAATCCTATTTTATGACATTTAAAGACTCACAAAAAAGAAGGGAGACACAAAGTCGAATAACTCATTTCATTATCATCTATTTTGATGATGTAACGGTCATTTAATTTGTATGAAACCACAAACATTTACATAATTGATGAGACAAAGTTCCTTCTCTCTACCTCTTTTATGTTTTCTCTTGTTTCATCAACTTTTTGAGCCTTGAACCTTACTGCGTGAAAAACAAAAGTAAGTCGTTTCAATTATCATTACAAGAAAAAAACAAGAGGAAACACATTTTTTTCTTTGCTATTTTGAAGAAAAAAGAAGTTTGTGTGTATAATTTTCTCTACACATATAGCGAAAAAAACAAAACTATCAAAAACTTTAACGAGCATAAGTAGTGAGTGTTTCGGATTTCTTTACCCTTTTATTTTGTCTTGAGAAACATTTTTCTTGTAGCACAAGATGTCCAGTTCTTAACGATTTAACTTGTTCTTTCTATAATAACCGATTTCTTTTGTATTTTCAAGCAACTCTCTAATGATGATGCGCCACACCTTTTGCTTGTTTTGTTACTTCTTCGTGTTAAGGATAGCATGGGAAAAGGAAAAAAGTCTTTGCTCGCATGGATCATATAAATTTAGTTTATCCCCAGTTAACCAGCAGAGTCATTCTAAAACAGCTGCGCCCTATTCTCTATACTTCATACAGATAAATTTATATGAATAAATGAGTTACAGATAAATCAGAAGTATTTTTTTTTCTTTCTCTTGGTTTCTTTTTATTAACGTCGAGCTTTTTGGGTGACTGTATATTTGAAGAGATTGAGTGAAGATTTATATTTATAACACAAAAAACAGCTTATGCGACAATACATGAGTTTTTTTCAACCATTATTTTCGTTTTTTTTTTCAAGCCATTAAAAGAGAACAGGGACCAAATTATCCTTACCATTCGCATGAGCTTGTAACACAAAATAAACAATCCTCCTTTCTTTCATATGTTTGTTTTTCTTATATATAGGTAGTACCTATATTTTTGCCATATTCTCTATCATACGATTTTCCCAACATTTTAAACACAAAACTTATCTTGTTCTACTCGAAGTTTTCTAATTGTTTGTATAAGCAAACAACAACCTTTCTACTTGTCATACATTTGCTGAGATTTCATTCTCGTTGCTCGTGCATCGTTATTATCGTGTATTTGTGAGGTTAGTTCGTTCAACAAATCAAACAAGAGGAAACTATGTTATTTTATTCTCTGCTGGTGTTTATTTACAAAGTAACACTTTATTTGTGGGGACAATAATCCTTTTATTCGCCTTAAAATATTCTTTTGTGTCGTCCTAAGTGTCTGTTTATTATTCGAATTATGAAATTTGATGCTATTTTTTAGTTAAGTTGAGACAAAATTCGGGACTTGGCTCGTAAAAATTTCCATCCTTTTCCCTCCATAACTTTTTACAACTTATCTGTTTAATATCGGTGATCCCAACGATAAACATTTCACGGATGACAACGGTTTCTCTAAACAAAATTTCACTGCGCATCAATCTTATGTACTTATATATTCGTTTTTTTTTTCTTCATTCTACCTACAGCCTCTTTTAATACTCTTCAAATAATAATAAGCTGACATACTTTTTCTTCCATCTCACTGTGCGCCTATTTACATGCATTTATCCTTTCACCAAAGTAATAAAATACATTTTAAGATACGCTCGTAAATTTATTCAAGCCGTCATCCATGGCAAATCATTGAAAAAAAAAGAAAATACCGAAAAATTGGTATTAACGTTCTGCCTGCAGGACTCACGAAAAAATAACGTAAACCTATATAAATTTTGCGTCAATTCATTGCTTATTGAACACTAACGCACACAAGCAAACATCCTACATTGTAACATATTTTTACATGTATTCTCGAAATTTTATTGCTCAAACGAGGGTTAGATTTTTTTCTGCGGGCTAAATGGCTCATATGAAATGCAAAATATTGAATCTATCAGAATACATGTTAGCTTTCTGTGTTAACAATTTCATGTGTGCAGCTTCAAGAGTCATTTTTTTACACAGCATCAACTATCAACGTACAAAAAAACTTACAACGAAACAACGATACTTTCATCAAAATACGACGGGATAAGTTATTTAATAAAAAAACGTATTTTCTACACGTGAGTAAGCAAATGATGCGGAAAAAATGTAATAATCGATGTCGAGGTTGTCGTTCCATAAACTCAACATGGCAACGTGTTTGCTGCATATCGTGCAAAAGACGATAAAGTACACACCAAACGCACATTATTTAATGCAAAATAAAATTTTTCAACTGAAAAATATCCTTTTCGCACACACACACACACACACGCAACATATTTCATCAATTTTCAATAATTTTTTAAAAGAACACGTTAAATGCTTTTCCGCGTGATTCATTGGCAAAATGTGTACAGCAAAAACAAATGTAACATCACCCAAAATATATTCATGTACATTTTCCGTTTAATTTAACAGGACATACAAAAATTATACACAGACTTACCATGTTTTCCGTCTGTTTCATCGTTATCCATTTCCATTGTTTCGGATCTTCGGGAACGCATTTTTACCTTTTTTTTTACTCCTGATAAGGTTTTCGATTAATTATTTTTTTTTTGTACTTTAATTAAGTAGAACCCCAATTTTTTCGTGGCTAAGTTTTGGTCACGATTAACAATACAATCTATTCTTCGAGTTTTTATTAATTATTATGTTTATTTTCGGGAAATGAAGTTCTTAGATTCTAATATTATATTAAGTTATTTGTATTACATAACTTTTACAGACACACGCTATAATTATATCGAATGTTCAGTTGTTTTGTTGCGTTTGCCTTAATTATGATATTTGTAACACATTTCACTAAATTAGATTTTCCGTTCTTCTAAAATTAACTTTTTGATAGTTTTGTCATTACACTAACTTTTCCTTTGTATTTATAACTTTTCGAGTATCGATAAATACTTTGTATTGTATAATGTTTCACTTTATTATAAGTTTTTCAATGTTTCATTTTGACCATTTCCTATTCGGAGAAAAAAAATAATTACAAATTAAAATGAACAAGACGTCTCCATTGTTTGTAACGCACTAAATTTTGAATTGGAATTTCACTTCAAACAAATAAATGATGATCAAGTAAAATTTATCGATTATTCATCAAATATATTATGCAATAATAATAATAACACAATTTTATGTATAATATATATATTTAATCCACACGTCATAGGCGCACACAATTTTTTTTTTTTTGTATTTTTCTGTAGAAGGATCAAAGTAACGAAATAAGTATATAAAATTTATTCAACTGAATCCCATTTCATTTGAGAAACACGACAAACGTCAGACGAGATGAAAATAAAATAATAATAATGATGAAAAAATACAAAAATTTTCCCTTTTATAATATGATAGAGTAGAGAACTAAAGCACAACTCTCATACAAATAGATTTTCACAGATGCTGTACTCGTACAAATTTCTACTGCATTAAAAGAGAAATGGTTTCACTAGTTCAAGGACGTTTTATTGTTCATTTAAAAAACTTTATGCTGTGCTTCTCTTTTTCTGTTGTTATTTTTTAAATAATTTGGCATATTTCGTACGAGCAGAACATATGATTTATCTGGATTGTTGTTTTCCAAAATTTATGAGAATAATTTAAAAGTTCATTTATTATTTTCACAAAAAAAGGGAAAACTTGAAATACATATTATTACCAAAGAGTAAAACTTTTTCTGTAGAATTTCTTCAATGATGGGGGTACGATGCGATTTGTGTTTGCACAGACGACTATTAATAACTTTCGTTTTAATTTTAATAAAATCTGTTTTCACTTTATTAATTCCCGTCATATTTCATTGTTGAGACGACTAAAATCTCAAGATATCCTCGAGAGACTGACCAATGATTTCTATATAATATTGTCTCTCTTTCTACACACTTTGCCTTTGCAGAACACAATCATCAAAAGCGCTACACATACAAGGATGATACTTGTTTCGAATGTGAAAACGCGACACCTTTGCAAACGGAGGTCTGCATCTCAACTGGCAACAAAATTTTCATCGTGTCAGGATACAGCAGCGTTTGACATCGGCTAACGTGAGATGCGCACACTCGTAAAACTTTGACCCAAACTCACACAATAACAAAAATTTTGAAAACATTGCACCCATACTAACAAATTTCATTCATAAATTGCGATAAAATCCCCAAAAACACATGATATTTTTGCTGTTCATCAAGATCATCAGGGAGACAAACTTACGGGAAATGAGCGTGCGCATTCAGGAAATGCCCATCAAGTACAGAGGGAGCTCCGAACGGTAAGAATTTCAATAAAAAATTTTATTATGTGTATTTAGAATTGCAAACGGATTTGCTCACGGAAACAATGATTCGTATTAACTTGAAACTAATTAATGTGTCCTTCGTTATACAATGTTGCCCGATCGATCATCCATTAAAAACTTAAAAAAAAAAAAGAACATTACACGGATTTAAAAGTGTCAACGAGAAATCAAGTTGAGTTCGATACAAAAAATATTTTCGCTAAAGTCACCGAGATTGCTAAATTTTTGTTCAGTTACGATTTTGCTAAACCATAATAATTATCTATACTTGTATATTGACTATCAGCACGTGTAGAAGAACCTGATTTCTTAAAAAAAGTAAATACCAAAAAATGTAGCATTTAAATCAACCTTGACATTGATTCAATTCCAGTTGTTGCTATACTACTCTTGTTGAATTTTTTAATTTTATTTAATATAATTGCCTTGTAATTGAATCTGAATAGTGAAAAGGCACTTATCTGCTCTATTTCTCTCAATAAGCACGAATTAAAACTACATTCAAGAAGTATAAAATTTATGCAAGATGATTATTCATAAATTATCGTTAATATAAAAAAATCACATTTTTGCATAGTTTTTCATGCTAATGACATTAGAAATATTTAATGCATCAAAATCCCTTTTATGAGATTCTTAATTAATTACAGGGCTCTTTTGCATTTTCTTAAACTCATCATTGAATAAGTGAATGTAATTTGTCAACAAGTGCCCTCATTCCGTTCAAAATTAGCATTCTAATGATTTAGTGAAACGTTGTCAAGCCATGACAATTTTTTTTGCAATAACTTGAGCATTGCATTCAACAGAAATCCGCGACATATCCTGTTGTAAGAAAAAAACTTGAATTGACGTTCCGCTCGAAGTACAATACAAGCCTGTATGGCAATCTCTCTTTGCAAAAGTCTTTACAATAGATATTTTTTCTCAATATTTTTTTATCGAGTCATAATAAAAATTATTTTAAACGGTCAAGTTGTTAGTTGTATTCCACAATTCACTGAGTAAAGGTCTACTAATAAGCTGTGTTGTAGAGAAATATATCGTAAAACATTTTTTTTATTTTTTTAAATATTTATATGCGACTGTTGTCGATATACACAGAAAAAACAGTTGTAGCAAAATTCAAGTGCATAAAGTTATTAAACATTTAATAAAATTTTAAAAGCGGTGCAACAGATTTGGTTGTCTACAGTGAAAAATTAACGTGTTAAAAAGAAATATGAAACAATTACAAGGAAAACCACAACATCAAGAACAAACAGAAAGCTGTCAGAATGGGCATAAATCAATCGAAAATGGCAATTGTGACAAAAAGGAGTTGCAAAAATGTAAGTAAAATTTTTATATCTCAAAATAGAAACGTTGACACCAAAACCACAAATTACTTACAATTAATAATTACAACATTCCATCAAGACGTTGACATCTGTATTGATGATATTTTGTTCTGATCTGGATATAGCTGGATTGCTAAAATATTTATTAAATATATCAAGTTTGTTACGTCAGATAGAGATTCCCCGGCATTGGTGATTCTCGTATTCCAAACAAGTTTGACTCATCTCGTATTCAAATGTGCTAATGAAACGTTTTAGCGACAGAGACGTACATAATAAAGGGCCTTTTCTGCCAAAACTTTGTATTATCAGGACAACATTCGCTCTCTTTCTCTTTTCTTACTCTGCCTCGCATCACAAAAAAAATCCAAAATCACGAACATTGTAGCAAAAATTATTACATGAGATTGAACTTTATAAATTTATACAAGGGAGAAAAAGATTTTTTTGTGAGAGACATGCGTAGTTGTAGTACATGCATTTTTGCTTCTTATATACACGCGATAGGAGTCTTATGAGTGTACAGACATTCTCCCCCGTTGTCACGTCACACACATCTCGAATGTGTACACAGAATCTATATAAATTGTTGAGCAACCTGAAAAGAGCCTTTAGTGTTTAGTTAAATACTGAACGTCGTTGTAGTTAGTAGCTATAATTCGCACACAATTAAAATTCCTCATTATTTATGTGTATCATCTAAATTCCATTAGAAAAAGTTTATAATTTCATTCAGAATAGATTTTTTGTTTTTATAAAAAAAAATTCTAAACATTTGAATGTCATTTTTTACAATATTTTAATTATATAACATAACTTGAACGTGATAAGAGAAACAAAAGTTACCAAAAATTTTTTATTCTAACTTGTTGATTTGAAAACCTTCATCATTGAATAAGTAGTTGGTCATTGCGTTTAACAAACTTCGGTAATAAATAAAGTGCAACTAGTTGAATGTCATGACTTTCAAAAAATCACGCTAAAGAGCATAACAAAAACAAACAAGTAGTGCAAATCGATCAAATTGAGAGCAATAACACGTGGAAATATTAGTATTAAAAACAAACAAACAACAATCAGAGCAAAGATGAGTCGTTTTGATGTTTCGGATTATAATGCTGCCGAACTTAATGATGCAGTAGATACGACGAATTTCCCACGCAGCAACAGTATTACCTCAAATGGATCGGGAGTTCATCGTTATTTCGGTTCTCGAAACAATTCCATCTCTGAAGATATTGGAAATGGAAATGATACAGAAATTTCGAAAAATAATGATAATGACGACAAGGAAGGCGTAAACGGTGACTCGAAAACATCAAATATTCCCATTTCGGCAACGAGTACTGTGTCGGGATTCATCAAACGACCTCATCCGAGCCCTTTAAAAGTTCGTGGATATTCTACAGAAGAAAAATTCGATATTCCCGGAACGCCAATTACGCCTCGAACTGCTACGACGCCAGGTAAAAAGATGCAATATTTCTTGATTCTGTTGTCAGAAAATGTCTCATCGTATTTACGCTATGACCTGTAAGGTTATCAGATGTTTCGTAAAGATTCATTACACTCTGTGTTAGTCTAAAATTGTACAGGCATTGACAAATGTTGTATACTTTATAATCATTTTTGACAGTTTACGGTATTTAAGTTTCTGTTATGTTGTCTGATTAATTTTTAAAGAGTACCCTTTTAACTAAAAAAAATGAAAAAATTTATTAATTTTAATTTTCTCTCTCATTTTAGGTCACGAAAAGTGCACTTTTCATCACGACATGGAATTAGATCACAAGCCTTTGACACGCGAAGATTTGTTGCCTGAGATGGCACGTTCATATAGATTGTTGTTGAGCGGATTAGGAGAAGATCCAGATAGACAAGTATGTTAAAAGATTTTTATTTTTCCTCATTTCGTAATTTTCTGACACTTTTTAATTACAGGGATTGTTGAAAACTCCCGAAAGAGCTGCCAAAGCTATGTTGTTTTTCACAAAAGGATATGATCAAAGTTTGGAAGGTAAGAAATCTTGTAATTTAGAACTTTTTCAAACAGTCGGATTTGCAAGAGTTAATATTTCACACATGTCAAAAGCATTCATCTCAACCCTATATTTGCTTGCCTTCAACATTGAATAATCTAAATAATATAATAAATGTGGGATTGAAGGATAAAAATCATTATTATTCATCGTTCGAAGGCAAATCGAATTCTCTAATCTGGGTTTGTTGTCTGTTAATGACAACATGAATAAAATGTTGTTTTCATTGCGACTTACTCTCTTTACAACTGCTTCTCATAACTAAATTGTATTATTTATTTGAGCACATGATAAAATTTGTCTCGTGTTTGAATATTTAGAACAAAACTTTTTCAAGTCATGGACATGTTTTACACGAACAACACGAAAATTCAACAAGTTATTTTTTATTAGCTGTATAAACAAAGGCAATGTCCAAATTTTCCGCTTCAGTAAGTCGAATCCCTTTTTATCATCCGTAGAATAATGTGACAGACTTTAGATTAGAAATTAACTGACAAAAGTCGTACGCATTGGAATGTAAAAATTTGATTGATTTTCAACATTTACGCGTGGTTGCATATCAACAAATGAAGATTTTTTCCGAAAATTCAAACTTCAACTTTTGTTGTTTTTATCTTAATAGAATTTTCGTTTGCAAAAATCTTCACTGAACTAGTTTTATGAAATGACATAAAACGACATGTTTCAAGCTTACCTCACAATCCTGTTGATTTTATTGGAATGTATCGACACATTTTTTATTGCTTTTGAGCTTCATTCGTTTGTGTGATACACGATAGAATTAATTAAAATGCTTCCTTTCTATATGAAAAAAAAAAAAGATATTCGTAACACTTTTAATTAAACGGTTGTCAAATCTCACAGATACATACAGAAGACAAACATTAGTTTTTATCACGTTTTCTCTTTACCGTTTCAGAGGCCTTAAACGGTGCTGTTTTTGATGAGGATCATGACGAAATGGTTGTTGTCAAAGATATTGAAATGTTCTCCATGTGTGAGCATCATCTTGTTCCATTCTACGGAAAAGTCTCAATCGGATATTTGCCTTGTAAGAAAATTTTGGGATTAAGTAAATTAGCAAGGTGAGTTTTATCGTAAAGAAAATTTTAAATAAGAATTTTAAAGAAAAATTTTTTTACTTGTAGAATCGTCGAAATCTTTTCACGTCGCCTTCAAGTACAGGAACGCCTTACAAAGCAAATTGCCGTCGCAGTAACACAAGCAGTACAGCCAGCTGGTGTTGCTGTTGTCGTTGAAGGAGTTCACATGTGCATGGTAATGCGAGGCGTTCAGAAAATCAACAGCAAAACTGTGACATCAACAATGCTCGGAGTCTTCCGTGATGACCCAAAAACTCGTGAAGAATTCTTAAATCTCGTCCATTCCAAGTGAAAAACATTCGCATGGGGAACATTAGTCTCGCAATGAGACTCAACGACAAAAAAATTAGTACAATGAAGGATTTTTAGTTGCAATTTTAACACGGAAAAGGGGTCCAACTATAATTTTTATCATATTAATTTTTGTTCTACTACTTTTATTTGTTTTTTTTTATCAATTTGCTGAGCAAACTTATGATTATGAGAATCAATATCGTTATTAAATGTATAAAAATGTTGTTGTAATATCAATCAAAAAAAAATATATATGAATTTAGCAAAAGTTGATTTTTTAAAAATATTTTCATATCAAATTTTTTATTGTATTCATATGTGTAAGATTTTAAACGGAAAGTAATGTAAGCACTTTTTTGAAATTTATATACATTGAGTATCGCATACATATACGAAACAATAATTCATTTAAATTTTTTACCGTTAAATGTATATAAAATTTTTTTAAAGTTAAAAAAGTTTTGAAAGTAAAAAATTTAAACAAATGATATCCTAAACAAATTGAGTGTCTTATCTATACATTAAATATGTTTTGTGTTCGATACCTATGTTACTTTTTATTGACTTTTTACGTTATCTTTTTTAAACAAATTAAACTTTTTTTTGTCAACAGGAAATAATTCACAAAAAAACAGTAAGAAAATTCAGGCCAGAGAAAAAAGTGTTTGAAGATGATTTAAGTGTTCGTCAAGTCAATATAAAAATATGCAGATACAACAAACACATGTGTGGCAAAAGAGAAAAGTGAAGTAATTGATGAAGTGGTTTGTATACTGTAAATATTCTCTTTTGAATCATATGCCCTTTTTGTGTTGATTCAAAAATTGAATGAAATAAAAATAACGAACACGAACGAAAAGAGGAAAGCGCGTGTAAAGTAAGATTCGAATATATGTTGTTGTAATAATATTTGCATTGTGATAAATAATAATAAACACAAGTATAAGTTAATATGGAAGTCATAGAAAGAGAGTTGCTCGATCGACGTTGGCGAACATCAATATATTTCATGGAGTGAAGAGCTTGCGAGACAAAAACGCATCTCTGGACAGCCTGTTTGTGCTAAAATATAGATAAATATGCAGGCATGTAGTAAACTTTATCATATGTTACTGTATACACAAGTTTTATTCAAATTTAAAATGAAAACACAAACACACTCGAACTCAAGTCGTACACTTCAATATATGGAAGACAGAAAAAAACCTGATTCTTTGCCGCTGCACTGAATGAACATTGAATTTGGAACGTAGAGCGACGAACGAATTACTACGTTCCATTTTAGTTATCTTTAGTGAAAGAAACACGGTTCCGTAAAACTCAAACATACATAGATATATGCATAATATACATATCTTTTTCTTCTTTGCTTTTACCATTCATGTTTAGTTTGAATTCGTATTTGAAGCAGAGATAACGTCGTTTCTCGTAATTTTTTGACAATTTAGTTTTAAAATCCGATTAACTTTAATTTAATGAGCAAAAATTACTTGTAAATTGCGAATGATCAATAAAGAAATAAATCTGTGAAATAATTATGATCCATTGGATCGAAGTTTTCTAATGAAATAAAATAAATAAAATTAAAAAGGGATGACAAGTGCATAAAAAATAAAAAAAATTAATACAAATCAATTTGAGAAATAATTGGTTATAACACAATAAAAAATAATGAAACAATATGAGTTGGCTTTTAAGAAAATTGTGGGCGATTCTCAATTGATTTCATGTTGTGTTTCAGAAAACCTATTATGACAATTTCCCATATCCTCATTTCATCAAAATATCGAAAAATATTACAAACAATGGCATTCGCTTCATTCATCATCTATATCACGCTTGTTTTGTACAACAACGTCTATGGCTTACCGTCGGCATCGATCCTGAATCAACAGGTAGGTGACAGAAAAGTGTTTAATTACGAGATATCAACGCGAAACAAAAAAAAAGTTTTCCATTCTTATTGGATTACAACGACAAAGAGAGAAGCACTGTTGCAAAGTGATGACAATATTAATAAGTAAATACGAAACAATATAATGGCGGGACACAATGTAAAGCTGAATTGATAAGAATCTTTGTAAATTGAATGTTGTAAAAGTTTTTTTCTCCATTAAAGTGAAAAAAAGGAAGAGAAAAATCACGCGTTCTTTAACAAATTGGGTGATTATAGAAATTAATCAGGTGTGTCTTTATTACGTGAATTGAGTGTGATTATTATATTAAATGAATTATTAGCGTCAAATCCAGCAACTGTCTTGTTTTTCAATTCAATACAATTAATTATCGCTTCCAAAATAGGAAAGGGAAACCTAATTTAGATTATATTCATTCATCGAAACCCTCATCTTATTTTGAATTAATAAAATATAATATATATCATCTGTCGGCAATCGAGCAACACTTCTTTTATTCTCTAAATCAAGTTTTTTTTTAAATTCGCACATCCATTATTAGTTTTTTTTAATTTAAACAATCAACAACGAGATATCACGAGAGAGCTCACGTACGTTGTGCATTTGTTTTAGCACATAATTCAAAAATTTATTTGTCATATTCTCGGAGCAAGACACATCTGCGTGTTATGTGTTTCGAATATTATATTTAATTTCAAAAATAAACAACAAAAAGGTCTTTTACCGCACTTTGTCGATTATTGCGTGTCTTCGTTGTCTGGAAAGGCAGAACAAAACAAAACATCTACCAGCATGAAGATCAAGACACTTGTCACTCTCGAACATTATTAACTCATATTATATTGTTAGTTGTACATTCGGAATTAAATATAGACAAAATTTTTGTTAAAACATATTCTTAACGCCCCGGATCTAAGTTCGTGATATGAATGAGTGAGGCCTTTTTATTATTTATTAAAATGAGCGGCGAAAATAAATATTGAATTTTTAAAAACAAACACATGCGATGAATGACCATGTCTTTCCATTTAAAGCCATTTGAAAAGAATTCTTTTAAATGCATTGTAAATACTACGAGAAGACACAATCAACAGGTAGTTGTTGATTCAACGCAAAGTAAGTGACGGATACTGCTTTTAACACTTATTTACGTTAATACATGGGTAGGTGTATTGTTCATCTCCGTTGTCTCGCACACGAAAAACAGTAGCATGAAATTCGGCAGTTATCCAAAGAATTCCCATTTATTGTCCGAAAATATTTTTATCGTGTTACTGTGATTCGTTCTTATAACTGCGCTACATCAAACATAAGCGTGTGCCAAAATTCCAAATTCTTATAAGAATTCAGCCTTTTTTTATTCGTTTCAAAAGTTGTGCAACATATCACGTTCAAATTTTTTTTTCTAATCCAGTTACAAGCTCAATGACTTTGTCATGTGAGTCATATTCGCGAAACTCGTGTAAGTGAACGTAAATTTTACACTAAAGTTAATAAATAATAATAAGTGACAAGCTAAACCTTTTATTATTTTTCTTCAAATTCAGGTTTGAAATGAAAACAAGCACAAATAATTGCGATCGACAGTGTTTAAGTAACCATTTAAACGTTACTTTGTTCAATATGCACTTAAGTAGAACATTTATATTGTTGCTATTTTTATTCGAGTTGCAATGTTTGTTTGTACAGAAACTTATTTCCAGTTATTTTCTCGTTATCTCTTGTATTTAGTCTGTGTATACGTGTTAGTTTAGTACTAAAAACAATAATCATGACTCAAACTGGAAGTTTTATTTCTCTTCTCAACCGTTTAGAGAACCGTAATTCAGAATGAGAGTAACTCAATTGTCATTATCAACCTTCAAAAAACCCAAAATATTATCAATGCAAAAAAACTTTCCAGTTCGTTGAATTCTCGTTATTTAAAATTTTATGTGATAACATAAATTTAGAAATATTTTCTACAATTAATATTATCATAACGACCTGTTTTTTGTCAACAACGATAACCTTAGATTTAATTCTTTGAAATATTTTGTCTTCAATTTGAAAAAAAAAAGTTTATTCGTTTATCAGGTTAAAAAAGTTCAAAATGGGGCATTTCAATTCGAAATACAATACAATTTTTTAATGAGATGATGGCAAAATAACTCCCGTGTGTGTTTTCTTGAATTCTTCCTCTGTCTTGTCGGAAAATTGGTTGATGCCTAATGAGTAAGAGACTTCTCCAGTTTTGTACAATTTGTTGTGTTCCTGAACCTTCTTCTTGTTTTCGACGTAGATTGCCTTGCGTTTTTCATCTTCTTCGCCTTCATAGGTCTTTTCGAAAAATTTCTTGTAAGCAACCCATTCGTCATCGATTGGAGTACCTTCAGCAATTGTTTCTTCAAAATGTTTGTTTTCTGTTTCACGCTTGTTACGTTCTTTCAATTCATCAGGAATTATAATTCCGGTGTGAGTTTTTTGGAATTCTTCTGCTGTGTGATCAGCGAATGGTCCAATTTTTTTGGGGTATGAAACTTCGCCGGCTTTATACAATTTTTGATGTTCTGCGATTTCCTTCTTGGTTTCAATGTAAATAGCTTTGCGTTTTGCATCTTCGTCACTGTCATAGTTCTTGTTGAAGTGTTTTTTGTAAGCAGTCCATTCATCATCGATTGAAGTGCCTTCAGCGATTGTTTCTTCAAATGGTTTGTCTCCTCGCTTACGACGAGTTTGCTCAGAGTCAGGTACTTTTAATCCAAGAGAGTGTTTTTTGAATTCGTCTTTTGTTTTATCAGCAAATTGGTTGATTCCCTTCGAATATGAAACTTCTCCGGCTTTGAACAATTTGTTGTGTTCTTCAATGTCTTTCTTAGTTTGGATGTAAATAGCCTTACGTTTAGCATCTTCTTCTTCGTCATAGTTTTTTTCGAAGAACTTCTTGTAAGCAATCCATTCGTCATCGATGCTTGTGCCTTCAGGAACTTCAAAAGCATTACGCTTGTGTCGGTTCTTTAATTCATCGGGCAGAATTACTCCTGTATGAGTTTTATCGAATTCTTCTTTTGTGTGATCAGCAAATGGCCCGATTTTTTTTGGATAGGAAAATTCACCTGCTGCGTACTTTTTGTTGTGTTCAGCATATTCCTTCTTGGTTTGAACGTAAATAGCCTTACGTTTTGCATCTTCTTCGCCTTCGTAAGTTTTTTTGAAGAACTTCTTAAAAGCAACCCATTCATCATCGATTGAAGTTCCTTCAGCAATTGTTTCTTCGAAGGATTTGTCTCCTGATTCGCGCTTGCGACGAGTTTTTTCCGATTCTGGGATAATAAGACCACAGCATACATTCTTGAACTCTTCGTCTGTCAAATCAGCGAAATGGTTGATTCCTTGAGAAAACGATACCTCACCGGCTTCGTATTTCTTGTTGTGTTCGTCAATAGAGGCTTTCTTTTGGAAATAGAGACCCTTGCGTTTTTCATTTTCTTCGGGTGTTTCATAAGTCTTCTTGAAGTAAGTCTAAAAAAATAAAATAAAAAAAATAATCAAAAGAATAATTTATGATAAAAAAAATAAAATTTTACCTTATAATACTCCCATTCTTCATCCTGTGTTGCGCCAACAGGAACAGAGTATTCAGATGGAGCTGAATTGACAGTGACAAAAATTGTCATCAACACTGCGCACAACAACAAAGCCTTGTTCGCCATGTTTCTATTATATTCTCTTTTAGAAATAACTCTGCCAGCAAGATGATAAGTTCTTGCTCAGAACGATTTCAACTACCGACTGGAATAAAAATCCACAAATTCGTTTGCTTTTTATACGCCAACAGCTAATCATTCCATTGAATATTTTAATGTGAGTTACTAACTCGGCGTTGGTTAATGCCTTCGTAACGATAATTTGGAATTATCAAAGATCAGCAGTCCTCCTGTATTCAGGTTGATTCCTTATCTGTTTAGCTAAAATTTAGACGCAAAACAAAGAAAAAAAAAACATTTGCATCTAATTAAAAATTTATAGCATTTTTTTTGCAGCTTGATATAATTTATTAGAATTGTTTCTTAATTTTTCTAATTAAGTCGGCGACTCTTCTTTGAATTTTATTTTTTACTCCGTTAACAGCTCCTAAACTCAAATAGAAACAACTCATTAGTCTTTGTTGACAAACACATCAAATACACAGAAAAAGTGATGTACAAACGTAATTATTATACTATTCAGTTTTAAGGTAAATGTAAATATTTGTGCATAAAATTTTAAAACATTATTGAACAATTTAAACAGTGAATGGTCATCTTTGATAAGATATGTCTCATATCTCATTTATGACAAACTTCATTTGTTCATATTATGTAGAAAGACTTCAAAATAGATCTGAAATCAATCCAAACACAAAATAAGAAATACAAAAACATCGCCAATTTTTTTCATTTTTATGTTAATTTTCGAGTTGTTTTTTTTTTGTCTGATAATGGTTATTCAATTTTTTTTTCTTTGAAGACGGTCAAAGGAATAATCTCGAATAAACCGTAAAATAAAGAATTCAAAGAAAGAAAACAAGTGTCATGAAATTTCGCAACAAATCTATCTCTCTTGAATTCATGAAAAACATTTGATTAGATAAGCTTTTTTTATAGTTTCCTGTATCTACTAATTTCCTGCTTTTCTACTTTTAGGTCAATACAACACACGATCGAGAGCCAACAGACATTATTCCAACGTTAGCTGATTATTTCGATATTAATTTGCCGCCAGATGATCTTCAAAGATTGCATGAAATGACACGTGAGACAAAAGTTAACTTTGCAACAAAGCCTTCGATCGGCAGTGATATGCAATTATTAGATTATTATAACTCAAATACAGTGACTGGCACACCAAAACCAGATCAATATAGTTTAGACGATATATTTATTAGTGTTAAAACAACAAAAAATTATCATAACAATCGGTTAGTTATGATAATTAAGACGTGGTTTCAATTAGCAAAGGATCAGGTCAGTATGAAATATGTTTATTTCTGCGTAAATGAAGGAGCACGTATGTGTCAATTCTTGCGAATAGCGATCAACTACAAATAGAGAAGATATCATTCCAAATTATTGCCATCATTCATAATAATAATAAATAATGAAGAATCGTCTTTAAAAGTTCATTAACACAGCTGGAAGTGTCATATAACATCAGTGATATCTGCGCTCATAAAATTGATCGTTGTCCATCGAGTATAGTTGTTTTTATGTTTTCATTTTATTTATTCTTGTTTTTAACCGTACATTAAGTGCTTTAACGTTTGCTAAACAAACACAGTTAATGTTTTTCTTCTACTTTGATGGACTTTGATATGAGATGAGATATGGAATGATTATTTTTTTAGCATTTATTGCAAAATAAATGGTGTGAAGTCATGAAGAGGTCGATTTAAGATCTACATGAAGATTGTAATGAACAAGTTTTCTATTTTTTTTCTTCTTCTTAATGAAAAGGATCATTTTGATTGCCTCAAATAACATCTAAATATCTACAGGATTTAACGATGTCATCAAGCTTTGACTATAAAATAGACCATAAGTAATAAATTGGACAACTTCGAGCTATACAGCTGTCTCTATCTCAAAAGAATTATTTTGTTTATTTTTTTACATTCCATACAAATATACCCAAGTGTTTGTTTTCTTTTTATTTCTCTCTTCTCATCCGTCGTCGTAAGTCATGGCGGTTATAGAAAAAAAGCTGAATACGAAGAAAAAGGAGATAAAGGCAATGATATTGTTGCACTAAATAAAAATATTTTAAATTATTATTATTATTTTAAAGGTGAAAACATCTCAAACATTTTCCAAGAATACAAAAAGTTCTCTATTAAGTTTTTTTTCTACTTAACTTTAAACAAACAGACCTAAATAAACAAATAACAAACATATAAATAATTGAAATATCATAAATAGTCAAAGAGCAATTTCTGAAGTCAGAATGCAATAACAAAGCTCGATAATTGTGTGACAATTGAGTTGATTGTTCTCCGCATCGACCACTATTTATTTAATTATGGAAGGCAGACAACTCGTTCAAAAGATTTTTAAACAACCATCAATTAAAAAGTATATGCCCCATTGTCGAGTTACTTCCACGCATCATCAAAAAATATAATCGTAATAAATAATCATTGAACGTACATTGCCTTCAATCTATTTCTACTTTATTTAACATCCATAAAGATGCCTACGATTGATAGCTTTGCTTATGCCGAGAGAAGACGTCGATTGACGATCAGTTTGGACCATAATTGATCTCGAGAAATACATTTATCCATTTGGGAATCAATCTTCGCTTTCAGACAGTTGTGAATGAGAGACAATAGGCGAAGATATGGAATGAAATGTTACAAACTATGGAAATCGCATACATTGAAATATTAACATTATTTTATGGAAATTGTAATATAGGGTTTTTTTCAAGATGGATTGAATATGTCAAGTTATTTTACATACATGCATGTAGTCAATGCAATCAATATTAATGTAACGAGCAACGACAACAACGTTAATTTATTTTATTTTCTCAATATTTTGTTCGGTTTTTTCATGTTTCATGAACCGATCGTAAATTTTCTCGCATTATTATCTTGATTCGTCGTTCGTTCCCTCGTCTTGTCATTAAATCAATTTGAATTTCATTTTCATTACTACAAACTATGTTTGATTTCTCGTAAATCTGTTTAAATTTTTTATTATTTCTTATTCAAATAAAAGTGTCTCAACCGAAGAAGAGAAAGGAGCGTATCTAATACGACTTTTCAACCGCTCCGTTTGGTCAAGTCAAAGTGAATTGAAACTCGATACTTTTCGTCGTCGTCTTTATTTATTTTATTTTAAATTTATAAAGTCTTGCTATCGACCTCATCATCACATCGCATCATTATTTACCTCTCCCTGAATCGTAAACAAACAAAAATAACAGAAAAAAATTTTTCTACAAGAATATGTGATGCGATGTCGGTGCCGTTTACTCTGACACGTAGTAGTTAAGTAAATGTGGTAAATGAACAATAAAACAGCAAGAAAAATTACCTCTACATTGCAAAAAATGACCATTTTTATTGTCAACATCATTTTCGTATCAGAAATCTTGACGATATATTCTTACAAAGTTTGTTTTAAAAAAATAATAAATAAAAATAAAACAAAAATAAAATGCCAAACAAGCGAAACAATAAAGTTCAAACAGCTTATTTACATTATTTTATAGCAAACAACAAATGTGTTGACTTTTGCGAAATAATTTATTGATTAAACACTTTTCACTTGCGTCATTAAACTTTTTTTTAAAAAAATTCTTAACCCGACATTCTTCAAAAATTTGATTACGTATCTATTTAATTAGAGATCTTAATCTACAACTCATCATGTTGTTTGGTTGTAAACATAATTATAGAGTAACAACTCATCGTTCCTGTTCATTGTTAGAGGAGAATTTTGTCAAGTCATATTTTAGATGATTTGTTCGTTTTTCTCGAGATTTGTATCGCAAGTTAACTTTCCTGCTGACTTGAACTTCTTCAACATCGACGCGATTCAACATAGAAAGACAACAATACAACAAAAAAGCATTATTAAAATTTATTTATTGTTACAAGCATGCAAACATTTGAGTCATTCTGGAAACGAAATGGAGCGACAGATAAAGAGACCGCACACAAGCATCAAATGACAGTAGTTTCAAATTTCAAGCTACCAACTGTAAATATTTAGCAAGAACTGCGTTATTTATCAGACTTTTTGACGATGGATGATGATGAAAACACTAAAAATATAAATAAACAAATAATGAAAGCTACATACAGCAAGGTGATAATTATGTTCGTAAGACTCGCAAAATTACGAAAGAAGGAACAAAAAAGGCTGAAAGATTAATAAAACAACAAGAACTACCATTTAATAATAGAACAAAGTGTAAAAAGGGATTGTCGATGCTTCCATTGCTACCATCAAAGAGATCCTCATTGTCTCGTTTATGTTGAAACACTTGTTCAATATTAATCAATCATAATGCCGGCGGGTTATTTTTGACATTTCTCTATTACAGTTAGCGAAATTGACACGCCTAACTACTTGTGACGCTCCAATTTATGACTTGTATCAAACAAACTTTGCACAGATGAACTCATTAACTCTTGAAATTAGACATGAACATGAAAAAAATTCTCATTCACATGTTCCCAAAATATTTTTCACACAACCATCGTGTGACATTTTTTTTTCAGTACGAATAACATTCCCATCAACATGCGTAAGACTTGTCGTTCGAATGACGTCGATAAATAATGTTTTAGAAATGGGGGAGATCGAATGCTGTTGTTGTTCTTCATGAGAGATGAGCAATTAAAAATGTGTAGAACAGCAATTAAGTCATAAATATTTGTAGTGCAGTAAATTACTTTCCCAAAAAAGAGTTGATATGTTATTGATAGATGGAAGTCATTGATCTTGTGTGCGGTATCTGAAATAGAAGAGGGGAACTTTTTTTTCTCTGAAATATTATCAGGGTTAATGATTGAAGTGTTGTTTCGATCATTTTTTTGTGATATTGAACAAGTTGAAAAAATTTGATGTTAAATGCAGACACGGAAAGAAGAAGAAGAGACATCGCCTGAAGTAATTTATTCTTCAAGAACGCAAAAAAAAAACGAAATATAAATTTTAAAATATAATATTTAACAGTAGTGTGGCTGGCAGATGCAAAGCTTGAATAAAAATAATTGCAACTCTCTGTGTTTCATTCACGAGAGAAGTGATGGTTTCATTATTATTTCTGTGTACAAAATTATATTCAAAAATTTGCTGAAACAACTACACGAAACGAAACAGAGATGCGATGCGAGAAGGTGCACTGAAAGTAATTTTCCTTGTGTTTGGATTTACGTTGCTCTGCGATAACAGTAGTAAGTGCTCATCAAGTCTCAGGTATGTTGTTGTTGTTGTGTACAACTCACGTTAACAAGTTTTTGATTCATTTCATTTTTCTTCTTATTTTTTTTATATTCTTTGTACCTACCTGCACATGCATGAATTTTGATTACTGCATGGCGAAGCGCAGAAACAACAGTAATAATAATGATTTACAATGTTCAGAACTGGTATTTTGCTGTTTATGTCATGTGTCTCTCCTGAGATGGAGCCAAATTGCTCTGAGGCACAACGCAATTACATTAAGGTAGTTTAAAAATTCGGATCAGAAGCAACGCAAAAAGAAACATGGATGTTTCAAGACATTTTCAGGTGACATTCAGAAACCTTCGAAGACGTCTACACGTTCTAATGTAATTGTCATG
The DNA here is from genome assembly GCF_036172545.1 of Culicoides brevitarsis. Classification (NCBI taxonomy): domain Eukaryota; kingdom Metazoa; phylum Arthropoda; class Insecta; order Diptera; family Ceratopogonidae; genus Culicoides; species Culicoides brevitarsis. The sequence goes on along the minus strand of NC_087086.1, from coordinate 42,562,032 downwards.
CTAAGTCGAGCGTGAACCATCTTCCATTTGTTTCGTACGAAGCGATGAAAACAACATTGCAATAAACGCATTCAAGTTCAAGTCCACACGCTCAATTAGTATGCAACATGATCTGTCTCTGCATCGTATGAGAAAGAGTACGCAGACAAATGAAGAACAAGCAAACAATGTTAAATTTTGGTACAAGAAACGATTCTGCTTGAAAATTTATGTGCATAAATTGCGAATGTTGTCTCGACAATTTTTCATTGTGTGCAGTGAGAATACAACTTGATTCTCGAAGCACCTTTTGATCAATTTTGTAGCCCGTCACACTGAGTAACTTGAATTTATTCGGAAATAATCGGAAAACTTTTGCATGTCATGATGTGTTAATTTTCTTCAATTTTCAAGAACTTGAGCAAGTCAGCTACTTTGATTAACACTTCTTTCAAACTGATCCAATGAGTCACATCGAGCCAAAAAAACTCACACTGCGAATAAAGCTTGAAAAGAGAAATTTTTATAAATCCATCAATAAGACACACACAACGAAGTCTGTTTGTTTCTTTCGTTAAAATAATGATCAAACATTTTTGTAGGTATTTTTATGCAAAACTCCAAATCATCAACTTCAGATAATAGTTTGCCTCTCGTAAAGAATAACGATTTGAAAAGCAAAGAGTTACAGAGGCAAATTTCATCATTCATTGCGGCATCTCTTCATTCAAGACAATCATTATAATAGTTAATAATATAAATAATAATAACAAATGACTTTCAAAAACATAATATGGTCAAGTCATATCTTTTGTATATAAAAAAAAGTAAGATTTGAGCGTATTTTTTTGTAAAATAATTCATCAAGAGATATTTTTTACGATTTGAATTTCATAAAATGCAACTGCAATGCAAATCGAACCACGAAATCAAAACTTTTATAATGATATTGAGTTACAAAACTTCAGCTAAAAGTTTTCTATTTCAGATTGGAGATCTATTGGCATCAACCGCATATAGCAACTCGATACATTTACAGAGGTGATGATGACAAGCGAAAAACTGAAAATAATTTTACAAAACAATGTTTCAATTGATCTTTAAACAAGTCGAGCAATAATTACTTTATTAAAATACTTTGCCTGTCTGTGCACTCCTTCACAACAACACATTCATTGTACATGCGGCAAAGAAACGAAACAAAAAAAAAAATAGATCGTGAGAAAGTATAAATTTACAATTTCTTAAAACAATTAACTGAAACTCTATTTTATTATATTACTGTGTGTATGTGTATTTTTGTTTATTATTACTTTTATATAAACATGTTTTTCTGATTCAAACAAACTATTTAAGAAAAAAAAAGTCGAGAATCGAGGAAGAGATAAAAAGATAATTTGATGTGTTGGTGTATTTATTTGCACTAAACGACTATTTCTGTATACATAAAAACTTGTTGAAGTTTTTCCTATTGAGTTAAGTTAATGACATAATGACGAATAGAAATGTCGCTCAACTCTATCAACAAATGCTTTAACCTTTAAAACGCAAAAGAGAACAAAAAGTTCAGCTGGCGAGATAATGATCGCTCCCTTTAAATGTAATTCGAGACAAAGTTGACATTTTTTATGTCATCTAATTAGAATTCCTGACTGATGATCGAGCGTAAAAGAAGATGAACCTTGAAACGCCTTTGAACGAACATGTGTTAAACATTCTTTTTGCAAAAAATTAGATTAAATGTCAACATGTGTGAAGATAATCCATTTAAATTTTTTATCAACGTAACTATCGCTGAAATAAAAAAAAATATTTTGCAAAGTTATACCGTTTAATTTCCGAAAATCTAAGAATAATCAAAAATTCATGTTACATACATGATATAATTATACAAGTGTACCGACAAGACGTGAGTTCAATATTTATTATTTGTTTAAAAAGAGTAAATTAATGTTGTCAACATACAACTTATTATTTCCAAAAAAGATGTTTGTCTGAAAAAAAAAAGTTAAAAAAAATTATTCAGCAAAAAAATTTTGTCAGTAATGCTCGCTGAACTCTCGAAAATGTGTTGTGTTATAAAATTTATTACTCATTCAGTTATTTTTTTCACATGACACGCACACCTTTAATGCAAGAAAAAGAACATGCATGTTTTATATTTCGACAATATCTCTCTCAAAAACAACGAAAGAAAAATATGGAATGAAAATGTTGTGAACAATAATGATGACAACATACCTGTGAGGCATTAATTTAAACAACAAACAGAAAAAAGCGATGTTTTATGTCCAACATTTGTAGATTTTGTGTGACCTTATACATTTCTAATGAAAAATGGCAAACAAGTGTTCTAATTTTGTTTCTTTTATTTTACTTTCAGACGTGGTTCTTCACGGATACTGAAGACAAATATTACCAAAAATTAACAAGTAAGTACAATTTACGAGTCGTCGTATCTTCCTTTCTGAAGGATCCAACAAGCAACTAAAAATAAACAAAAATAAATCAATCCCACTCACTTTTTCAAACAAACTTCGGAATATATCGAATTGAAAAAGACACATAAATAACGAGTAAAATTATTTTTACCTTGTTAACGAATTGATAAAATACCTCTTAATGATGTTGAATTCTTGTCTTTTTGGTGCATAAACGGAAAGTTGTTTTTGTTGAATGGAATACACACACGCGTAAATGTTCGACGAATAGCAAGAAACGAAACGACAAAGCTCGAATCGAAGCTCATTGATAACATTTGGGTCTTCCAAGAAAAACTAAAAAGACAAAAGTCAGATAACTCACAACAACAAAATATCATCAAAAAAGAATTTCGGGAATGACAAGACTTGGCACTGTCTTTGTTCTCGTTGTATGAGAAACGATCTAATTAAGAAATATTTTTGGTAGCTAACTTACGACGGTGCTTTACGATGCAATATTAGCATTGAGTAGATTGTTAGCAAATTTTGCTTTAATTGACGTTTGATGTCCTTTGTTCGTTTTGATCCATGTCTCGTTTTTCCGCAAATGCATCAGTTCTGCGTAAAATGGCACAAGAGTTTATTATATTATTCCTATAACATAAAGTTAATTAAATGTTGCTGATTCTCAAATATACATCAGAGAATATCAAAAATAAAAAAAGGAATGAAACCCAAAAGGAGAATGGCAAATAATTTACATAATTAAATATCATTTTCTTGTGTTTCTGTTAAACTTCTCCAAAATAAAAATATATCCGTTTCGGTAAGTTTTTATAAATAATAACACAAGAAAAAGAAGCGGAACGTAAAATTTCAAAATTTTGGTAAACTTCGAACAAGAAACGGCACAAAAAAGAGTATTTTTTAATTAAAACCAATGATGGCGATGCGATGACAAATACGGAACATAAATACATTTTTTTTAAACAGAGGCGAAAAAACATGAAAATTGAATTAAGAAACTGCAATAAAATTAATTAACGAAACATTTCTTTCTGTAAATAATATAAATTTTTTATCGTATATTAAATGATATTCGTTGCTTCTGAAATTTCGCTGTTCTATCGTCATCGATCGTTAAATTCAAACGCATCAGAACTCTCTGTCATATTAATAATATAATATTAATGAGATACTAAAACAAGAAGCTCTGTTGTCGACCGCAAATGGTGACAACTTTTTGAAACCCATCATAAATCTCAAATTCTCTTTTGAATACACAAATGATTTTATTTTCTTTTGGTAGCTATTCTTCTACATATTAACAGCTCGTTAGTTTAAAAAAATCTATCTGCTATGTAAATATATTAAAATGTGATAAAAATTTCAATGCCCACGTATTTCTTTAATCAATTTCATATTTCGAAAAAAAAACTCTTGAAACAAAAAAAAATAAGTTTCATCATCTGAACTATTTCCTTTTTATCTTAATAATTTCGCAGTTGTCTTTGTTACCTGACTTCTTATTTATTTAAAAGAAAAATCCAATAAAAGAATCTCGTATTGCAACACATTTTTAATTTAAAAATCTAAATGAATCCAAAAGGAATCGAAATGGAATTTTGATTGGATATTGAATTTAATTGGATAAAACCAAAGCATTCCAACTTGTTATTGTTATCGTTTTTCGATAAAGGTCAAATTTTCTTTTTCAAGGTATCAAATTTTCTTTTCAGATAACCACATGATCAATACAAATTGCTCTCAAGGTCATTTTAGGAAAGCACTCTGTTGCAAAATGGGAAAAGAATTCGACTTTTTCATGTCAAGCGGAAAAAAGTAAGTACAAAAAATTATATTTTTTTGATAATTTTAAGGATTTCGGCAAAGAAAAAGTTAATCGAGTGACCAAAATGAAATGATACATAAAATTTCAACGAAATATTGAACGGTATTAACACACAAAAACCATCGTTAATATCGTACCTCATTTACCATATGGCTATCATCACGCAAAAATTAGCACAGTATGAGACCTTTTACTGTATTTTTTTTATTTATGAACATTATTGAACATCGTATTTCATATGCGCTTTTTTTGTAAACCACTAAATGTTTTTTAAAAGCATTTTCCTTTAGACATTTATAAGAAGTATCAAATTACTCGCAAGGCAAAAAAAATGTTTTGTCTTTTGAACTTACTTTATTGAAATATGCAAACGACTCACAAATTTAACAAAACACAGGAAGAACGGGCAATGATTTATACATTTTCATAAAGTATTAAATTCGCTGACATCTACGATATTTGAGGAATCACGCGCGTCTTTCATCGTTTTTTATATCAACAGCAACAACAACAAGTCGTTCAATTTAGTTGAATAGTGCGTCAATTGTTTAAATTGACCGGACATTTCAATTAATTCGAGTAAGAGAGAACAAGAGACTATAACACATTGGCACGAGACGTTCGCCCGAGATAGAGCTAATTTAACTGAGAGCGTTGCGAAACAGGTTCAAAGAGATTTGAACTTCTAAGACGATGATTGATGATTCTTTTTCAATTTCCATCCGTAATTAGAGTCGTCAGTAGCATTCAAGAGAAGGAAACCATCATAAATCAACGATTTATAAATTTCAGTTTTATTGTTAGTTCGGCAAACACCGATTCTTAATTGAATTAAAACATTGTTGTGTGCTTACAATACGTTCCTTCGAACAAAAAAAGAACTTTGACAAAAAAAAACTCGTGTTAAAATGGGCGTAAAGTTAAAAACTACCGATTATTATTATCTCATAATAATAAAATATAGATTTGTATCGTATTTATTAAAAATTCTTTTTTTTCTTCTTTCTTATTATTCAAACTCACGATCATCTGTCTGAAGTTGATCAAATTAAGTCAAGTTTAACGTTAATACCTTATTTTCCTTCCAATCGCTCAATTTTTGTCGAATAATGAAATTTAATGATGATTCTAAATTTTTTCTTGCGTCACTTTTTTGTAGGGTAAGAACACTCGAATGGTTCCAACAAAGTTTGAAATAATGAAGTGATATAAATAGCAGTATAACACTAATGATTGGACCTTTTTCGTTTCTCATTAGCTCATAACAATCAATTGAGTATCAAAAGAGAGGCGAGACATTTCCTGCGCATCCAATTTGATCATTGGAAAAGTATCATCTTACAAATGAAAGGATAACATAATATGGAAGTTTGCTAATTAAGTGAAACAAAACACATCAATAATTTGCTCATGTCTCGCGTTCCCGTTTTTGAGACCACCAAAATCTCAGCGATCCTAAAAGGCGAATAACTTGACAAAATAAAAGTTGAAAAACCAAAACGAAGCATGTGCTGGCGAGTGTGTATTGTTCCGCTTCAAAGACTTTTATGGTCAAGTTAGCTTTTGCTTTGGTCTGACAAGAATTTATATGTATGCCTTCATTGTTCTCCAATATACATTTCGCATATTTCGGTCCATTAATTTTCAACAACCACAAAAATGTGTATTCGACAATCACGCGTGCTTCAATTAAGCTCGAATCTCTCGCGAGAACACCTCTTTACAAAATTAATATCTTACAATTTTCCTCAGTCATCGCCTTGCCCGAACAATAGAAATCGACAAGAAAGCACAAATGTTATTCACTTATTCATATTTCTTTTCGTTTTGGTATAAAAGAGCTTCATTGTTGCCGCAAATTGTAACTAAAAACCACAATCTTGGTTTCGTTTAATATTAATGCATTACCATAGAGAATGAGTTACAAGTTTGTGAACGTTCGCTGTTGTAATGATGTTGAAATATAATAGAATCGTTGCACCACAAACTGAAATGCATCATGATCAAATTTGATCCGCTTTCTATTATTTCTCCTTTTTTCGTGTATTGCGAACATTTTACTGTTCACTCAAGTTAAATAAACAGTCTTACCTTAACTGTGAATGAATTTCAAAGTTCATTTACTTGTAAGAAACAGGCATTTTATTCTTCGTCGCTGCAAATGTTCCTACATTTTATTTTTACACTTGGACTTCATTAGAAACATTTCTGTTGCACAAACCAACAAGTTAGTGTTGGCGGAAAAAAGGGCACTTTTTGAAATATTTATAGTATATGTTTTTATATACTACTTTGTTTTTGATCGTTTACAAAAATTTAACTTTCAAAAAATTTTTTCAAAATTTTTAGTGTATCAGTTCAGAATCCAAATTAGCTTAATTTAGATATCCGAAACGAAAATTACAACTGTTGAGTGAATATTTTGATTTTGCATAATTTTCATGAATGTCTATTTAATTGTTCTTAAGCTTGAAAATTGAAAAAATTACGTAAAAAAATACGTAAAAAAATACGTAAAAAATACGTAAAAAAATACGTAAAAATTGTTATCTGTTGGTTTTGAATATAACACATGTAAAACGCAAAATCTAACTTTCAAAAAAAAATTTTTTTTTCTGTAATTTTAAAAATGATTTATCGAACTAAAAGTTAAGTAAAAATTTAGATCCTGGATATTAATTCAAGCCTTCATTTGCTTAATTTTGACAAATATATTACAATTAAAATTTGCTTTCTAATTCAAGTAACTTTTATTCATATGCTTCAAAAAGCACCCAATCGCAATCCTATTTTAACTAGAACAAGATCACTTCAGGTAAAATGCATAAACTAACTTAAAGTAACAAACATTTATAAAACAGGCGTATCATATCATATAATCATATTCATTGTGTGTAGAGAAAGAGTAAGTAAAGTTACCGTTTCAGGCGATATTCTGATTGTAAAAGTGTGCGCAAAAGTCCATGCATAATATTTTTGTACACCCGCCATGAATATAAAATACGAAGTTTTATTGTAGCAATCGTCGATTTTGCCTGTCCTCTCTTCCCGCTATCATTGCGTCGATTGATTCTCTTTGCATTGGAAGCTAAATTTAAGAGTAGAGAAACGTTAAAAGTCAAATTTATCTAGAGCGCACATAAAATACGAGATTTTAATGCACTTACAACATGTTTCATGAACAAATATTATAAAATAAAATCAAATTGTAATTATTGGTCTTACACAGCAAAATGAGCTGCAGGCTGCCCATTTGAATACAATATCCATTTGATTCTCGCGTGTATGTACTTGCGATATGAAAAAGTGCAGCTGCGGACAACGTCGATGAATTGTAAATGTATTGTAACTTTGGATGCATTGTTAAAAGTTGATCAGATTTTACTTTTGGTCATTTCATTGTCGATTGTTATGCCAATAATATTAAAGTTTCTGAAGTATCCCGATATTCATTAGCGAAGTCATAAATATTGTTAAGAAAAGGAATCTCAAAGGTCAAAATTTACCGAAAAAATTGCCGCACAGCATGGCTGCTCACACAACGAATCACGTATAAACGATCAATTTACTGCTTTAAAAAGTGATATTTTTCCGCATCTATCGAAATTTATTCATGTTTCAGTCACGTATTTGATGTAACATGCTTTAATGTTGTTAATTATTATACTATGATGTTCTTTGTAGCCGAGAAAAGTTCGTTTTTATACTTTTAATTAAAAGTGATGCATGAGAAACGAAAATGACAAACAACGGCTATAGCTAAATTTATTATCTGATTGGCTATGATTAATTTCATGCATTATTATTTACAACACATTGTCTGATCAACTTCGAGTGTGATTTATCATAATTCATCTTTCTGTCTCTTCTTCTGACTTCTTACATTTTTTTTTCGTTCGCCCGTTTAAGTAACGTTAAAGTTCATTGTTGTTGTAAATACATATAAAAGAATCATTGGCTTGTCATTCCGCTTTAATCAGTTTTGTGTCACGAATCAAAATATTTTCGAGTACTTTACATTTTTTATGAGACAACTTGCTTTTTAATTTGTTGGTGTTCTGCGTCGTTTTCGTCGTCAGTCAAGTTGTTGTTGTAATGAGATATGTAAATGAAGTGAGTCTCGGGCGTCGCGACTTTGTGTAGGATTTTGTGCGGTTGGCAGAACTTTGATTAGAATCTCTTGTCTAAATTATTCGTCTTTTTCATCTCTGCGTCTCTCATTCTCTGTTACATGGCAGTTACGAAGAATAAAGATTGAAGCAATAAAAAGAAGGAAAAAATTAACCACATGCATAATAATAAGTCAACTGTCTTTCGCTTGCAGTTAAACTATATCGCGAACGTACGATCGTCGATGCACTGTTGTCGTCGTCGTAGAAATGAAATAATAAACAAGAACAAAACAGAAACCTGATGGATGAGGATGGTGCTTGGACACTCGCAATAACATAATATAATAATGCAAAACCACAACAATTTCATATCTGGAGGCAAATATATATAAAAATGTTTTTGTTGCTCTCTGCATTTATTTATTATTATTATTTTCAACATGTGCTTGGCAAAACGAGTGCATTTATAGATATAACAAGTTACGAGTTTGTGTGTCGTATAACATGCAAAATGTAACAGAAGAAATAATGGCATCTTATATTTTTCTTACCGTACATACTTTTGCGTCTCTTGACTTGAACTGAATTTGATTACGCACTTTTTCTCTCTTTCTTTACATGCATCCTACATGTATCGAGTAACTTGATCAAGTATTTTGTTTATTATTATTACCATAATCTTCGTATGTGTACATAAATATATTCAAATGTGATTTTGCCATTCACCTTCCTACATACAATTGTTGTTATTGCAAAAAAAAACTGCATAATTAATGCCGGAGGAAATGGTCTCTTGAGGTTTAATTAAAATGACTCGCGTTATAAAACCGCAACTGACTTCATTAGAATTTAGATCCGTCTTATGAAGTTCGAATACGCCCTTTTTGCGACTGTTTGCCGTTTTCGCTCAACAACGTTCGAGGGTGTGTAAGCGAGATTTTGTCTATTTGTGTACTCATATTTCATTTTATGTACAAAGCTAAATAATTTATCAATAACAAAATAAATAATAACAACCGCGTGATTGTCAATATTTTATATTTATTAACAACTTCCATTAATCACGAAATATATACGTTAAAAGTAGCTCGTTGTGCAAAAATACAATCTAAACGATCTCAGGAGAATTAATGTTTCGCAATTGATCAATTCTCTTACAAGTCTTATGTGACATTTTAATCGAGATCAAAGAAACCATTTTACGTGAAACAGATCTAATTTTTTTCTTTTATTAAAAAAACCTGAAATTTCATTTTAATTATATTGCGAGTTAAAAGCTTTAAAATAGGCAATAAAATTACTTTGATGCTATAAAATTAAATGGAAAATCTTGTACAGTTTTATGAATTTATTTTTATATATAACAAAATATATATTTTTTATCTAATCATTACGATAGGGTGGTCAAGATTCATAAAAATTATTCGTCAAAGCTGTTTCGTATTTTAATGTGAAATCTTGTTTTGACAAATTACATTCCTTCTACCAATCAGAAGAAATTTGATTCAAAAGTGAGTGTAACGTAAAAAAGATATAAAGTGACATTCATCATCACACGATCTCACGACAAATACCTTTCAAACATTGACAGTATTTATGATTTCGAGTAACAAACATGCGCAAGTAACAAAAAAAAAAACTGAAAAAATGATTGATCAACTACTGGTTGAACACAACATGTCAATGCCTTTTCTTTTTTTTTCTTGTTGATCTTAAAAAGCGACGATTTTGGGCTTAGCTAAACTGGTTATCTGTATAATACTCCAATATAATTTTAATTTTTTTTTTTCGAATCATTTTCAAATGTCGATGAATAAATCTTATGAGTTTGAACATCATTTAATTAATTTTTGGTGTCACAAATAAATTAAGTATGCAATTTATTGCGATTATTTTGTGTTTTATTTGAATTCTCTTCCTTTCGTTGGAGGTTGAAAAAAAAACAACACAACAAAAAAATGTGTCTTGATAATAAAATACCAATAAAGAGTATTAAAACAGGCTTAGTGCGGGAAGAAGAAGCAATTTTAGATAAAGTTTGTTGCTATATTAAATATATTACGTTAGTTGTGAACACTCATAAATCTACATTTACGAAATTATTCCAAACAAAGTCAACTTCAGCTCACTCGAAGAGAACATCAATTAAGATTTCGTTTGCTACAAATAAGATTGTCCCTTAGTTTGTAACGTTTTTTTTTTTTTTTGAGAATACGTGTGTTAAATCGCATGTCCAATCTGCATAATCTTATTATGGACTTAAAAACGATTATTGTTATTATGTTTTATTTTACATATGACATAATATAAGAATTTTTTGGCTGACGCATTTGGCGTCGTTCTTCAGGTCGTTCTTTTTTGAATGCACAGGCAATGAAAAATACTTTAAGTGTCGTATTATAACGTAAAGCTGATTAAATTTACGTATTTTTGTCTCATTCGAATTGAACATTCATTATAATAAAGAAAGAAAAATCAAAACTCGGTCGACTTTTTTTTTAAATATAATTATCTTATGAATCGTTGTGTTGTGTCAAAAACTTACATTCGACGACAGGATTAAAACCAAAGCTTTGAATTCGGTGAAAAACAACATTTCCAAGCAATTAGCCATGCCACGCACATTACGTCATTTTAAATTTATGTCACTCGGAGTCGGAAATCGATTGCTTTTTGAACCATGAACAATAATTGGCAAAAAGAAAACAAACATGAGTCATTTTCTCGTCACTTCTACCTGTATTGTGATCTTTACATGTGTTTGTCTTGCTATAAAATTCTTCGTGTTTTACCATTTTTTATGAGACTCACGATTTGTGCAATATTCTTATCATATATTTTGAGCGATAAGATAAGATAACGATGAATTGGGTGCCAATATTGAAGCTTCAATAATAAAATTAGTCTTTTCCGAGTGTTTAACGAAAATTACACTTCAGTAAAAAAAAAATTTACTTTTTTTTGTACACAACAAAAACAAAACTGGCTTTTATCCAACCAATACGATCCCCGATAGGAGAAAAAAGAGAAGAATTTATCTCTATCATACGACTAACTTCAGTTGAAGACAACAGTATTACGTCGTATTACAATAAAATGTCAGAATTGGAACAAGGAAGGCCTGAAGTGAACTTCGACGAAAACAAATATCCATTTTGCATCGTATGGCGCCCAATTCGTGTCTTAACATGGCTTTTTCCCTTTTTAGGACATGTAGGAATTGGCATGTCAAATGGCGTGATAAAAGACTTTGCAAAGTCGTATGAAATAAAGGCGGATGATTTTGGGCGACCTGCGAAGTATATTCTGATGGATCCTGCGAAAATTGAAGGCGGCGCAGGATCATGGGATGCTGCAATTGAACTTTCCTCAAATACGTATGGCAAACAAAAATTGCATCCGCCGTTTTTTGACAATTGCTATTCTTATGTTGGATATGCACTGAGCAATATGCGATACAACGGCAATGATAGCTGGCATATGGGTTATCGATCAATGTGGATCTTCTTCAAAGCAAAATACGTCGGATTCTATGGTTTTGCATGGACTTGGATACCTTTTGTCATCACTTGGTCTGCAATCGTTCTCATTAGTGTATTATTTATTAACTTTGAAAGTGATTCAAAATTGGATTTCGTCTAAATGTTGATAGCTGAAACAAAAGAAAAAAAAAGAGAATAGACAAAATAGTTTTTAATATAAATTTTCAACTCTCAGGCGAATAATGCGATTAATAAGAAAAAGGGAGAAACAAAATATCAACGCGTAAAAACAAAAAAAAGATAACAAATGAGGCACTATTCGCTAAAAAAATACAAGTGCTCAACAACTTCAATGTCAAAGTACTGATAAATAAGTGATAATGAAATCAATATCGACGCGAAAAGTTGAACGTTTTATCCCGATTGTTCCAAAATTTGTCAAATCACTCCCATGCAAAGCCCCAAAGCAAGTTTCATGAACATTTCTGAGCTTTCTTTATAGTATTAATTAAATGTAAGTGATGCAAACTCCTTAGGTAATATTAATATTTTTAACAATTTATATAAGTGTGAAAATAAATCTTATAAAATACGATATAAAAAAGTGCCTTTTGAAACATAACAACATTCAGCTGTTCATATGGCTTAACTATAAATCAAAATTTAGCCTCTTCAAACTGTTTTTCACTGAAAATGTGATCAATAAGTACTCGAGCTTTGCTGTACGATAAAGTTGATAACTAATCTTTAGACTTTTATCTTATCGTTGGTCGATTTTCGTCAGTGAATCACACTTTTTAAGCAATTCTTTGTTCGAAAATGATGCCAAATTTTGAAAACGTAAAATTGACTTCTTCAAAACGCATTCCTTTACAACCTTACATTCCATCTTCATCATCAAAAAACTGCCCGTCTCTCACATAAATTAAGATAACTATGCAAATGATTCATTTTATTCAAATTGTTACTGTTAAATATCATTCGAATGTTTATGCGAATCTCATGTTATAACTTTTATAATCAAATTATGGGTTTTATACGGTCCTTATCAAAATTATATGCAAGAAATTTTTGATTTTAGTTATCCTTTTCTGCACACATGTGATATTGCGTGCGCCGCACGTTTATATAAATGATTGGATTCGCAAGAAATCAAGCGATCATTATTTTTTTTTTTGATAGATCTTGTAAAGAAAAATATGCTAAACAGAAACATTAAAAAGCTTTTAGTCAAATTATTGAGTATTTTTTATTAGATTTCGTTGAGAGTTATGTTCTTGTATTTCAAGAAGCAATCGAGAGACTCTCATAAATTAACAGCAGTAAACAATCAAGAGTCGTCACTTCATTTTGAGTCATAAAAAATCAATTTTCAGCATTTATTACACTCGGTATAAAATAACAAAAGTAAATAAAACGATCGCTGCGATGATGATGTGTTCCAAAAATGGTAAATATTACCATAAAACTTCATCGTTTGGTCTCAATTTATTATTAATTAACGTCAACGAGACACAGTTGATAGATGATCCAACATTCTTCGCTTATCAGCTAAAATTCTTTTCCAACTCTGTTTTGCATTTTATTTGTCATCATCCAAGTCATCAATTGTCCGTAAAAAAGTGAGTAGGCATTTTTTGCTGGAATCTTATCTAAAAACCAAAGAATGAAAAAAAAATAAATAAAAATAAAATGACGTTATCCGTGACTTTTTAGTTTTATTTGGGCAAAACAAGCCAAAAATAACATCGTATTTAGAAGTTACTATTGATCGAATGGTCAGTGAAGTTGACTTAATATATTTTTGTTTTTTCTCTTCAAAAGCCGACGACGACGAACGTTCTTCCATCATTTTTTTTTTTCAAACACTTATTCACACCATTCTCATAATTTATGCGGTCTTATCTTTATTTCATTTCTGATATATTTCTTTTTATTTTTCGTTACACGATTTCGATTCCGTATTCTTTTTTATTTTATTAATTCTAACAGTTTCTTCATGGCACACAAGACTGGATTGCCGATTATTATAACTCTATAAAAAAAACTTTATGCAAATGTGTCGTCTATACGGTTTGATAAGATTAAATTTTTTGTCGTTTCTTCTGTTCACAATCGATATCGCATTGGATGACAAAGCGTAAAGAAAAATCACACGAGAATTGAGAATTGACCTTTAAAGTACAGAATCTTATTAAATTATATCCTTTCCCTTCTCTTTTTCATGTGTATGCATTTTTAATTAGAATTTTTTTCCTTCATTAGTTTCGTTCAGAGGTCACACTTTCTCATTCTTGAAACAAAAATTCATGACATAAAAATCGAAGTTTATTACGTGATAATTTAAAATACTTATTTTGTAAGCTTGCATCAAATGGACAACGAATGTGTGCGATCACGAAATAAAAATTAAAAAAATATTTAAGCATTATACATAAAATAACAACAACAACAACAAAACAGATGCTCGACAAGATAAGGGATTAAAAGTGCATTATGTTAATGAATTAATTAAGAAAATTTTTATATTTTCTTCTCTCCATCTCTTTCTCTCGCTTACTACCGTTGTTTTTGTCGCCGTTAACAATATCGAATGCTTTCGAGGTTTGTTAGTCATACTCCTGCAGTCATGATGATGTGAACATAATAAAAAGCACAAATAAACGACGAGTGTTTTATTATTGATCTTCTCATCAAATGGTATGAACGTCGTCGTTGACAACTGTAAAAACAATTTAAATAAATTTTAAATGCATTTTTTGTTGATTTTATTCTGAAGAAAATCGTAAAACGTTCACTGCACTTTCTCTCGTGTGGTTCTTATCCGATCGGTTAGCAAGTTTGTTCACCTTTAGAATGTTGTGTTACTGTAAAAGCTTTAACAAACTTTAAAATCCAATTTTGTTCTATATTTAAAGGAAAATCAATATTGAAAAAATTACATTTCAAGCAAAAAAGCATTTTCCGACCCCAACTACACTCACAAACATTCTATTTTCAATTTAGTTTTGATTAGAAATTAAAATAAATGATTGCAATGTACTCGTTTGCACAAACCAATATGTACATTCCATACATGCATTTATTAAAGGAGAGTAATTGCATGCGACTAATGCAGAATTTTGCTGCGTACAAAACTGCAACAATGTTTATGTAACACTTTTCTACTTCAATTTATATGAATGAAACACAATTTATTTGATGGAAAAATCGGGAGAAGTGACGTCTCTTAGAAGTTTTGCCATTCTTCTTTGAAGTTGAGGATGACGTCTGAATTACATAAACAAAAACATCAATAACAACATTTTAGGCTCTCTCGTTTTGTTTCTCCTTCTCGTTAGGTAAGTTTCCATCTGCGCATGATCGCGTTTCGTACAGCGCGCAAAAATTCATTTTCTGCATACAAATCAGAGTTTTCTGCACTGTGTCACGTACTATCCTATCGATAGAAGGGAAAAAGAAGAAATCTAGCAGTAAGTCCTATTTGTTCGCAGTATGCTTTACATTATGTTAGTCAGTCGTCAGCCTTTTACTCGCATCGCGTGTCAAATAACACAAATATAGCACTTCATAAATAATATAATCATCATAATAATAAAAGTTCTTTTTTCTCTAAAATAAATAAATACAATATTTGTGTGTTTTATCCATGTTGTAGTCTTCTTCCTGCTCCGTATTTGTTGTATTGTGTCTATTTGTATTTTGTAACACACGAAACGCAACGAGACGACGACAAAAGCTAAAAAATAAAATAAGAAAATATCATCAACAAAACGTTTATATCTCGATAATTCAAGTGATTTTTCATCAAATGTTATTAACTCACAAACTTTTATATGCTCAAAAATTCCACGGGAAAGCGAAAAACCCTCAAGAAAATAGGAACATTTAATTTTCCTTTCTTTCTGGGTGTGTTCTAACTTTGCACGTAACATATACGAACGACAAATATATAACAATATTTGAATACAAAATACGTGAAGAGAATTTTTTGTGTCTGCGATGATGGATTCTGTTGTTGTGCTCGACTTACCTCGTCTCGTAGACTTGTCGATCGGAGTCCCGAGCGTTGGAAATGTCAATAGCACCCTTTTACATACTTTGTTGCACGTAATGGTACGGAAGCTTGGCATGGAAGATTATCGTGTTGAATTGTCCTCGAGTTCGGGAAGTCAGCAAGTGAAAGAACTTTTGCCGTTTCTCGAGCGTACGCCGCAACTCGTCGTCAAGGAATATCAGATAAAGAATCGTGCAGATCGAGAAATTGTGCCTGTAAAGAAATCCGATACGGTTAAAAATGTCTTTGTAATTGACACGAAGAAAGCTCAATCTGAACGTAGAGGCGGCAGAGAAGAACGACGAGATCGCGATAGAAATAACACAGCAACCAATTATCTCGCAGATGATGAGGGAAAACGATTAGGAGCTCGACGAAAGGATAGTACACGTCCTCGATCCGCAGGAGAATCATCCATGGCGCCATCTTCAAGCACAGGAGGCAACACAAGTTTAGATTTTGAACTTCCCCGACCATTATCAGATGCGCAAATACGAGCACTTGAACATGTCGAACAACACAAATTGCAAGAAATGTCAAATTGGGGCGTTGGAAGAGACAGTCGACGACGCGAAAAAGAACCTTGTCGACGATCAAAATCTTACGATCGTCACGATGATATCCGAAAATTAGAAGAAGCTGTTTCCGATATTAATATTGCCATAGCAGATGTTTTGCCGCAATTAGTTGAATCTGAATTATCGAAATTTAAGGATCTCAAATCGCGAATTGATTCTGTCGAACGTCAAGTTAGAGCTCTTGCTCGATTCGTTGGATACGAACAAGAATCCGTAAGTCAACCATCGAGTAGAGGATCGTCGTTAAAAGCAACTCCCGGAACGACTTCTGCACCCGGTTTCATTGCCAAAGAACAAGTTGATCTCTTAATGGAAGGCATTCTGAGAGACAAAGACGGGCGATTGATGTCACGCATTGAAGACAAGATCAAAGGCACGTTAATGAAGGATTTGCAAACAACTCTCATGCAAGACTTGAGTGAACGCATGAAAGGTGAATTGAATAAAAGCAGCAATGATATTGTAAACACACGCATTCAACAAATTGAACATGATTTACTGAAAGCCATGAAAGACATGGAAGAAATGCTAAACAAGTGTCAAGGGGACGAACTCAAACAAATGCTCGATACACACATGTCGAAGGTAATGGAACGTTTAAACAAAGTAGAACGCGCTGCACGATTAAGAGCTGCTTCAGCAGATGCTGCTTGTGATTTGTGTCCCGATTCAAAATGTCTCACGTGTTGTCTCGTAACCCAAAGCGGAAAAACAACTCCCGAATCTCGCACAGGAAATGATTTTCCAACAAGACCTACGACGCCTCGTCGTCCTCATTCAACCTCAACAGCAAGCCTTAAGTCGAACAAGGAACGTGAAAAAGAAAAAACTCCGACGAAACATCGAAGACTTTCGCAAAAGTCAAAAAGCGAAATCGAATTCACGCCAAGTTTCTACGGGAAAAACTACAATAACGAAGATACGATTAGAGTTCGGAAAAAATCTCTCGAAAATTTGGATAAGCCAATTCCTCCCGCAAAAACGGGACGTTCTATAGGCAGTTATTTTTCGGGAGAAAAAACTCCGCGTGACAAATATCCAATACGACAAAACTCGGAGCCCGAATGCTCTTATTGCATCGATTTGGAAAACGAGCAAAAAGCGAAATCGTTACCGCGAAAACAGAGTAAAGGCAGAACATTGCCTTGCGGTTGCATCTGTACGTGTCAAGGATGCAAACAGCAAGCGTTATCTTGTAATAGCTATAACAACAATAAAGACTGTTCGCAGCAACAACAACCAACTAAAAAGCATTAATAGTAATAATTTTTTCTCGATTTTTTTTCACAAAACGAAAATTCTAATCAACTTAATTTTTTTCTTCTCTTTTCAGATGGTGGTGTCATTTTGATGACGATAACTATGTAAATGTGCCAAGATTAGTTAGTATGTTAAGTGAATACAGTGCGTCACAAGAATGGTATTTGGGCAAACCAAGTATATCTTCGCCGTTAGAAATATTTTTAGATAATGTAAGTACCTTTTATGTCTTTTTAATGAACTTGTAATCTCCAAAATTGAACAACGTAAAATGTCTAAACAAGACATCAATGCACTCGCGATCAAAACAAAGAAGAAAGAACAAGTGTTGAACGCATTCAATTCACTGAACAAAAGAAATCCCTACTTTTGTTTATTTAGAACTTGATTTAGAGTATATTCTTAAAAATTGTTTGGAATTAATGACCAATTATCTGAATTTCTTTTTTGTGACGTGTGTTCTTCTTCAATTCCATTCTTGCGAGAGATAGAGTTGAATGTAAATATTCAAATAGAGCCATGTAAGTCGAAATAATTTATGGGCGTAGAAAAAGTCAGAATAGAAACTCGAGTTGATATCGAACAACGTTACACGAAAAAGGAGAAAAGCAACAAACAGAATAAATTCAAGAGAGATGATAAATCGAGTTAATCAATAACAGTCGAAAATAACAAAATTGAGCAAGACAATCAATTGTCTGTCTCTGTATGATTACTCTATTTTTCTGTTTTTTTTTATGTACCTTCATGTTTATGTTCTATTCTTGCGATATATATGATACAGAGCCAAGCTGTGAATAAACTGCTTTATAGTTGGCAAGTCAATTCACATTATCGCCATATACCTTTACACCTTATAAAAGCATTTTTCAGTCATTTTGAATAATTTTCGTAATAAATTATATTTTTTATGACAAAATTGATCTAACTTTAATCGGTTATTAATACACACATCTTCGAAATCAACTGCTACAAGCACGACACTTGGCACGAGATTCCATTTTCGATCAACACAAGATCAAATATCAAAACACATTCATAATAAAATATTTCAATATTCAAGCCTACGTCTAATAAAATTATCAAAATGAAAAAAAAATATCAAATTATCTTACAGAAAAATCAAAAGAAGACGACAAATAAAAACAGAAGTACCAATGGATGGGCATCCCTGCTGTTTTTATTAGTCAATTCTGAATACATTTAACCGATATTTATCGAATGTGTGTCCTCTCATATTTTT
This sequence comes from Culicoides brevitarsis, assembly GCF_036172545.1. Classification (NCBI taxonomy): domain Eukaryota; kingdom Metazoa; phylum Arthropoda; class Insecta; order Diptera; family Ceratopogonidae; genus Culicoides; species Culicoides brevitarsis. Next base: position 42,543,046 of record NC_087086.1, on the reverse strand, counting down.
TTTTCTGTCTGTCATATATACTGTATGCAATTAACGTAACAAAAAAATCAAAAAATTTACTCTACATATTACGATTCATTCAAAACAGTTCAAAATTTATAATAAAATGGATCGCATTTATAACTTTGCTAACACTCTTTTGACATATCTCCGCGGAGATTTGATTAGGCGTCGTCGGTTTTTAATTATGAGAAACAGCACACACAGCAAGAAAAGTAGTTCACAAACGATTTGAATAAAAGAAACCGAATATTTTAATGAAGTGCAGTATGATACGTCGTGAAATATTTAAGGAGATTTTTATCTGTATTTAAAAGAGAAAAAACTAATGCATATTTCTTCTTTTTTATATAGAACAAATTTTCGCTGACACCATCAGAAACCAATAAAAAAATTAAATTTTTGTTTGCAACTGGAGGAGCAGGATTCTGTATAAGTCGAAAGTTGGGCAAAAAGATGATGCCTGTAGCTGGCAATGGAAATTTCGTTAAAATTGGCGATAAAATTCGGTTTCCTGACGACGTTACAATGGGTTTCATCATTGGTAAGTTTTCCTTGACAATGAGAAAAACAAGAAAAATCAATATATTTATTACATTTATGCAAAATCTTTACAGAAAGTATACTTAAACGACCCTTGACAGTTGTTGATGCATTCCATTCGCATTTAGAGCCCATGGAATTTATTCGACCAGAAACTTTTCAAGATCAGGTAATTAAAAAAAACTTACTTACTAAAATTTACGTCATTTTAACAAAAATAAAAAACGAGTAACATGACATCATCACTTATAACTAAATGCAAAAATCGTGTCCATGATGAAAATAATGCCATTAATGATCGCCACGGAGCCTTTTGTGATTGCAAGATCTCTTGTGCGTGTGCGATACGCACGTTCCCATGCTTCGATTATGAAAACGCCAGATGCGAGAAACATTGCCCCGCCCAAAAGACTGTAGAAAATTCCAATTCGACGATTGACGTGCGAATTCATCAGATAACCTACATAAGTCAAAGTAATAAAAATTTCAGAAAACGAGATATTTTGGAAAACGTACCTGCCATTATTGCGAAAAGAATTGTGTCAAATCCACAAAATGTTCCTGTCGCAAGAAATCCCGTAACTAAATCTCCATCGTCAAAACTGTAGTAATGAAGAACAGTGCAACAGCCTGACAAACACTAAAAAAATTCTCTCGTTTAAATAATTTTTTAAGAATTAAAATTTGAATGACTCACGAGTTCTAAAAACTTGATAATCGCTAATGGAGCAGCAGTTTTACGAGTTGTTATTTCGTTCTGAGCCATATTAATGGTTGTTACTCCGCGATTTGCGGTATTATATTGTCCTGACATGCAAGATCCTGATCGACTTGTTGGTATGAGGATTCCACGCTCGCGTGCCAAATCAAAGGAATCACTTCTTCTCAGCGATTGTGAAGAGCGCATTCGATCAATATTCTAAATTTTTAAAGGAAAATAATTAATAATCAAACGATCTGTCTAACGTCTCGGAGAGAACTGATTTTTTTTTCTTTACTTATCGTGTTAAATCGGTAGCAAATATTATTTTACTCATCTTCCTCATCATGAGATGATCGCACAATATAGGCCAAAATAATATGTTCTAAAGAAAACCAGATGCCCCTTTTTGTATGAAAAAAGATCTTTGGAAAACAAACATTTTTTAGATAATGAAACAATTCTTTATTAAATATTGAATTTGCTTCTGGACAATAAAAAAATTGTTGTAACTTTTACAAAGCAGAATATTGCACAATTTTCGAAAATTCGAGGTCATGTTACTCAATTATGTTCTTTTCGACATTCATTTATTTTTACTCATATATTAATCTACGACTTATTTTTTTCGTTACAGGTCTCCTTTAGTTATGCAAAGATGAAAAACGATTGGAATGTCGTCAAACTCGACGGAGGATTCGACACAAAAACAGACCCAAAGCGATTCTTTTCACTCCATTGTCATCTCTTTCCGAACACAAGTTTCTGTCCTCAACGTAAACGGTGATGCACATTCAAGAATACATAAATATATTTCATCAAATTGATGATAAGAGCTTTTTATTAATGAAAAAATACACATAATATATACAAAATATTCGAAACAAAACATTTTAAACATTATTATAAATAATAATTAAAACAAAATAAAACAAAGGAAAATGCGTTCAAAACGAGTGAGATCCTCTCTAAAACACAAAAAAAAACATTGTAAATAGGTTATTAGTTAGTTAGGTTCATATTTCGATACAAAATAATAACATGAAAGATCATTGTGTATATTATCGCCTGTGATAATAAGTTTAGTTTATGATTAAACTTTAAGTATGTTTTCAATTTACTCTTCATTGTTTTCGTTCTAACGTTCGTGTCTTGATCACTTTACAACTTTTTCTAATAAACATTCTACTATATAGTTAGTTAATGTAATAAAGTCATCAATTTTAAACTAAATTTAGTATAAAATCCTTGAAATTTCCTTAAAAATAGCAATAAAACAAATATTTAATTTAAACTAAAATATTATAATGAAACATAAAAAATAATAATAAATATTAAAGAAAATCTCCAATTGTTGGAGAATATAAACTAAAAATCTTGTTAAATTATGTTCAGAGAACATGTCAAACTTTGCTTCAACCATACAACATAAATATAAAAAAATAAAATATTGTAAAAAAATATTAAAAGAAAAAGTTTCAAAATATTTTCACTTCTCAAATATATAGTCTATCATTAGAAATGATAAAAAACAAACAAACATAAATTATTGAATTACAACAAGTTGCATAAAATAAGCTTACTCCGTCTTGCAATATATAAATTTATGTTGAAACATTCTTTTTTTTTATCTCAAAGATCTAGTCGATTTTTATTTTGAATATTTTGTTATGATTGAAAACAAAAAAAATCTTCCGCCAAAACTCTAAAAACAAAGTAATTGCTCATTTATTACGAAATATAAATATAATAAATTATTCGCAATTTACAAAATTTAGAATAGCATGAGCACAAATCATCAAAAATAATAACGGCGCAACTTTGCACTTGTATTAGAAATATAAAAAGAAAATATTTAAAACAAAGAAATCAAACAAGCAAAAAAAAGTTTAATATTAAAATATAAATATTTAAAAGGAAATTAAACATTTATTGTAAAATTAATAAAAAAAAATGCAGGATATCAAAATAAATTGTTTTATAAAAATTAAATCAATCTTTTTCATTTATGTCAAGTCATGCCAAACATATCAACAAGAAGGTAAGAGATAATACGCACAATTGTGTAAAGTCATTCTGGCAGAATAGAGATAGATTGTAACCATAAATTAATTTTTTCTAATGCCAAAAAATATGACGTGTCAAAGCACCAACCTAACATAAGGCGAAAGATGTGAAATGTGTGTGTAAATTAATGTGTTCGCACAGTGTCTTATAGCTATAGTTTGTGTGTATGTTTTTTATTTTGGTTCATATTTTTCCAAACAACATCCAAAAAGGATATGAACAAGCATGCGTGAAAAGGAAAAGAATTTTTCAAAATCACTCAATTTCTTATCATTTACCAAGAGAACATGAAAATCACAGGAAAATGGAGTTGAAACTTGATAAACAAATGCATTTTTATTTCCGGTATGTAAAATGAACATGCGCACTTCATAATAGTTCAACAGGGGTGAAAATTGAACTCTGTTCGTATTCAATTCTCTTCACTTTTACTTAAGGCTATGAATTAAAAGGAAAAAATAATTAATTTAATACTCAAAATATTAAGTCATTTAAACAACATAAATAAATATCATTTGATATAAAATAATTATTTTCCGAATTTTCTTATTTTTTTCACAAATTCATTGATTTTATCTCCAAAATTGAAAAAAAATTCAAAATTTTTTGAACATTATATCGATAAATTAAGTCTTAAAATAGTTTAACATTAAGTAAAAGTAAAAGTGTTTTTCATCCCTGTTCATACGAATTCCTCCAAAAGGATAAATAATGCAGCAGCTGTTGTATGTGTGTATCTGTCTATATGTATCGCACATATCCTCCATCGTGCTTATGTTATCCTGGCCCGAACAAACAATTTTATTATAATTTTATTCATAGATTTTAATGCGCTCGTGTCATGTTACCCCTTTTATGGCACCTTCCATTTATGCATTCCTATGAGCTTTCAAGATTATTCTGATCAATTTTTAACCCTTTCACATCGAAAATAGTACAAAAAAACGGCAAAATTTTTCAATAGATCCTGCGTTGCTTGCACAATTCGTTTTATTTTTCTCCTGAAAATATTTTGCGTAAGGATGCAATTTTTATTTCGTCGCTCTCATACGTGAACATCCGCTATGATGAAGGAATATTCTCTCCTTAAAAAGGATATACTGTACAGAACAATGCTATCATACAGAAACGAACAAAACATTGAACTCTTATTTAACATGCGCTCTTATTCCTGCCATTCTGTGTGTTTTGAATGCCTTAGCTCACATACAAACATAGTTTTCAGCCGAAAAATCATTGTGTGCGTGTTGGTAAGAAGGATACCGTTCGTGCATTCGGAAATTGAAACAAATACATTTACAAATTTGAATAACTTTATTCAGTAGAATTTTCTTTTGTAACACTTGTTCCTTCGAAAATCGTGCCAATTGGAATAACTTTCCAATCAATGTCTCTTGTTGCTTCTTTAAAAATCCCGACACATTTTTTCTGTTCCAAACGATTTTTGTTTTCGTTTGAAATTAATGGTAACAAATCCTTTTCCACAGAATAAATTTTATCTGTTTGTAAGTCGTGTTTACTATTATTGCCTTTAATTTCGACGACGGAAATTAACTCCATAATTTTTTTGTACTTTTCATCTTGAAGATCTAACATCAGAATAATTCGTTTAACTAACTTTCCTGTTACCTCATAAAGATTTTTGATGCGACGTTGAAGAAATTCTTCATCTATTGTAATTTCTATGGGATTCAACATCCAATTTTTCAATATCAAAGTGTTTTCTACATCGATTCCTTTATCCTTATGAAACTTGACTAATTCCGTATACGCTTTATTGTCAGCTTTAAGCAAATCTTGTTTGGAGCTATATCGATCAAGACGGATGTTAATAGTGCTTTTTTGCAGTAAATCCAATCCTTCGAGGATCTTGTCAGCCCAATAAACTGCAGCTAATCTCACAGCCTCATTTTCATGCGGATCTTCACCGACATAAACGCATTTATAGAAAAATGTTGATATGATTCCCGTTAATTGCATTTCCAAAAAAAGTTTTTCATGTAATTTGAGCAACGGAGATCTTCGAGTATCTTTTGAGGATACAGCTTTGATGAAATACGGGCAACGTAATAGCTGTTCACTGAAAATGTATGCACTTTCTTTCACTATTCTTGATTTTGCTGCCATAAAAAGATCTGAAACGACACACTTGAAGATTTTTTGAACATTTGATTCGTTCAGTTGTGCAATATATTCTCGCATGACGTCTCTTCGCTCAACATCTGTAACGATTGTGTACAATTCTTTGTGTGTTTCGCAATTATTATGAAGAGCTTCAGTAACGGCATCATATATCAACAAAAGTCTCCGTATATTACGCTCAAAACGAATAGTATTGTGAACTTTTACGGATGTTACATCAACATCTTGTATAAATTTCATCTCTCGTTCCCAATAAAAGTCTTTTAGCCATTTCATGCAATAAGCAGCTGATCGTCGAAACACATCGAGTGAAGGACTATCTTTGCCATGTGAACACAAATGTCGTAAATCCACGAGAAATGATTCAATTCCTAACTGATTTGCAATGGAATACATTGTTCGTTTGCGTTGTCGTTGCTCAATTGACGACACATAGTTAAGAAAACGTGTAAAAGCCCCCGAATACATCGATTGCAGATCCGATTGGGATGAAACACTTCCTGATTCGTCGCGTAATTGAACTTCAAGAATTGCCGCTGTGCTTAGAATACTCGCAGAAGTTTCCGCTCCTCGACGAATCTTCCAAATTTGCAACATTTCTAATCCTTCTTTTCGTTCTTCTATATCTTCGCTGTAGACTTTCTCCATTGTTGATATGAATTCATTTCTGTGAAAAAATTAAAACCATGTGAGAACATTGAATGTCGATATTTTATCAATTGACTCTTACCGATTTCTGAAAGGAGCAACTCTTGTTCGTGCCTTTCTTTTCATATTTTCTTTATTTTCCCGAAATTTTCTATCTGACATAGTATTTTATGAGGATTTTAAGGTTTATTTGAGGATTCGCAGGATTTGTTTACTTCTTTGAAATTTTTGCAAATGTGCACAAGTTCTATAATTATACCATGTCACAATTGGAAATTTATTCACGACCCAATTGTGACATGGGCAATGTTGACATTCAAAAAATCAAAATAAACAAAAGAATGCCGGATTTATTGGATTATTTTCAGAGCCTGAGTACTCAAGAAGGCACTTCCATCAACGAATCGTTCATCTGTTGCGTTCAATGCTTCACACATGGAATTAACAAAATGTCAGTAAGAACTTTAAGAGCTTTGAAAACATCAACTAATTTGTTTTTTTTAGATTTTGTAAAAGTAACGTTCAAGAGTTGAGACATCATTTATTGGAGTTTCATGCAATTGTCCTCGACGAGAATCAATGTGAGGAAAAATTCGAACGAAAAAAGAAATACACTTCAACACGTCAAAATATTTGGAGATATTTCGAAAGAAACGAAAATGGAGAGCAAATTTGTAAAAAGTGCAAATCTGAAAACATCAACACAAAATATAGCGCTCATACTTCTTCATCGAATTTGAAATTGCATTTGGAGACAAAACACGGATTCAAGAAGACTGAAGAAAACAATTCGCAGAAGAAATCAAAACCTGCTGTTTCAGAAGTTTGGAAATACTTTTGTAAACCTACACGAAAAGGAAATGTTGTCGATAATCACTATGTTTATTGCGGAAAATGTTTGGAAAGCAAAAAGAAAACACGATACAATTTGAATACTTCAACATCCTCTTTGAAAAGACATTTGTTTGTTGCCCATAAAATCAATGTTTCTGATCAGAATTCACCCACGTTATTATTTAGCGATAATGATGAAGAAGAAATTGTTGATATTTCAGAAATCGAACACAAAAAACGAGCAAAGCGAATAACAACTGAATCTGCAATTAGACGTTATTTTAAACTTCATTCTGATCATTCATGGTGCTTAGTTTGCGAAAGAGAAGGCGAAGCACACAAATTTAGCCAAAACACATCTTCAATGATTCTTAAAAGACATCTTATTGTTTGTCATCAAATAGATCCATATTTAGATTCAAGTGAAAATTTTCATGAAAAAGTTGACATTCCATCGGATGTGTTGAAAAGAGCACAAGAAATCATCGAGCAAAAACCTTCAAGACCTAAAATGTATTTTATTCAATTGGAGCAAGATTTGGATGTCGTATACTGTTGCTTTTGTCTTGTAAAGGAACACAAACAAGGCTATAAGCAATCAACATCAGAGACGAATCTCAAATTACATCTCTCAAAGTGTCATTCATTATCTTACGAAGAGAAAAAGAAAACTTTCAAACCCGATCAAACAATTTCTGAAACAACTCTTGAAACCGCACAAAATGTATGCAAAACAAAAGGACTTAAACCTCGAGAATATTTTATCCCAATTCCAGATGAATCGAAAAAATTAATTTTTTGTACATTTTGCATGATAAAAAGCCATAAACAAGGTTACTCTACAAGTACAAGCCCAACGAATTTACTCAGACACTTAAAGTTGACACATAACTTCGATCCACGAAACATTGAAAATGATCACGAAACCGAATGTAATGAGGAGAAACAATCAGAAAGTCCTTCGTCTGTACATCAAGTGTTTTTGTGTACTGAAAACTCAACATCATCGAAAAACATAAACTATTGTCGTTCCTGTGGAAAAAACGAAATATCATTTTCCTCTAAATTCTCCTCTCCTTTCATTGTTTCTGACGAGAACGAAGATTCAGAGCATCTTACATTAGGCGACGTTTATAGAGATGTAACAGGCATTGAAATCTTTCCTGATGATGGAATGTCACAAACAATCTGCTTTCCATGCGAAGCAAATCTTAAAATTGCGTATCATTTTAAACGACAATCTATGAAAACCGAAGATAAGATGATACAAAAGTTTAGTATCGATCAACCGATTGATGTACCAAAGAAAAATTGTGAATTTTTAGAAGAATTTCTCGATGATGATTCGTAATAAATGTTACAGATGTCTAATTAATTTCCGATTATTTATTACAGTTGCATTTAAATCAACATTATTTTGAAGGAGGCTGTAATTTGGAGATGTTGTGAAAAAAAAGAACTTTTTTGACTAAAATTTAAGACATTCAAGTTCTTTTATAACTTATACATGTCCTTGAATATTTTGATTTCTTCTCAAGAGACGCTTTTCACGTTCATATTCCTTCATTCTGATAATGTAGCTAAAATAGAAAGTCATGAAAATTAATAATTTTCCAAAATTCAACAAGCAATGAACACTCACTCTTCATATTGGCAGGTAAGATACGCGTGTTTCTCATGAGCGCACTGATAGGTCCATGGCCAAACTTCTTGTCGGCATTGTTTGTAATCGATCAATTTGTGTGCACAATAATCTCTATTCTCCACGGGGATCTTCGCAGCAACCATTTCTTTTTCAGTAGCAATCATCACTAAAAAAATAAAAAAAAAATTATTATAATGTATTTACGTTCAGCTGATTGACAATTCCGCTTGCTATATGGATATTATGTAATGTTTGTGTCGAAAGAAAAGGCTCTCACGAACAAAAAAGAATTTTCACTAATTTGATTCAACATCATTAGAGCATTTACTTGAAGCAACATGACGGATAGATTGTTGATTTAACGCAAAAAATCGGGAAATGTACCTCTTTCTTTCCGACCATTTGGAAATCCGTACATTGGATCAAAGGATGGCGGTGTTGATCCATCTGGAGTTCCTTCAGGGTTAGTTATGTATCGAGCGGTCCAGTTTCCCATCGCGAATATCACACAAAAGTGTCTCTGAAGGAGCTCTGTCTGCGAAAAAGACAAATTTTACAAAAAAATACTCTTGAATATTTTGATCGAAAAATGGGAAACGTCAAAAAGACGGCAAGTGACAGAATTTCTTTGAAAAATTGATTTCGACAGTTACTTACCTCTTTTTCTCAAACAACTGACCCTCGCTTATTTTCTGGAATCTCTGCCCCATCTGTGATCTTTAAAAGCTCAAGCAATGTGATATGAAGTGTTTGTAAGAAGAAAACATCAACACAAATTCAAGTGAGTTCTTAAGGGTTTCGAACGCTTGTTCATTAACAAAATTATTTCTTCATGAAAAAAAAACATACAAATTGTCCAAAAAAACTTTGCGTATCTTGCGATAGAAAAATTTAAAAATAGTAATGGAACAAAATGAAGATGACACTGTTATGAATGAAAGTTTGAACGACGAAGCGTCGAGCAACAACGTAGATGAGACAAAAGACCAAATCAATGGTTTGTTTGATTCTCCAACTTTTTAAATGTACACATAGCACCTATGGCATGGAAATGCTATTTTCTGATCACTTTTCCCTTCTAAGTAGACATCCCACAGAGTACTTTTGACCTATAATTAGAACTTGATATGCATCAAAAATATTTTCTTCTTTCTACGTGTTAGAATCGTTTTCATTCACATGCATTTTTCATGCTCGAAAAAGATAAAACTTCATCTCATTTTGTCGCAGTTTCGTATCATAAATCATTTTTATTATGAATCTTAAGCTGCTTTATCACGTCACACAGCAAACACTTTTATCTCACATGACATCTTATAAGACCTTATTAATTCTTGTTTTCTTGTACATTTAAAGTTCGATCGCGCGTCGAGCAAGTCAAGTCGAAATTCGTTGGAATCGTAAATGAAATACGCAAAAGTTCACCCCCGCTTGTTGTTAGACGATGGGTTGATGCTGCCTCAAGTACTGAAGCAACAAATGCTAATGTCGAAACCGTAAAAGATACTGTTGAAGAGTCTGAAGAGACTTTTACTCATGACGATCCCAAAAATCACGTAGAAGAAATCGATGAAGAGCCTTCGTCCAATAGAACGAGAATCGCAAGCAGTTTCACGTCAATATTGACAAAACTAAACCTAAAAGCCTTTGAAAAAGTTGTCGAATCGGAAGTTGAACCTTCTGTTTCTCAAGGGAGCAATATTAAAAATACTTTTAGCGATTTTTACGAAAAATTCAACAACAATCGTGATCGTTATCAGTCAATTAAAGCACGCAAAATGGATATCAAAAGGATGTTGAGCAGAACAAAGATGAGTGAAGAGATAACAATAGATCCAATAGTTGTTAAAGATGAGGAAATTCAAGCTGATGAGGTAAAAGACATATCCGAAAAAACTTCAGAAAATGAAAAATTCATTTTAACATCTGAGGATACAAATATCGATTGGAGTCTCAAACCTCCATCTGATCCATCGCATCGCCCTCATCGTACAAACATGAGAAAATTGGGTCGTTGTGCAAGTGAAAATCAACCAGTTAGTCGAAAAGGAGCTCTTTCACACGTTGGGCGAAGCTTTAGTGTTGCTGAGCCCGAAAATGATGAAATTGTCGAAAGTTCGAGCAATATCTTCGTCACAATACACGAAGGAGATCATGTTAGTTGCCCATCTTTACAAGCAAGTGCTCAAAGTCTTAATGCGTTTTCAAATGCGAGTAGTTTGAACTTGTTGCCAATAAGTCCTGCACACACAACAAGTGAAAATGGATTGTCGCCAAGAAAGAGGCTACAGCACGAAGGCTCTTTTCAAGTAAGAAAAAAAAATTAAATTCTGATTAAAATTATTGAAAAATTCTATTTTCAGTCTGATTCAAGTTATTGTTCGAGTGTTGATAGTTTATTAGATGCTCGTAAGCCTGATCCAGAAGCAATTTTACGCGCATGTGGTTTTGGACCTCCTCGTCAAGAAGATGTTATCTCAAAAATACCAAAAAGGTAATTTTTTGAAATAAAAATTTGTTAATGTCCTTAAAATGATTTCTTCATATTTTCAGATTTTTGAAACCTTCACAAGTTCGAGGCATAGATACCATCGAGTTTCTCAAACGTCAAAGATATGCAAATCAAATACACGATTCTACTGCATTTGGATATCGAGGATTAGTTGGTAAGATTTTTTTTATCAAAATATTAAATTTTTTATAGTTCATATAAAATACATATAAAACATGTTTTCTATTTTAATGCTCACATACGATAGATTACGAAAAGTTGCAAATATTACAAAGATTTGAACGTCGTCCAAAATCAGGACCAAAGTAATGTAAAATTTATCAAATATTCGCATGATAAATGTTTGCATGATTCATTTTTTATATAAATTATTTCTTTAAATTTTGAAATTTTTTATTTTTTGAGATTTTAATCGAATTTTTCTCTTTGTAGGTAATCCAGACATTCAACCAACACTGATAGTATTAAAGATCAGAGAACAATTAGTGAACTACTACTGATCGCATATCAATCAAAAATCATCTTTAAGGCCTAATGTTTTTTAGAGAACCTTTTCTAACAGTTTAAAATGAAACAAACATCCAATCAAACTAAATTTAAGACTTCTTAATGTCGATTACTTAATAAAATTTTTGGAATCCTTTATAAAATGTTACTGAAATGTATTTATTATAGCGAATTACTGTCGTACATTTAGAAGAGAATAAAATATTTATTCAAGTAACGTGTTTGCATGTTTTTCATTTGACGTTTTGTTATAAAATGATCTGATTTTTTTTATATTAGACTGCATTTTGCCTTATCAATCTAATTATTTATGTATATTTTTAAAAAATTAAACGAGACAGTCATTTTGAAGTTAATGTACTTGGCATTTGACTCGTTGCAAAAAATGATAAGAAAAAGTTTGATTGTCTGTGATTGCATTTATGCGATTTATCACGTACATTCGATAAGCATTTCGATAATTTACTCGAATTTTGATTTTCATATAAATTGCATGGCGCTCATCAAAAAAACAATTATAATTCATTCTTATTTCTTACCGTAACAATCAAACCAAAAATTTTTATTCAGAATGAAACAAACCCAAAGTTATACAAGAGCAGAAGTTGCAAAGCATAACGGCAAAACAAACCCCGATGTTTGGATAATTATCGATAATATTGTATATGACGTTACTTCTTATCTTCATGAAGTAAGTACTTTCTTTTCGCGATTTTCAGATAAAAATTAATTGATTGGCGGATATATTTAGCATCCAGGCGGCGGAGATTTAATCACAGAATGGGCGGGAAAGGATGCAACAAAAGAATTTGAAGCGATTGGGCATTCGGGAGATGCCAATCGAGACTTGAAGAAACTTCGTATTGGAGTTGTTGTATCTTCAAAGAAAATGTCAGTTATTGAGGAGAAATTACCTGAGAAGACAGACAAAACAATTAAGAAAAAGAAAAAGTTTTTGTTTTGTGGGTAAAGTCAAAATTTTGAGCAAGTTTATTTATTTTGATAAAAAAAAAACAAAGACTGGGCATCTTCATGATGTCAACTAATAAATATTATTACTAAAATTTTATTAAATATGTCACGAAAATTGAGCTAAAAGTTACAAAAATTGTGCTTTGTAACAATTTACTATCGCCTGAATTTCCATATCCAGCTGTTTGAATATTTTTTGTCACTTCTTTGTTAATAGGTTTTAAAGATTCTCTTGAAGATTTCGTTGTACTTTGTATCGTTTTGTCTTCAAATTGATCTTTTTCTTCAATTTTACTCACCGTTGACGTCTCCTTGAAATTTTTCAATTTTTGACGATCGTTCGCTAACCGATTTTCAAAAAACTCGTCTTCATCTTCTGCATCACAAGAAACATGTCTCAACTGTTTTTCAATATAGAATTCTCGTAACTCCATATTCGATTTCGTATTTGCGTAATTGAACTCCTCGTTATGATCAAGACACAAATGTTTCAATTCCGTTAAATCATTAAGAATTTTCACATTAAACGATATTAACTCATTTCCATCCAAATTGAGGAAACTCAAAAATTTATTTTGGTTGAACGACTCTTCATGAATTTCCTTTATTGCATTGAAAGCTAACGATAATTTCCGAAGATTGGGCAACATCGAAAATGTCTCCTTATAAATTTCATACACGCCACAAAAATCACAAAAGAATTCTTGTAACATTAAATGATTTAGAAATATTTCGTGTTTTTTAAAAGCAAAATTTTTGTTGTGACTCATTGAAAGTCTTGTTAAAGAGTTACCAAAAGCAAGCGATGGAATTTCTTCTAAATCATTGTAATCGAGAATCAAATCTTCAAGCTCGTCGTTTGAAGTGAAACTAAATTCATCTATAAATTTGACTCGATTATTGGATAAATTAATTTTCAGCAATTTTGGTAATGAGGCAAAATTTTCCATGTAAATGTGATCTACGTTACAAAAGCTCATGTCGATTTCTTCCAAAAACGAATGTTGCAAAAAAGGCTCTTCATCGTGCAAAGTCAATTCTGAGTTATGACTAACGTTCACAATTTTAACATCTTCCGTGTTTTCCAGATAATCAGATGCGAGAAAAGCAATATCTTGATTTGATAAGTCTAACGTATGAAACATGATGGATCTCGATTTTCGTTCGAACAAAGAAATATTTTTCTTTTCCATTCTTATGAGATGCAAAGTATTATAATCCTGAATTTTTCTTTGAATTTCTTCATTTTTGTGAATTTCTATGGCATCTGATAAAAATATAATCCTGTGAAATGAGAGAAAAGGTAAGATTCAACAAAAATAAAGGTAAAGTAACTTACCAAAAAAGAACAAAACTAATTTTTCGATAAAATAACATATTTGAGTGAGAAACAGACAACCGCAGTCAAAGAAGTTGAGGTTTGACTGAAATAGTTATGGATTTCCTATGAGGTTATCGTACATTTTTTATGTAAATATCGTATTAATAGGTGTCGATAAGATAAGAGCATAACCGCGACAGTGTTCGAAAAATAAGAAAAAAAATGTAAAAAAAGAATGACAAGTTTTTTGATGCATGAGCATTCCTTTTATTCTCAATTGAATTCTTTAAAGTCTAAATAAAGTACCATAAGTGTACAAATAATTAAAAATGTTGCTGACCTAATAACTTGATTTATTTGTTTCTGTATAGTTTGTCTGAACAGTATGTGTATTTTGATGTAAATGTAATAATAAATGTACGAGAGAACTGAGTTGTTTGCCTTTAAAACACGCGAAAACTTTTGGATTGGCGACGGTTTTGTGATTTACGAAGAGACTGGAATCTCTGCTACCTTTGCAGTTACTTCTTCTACTTCAGTTTTTGATGCTTCGTCAAAGTTTTCAGTCAATTCTGGCACATCGTCGTCATCGTTATCGTTTCCAGCAGCTGAGGTTGTAGCAAAGTTGCTTGCGATTTTCTTCAATTGTGTCAACTTTTCGGGACCCAATTGTTGCAAAATGTTGGGCAACATCTCGGTAATTTGCTTTGTTTCGCTGTGTCCAGTGATAGCGAAAGTGTTTGTGGCAAGGGATGCCTGTGTTTTCGGATTGTTGAAGTGAATGACGGTACCGTCGTTCTTGATCATGTTGACTTCCTCGATGCCGGGAATTGTGTTGACGCCTAATTTCTTCAAGGACAATTGCAATTTCTTGTCGTCAACGGCAGAGCTGTGAAAAACAAAAAAAAAATTTCGTGTTATTGACAAACTCTTTGTTCTTTTACAGATATTCGATGCTTCTGGAAGTACAATTTGTGAAGAACGCATTTTCAGTCACACCACAATGTCTCATCCATACAAATGCACAGAAAATCGTACAGAACAGCGAACTCACCTTGTGTGCACAATCTTCTTTTTTCTTCGGGGCATTCCCTTGCCGCCGATGCGAACCTCAGCTCCCAATTTTTTCAATTTTTCAGCGTTCATCGTGATAATTACTGTTTTTGGTATTTCTTATTAAGACTTCTGCAGGAGCACGCAAAAAACCTCGCACCATGCGGTTGTTGCGAGAGAGAAAAAGAACGAATGACAAGAAAATGAAATGTTATTTTGCTCGCCGAACACAAATCTCAAGGCTATTGAATTAACGTCACTGCAAAATCCTTAACAAACATTTTTGCAAAAATTTCGCTATTTTATTTGGCATCTCTTTTATATGAAAATTCGACATTTGACTCAAAAACATGCAAAATTCATTAGAAAATATTTTACATATCTTGTTTTAAAAGATTTGTTTACCTTTTTAAACATTATATACATGAAAGTATATCATAATGTTTAACATATATATTTTTTCATCAGCATGTATTCTGTCTAAAACTGTATTTCATTTCTACTTCAAATGTTTTAAACATTAACTTGAAAAAATATTATACATTGCTCGTTTTATTGTTCATCCGTATTGTTTAAATAACCTTATTATAATACCATCAATACTATATAATTATCAAAAAAAAAAAATATATATATATATATATTTATAATTAAATTCAACAAAAAATTTACTTTTAAAACATAAAATAAATAATAAATAAATAAATTTATTTATAACATAAAAAATTTCAATTAAATATAAGACGAGCATTTAATTGAATTTATGTTTTTGTTAAAAAACACATTAGTTAATTAATTAAATTAAATTTATTTAAAATTAGCATCAAAAATAATAATTTAATGAAAATATTTTCATTTAATATTTTTTGAAATAAATACTTTGGAAATACTTTTTGTTAAAATACGGTTTATTTGAATGTTTTTTCATATCACGTTGACTTTTAAACATTGATAAACTATCTTGCTCTGCGTTTATTTTCGGTCTTTGTTCATTTGTATTTCATCTGCCGGAGAGATTTGTTGTTCCATAGTTTTGGGGAAGCGTCAATCTTACGTGGCCAAAAATAGTAAAATAACTTAAATTTTAAGATAAAAGTACATTTTTAATAATTTGACAAAGCTGAAGTGGAAAACTACAGTCATAATAATGTTATCTGTAACAATTTGTGTAATTTTGTTGCTTATTGCAACAGCAAACGCCGGCGGATCAGGCCCCAAAGTTACTGATGAAGTGAGTACAATGGAAATTTCTCAAAATTTATTTTTATCATTTTGTTCTCATTATGTTTCATTGTTCGATATATTATCAAAAATTATTTATTTGCAAAAAGCAAAAAAAATAAGTTTATTGACCGTTCACACAGTTATTTTTCAAGTCTTTGTCTTCTCTTTGCTTTTACACTTTTCTCAAAACCTGTTTTTTTATCTTAGGTATTCTTCGATATCGAAATCGGAGGAGTCCCTCAAGAAAGAGTCGTTATTGGATTATTCGGAGGTACTGTTCCCAAAACTGCACAAAACTTCAAAGAATTAGCCGATAAACCAGCAGGGCAAGGGTATGTAATATTTTTATTAACTATTATCGCATGTTTAACAATCACAGAAACAAACAACTAACTGTCACAAAACATTTTTAATTATCATCATTTAACTATTGTTCTCTAAAAACAAATCAAAACAGATACAAAGGCAGCAAATTTCATCGCGTGATCAAAGATTTCATGATCCAAGGAGGAGATTTCACACGCGGAGATGGAACTGGAGGTCGTTCAATCTACGGCGAACGTTTCGAAGATGAAAACTTCAAACTTAGCCATTATGGAGCTGGATGGTTGAGCATGGCAAATGCCGGAAAAGACACAAACGGAAGTCAATTCTTCATTACAGCAAAGGCAACTAGTTGGCTCGATGGGCGTCATGTTGTTTTCGGAAAAGTTGTCAAGGGAATGAAAACTGTTAAAGCAATTGAACAAACAGCTACTGATGGGCGTGATAAGCCTGTTCAAGATGTCGTTATCGTTAACTCCGGATCTTTGCCTGTCGCTGAACCTTATGCTGTTACAAAAGACGATGCTCGCGATTAAAAATGTCACACGCAAGAACAAAACAGACAGCAATTTTACAGCATTTAAATCAATGTGATGAAAATCTTTAATTTTTCTTCTTATTTTTTTATTCATGATTGAAGAAGTATGAACAATAAAAAAATTTCTAAGTAAAAAATTTGTTCGTTTTTTATCTGAAACTTGAATGAAAACGTAAAAGTAAATGAAAACACATTTTATAAATTTTCTTTAAATATTAAAGATGTTTTATTGTAATTCTATGTTTAAATATATATATATTCAATTTGTTCTTGTTCTGTTATAATATTGAAATCAACAAAAATTTCTTTTTATCTATACCTTTATATAGTAATGAATTCATTTATTTCGTTAATATGCAATTTGATTTTTTCACCTACTTATACTAATATTTTTTTAATTATCGTCAAAATTTGATAAACTACTAAATAACCAAAAGTATTATTAAAAAGCGATTTTAGATCAAAATATACATTATATAATTGATTTGACTAAAAAATTTGTAAGCATTTCTTACAGCAGTACATATGCTAAATATTCACTTCTAAGGACTTTTTAATTGATTTCGGAGTTGATTTATGTTGAGAAAACAAAGAACTTAACAAACGTTTTTAACAATATAATATTTTTTTTTACATATCTTAATAAGCGTATCACTTTTTCAAATGTTTTTATTTTTAATGATTCCTATTTAGTTTCTATGTATATTTTCTGATAAAAATGTGATATAATAATAATGATAATAAATAACTGTTTTCTAAATAAATCTCTATGTTTATAATTAATAAATGTCGAATAAGCAAATATATCTAAAATTATTATAATACTTTTTCGAGTTCTTTTTTAATAATCTGCGAAACCTTTATCATTATAATATTATTATTTCTAATAAATATACAAAAATTTAACAACATTTTTATTGTATGTATTATTATAAAAGAATAATTGAACATACTTTTGGGTGTGAAATTAACATTACTATTACAATAATAATAAATACACATATTTTTACCTTTCACGTTATGTATATAAACTCTTTTTTCACTAATAATTATTATTACGGTGGTCATTTCCCTTAATAAACAGCGTCTATTTTATTTTTATTATATTTTTTTTTTAATAAAATTCTTGTCATACGATTGATATACATGTATAATAAATATTGTGTATTATTTTTGTCATCACATTGTTAAATAACTTAATGTTTATGTTCTAATTAGCAACCATAATGGATCTCGTTCTGTTTATCTAAAGTTTGATGCGAGTGTTTTCAATGAATTGAGAGTATAACTTTGCGAATATATTTTTATTATAATATAAATAACAGTTTTTTAACTTTCATAGGTCAGTAACCAGTTGACCATTCATTCGTGTGTGTGTGTATGCCAATTTTGAAAGTGAGCAACAGTCTAAATTAAATTAAAACTTAAATCATCTACATATATGAACCTTTTGTTAATCCATTTGAATGAGTGTTTCACAATTGACAATCATCAGATATTTTGTCTCATTTATTTTTTTATTCTATTATTTATTTACAAATCATGATTTATGTTAAAATTGTAACTGTGCGTGTGTGTGTGTTTTTGTTGTTGTTTTTTTTTCTGTGTAAAAGTGATTTCTATATTATTTTTTTTTTATATTTATTATTATTTTTGAATTGGAACAAAACTTTTTTTTTTACCTATATGTTAGCGACCTACGAGAATATCTAAGCTCTTTCTAACATTTTTTATCGTATATATTGTATTGTTTGTGAATACATACTTGTTAATAACAGTAGTAAGAATAAAAATTGTCAACGTTTAAGATTAAATGTGTGTCCCTAATTTTTCTTTTATTAATTTTATATTATATGTATTATAAATATTCAGTTTAATTATTTGAGAAGGAGCGAATTTTGGCGTTTCCTGCTTCATTTTGCACTATAACTATCATAATAATAAAAAGTGTTTGTTTTTGTTTTTAGCACAACCGTATACGCAGATGCCTTTACCACAAAAGTTTAGGTAAGTAATAAGAATGGAAATCTTTGGATAAAATGATTGTTTATTTTCATTTTTTTTCAAAATAAAAACATGGTTAGTTATAATACTGCTGACCATTCTTACTGTAAAGAAAAACGCAAGAAAACTAATATTTGTACTTGTAGTTGTTGTCAGAGGTCGTATTCTATATGGTTTTTTGTTTCGTTTATTTTTTCTATAAACTAATAGAAAAATAACATATAATTCATCTAAATAGTACATAAGGATGATAAGTTATAAAAGTCTATAGATTAAATAACAGTCCAACAAATGTTTATATTATATATTTTTGTTAACGAATATAAACGCGGCAAGTTGCCTAATTCTGAAAATCTTAAATACTAAACATCGTTTAGACGATGATAAGAACTTATCATCTTTCTTGTTTGACTACGATTCCACAGTTACGGGGTTCTTTATATTTCCTTTGTTTCTGCTTCAATTTGGTGTATAACTCTTTTATATATTTTAAACATGCTTTCATAATTTTTACAATTTATTTTGTTGAAAGCATGCATCCACCGCATCTAATAATTTATTTCTACAAATCTCTAAATATGATAATATAATGAAAAACTTTAAATGGTGCCAAATTATTTGAGGAGTAAACGTTATTTATCATATTTGTGAATAAATGCATTTAAAAGGTAATTTATGTTGTTTTATGTAATAAAAGGGAATAATTTCATCAATATATACAAATCGTTATATATATTAATATTATATGTTCTTTATAATTATTAATAATTTTCTTTCTTCATACGCTAACTACGAACAATGGAAAAGGAAAAACTGTAACATATTTCTTAATAAATATATGACTTCTGTGTATAACACGTGTTCTATTGTAATGATATAGTCGAAAATTGATACAATTTCTCATCGCTAATCTAATTGATCTCGAATTATCTACCATATTATAGCTATATGTATTATTGAATAATTTTCTTTTAATATTATGAATATTGTTACAAATAAATACTCAAAAGGAAGATTGTCATCTGATACTGTGATCACTATTATTATCTTGATTATTTGTTATTACATCTGTAGTTGTTTGTTCCGTTTGTTGGACCGTTGTAGTTGAGTGAACTGTTGGTCAGCTATGGTTCTGATTTCCTGATTGTTGATGAGTGTTATCTTGTTCTTCTTCGTCTTGCTCTTGCGGATAATCGTAGAAAATATCTCGCGTATCTCGCGGAACTGTAACATCAATTGGGACATCAGGATCTAAAATAATGTCATCGACACAACTTTCAACAATATCTAATGGCGCCTTTTCTTGTTTCGGCGATTCATGAGGACTATCGACACGAATTGAAATTACCGGATGAGGACCTAACGTATTGAGAATTTCGTATTGAACATTTTCGTTAGCGGGCATTTTTATGTCGGATGCTTGTTGGCGATTAACAGGATCTACAAGATGAGTACTATTGGAAAGGAGGAAATCAACAATAGGCATAAAAAACTTTACTTACCACGCGTAACAATAGGCGTTTCATTTGCATCTTCTACATCGGTTTGATACTCTTCACTTTCGCGATGAACTAAGACATGCACTAAATTACCTTGATTTTCAGATAATCGAGCTACAGGCGGAATTATGGTTGGTTGTTCAGGAGATGGTTCTGTTACAGTAATCGCAACGTCAGCAGATGGTACGTTAGGATCATCTATAATAAGGGAGTCTGTACAGAAATCGGATATGGGGGAAATTCAAAAAAGGGTACACACAAACATCAATCTTTTCAACTTACCTAAAACTGGATTTCTATTGAGTCTCAATGCACTTTGAGCTGAAAATCCCCTTTCCAATGGAGGCTTTTTCTTCACGAAACTTGTTGCTCGTTTTGACTTCATTACAGGAGCAGGAGATGGAATTGTTTTTTCTGTTGTCGTTATCATACTTGGCGTTGGCGAAACAGCTTCAGAACTTTTTATGGGTTTTTTGACAACAGAAGGAGAAGCTAATGCATCATCCATGGCATCTTGATGTCGCAAAAAGAAGTTGTAGATACTTTTTCGACGATTGCTTCCTCGTGATGGAGTAATTGCAGGATCTGTTTGATCGCCATTTGTACTTACTAAATCGCTCGCGCCTGATACCATCATTAAAGGCAAATTCAACCATGGGCCTGCTAATTCACTCAAATCCGAAGCATCAGATGCACGAGAAGATTTTCTCGAAGATGCTCGACTCGATGTACCTGTTCCTCGACGATGAACTTGCAAATGTAAGAAACTTGCCATACGATTATGCCATGCTCCGGGACTCGATGTTTGTGTATTTTCTTCCGAAACTGGCGAACGTTCTCTTTCCTTTTTCATACGCAAATATTCTTTCCATGTCGATTGGATCAAACGCGCTGCTTTATCTTCACGTTTCCAAATTCGAGTTGATGACACAATCTCTAACTCTTTACGAGTTGGAAATTGCTTCTTGAATTTGGCATCCATCTGAGCTTGAAGCTCGGCAAAGTTATCTGTTTCATCAACATGACCCAAGACATGCTTAACCAAGGCATGCAGAATGTCCAAACAATGGATCTTGTCTCCCTTCGAAATGGGTAAATTAAAGGAGACAAGTGCTACTGTATTGGGCTTCGCAATACCCAAAGGCGGATCAAGTGAAGCAATAAAGTCAGATAGTTGATCAAAGTGAATGAATTGCGTGGCATGCGGATCGTATTTCGACCAACGAATGTAAAACATTTCCAAATCATCTTCAACAATACCAATTTCCTCCTCTTGATGTGCCTGATTGAAATTCTCCAAAATAATGGCAATGTACATGTTAATGACAATCATGTAATTGATTATAATGAAACTCGTAAAATACGTTATCGCCAATAATGGATGCCCACAATTTCCATTATGCCCATGCGTCATATCGAGTTCACAATAAGGCGGTTGTATCATGAGCGATTCTAAAACATCATTCCATCCTGCGGAAGTCATCAATCTGAACAACAATTGCATACTTCGACCAAAAGTTTCGAAATTCGTCAAGTCATCTAACGCTCCTTGTTGTTTCACATGCCCAAAAAGTGACATCCCAATAATGGCATAAATGAAAGTTATGAGTCCCAAAAGAGCTCCAATGTTGAATAACGCAGGCAACGAAACAACTAATGCAAACAAGAGTTTTCGAATACCTTTTGCTGCTTTAATTAATCGCAATATTCTGCCAATACGGAAAACACGAACAACTCGTAACAACGTTGGAGAAACAGGCAAATCGATCATGATGTCTTCCATGAGAATTCCAAAAATTGATGCGAGTACAAGCAAAAAGTCAAAAACGTTCCAAGGTACAGTGAAGTAATGATATCGCAATCCAACGATTTTGACAATTGCTTCGAGCCCAAAGACTGTCGTAAAGAACGCATTACTAACTTCTAAAATGAAGAACACGGCATGCGGTTGACCATAATGTTCAATACCCATAGAGAGCATATTGAGGAAGATAAGAACAAAAATTGCGATTTCAAAACGTCTCGAATTCGATAGATCATAAAACATGGCAAGTACATGATTTATAGGTCGTTTGATAACTTTCTGAGGTTTCTTTCTTCCCAACTTTTTCATTGCCGTGTAATAATGCTTTTGCGATTCTGTGAGGAACATTTCAAGAACGCCTCCTTCATACTATTTTTTTGATAAATTCAATGTTAATAAAAAAAATAAATTTTTCTTAATCATACTTACTCTCTTTTTCAACATGTTAAAGTTGTCGATGATAACTCCGATAAAGAGATTCAAAGTGAAGAATGAACCACACACAATGAAAATCACAAAGTAAATATACGCCCATAGATTTGCTTCTCTTTCGGGTTGTAAATCAACTCCTCTTGCATCAACAGCATCCGCCATAACTTCCATCCATCCTTCGAATGTTGCAACTTGAAATAGTGCAAGATAGCCCATTCCTACATGATCGAAAGTAATTTTCGAATTTGCCCATGTGAAGTTGTTTCGATAACAATCTTCTCTTGTGTTCACAATCTAAATTCATAGCGATTAAAATATTGTTCGATTAAAATTAAATATAAAAACTTACTGATATAGGCAGCAATTCTCCTTCTTCGTCGAGACATTTGTAAAATTTTCCTCCGAAGAATTGAACACCCATAATAGAGAAAATAAGCCAAAAAACGAGACACACGAGCAAGACATTGAAGATAGATGGAATGGCGTACATGAGAGCATTAACAACAATTCGCATGCCTTGCCATCGTGAAATTGCTCTTAATGGGCGAAGAGCCCGAAGTGTTCGAAGAGATCGTAAAACGCGCAAATTTTCATTCTCTTCAATGAGCAACGAAAATATTGAAACCTAAAAATTTTGTGAAAAAAAGTGTTATGATTTGTGATTTTTATGTGAATTAGGAATATGATATGAGAGATAATATTTGGATGATTGCTTACAAAAACGATAATAAAATCCAAAATTGTCCAAAAACTACTAAAGTATCTTGTGAAACCAAATGCTATCCATTTCAGCAACATCTCTACGATGAATATTACGCAAAACACAAGATTTGTCCAATAGAGAATCGCTTTTAGTTTCTTGTTTTTATCTAAGTGTATATCTTCGAAGCACAATGTTATACTGGAAGCGAAAATTAGGATTAAGACAAACCACTCAAATGCCGGTGTATCAACGATATTTAGGACGGCTGTTCTAATTTCAGTCCATTTTTGCCCGAGTCTCGTGTTTGCGAACCTTAACCAGCAGGGACATCTAATTATTTTGTGTCATCATCAAAATGCAGTTTTTTAAGGCAGTTGCAAAATGCAAATAAAGAAGTTTTTTTTTGTATTTACAAGAAGGAAAGAGAAAGAAAGAGAAGAGAAAAGGCAATAAAGCACACCGAATAGCTCACGAATAGATTTTGTTAGAGAAGAGAATACTTACTGCTCATAACATTGATGCGGAAAACAGTCTTGAGGAATTTTTGGCCTTTTGTTGTGCCCAAAGCTTGGAAACGACATCGGATCATCGTACTCGCCTTGTGAATTTCGTCGACCCCCTACAGTTAAATCATCAACATATGATACTAAACTAGCCCAAGTTTTACCTGATGTGTTTGTTTCTCCTAAATTACAAACAGAAAAAAACATAATTAGCATTTTTCAGAACGTAAAAGAAAAAATATTCGCTATGCTCATGCAATGATCGCATTTCAACTCTCTACAATGATGTCCTTATATTTACAGTTCGGATCTACATGAGTTTTTTTTTGTGAAATCAGCAAATTTATAGAAGTGATCCAAATTACCTACTTAGTTAGTTGCAAAAAAAGCATTGATGAAACTATAGAAAGAGAGGCAAAACTACTCATGTCAACAAAAGATAGAATTCAAATTTCAATAGATCTTGAGAAAAGATAACTATTGAATTTCGAACATTTTCAATCGTTTCTCAACATGATTTTTCAAACAAAAAAAAAAAATACGTTTCGTTGTTTTCTTACCTTTTTTCTTTGACGGCGTTTGCTTGCTGTCAGTGTCGGAACTCTCAACATAATCTTTTAAAGTCACCTTTTTCATAACGGTATTTTTAACTTCAGTCGGTAAGTTACGCTGAAATTCTTTAATATCTGCACGTGAAGCCATTTTTGAACCTCGTTTACTGTGCATCCAAACATTATCATCTGGCGTTGTTGTAACATCTTCTTGACTTTTTGCGCTCTTTAACGACAATGTTTCCAATTTATCGCGCGACAAATGTTTTCGTGGCAATCGTTCACTTTCGACACGCACAATTTGTCGTTCTGTATCTTGTTCGTTAACAACTTCTTCGACGCGTTCAATTAAACTAAGACGCTTAATTCGATCGAAACTATTCTGAAAATTCGTTTTTCTTCGTAGACTCGGTGAGATATTTACATAATCGGAAGAAGGCGGCGGAGATAAATGATCTAACGAACGTTTCGATTCCAATTTTACATCAAACTCTTCGTCAGATACTTTATTTTGTTTTTCAAGACTTCTACGTTTCGCTGCCATTTCGCTTCGAGTACTTGCGTTACTTCCCGTACTTGTTTTCTTCTTTCGAAATACGACAGTTTCGTCGTGCGGCAAGGGTCGAAATGCTACAGCTTCCAAATCTGGCGTACGAGCTGCAAGTGAATTTTCAATAGATATCGAATGTATACTTTTCAGTTCAGTCTCAAAATCTTGGATAATTTCGTCAAATTCGGATGCATTCACAAGGGGTTCATGCTCATCATTACCTGAATTCCCGCTACCAAAGAGCCCGCTTGATCGTTTTGATCCCCCATTTCCTCCATTATTTGTGCCCTTATCTGATCCCGGCAAACTTCCTCCTCGTTTTCTCTCCAACGCTTGAAATACCGAATTCGAGATGTTACTGATGTTCGATCGAATACTCGCATTCGAGAATTTCCGATGTGTCGAACTTGCGAAACTCACGTCATCCTTCTTCGAATTGAGAATCAAACTATCCGTATCGGGATCGATCATTGCGCTACCAAATCCAACAGTGTCACTGAAATAGTTTGTACTATTGTCAAAATCGTCGCTGAGAAATTGAAACAACTCTTTTTTGTCGCAACTCAACAATTCGTCTTTCAAGTTCATTTGGTTTGACAAATCTTGTTCAATTGAAAATGTGTTGAGTGACTGATCGCTTGGGATTCTGTTCAATTGGTTGCTGTGATTGCTTCGAATAGAGCGATGCGACGGTGCGGGAGATTTTAAATATTTATTTGGAAGCGCATGCGACAACGAATCATGACGTACAGCAAGAGGCGGCGATTTGATCAAAGAATTCTGTGCACTTGATGAAATGTCGCTCGTTACAGAAATATCATCAATGGATTTGCGATAACTTGGCGATCTGTTAACCAAACTCTTCTGATATTGCAAATACGCTTCGTCATATTGCTGAATATCAGGAGTGAATCCGCGTTCTGTATCTTGCGACGTGCCCATCGGATTTATCGTTCTCATTTCCAAAGATTCCGTTATGGTAGGATCGTCTTTACTTTGTTGCGTACCAAATCCGGAAGACATTTGATGTAGCAATTTGTTACGTTGTTGTTGTTGTTGTTCAGGCGCTATTATCGCCTCTTTTTCGTTACTAATTACTAATTCATTATTTTGTTCTCTATTTATGGTACTATTATTATTGTCTGATTGTTGCAAGTTGTAATGGAGATGTTGATGGTTATTGTAATGTTGGCGATCAGCGGAGTCTGTTGTCGTTTCTTGACTCCCGCCGGATAATATAGGATTGAGAGTACTTGTATTTCGATCATACAGAGGAATATCGATTATTAAGTCAGAATTTGGCCGACTGGAATATCTCAAATCCTAAAAAAATTTTGAAAAAATTAAAAACCTGTTTTATTTTACATGCAAACTCATCTTACCTGATAACGTACTTCCCGTAATTTTTCTTCAGGTAACTCTAAACTTACAAGTTGATTTCCGACAAGTGCCAGCTTATTTTTATCGGCGCGCCGTTTAATAACTATTTCGTTGACGAGCTTTTCGAGTTTTGTGTTCTGCTCGTTATCTGCATTTTCCTTTGTGCCTCGTCCTTTTCGCACTAACGATCGTATACGTTCAAAGCTTCTTGCCAACTTTGATTCTTCGCCAACTTCCTATGTTTTTGCATTAAAAAGTAACAAGAAATTTTAACGCATTAGCGAAATTCGACGACTTTTTCATTGAAAATTGAAAATTTTATTCTAATTCTAATGTTTGACTAAAACTACAAAAGCGTTTTCTATCTTTCGCATGCTTATTCTAAAGCATTCTATACAAATATCGTTACAACATCTAACATCTATACAAAAACTATTCTGTTCAAAATACAACTACTTTGACTATCACTACATTTTCAGATGTTATTTATTTATTTTTTTCACTTGACAAGACAGAGAAAAGAGACATTTATATGTATATTTATAGTTTACCTGACTGTATTTCTTTTGATGTGAAGTGCATCAGACACAAGATTTTTGTGACACAGTTAAACATCGATCGCGATAATTTTTTTTGTTTTCAAAAAGTTTTTTTTTTATCAAGAAGGAAGAAGAAATGCATAACATTATAAACAGGTACAGAAGAAGTGCCAGGTAGAAATATAGAGGATAGAAAATGTCAATTTCGATTAATATTTAATTGAATAAATTTTGTTTCAAACTATAAAATAAACACGAGACTTAATCCAATTCTATTGATTTACCGAAATTGAGATTTTACATGGCAAATTGAATAGAATTAGATGCTCAATAAATGAAAATATAATTTTAATTGTAATAAAAAATAATAAGAAAATTTACAAACATATTTTAGCACTTTTGATTTTTGTCATCGTTCATATCATTATTTAATTTGCCTGTTCTATAGTTTGACAATATTAATGAAAATTTTCTCACGGGATAAGTTTGATGCGCGATGACATAATTGACCAAATAATTTATTGATAGTAATTTCGAATAAGGTAATTTTTTTTTAAATGTTCAAATTTTATAATAATATTTTTGAAAAAGCAATTCAACTTTATTATTGCATACCCTTATTACCGAACTATCAATGGTTTCCCATACACAACTCTCTTATTATTATTATATAATAACATTTTCAATTAAATTTATTATTCATAATAAAATATTTATATTTGATACAGGCGACGAGATAGGTACAATTTTCTGTAAACAATAATTTTAATGACAATGATGAGGGTAATGATGATACAATTTATAGATATTGTTTTGTGTGTGTGTTTTGGACAGAACACTACAAATTTTAAACAAAAACAAAGATAAATCATATTTGTGATATATTTCGTTACTTTAATTAATAGTTAAAAATAGCAATTATGAGAAAACAGGTAGTAGAGCAAAAACTTGTGCGCTTATTTGAGAGCAATGAGTTATTTTTGGACTTACACAATGTTAATATTTTTTTTTTGTTTTCTGTGCGGACTTAAGCTTTTTTTCATTTAGCAAAACAAAACAACATAAATCACATGTGAAAAACAAATTTTCATGATTATATCAGCGTAACATGCAAAAATGACAATGAAATCCGAACCGAATATGTAGAAAAAATTTTCTCATTTTTTTAACATAAAATTTTAAGTTAGAAGAAGAAAATTGGGGATTTGCAAATCATTATCATTAAAACCTCATGCAAACTGTTCTACTAAAAAATACATAAATCTTTTATAAATGACGGTTAGCAACAGGCTGCATTGACAGGATATCTCTTTTTTTGTAACATAAATCATATTCATTTCGTTAAAAACTATAAAAATATTTTTTTAAAAATATAAAATGCTATAAGTTTTTGCTATTTGCTAAAGAAAGTCTGATCTAAGAGAGAAATGCTTGTAATTCATTCTTGTAGAAAAGAATGAACGAATATGCAAAAGTATATTATGTATCGTCAGAATTGATGAAAATGATCATGAACAACAAAACTCGTTCAAAATTACAACATTAAGTTTATATCAATTTTATCATTCGATATTTAGAAATATATATAATATGAATATTGTTTCAAAATAAATGAAAAATAAAACAAAAACTTAAAAGAAAAACAGACAACATATCACGACAATGGTAATACGGGCACAATGGTAATTTACCTCCTTTTTCGATTTGAGCTCTTCCGAGTTAAAACTATTGAGCAACAAGGCCAAGAAGAGGTTGAGTACCATAAAATTGCCCATAACTAATGCCGGAAGAAAGATAGCGAAACACGACGATGCGCCATCTTTCTCCTCGGCACGCATACAATCCCACAAAGGTTCGATCCATTCGCCGCATAATATCCGAAAAATCATCATGAACGAGTGAAAGAAATCGTTAAAATTCCATCTGTAAAAATAGAAAACAACACTCAATGTCGAAAGTCGAAAAGAAAATGAAGAAAATAAACTCACCGAGGCACGGGATCAGGATAAAATTTATCTTCTGTATAATCCTTGGAAAATAATTGCATACCGATTACGGCAAATATGTAAATAACAATGCACAACACAAACGTAAGGTTTCCTAATGCACCTATTGTTGATATAATAATACTCAGCAAAACCTTCATTGTAGTCCATGATTGTGCCAATTTGAGTACTCGTAACTGTAATTTACAGAATATTCATGAAATGAATGTCTTTTTTTATATCCATTAAAAAAAAGTGAAACTCACCAAACGCAAGCCTCTTAATACGGTTAATCCCTGTACAAGTTCGAAAGTCAAATCGAGTAGACTGACAGAAACAATCAGCAAATCAAAAATATTCCATCCGCAATGAAAAAAGTCCTTCGATAAGGCCATTATCTTCATAACGCACTCGAATGTAAAAACCGAAGTAAAAACCTTTAAAAAATTTAAAACAATTAATTTTTTTATCATTGAACTTTTAATGCATTTTAAATAAATTTTGTGATATTCAGAGTGATTTTTAAATTTTTCATCATATCTACTTTATTGAATTTTTTTTTAATTAAAAAAAAATTGAAATTTGATATACTTCCATAAACTTTGAACTTTTAAACTTTCAAAAACAAAAAATTATTTTTTTTAGTTTTTGAACAAAATTTTTTTTAAAAATATTTTTCTACTTTTTTTTTTAATAATTCATTTTATAATAATTGTATGAATAACTTTTGAAAAAAATTTTCGACAGAAAAATTTACAAATCACTCTTTATTTATTTGTAAAATTATCTTAAAAACTTACTTTATTTCCAATATCTAATGCTTCGCGAACACCTTCACTCATGCCGTGATGTTCTAAAGCGAGAAATAACGTATTGAAAACGATACAGAGTGTTATGGCGAGTTCAAACAATGGATCCTTCACAACTTTATAGAGGCAATTTTGGAATTGTAACCATCCAGCGTAATCGACACAACATCGAACGCAATAATCGCAGTTACGATCCGGAATGTCATCTGAAAAAATATTATAAAGTGAAATTTAGTTTGAAAACAACCCCTCTGATAAATTTTTATCCATTTTGAGCAAAATTTGACAAAAATTGGTTTGACATAGTTTTTGACACAGTTATTTTTTTGTTCTTGATTTAGTTTTGAAAACAAAACTATGTCAAAGGAAAATTTTTTTTTCAGTTTCAATTTTTTAGCAGTTTTGAGTTAAAAAATGATTAAAAATGATAAATTAGAGCCCCCTGATAAATTTTTATCCATTTGGAGCAAGATTTGACAAAAATTGCTTTGACACAGTTTTTTTTGTTCTTGATTTAGTTTTCAAAACAAAACTATGTCAAAGGAAAAATTTTTTTCAGTTTCAATTTTTTAGCAGTTTTGAGTTAAAAAATGATTAAAAATGATAAATTAGAGCCCCCTGATAAATTTTTATCCATTTGGAGCAAGATTTGACAAAAATTGCTTTGACACAGTTTTTTTTGTTCTTGATTTAGTTTTCAAAACAAAACTATGTCAAAGGAAAATTTTTTTTTCAGTTTCAATTTTTTAGCAGTTTTGAGTTAAAAAATGATTAAAAATGATAAATTAGAGCCCCCTGATAAATTTTTATCCATTTGGAGCAAGATTTGACAAAAATTGCTTTGACACAGTTTTTGACACAGTTTTTTTTGTTCTTGATTTAGTTTTCAAAACAAAACTATGTCAAAGGAAAATTTTTTTTTCAGTTTCAATTTTTTAGCAGTTTTGAGTTAAAAAATGATTAAAAATGATAAATTAGAGCCCCCTGATAAATTTTTATCCATTTGGAGCAAGATTTGACAAAAATTGCTTTGACACAGTTTTTGACACAGTTTTTTTTGTTCTTGATTTAGTTTTTAAAACAAAACTATGTCAAAGAAAAAAATTTTTTTCAGTTTCAATTTTTTGGCAGTTTTGAGTTATAAAATGATTAAAAATGATAAATTAGAGCCCCCTGATAAATTTTTATCCATTTGGAGCAAGATTTGACAAAAATTGCTTTGACACAGTTTTTGACACAGTTTTTTTTGTTCTTGATTTAGTTTTCAAAACAAAACTATGTCAAAGGAAAATTTTTTTTTCAGTTTCAATTTTTTAGCAGTTTTGAGTTAAAAAATGATTAAAAATGATAAATTAGAGCCCCCTGATAAATTTTTATCCATTTGGAGCAAGATTTGACAAAAATTGCTTTGACACAGTTTTTGACACAGTTTTTTTTGTTCTTGATTTAGTTTTCAAAACAAAACTATGTCAAAGGAAAATTTTTTTTTCAGTTTCAATTTTTTAGCAGTTTTGAGTTAAAAAATGATTAAAAATGATAAATTAGAGCCCCCTGATAAATTTTTATCCATTTGGAGCAAGATTTGACAAAAATTGCTTTGACACAGTTTTTGACACAGTTTTTTTTGTTCTTGATTTAGTTTTCAAAACAAAACTATGTCAAAGGAAAATTTTTTTTTTCAGTTTCAATTTTTTAGCAGTTTTGAGTTAAAAAATGATTAAAAATGATAAATTAGAGCCCCCTGATAAATTTTTATCCATTTGGAGCAAGATTTGACAAAAATTGCTTTGACACAGTTTTTGACACAGTTTTTTTTGTTCTTGATTTAGTTTTCAAAACAAAACTATGTCAAAGGAAAAAATTTTTTTCAGTTTCAATTTTTTAGCAGTTTTGAGTTATAAAATGATTAAAAATGATAAATTAGAGCCCCCTGATAAATTTTTATCCATTTGGAGCAAGATTTGACAAAAATTGCTTTGACACAGTTTTTGACACAGTTTTTTTTGTTCTTGATTTAGTTTTCAAAACAAAACTATGTCAAAGGAAATTTTTTTTTCAGTTTCAATTTTTTAGCAGTTTTGAGTTAAAAAATGATTAAAAATGATAAATTAGAGCCCCCTGATAAATTTTTATCCATTTGGAGCAAGATTTGACAAAAATTGCTTTGACACAGTTTTTGACACAGTTTTTTTTGTTCTTGATTTAGTTTTTAAAACAAAACTATGTCAAAGAAAAAAATTTTTTTCAGTTTCAATTTTTTGGCAGTTTTGAGTTATAAAATGATTAAAAATGATAAATTAGAGCCCTCTGACAAATTTTTATCCATTTGGAGCAAGATTTGACAAAAATAGCTTTGACACAGTTTTTGACACAGTTTTTTTGCTCTTGATTTAGTTTTTAAAACAAAACTATGTCAAAGAAAAAAATTTTTTTCAGTTTCAATTTTTTGGCAGTTTTGAGTTATAAAATGATTAAAAATGATAAATTAGAGCCCCCTGATAAATTTTTATCCATTTGGAGCAAGATTTGACAAAAA
Organism: Culicoides brevitarsis; assembly: GCF_036172545.1. Taxonomy (NCBI): domain Eukaryota; kingdom Metazoa; phylum Arthropoda; class Insecta; order Diptera; family Ceratopogonidae; genus Culicoides; species Culicoides brevitarsis. Next base: position 42,510,721 of record NC_087086.1, on the reverse strand, counting down.
TTGCTTTGACACAGTTTTTTTTGTTCTTGATTTAGTTTTTAAAACAAAACTATGTCAAAGAAAAAAATTTTTTTCAGTTTCAATTTTTTGGCAGTTTTGAGTTATAAAATGATTAAAAATGATAAATTAGAGCCCTCTGACAAATTTCTATCCATTTGGAGCAAGATTTGACAAAAATAGCTTTGACACAGTTTTTGACACAGTTTTTTTGCTCTTGATTTAGTTTTTAAAACAAAACTATGTCAAAGAAAAAAATTTTTTTCAGTTTCAATTTTTATCAGTTTTGAGTTAAAAAATGATTAAAAATGATAAATTAGAGCCCCCTGATAAATTTTTATCCATTTGGAGCAAGAAATTCGAGAAAATTTATTCATTGTGTGAGTAAGAAACAATCTGTTCGCATTTGTATTTATTTAATTGACTGAACAAACCGAAGAAAAGCAATTAACAGAAATGTTTCAGAAATGATGAATGGTCTCTGCTTTTAATGTAAATATGGAATGTATTACAAAATTTCATTTGAATAATAACAAAACCCTTTTTGGTTGTAAGATAAGACCTAAATAAACATTAAGGAAGACCAAATAAAATATTGTGAAAACTTACCGAGTAGAACGATTTGCGAAAGATATTCAGGATGCAGAGCGTAGACATCGTGTTTTTTCAGTTTGGCAACATTTCCATTGCACTTTATTATCCTAACTTCACGCGGCGATAAAGCTAATGTTACGGGAGTAAGTTCACGTTGTGACTGTGAATTGGATGGGAGAATACGAATGAAGGGAAAAAGGAAATATTGCGGTTTATTATTAAATTTGTGTGCAAAAAGTGAATTAAAAGTGATTAAAATGAAAAATATGAATATGATAAAATAAAGTAATGAAAGCAATAAAGACGAGAGAAAGAAGAACCGACCTCAATTGTAGCTAATTGCAATGATAATGGCGGCGCAGCAACTGAACTTTGTATGTTATCGGTATTGTCTTGCTCATCATGATCATCTACGACGCCGGAGTCATCGAGTGACGATTCTCGATTCACGCCTTCGCTCGCGTTAGAGCTTGCCTGTCGACTCGACATTATTAATTGACCCGCACGCACATGAACGCCTTTTGAGTGAGTGTTTTTTGAGAGTGTTAACTTTTCACAGCAAAAATTAAAAAAGAAAAAAGTGTCAATACCTAATGGGTGAAGTGTGTTCGGGTTTTGTAATGCACTACTTGTTGTTGTTGTCGTTGAAGATGATGTTATTGCAGATGTGATCGACGTTGAAACGGTTGTTACAGGTGCATTTGTTCCGTTATTCGCTCCCATCGACCCGCTGTTTTTGGCCATTATTGCTCGTGTACGTTGTAATGCTAACGCTTCGGGGCGCGAATAACTATGTCGAGGACTCGGAGAAGGACTTGGTGTGCATGAACGACTTTTAGACTGCGTGTTTGATTGTAAGATTTACATTTTTTAATGGAAAAATTCTTGCATAGATTTTGCGGATATGTAATGTGTATCAGTAAATCGTGAAGATTCCATTCAAATTATAATTTAAAGGAAAATTTGATCGTAAAATAGTAAAAAAAATATACAAAATTCTACTCTATTGTTAGAGTGCATGCAACTTGCAAAGATAGAGATAACTATTTATATGTACATCAAAGATATGTTTCATATGTAGGAAACTCGACAAATTGATAGCCAGAAACGGGCGCCCTTTTCAATGGTCAACACTGTATATCAGCGTCAACTTGCATTGAAAAACACTTTGGGCCTGAATAACGATGGCAATTTGTAATAATAGCATGTGAATGATATTGCCATGCGATTTACTCAGGTAATTCATATTGAACATAAGCGAATGGTCACTGACACATTACATGACATGTAAGAAGAAGAAGGAGAAGAAACATCTTCAAAATTTACATTATTGTTAGCATTGTTGTTTCCGGATGAATTATTCCCGGTTTTTGGTTTCTCATTGCCCTTTTTTCGTTTGCGCGTCTTTTTTCGACCATATGACGCCAGAAGTAACCCTTTTCTGGTATCAATATGCTTCTTAGAGTGCTTATTTAATTGCTTGATAGATAGATTAGTTGGATCAAAGCTAAATGTTGAATCGTCTCGATGATCTATTAAGTCTTTACGTCGCTCCTAATGGAAAAAGTTGAAATGTTAAGAGTCTGTACAAGTCATTTTTTACATCTATCTACAATAAATACCTCTAATGTTATCTCGGCTTCCTCTTCGTATGCTAAGGCAACAACAGCCAACATTAGATTGATAAGATAAAACGAACCAAAAAATACGACGACAGTAAAAAATGATACGCTCATTGGTCCGCAAGCAGCTAATACCTAAGTGAGTAAGTAGAGAGTTTGTGCATAAAATTTCTTGCGATGAAAAGAAAGGCAACCTTTGATTCAAAGGGGTGAATTTTCCCAAAGAAATGCGTCGACCAATTCGTTTCTATCTAATGGATATTTGTTTCTTTCTAATTTCAACGAAAAAAAATTTAAAATGCAAACACTCAACAACTAATTAATCTAATATATGAACGCATGTTTTTGCTAAAATGCATCCCTTTGTTTCAAAATACCATTTTCTCTTCTGTTTCGGAATATGTTTGTAATGTTTTTGAAAAAAATTACCATATTATACACATTTTCCCAATAATCTAATGTAATCAGTTGAAACGTCGTCAACATAGACCACATAAAATTATCAAAATTTGTATAACCGTGGTTAGGATTGTCGCCAATGCATAAGCACGTGTATCCTAAAGGAAAAAAACAGGATATCTACTGTGAGAAAACTATTTTCATCTACGATGAGACTCGAGAGAAAATCTTACCCTCGGGACAATGTCGTGCTCCTGTGACATTGCCACAAAGCGTTGGCTCGGCATCCTCGTTGTAAATCCAATGATCGGAATTATTGACCCAACTAATTGAATTTGTGTGTGTGATGTTAATTTATCTGTCTACTTCTAATGAAAATGTAATTCTACATTACTTACCTCACCCACTCGTTATACGAAGCATTGATTAAATCATTTGGAAGATTTAAGACACATTTATTCCTAAGTTCACCCATATAAACCTGAATTTCGTGAAATAGACAAATTAAAATGAATGTTTTTGTCTGATACTAATATGGGCGAACATTGCCATGCAACGCAAACTTACTTGTAACGCAAATAACGCGAAAACCATTAAACAAAATATTGTTAACGTCATTACTTCGGCTAATTGTTTAAAGGAATGCAATAATGCATTGATAATAGTTTTGAGTCCTGTTTCGGGAAATAGAGGAAATTCAATTTGTTATTTTTAGATGTTGACGCCTCCTGTTTTTATTTTGCATAATTTATCCATTGTAATGCACTTACCTGGCATAATGGATACCGTTTTAAGTGCTCTCAGCACTCGAAACGTCCGTAAACCAGCTAAATTTCCTACATCTAAACCAATTGTGGCGTATCCGCTTGTTATGACAACGAAATCGAGCCAATTCCACGGATTTCGCAAATATGTGTACTTATTCAGGGCAAAACCTTTGGCAATGATTTTGATCACCATTTCTGCGGTGTAGATAGCCAAAAAGACAAATCTGTAAAATGTGAAAAAAATACTCATGAGAATGAAAAGTAACGAAAAAAGTACATATGAAGAAAGTAAAATAAATAATTTATGGTAGGAGCGTACTTTAAAATGCATTAAAAAAGAAAAGCTTTGAATTTTTTACAGTAACAGACTTTGTTTGAACGCGCAAAATGAATGAAAAAAAGCAAATAAGGTTACTGAAACAAAAGGTAAAGTGAGATAAAAAAAAACTTGAATGGTCGAGATTTCTAAAAATAAGTGAGATACGAGGAAAAAGTGCTTTGGAATGCAAAATGAAATGATGAATATTAAAAGATTGTGGCGTACGATGTAAAATGTAACTTTTTTTTTGCTTATTTACTTGTTGAAGTTAACTGTTCGCCGAAAATGAATGTTATTTTGTTAACAGTCAAGAGAAAATTAAATGAAAAATTTGACACGAAAAAATTCTTCATAAATGAGAAATTTTTTTTTTTTTTATTTTGGAATTCTTTTTCATCTTTTAAAACGAAAATATTCTTTAAAAAAAAATTAATAAAAAATAATAATAATTTTTAATAAAAATTTTCTATAATAAAAAATATTCTTATGAAAATTTTCAAAAAAATAAAATAAATAAAATAAAATTAAAAAAAAAAATGAAATTTCACGATTTCAATAATTTAAAAAAAAATTTTTGAAACAACCTAAAAAGAGTAAGAACAAAATAGTATACTCTAATTTGTTTGGCACAATGGGCGACATAGCGAAAGCGAGAGTCCTGCGGCAACTGTGATAAGAAAAAATGTACAATTGTACGAACAATTTATATCACGTTGTTAATTTAAAACTATGCCCATTCATTGTGTGTCGCTCGTTTGTTTCATCCGGATGAAATGTGGAAAAATAAATATAATGATAAATAATAATAATAGTGCTCCATTTATCAGAATGAAGATATGTATTTTGTTATTGCTGAGACTCGGAAAGAAAATGGACACATGCAATTCAGAGATATGTTCATTTGTACATGAAATTGAAATAGCACACAGAGAGAAATAAATAGAAAGGAGAATAAATATTATTTTAATAGTACACAAAAAAGTGCTGCAAGGCGTAAGATGATGATTTTGATTAAAACTACAATGATACTCACTCTGCCTCTTCTACCGTTTCTTTCATTGCCAAAAAAACGCAGTTAAATAAAATGGTAGCCATCACAAAATAATCAAAGAACTGATTTGTTGCTAAATACACGCAGGCACGTCTCGTTGGGCTCCATGGCTCAAAGAGGAAAATGCTCTTTGTGCCCGTAAATCGATGAATGTAGTTCTTGCGGAATCGCTTCGATACAACGCAAAATGTCTGTAAAGAAAAAAAAAACGGAAAATATTCAAAATTATTATTTGCACGAAAAAATAACTTCGATATTTTCAACTTTTCGAGCGAAAACAGTAATGAGTCGAATGAAATTGAGTTTTGTCCTATTGCGCAATGTCAAAAATATCGGATTACACAATGGGAGTGCTTTGAATTTCATACAGGCAAACTCTGAAACTGCCTCTTTTTCTTTGTACCCTCAAAGTAACCAGACATAAAGTTTTTGTCTCCTTAATTTTTCAATTTAATTGAATAATTTGGAGATATGAGAGCCAAGGTAGGTCTAAAACATCGAAATAATCATTCGCACACGCGAATATCGTGAAATATTACGCGAATAAGTGTTAGTTTCGCTGAAAATTGGATAAATATGATTTGCACGTGGCGGAGACGCCATTGCGGCGAACATTAACGCTAATATTCAGACACGCGCGGAACAAAATTACATGAAAATAACACAAATTAACCGAATTTCTTTCTTATTTCTCGTTACAGTGGCGTAAAAAGCGTATGCGTAGACTTAAGCGAAAGCGCCGTAAGATGCGTGCTCGTTCCAAGTAAGCTGGAAAAGGGGATTTGGTAAGTTTTTGCCTTGTAGCGGAAAAATCAATATTCTAATGTTCACATTTTCTTTGTATTTTCTTCATTAGGTCAGAGACGACGGTGTATTTACTCAAAATTACATCTGAGCAACCTATTGGGCGACACCGCGTTGCAAATCATGGATAACCTCTTCTTTGAACACAGACACACTCCTGACTAATCAACAATTCCAACAAACTCTTGAATAATGTTAATTTGGATCAATAAAAACCGATTCACATAACATGTTCACAAAACGCTCTCTTTTTAATGGGTTTAGTAGAAGAAATTCGCGCGTGTTTCAAAGTCTCTCTGGCTTTCAAAGGTATGTATGTAACATCATGTGTCGTCAAAAGTTCTTCCTATGTGACAAAAACGTGTTGAAAATGAGATGTGACGTCAAAGATTTTTCCAACAACATTTGGATACTTGTTAAGACAACCTCATTTTTTCTTATCTTTTCACAAGGTGATAACAATCTAAAGTTTATTGAATTCGTCTTGTTACCTTTGTGCACGATATTAACTTGTTGATAGAGACAAAGAGAGAGACAAAAGGGTCTGGAAATTAAACCACAAATTATTCATCTCCCTTTTCCATTCTCGTAAATTTGCTCTGAGGATAAAATCACGAAGAAATAAAACGAATTGCCAGTTCCGATGAACGTGAATAAAACATGTTTTTCGGTTCACGACATTTTTTCTCAGCAAATGCTAATGTTTAATTTTCGCCTCGTGCCTTTTGTTTTTCTTTCGATGGATACCTACAAGAAAAAATTCCCTCACACACACACATGTTTTAAACTCAAACAGTTTTTATTAAAATAAAAAAGAGACAGAAGGAGAAGCAACAGCTTATATTGTGATAAAAGAGAAGTAAATAATAATAATACGGCAGGAACAGCTCCGTTTTCGTTTTTATATTAAATTTCTTCTATATTTGCTTTTCTTTACGAACTTTTACAAAGAAAACCAAACGAAAAAGTTTACATGCAGCGTTCTCAAATATTTTCTTTTTACAGTTTTTCTGTCTGCTGGCAAACATATAAATTCACGAAAAAAGGGCACAAACAGTGTCAGCAAATTTTCATTTAAAAACAAATATTAGTTGAATATGTGTCTGTGTTTCGAGTGTTTTTTAAACAAGTCTGAGAGCAAAACATTGCATTGGGGAGTAATTATGATGATTGAAGTGCGCAAAAAAAGTTGGTCTTTTCGTTGGTTTAGTAATGTGTTGCAAAGAAAGTCGTTCGAATTAATAGAAAAATATTACTGAATCTGTGTAAGTAAAGAAATTTTTACTTTGCACTGTCTCGCAAAAGGGATCAAATAATTTATTCAACTTCTGTTATTCGTTTTCAATGGGCTTCAATTTTGGTAAGGATAAAAAAAAGGGGATTTTGCAAAGATGAATGATCCTAATATATGTTGTTTTAGGTTGAAATTGCACTCAACTCTCATAACTTTTCTCTCGTCGCTTTACTATCAAAGATTTCCATTTGAACACCTGTGACCGTGATTTTACGCTCTTTTTTTACTGTACGTCTTTTTCATTATTATTATTATTTCATTGGCTTTTCGTTTCATTTTTGCAAGTTATCCATTTTTATGCTTTTCTTCTTTTACGATCTCTCTTGTTTTTTGACGTCTTTGCGCTTTTCTTCTCAACAAGTTAGAACGTGCATATCACGAAAAATCTCATCAAAATTCCATTTTTATTCGACTTGTAAAGAACGAAGAGGACAACTTCAAGAAATAATTCGACGATTCAAAGAGAAAGAGAACACTTGTCAACTACTTTACATTTTGCTCTTCATCGAGATGTGGCAAATCAAGTGCTCTTGCTAAATAATTTGAATAGCCTGAATGTATTTGTAATGACAAAAGAAATTTTCCAGCCATTTATTACAAAATTGGTGTCCCTTTTCTGTTAACAAATAATAATTTTTACATTTTTTGTGTTCATCCAAATAGATGAAAAAATTTTTGTTTTTCGAAACAAAAAAAAAAATAATCACGTTGAGTAAATCAATTTGTACAAGATTAAATGGGAGAATAAACCGTGTCGAAATATAAAAAAAAACTCTTTTCTTTTGGATATAAAAAAGGGGGAAAGTTAATTACCTGCCTATTAAAGAGAAAAATCTTTGTTCTAACTTGATTTATTTGCAATTTTTGCTACTCCATTATCCTTATATTTTCACATTTAACACTTGAAACGATCTTAGCCCTGTCTTGTCTATAAAATGATCTTAATAACGTGTTTTTGTTCGAGAAGAAATGTGTTATTACGAACGGAAGGCAAACAATAACGTGTTTCCATCATTCATTTTTCTCGCGTTTGTGTAGAATAGACACAAATTTTTATAATGGCCAAAATAACCATTTATCATATTTTTTCAAACCTCACAGAGGTTTTTTTTTTATTTCGGGTGTGATGGCATATAACAGACCAAAAAATGCGGGTTGTTGATGATGTATGGCGTTTTCGGACAACATTTGAAAAGGTCTTTTGACTTGACGAAAATTTCATCAAGAACAGACAGAGAACGGGCAAAGCCTTTATTTTGCAACATTAACGTTACCTGTGCTCTTTTTGAGGTTTATAGGACCGTTTCCGTTGATGAAATTGTATTCAGCTTGCGACACCTTTTTAATATTTTAACACACACACACACGCTTGGCTTATTTATTCTTCACATTTTTTTCACTTATTTACTTATGTGCTCAACGAGTACACGAATGGGCAGCAAATGCAAAAAAAAAATATAACAAAAATTCAGATCATTTAATATTTTTAATGGATTTATTTATCACAACAATGGTTTTTGCAAACTCATCCTTATATGATGCGTGTGTGTGTATTTAGGACGCGATGAGTAAACATTGACGCTTTTGTGTATTCAGCCATACATAAACAGTTCAGTGAGATGAAAAGAAAAATATTTAACAGAGATGATTTTTTCACTCCTTTTTTTTTTGGATGATCTCCAACAGCATCTACACATACAAATTTGGGGCTTTTCGTGTTTGACCTTTGAAAGGGCACATTTCGAGCGAGTCATGCAATGAAACATATTATAGAGTAATCGACATACCAATTTACTTAGCGGTGAAGAGATTAAACATAATCTCACTCAAATCTAAACAAACCGATTTAGAGAGAGATTCCTCAGACAAATTTCCCATAATATGCGAGATCAGATTACGGAATATTTTAAGACGTATTAAGATGAAAATATCTTTCGAATAGAGTAAACAACACATATTTGTCTTACGTTTTCTATTGGATGCCTTACCCGTATCATTTCTAAGTAGGTAAGTTGGAGAGATTAGGGATCGTAGTTTTTGGAAATTGCATCAAATACTCCATTCTGATATCAGAAAAAATTTACAAAATTTTTGAAATTTTTCATTTTGCATGATAGACATTTATTTGTTAGTTAAGCTTAAGCTTAAAAATTAAATGATATTATGAAAATACATAAAAAATACGTAAAAAAAAAATACGTAAAAATTCCGTAAAAAAATTTTATTTTGAATTTAGACCATGTAATGCAAAATCTAACTTTCAAAAAAAAATTTTTTTACGTTTCATAAATAACTTATCAACCCAAAATTACAACTGAATTGAGTGATTTTTTTTTATTTTGGATGATTTATTTGAATATGATCGTTAACAAAAATATTTCTTTTAAATTTCTATAACACTTTACAATTTTTCAGCTTTCAAGCCATCGATAAAAAAATTAATGAGCTTCAAAAAAAATTTTTTTTTCTTGTTTTAAAGAATTTTTTAAAATTTTCAATTTCAGAAATAAATCAAGCAAAGCACAAATTTCACACACTCTAACTTGAAAACTACAAACCCTACATGAGATTATGGATGTAATGTGAAATGTCTGATTCGTGTAATGCAGAAGAACAAAAACTGTAAGGAAACGGATAATATTCAGGAAAATCAATATTTTGTACAAAGATTAAAGATTTAAAGAGAAAACCATCTGGATTAAGAAGAAGAAATCAATTAATCACAGAAGCAAAAAGAGATGACACATAATTGAATTAAAATCAGTGTAATTTGAATTCATTTACATAAACGATGACATTTTCTTCTGTCGACAGGCGACAAAGCGAAAGAGCAAATAGTCAGCAGATCTGTATTGAATTTTCTTCTCCATTCATTTCCATAAATAGAACGTATTTTTGAAAATTAATCATGTCTTAATTGAGATTCTATTGTGTCATCAAGTGACATTTTGTAATTGAAATCCAATTTCGCTGTTGTCTTATTAGATGACATGCAAAGTAAACAGACAAAGGTGTGAAACGACGTTCTAAATATTTATGAGGATTAAGTTATAATTAATCATTGGTTATTTAAATTAACTGAAGTTGAGGAGAAATTTGAAACAGTGTTTCATGGAAAATTTCTTGACATGTTTCGAAATCATTTCGTTGCCCATAAAACCGTGAAAACACACCAAGTGAGCTGCTTTTATTATCTCTCTATGGCCATATCATAAATAAAAGCATGTCTAAAGCGACTTCCGTTCCATTCCACGAAGGGAGCTTCTCAACTCAAGCAAAGTAAAGACATTGGATATAAAAGAAAGACAATATGTCTCTATCTTCAGTGTCTATTGTAACGAAACAAAGATATTTTTATTATTCACCTCTATGACTCCTTTGTGTTGTATATATAGATTTATTCAATGTGTCATCGGTTACATCAACAACAGAAGCCTACAATGGTAGATTTATTCAGTTTTCCTTTTTGATATATTGACGATATTGGGACACGAATTTTTATTTCCTTTCGTTATCTTTTTACGTCGTTTTTGTTGTTGTTGTTGTTGCTGCGCTATCTTTATTACATTAGAGAGATAAGAGAGCGTCTTCTATGATGAAAAATTTTAACAGTTAACGACAGTGAATCAAAAATTGAAAACTCGGGCATACGCTAAGTACATTATGGGCGTAAAAAGATTTAACGACCAGATTTAGTGTGCGTGTGCGTTAAGCATTGACAGACAAAATATAATGTAAATTTATCTGTTTGAGCAGATTAGAAGAAAAAAAAATGTGAAAAAAAGAAAATTTTACATCATTACAACACATAAATAATCAGATTTTCTCGTTTTATCCTCCTCCTTCGGATTCCTTCTCACATGTTCGTGTGATGTTTATATATTTGCACAAGTCTTGTGCCTTTAAATTGCTCTCTATCGTACTCGCAAGACACATCTCCCTGTGAAATATAATAATAATAAATGTTGTGTCTTTGTTGTCAGCATCAAGCCACGCATTTAAGATAGAAATGAGGAGAAGATGATGCCTCGAGCTGTATCTTGACTTTTAAATTTCCGTATTACATTTTACATTTAAACTCGTGTTTTCCTTATAAATGCACTTAAAGTCGCTTTCTCATGAACATCATAAAACATGGATTTAATATCATCGTCGCGAGCATCAAATTACAAGCAAAAAAAAAGTTTGCAAAAGAAAAGTGTGAAGAAAGTACTCGAAACCAATTAAAAATAAAAAGTAATGATGATGATATGATGCACATGCACTTCAATTAACAAGACACAAGGCTAAATATGTACGCCATATAAAAGTGTAAAATGTATTCTAACTACTTTCTGGTAATTATTTTGTGTAATGTAACGTTTTTTTTTTCATTTCATTTGCGAGAGAAGACACTTGTACTGCCCGAAGACATTTGTTTCCTTGGTTAATTATTTGGATGGGAATAGAAAACGTTGTTTCGAGTGCTTTTTTTCTGTTTAAAGTGTAAGTATAAACCGCCAAGAGGAGGCAAACCTTGACATAACGTTGACAAGTGACAAAAACGATGACTAAACAAAAGCGAGAAATTTACTCGTTCTGTTCTCGGGTGCTTGTAAAGTTAGTTATTCAACAAATAATCCATCAAACTCCTGCGGTGCGCCGAAAATTGGTTGAACAAGGTGTCAAGTTGAAAACAAATGGGTCATTTTCGGGGACAAATATCCATTTCCCAAAAACAAACAATCCAAAAAGAACGAGAAACTTTATCCATTCATTTCATTTAGCGCTCGATGAAAGTTTGTCCGACATCATTATCGTCATCATTTCATTCCCTTTTGTGTGCACAGCACATGCCATCAAAGTATTTTAATGTACTGCCGCTTACATGGCTCCTGAACTCCATAGCTACCGAAAAAAATATATGTCGCGCCATAAAAATAGAACATATATCTCGGCACACAATGTCCATTTTCACTGCAACAAACCATATTATTATGTTAATGGAAGGGAAAAAAGAAACATACGCAACATACACGTGGCAACAAATGACAAAAAGTGTGATTTTGTCATTCATTATAGGACAGTTTGTTCTCTCACATTGTCGCTATGTAGCGATTTAAGGCTATATTGTCCTTTTTTGCGGCAATGAGTTTTCCGTTGAAGCACACGAGCAACGTATGTGTGTATCTTAATTTGACACAATCACGCAAAATAGTTAAAATAGCAACTTCAACAACATTTAGAATTTATTATTAACGTGTACAATGCTTGCCTATCTCCGCACGACACGAAGAATGTGTAGAGGAATTAATGAATGGTCGAGTTAATGTGCGTTTTTGTTGCTGTTCCTGCCATATTATGGGCTATATGCTGCTAATATGTGATGAATATTTACTTTGTAACGAGTCGATGGAATTTCGTATTTGGCGCATATGGAGCTGATTAATTGTTTTTATTGAATTGCCAACACACAAATGGAAACGCCTTGTATTTCCTGTGACGTTCGTGATAAATTCATTACAAATCTGCTAATTTATCTTAGTTGAACAAAGTTAATTATTTACGATCTGTTCTTTGTGTCGCATACCGTTTCTTAATTCATACGAAAAATAACGCAAGAACACCAAAAATAACGATTAATTTATTCGGCATACAAAACAAGGCCAACAAACGCGCCTCAGAAACCACTTTTGTTCTGAGTATGCCAGATTTTTGTTTTTTTTTTCGTATACTACGTTCACAATTTCTTCTCATGTTATGCAAATTAGTCTCATTTGTTTTTGTTTGCGCAATGTCATACATCAATTTAGCTTTGTTTTTTGAAATGCTTTCTTGTTAAACAATAAGTGGTAGTTAATGCGAAATTTTTCTGCAGAGTTTCTCCAAAGAAGTGAGTTGGAGAAAAAATGACAGTCACCAAAAGACACGTCTTCACAATAAAAAAAAATCCACGAAAGAACAAACAGAACAACAATTTTAATCGTTTATTGCCTCATTTGTAACAAGTCTCATTTTCTCATCCCGTCTCGTGTCGTAAAGATCTGCGACGAGCATAAAACAAAGAAAAAATACTTGTTTGTCACTATGTTAAATTTTCCGACTTCTTAGATGGGTTTACTTGTCAAACAGTCCATTTTTGTTGTTTTACATGGTAAAATTTAATCAAAAGTTGTCAACGTTGAAGCTGAAGGGGATTCGTCGGTGTCTTGAATTTCTCTCGTTTGCTGTTTTAATTCCCTGTATGAAATTTAACAAACCTTTTGCGCCTTGTAGGTAAAAAAAAATAAGAAACACGCGCTATTTAAAATGGTTATGGAGGATAAAATGTGCTATCCATGTATACATTTTTTTTCTGTGTGTCAGGAGAATGAAAGTCGGAGATATGGCATAAAATGAAATTATTATTATTCCAGTCTACCTCACGCGTTCAGCAGGGACCGACAGGTATTATGACACTCTAACACAAACATAAAGCTCAAAAACACACACACACACAAGGTAGAGGCATGCATACCAATTAGATTGTAACATTGCCTTTCATGCCAGCGAAAATAAAATAATGGTCATTAGCTTTGTTGGCGATGCCTGTGCCTGGTTTCTGTTTATATTTAATATTTAGCTGTAAACAGATACGGTAGATGATTTTTACGAGCGACTTTTTCATACCGCAGGTCCTTTTAAACAGCACTAAAAAGCTTTGGGGGAAATGACAGAAGGAAATTAGCTTTTTGTGCGAAGTTTTAATTGGGCGAAATTAGCAAATTACGACAGAGATAAGAGTTTTTTTTGTGTTTCGAACTCATTCAAGGCTTCCCTAATGATGGTTTCGATCTAGATTTGAAATATAAACTAAATATTTTCCAATAAAACGTTTTGCCAATTAACTATATTTTCACATTTTGTTGCTGTTGTCATGCAAAAACATCCTTTCCCTCCTTTGAAGCGTATCCAAAAAGTACAAATCAATACGAAAAACACACTCGAATGGATGTGTTTGCACGATGTTAAAGTTATTATTATTATTTTATTTAAAACTTTCCTTTTGTGTGCTTTGTGGCAGTCTTGTAAGTAAGTTTGTTTTGTTCAAAGGAAGCAAAAACAACATCAAATAATAGAAAATATTTTGTTTTTTTGTGATATATAGGACAAGAGAGACACATACCTTTGCTCGATTACAAGAATGAACCAGAGACACCTGTTATCGTTTTTTTTTCTCGTACTCACTCTCTTCTCTCTGTGGGATGGATTGGATGTGAGCCACAAATGTGGCTTTGTAAAACATTTTATTAGGTAATTTTAAAATGAAATATAAATTTTCCTTTTTGTCGACGTTAGCATGCAACACACAAAGCATTGGTCTTCCCTCACTCAGTTTCTGTGACGTACAGGTGCCAGAAAATTCATGCGGGTTAATATATTTTCCCTCCTGACGATACGTTGTGTATGTTCGAAAGTTTTTCTTCAAAGATAAATATAGTTTGGAGCCTCGTCTTTGTGTGAAGAGTGAATTGTGGAGTTAAAGTTTTGTTCAAAATGAAATTAATTCTGTGTGTTGTTTCAAAAAGTTTCAAAAATCAAGAGAAACAGCAAAGGACAAAGCCTCCTAATTCATAACGACATGCAATAAACATCAAACATCACTAACAACAACGAATCCAACAGGTTCCTTTTCATTGTTGCTCGACAAATAAATTTTGACTCATTTTGTTATTACACTCTTTTTCACATGAATTCATTACATTCCAACGCTTGATTATATTCTTTATCTTTAGACATTAAGTTTGACGTTTCAACCATGGTAATAATAATAAAGTTGAATGAGGTAGGTTCGTCGACTCTCTCTCTCTCGACACTTTTTAAAGTCGTGTCGTCGTCATTATGTGAAATAGTTCTTTGATGTTTCTTTGTTCTCGTACTTCTCGTGTGACATCGCAACGACATAATTTGAATACTTTTCAAGAGTTCTCCTTTGAGCTTGTATGTGGTTGTTTTCAACATTTTTTATTTAATTCTCAATGAAACCTAAAAGTAAATATTTATTGAGCTTCAACGTAATTTTAAACAAAAATCAAGATTTTCATCAAAAACCTAATTGTTATCAGATTTTGAATAATTGATTGATTTGCGCTGTTGTTCATTCATTAATGATAAGCAAAATAAATCCTCTTATACTTGTACGAGACACAAAATGCCAAAACCAGAACGGATTTTAGTAATTAGCCTGTCGCTTTCACTTGTTGATCCTGAACCTTCTTCTTCTTCAAATAGTTTGACACCGATAAACTTGTCGACTTACACACATAATCCCGAAAATATCAATTTACAAACAAATGAAAATTGCCCTTTTTATCTCTCCCCTCCGTCATAGACATTTTTCTAACCTGCCTTCAACAATTTCTATCGTCATCGTCGTCGTTTGCTGATAAATACGCACGATAAGATACCTCTAAATCCTGTATATAAATTTTATTAAGTTGCACCTTACACCGACAAAAGAATAAATAATAATAACTTCGTAGCTCGGTAATCATAATACTTTTGTATGTTGCTCGTTCGATATACTGCAAAATAAATATGATATCAGTTAAGGCGGAAATGTAATAAATGAAAATATTTATGCGTGTGCAATATTTTGAACGGATTTTACAGTATGATTCCGACAAAATATAATGTTTCGCTTCACAGAAAAACCATATTTTTATTTAAATTTTATTAAGTAGTTGTCATGATACGATTGCGGGAAGAATAAATACGAAAAAAGGCATCATAGAGAAAATAATCCCCTTTTTATAGGATTCAACACAACGTTGGTTTTTGGCATTCTATCTACATCATTTAAATTTATCATCACATTGATTTTGATTATTATTTTGGTTTTCGATCATGATCACGAAGAGAAAATATGGGAATTTGTGTGTTTTGACAGCTGATGCTAATTTTATGGATTGGTGCACTTTATTGACGTGACTGCACGGTAAATCACATTTCGACAAATATTGGTTGAATTATGGTTGAGGTGAATTTCCGTGAAAAGAAAAATCTTATTTTTGTTGGTACAAAGCAATCAAAGCGTTTCAAGTTTTTCTTTTTCAATTATTGTTTATGAAACCTGAGGGAGTTGTTTGTACTTTCCTTTTGTACGGCAATAATGGCAATAATTTTTCCATAATAACTTTACAACTTTTATTGCATGCCTTGACAAACTTAAAACTGGACATTTTTCCATAACTTTGTCATTCATTTCGTTCGAAGGAAAGTGCGAGGGAAAGTTGAGGCATGTTAAAAATACATAATAATAACTTTCGTACAATTTTTAGTGTAGCAAAAAAGAAAAGATGAATTATGGGTTTAACTACTTTATACAAATATCTTTTTTGAAATACTTCTCATACAAAAATGTGAATAGCTTTGATACACAAAACTAACGTTTTTGTTGTTGTTGTTCTAAAATAATCCTTCCAAGTAAGTTTTTCATGTTTTACCTTATTAGACTTTCAGCAAAAGGTTATGACATGCCCCATTCACACACACACGATTTTTATACTTTACTAAAAAAAAACTTTTTTGAATTTTTGTCATGTCGTCGAGTGTTTCTTTGTATTCTACTTTAAAATCTACCGAAAAACGGCGGCATATAATTCAACTGAAATTATTGAATATGATCACGTTATAAAAAGCGAGGGAAATATAGAGACAAGATAACTTGCTTGACAAATTATAGTTTTCGAAGTATGTTAAACAAAAGTTTCGAACGTGCTTTTAGTTTTTGGTTTGAAATTCACGTAGAAAAGTACTTCTTGAAAAGTAAATGAGAAAAAATTTTTTTTTGCAAAAAAAAAAAATAATTTTTTTTTCTTGAGATTTTAATGGCGTCTTTTCTAATTAATTAAATTTCGATTTAAATCTTTAAAATCAATATTCTATTGCAAAAATAAAACGTGAAATATCTCTATTCACGCCTAAAAACCACAAACAGCAACTTTGACACTTTGCTTAAATTAAATAACTGTCATTCGATACATCAAATAGTTTCAATTAACTAACTTCAGTGTGCTCGTGCTCCGTTTCCTGAGGATGTTTTTAATTGAAAATACACTTTTAATTCAATAAAATTGAACTAATGGCCTTGCTTCTGATGTTATCGTATTATAATATATTGCTTTATAAACATACACAGGCTTGCACACACACAGGAAATACCATAATTTTTCCAATTAAACTAGAATGATTCTTTGAGGCGAAACGAGAGCTCTTGATGCACACAAATTGAACATGAAGGCTAAATTCGAAATGCAATCAAATGGCGAACAAGACACTCTTTATCCACAATTTATAGCAGTCTATTTATATTAATGAAGAAAATCTCGGCTTTATTTCAACACAAAAAAGAAGGCAAGACAAGAAAGGTCGACTGTCGGCGTTGTTAATATGCCTGTCGGCTTATTCATAATTGACTGACTGCGCTTATTAAAATTAGAATTAATTTGTACAAATTTTTGTTGTGTACTAATTTTGATTATTTGCGGGAAGGAATACGGTGACGCGAATTCTCCATTAACATTCTTTCCATTCTTTGAACACGATTAATTGAAAAACGCTCAATGGTTACCATGTTTTGGCTAATCCTTGTCTAAATTTTTTGTATATTGTCTGTACAAAAGGATATCATCGTAAGGCAGTCTTAAGAAGCAAGATAAAGTCAAACTTTGTACAAAATATGTATGATGTTACACTTAATTCGCTGTCTTCCGTTTCTCTTTCTTGCTTTTTTAGTGAAATATTCAAGAAATATTTGTATTTTAAAATTTGTTTCGTGCTCTATCTTTGGCGTGAGTCGTTTATTTTCACTGATGTATTTATGCTAACGATTATTTGAATCTCCAAATAAATAGAGGTTCATTTAAAATAATACCAAAAGAGAAACATTTATCGTCTTTTCGGATATTTTTCATAAATTATAACGTAAGTAAATGGTTTTTTTTTTCTTTTTTTTGAATAAATTATTATTTTTCTGCTCTTTTTTGTCAGATCCATTTGTTTTGCATCAAAGAAAACTTCGACGTTATTCGTAATTGTTTGAAGAAAAACGACACGTGCAATAAGAATAAAAAATACCGGGCGTTCTCACAAACACGCAAGACTCATTACAACAAGCAAAAATATGTTGGCAAACAAAAAGTATATACTTTTTTATAGCCTGACATCGGAATAATAACATAACATAACATAAAAAATATCGACTTCGGCATGTAAAACGATAAACAAAATGTTCATGAATAAACTTTTGCTTTCTTGTTTAGCATTCATTTCGAACGCAACACTCAATAACTTCGCCTGAAACCTCTTCATTTTTGAGTTCGAGAGATATGAAGCGAAATTTTGTTATATTTGGTTTCTCATTTAAACTTTTTTTTATGTATGCAATAATAATGAAGGAGTGACCTAATTCTTTTATTCTACACGTGATTTCAATTTTTATCTGGACTAATATCTCATAAGGGACTGTGTAATTTTATTTATTTGACGACGGTTGTTACTCCGGATATCCGGAACACACATAAAAGGCACCGTTATGCGGTTCGCACGTAATTAACGTATACGCATGACAAAAATGAAAGGATCTTACCTCTTCATAAATGAACTGATCGATTTCCTCCAACGGTCTGCCATACATATTATCCGGAAACGGTTCAAACTTCCGTGGTAATAAGGCTCCATCTTCAACTTGCACCTTCGAACGGGGGTTGAAGCCATATTCTCGTATCAATTGTACCTGTCGCGATTCATTTCGTTCCTGCGATCTTTCGGAATATGCAACAATTTTGGCTCCTGCAAAGAAAAAATCAAAGAAAATCGTGTGAATTCAAGGTACAATGCGAAATATATAGAGGGAAAAAGCAACGAAAAAAAGCTTGACATGCGATAAACTAATTCTGCATATTCATTTACACAACACACTTTCTCGAAATTAGGTATTAAAATCGTTATAAACAGTCGTCGTGTGAGATATTGACTTGATTACGTATATGGATTTTCAGCAAAACTACATGTACAGCGTTCGTTCTGTCGTTATAATAATAGCAATTTGTCGTGTCGCTCGACCATTCATTCATTATGTATGACAAAAAGCAATGTTTCTCGTGTGTGTTGGTTGCTGTAGGAGCAACGCTTGTTCAAATATCCATACATTAAATATATTTTAAGTGGTCTAAAGCATGTTAAGTGGAAATATATTGCAACATTTTTTTTTCTCGTCATAATCATCATATTGTTGCTTGTGTTTTTCAGCCCTATACAATATATCGACGAGGAAAAGAATCGTTAAGCAAATAAATATTACAAAAGGTTACGAACGAAATTCATCGTTATGACGCTCGGAAGTAACTTTTGTTTTTATTTTGTAGTTTTGTTTGATCGGCAGTCAATAAAAAAGTTAATTTTTTCCTTGATGTCATGTCGAACCTGTTGTTCCAATTGAATTTGTAACCTTGTTTCGAATGATATCATACTGAATTGATTCTCCCATTCCTGCTGTGTACACAGAATAATTACTGATTATTACTTGTTAATGTTCCGTACTTCATTATACACCCATCCAGCAGGAGGAAAATCAATAGTAGTCAACAATAGTACGATAAA
This sequence comes from Culicoides brevitarsis, assembly GCF_036172545.1. NCBI lineage: Eukaryota > Metazoa > Arthropoda > Insecta > Diptera > Ceratopogonidae > Culicoides > Culicoides brevitarsis. The sequence continues at coordinate 42,491,253 of NC_087086.1, read as the reverse complement.
AGCTGGTTTAGGTCATGATAAATCGAAATTTGTATAAAAGTAATATTGCAGTATGAATATGAACATATTACACAGGAAATATATTCTTTCTTCTAATGCTATATTAATGGTTTTTAAACTATGTTATAATTTCACTTCTTTTTTTCTGTTTTTCAGGTTAAACGTCAGTGCGCGCTTTCGAGAAGAAAGGGAAAATTGGAGAAAAGGGTGTAACACCGGATAATGACGTGTAAACGAAGGCGTTTCACTCTCGTTAAGCAAATTATTTTCGTGAAGCAACAAAAAAAGTGTCATTCAACGCGTGAGTGTCGATGAAATCAACCGTCATCAAATCAACGCGACAATAAATGAGACATAAAAATGCCTTCGTTTGACCTGATGTACAATGCGCATCATTTGTCGATAATGCGAGATTAGTATTAAACTCACAATAAAAGTAAATTCATGATTTTTCCCATAGACGTCTGATTTCGGTGCCAATATTGTCTGCAAATACCATTTCACACACAATTTCCATTTTCACAGCAAATGATATTTTATTGTCTGCGAGATATTATTGCATGTGAGACAATATATGAGAGAAGATAAATATAAAGAGAATGGAAAATAATAAGATGAACGATCAGCAAAAATGATTGAAAACATTATTTACGGAGCAGATCTATGACAAAGCTTATTGTTATTAAATATTTGAGAGATAGCAAAACTCTTTTCAGCAACGAGAAAGCAAAATATTGATTTTGTAGACACTAATTGAATCCTATTACTTAAAAAATAGATCTTTTCTCTGCTGTGTAAATATCTACCATTGCATGATAAATAAATGTTAATTCACTCACGAACGTATCAAATCTTTCAGAGTCTACAAAGGAAAACGCAGACAAAAGAACAAGATTGATGAAATTTTCTCTTCGCCGTTGCTGAGAGGAAACCAATTGTAATAATTTTCGGTCTACTCTGAACGATGCTTTGTTTCGTCAGATGCTAAATTGTTGGTAAGCATGACACGGAAATTAGTTTGGTCAAAAAAGAAGGATTGATAACAGATATTAAGAAACTCATACTGCGATTCGTTCTTCATTGAGACAGATGGGAATCAATTTACACACAAAGATTCGAGAAAAATGAGACAAAATCACTTTCATGATTGATTAGTTTGTAATTGAGACTTTTTTGGACATAATTTGAACATGTGTTTCATTTTCATCAATTTCTGATGAAACTGAGGAAAATGTCAAAGGTCTGCAAGATCTTTCACACACAAGTGTTGTCGACGAAAGTTTTATATTTTTTTAACGTTATTGTTTGTCCAAGCTCACATTAATATGTTTGTCGTGTTATCATGAATGCATTTTTTTCTCTCTTTATTGTCGGCGGTAGATGGTATGATTGCAATAAAAATGTTTTTAAGCTTGCATGTTTTTTCTCTTGTTTGTTTGTACAATAACCTCTGATCCTTCGCAAACATATATGTACGTTTTTCCAAAGTAAATATGACTTTTTATGGTTATTAATAGAGAACGGAGTTCAGTATGAAAAAGTTTCTATGCCACTTTAAATAATGTTTTGTTGAATACAAGGTCTTAGCTCTTTTCATTTATTTTTCTCTATTATGAATGTATAATTCACACATTTTATGAATTATTCAAGGAGAGAGAAAAAAAAGTCGTTGTAGCGCTCACTCACAAAAAATCGATTAATATTAAATGTAAGTACTGACTAAAGTAACTAAATATTAGCTCATATTAAAAATATAGCGTGTCCCGCATAAACCACACGCGTTGCTGCTCTTGATTGATGTACTTTGCCTTTTATGTGACTCGTACCCTTTGTCTCGCTTATTTTTTTACGTCAAAAAGCACGAATTTTTCTCGATTTTTTTTTTGTAGCGCAAACACAACAGAAGAAAACCACGAAATTAGTTATTGTTTTTTTTTATTCCCGTGTGACTCAGAAGCTAATGAAAGTTTTAGCAAGCCTTTGGATACAATCTGCGGAGTGTCAGTTGATTTTAATGGGGGTGTCATCGCATGAAGTTCTTAAACAACAAACAAACACACATCAACCAACTGGGAGGATTGTGATGAAAAATAGAACAAATGTTGGTCACAAAGGACAAGAAAAAAATGCCAATAGGCAATAAATGTCTGTTGCTTCTTTTGTGTGTGTGTTGTTTTCGTTGCTGTGTCAGAGTTGACAACATTGTTTAAACAATGCTCGTTTATTATTAATGAGAGAATAAAGAAAGGACTTAGAGTGTTATTTGTCGTCTCCTCGTTCTCTTTGACACTACATAAAAATACTTTAAAAGCAAAAAAGAGTTTATTTAATTTCAAAGGGAGCAAATTGAATCTCAGAAAGACGACAAAAATCATACATCACGTAAACAATTGTTTTGCTCTAACAAACAACAGCGTATTGTCAACAAGACAAATAAATCTAATTTTTTGTTTTTTTCTCTCTTTTTTGCAGCTTTTCTGTTCAAGTTTTCAGCAAACACTCCAAATGTGTGATTGACCAATCAACTACATATAATATATTGGATAAGAAGATAAACAGCCAAGTTATTGACAATATGATGTTTTTCTTTCCGAAAGTAAAACTTTTGACGACGGGCAGCTTCAATGTTTTATCGCCGCTAACGCAAACAAAGTAAATATTGAACATCAAAGTCGAAATTTCATCTCTGTTTCATTTTTAGGATTCACCCTTTTTGCCGAACGATACGAAGCTAATCACATTTTCTAAAAATATCACTTCCATAAAGCGGAATCGTTACACATCATCCGTTCCCTCCATCAAAAATGATTAGACTTATTACTATTTCATACCTGCTGTTACTCCTTTGCCACAGATATTGATATAGTAAAATAGATAAGGAACGAAAACATTGAAAGTCCCTCAAAATGTGGGTGCTGCTGCACGGTCGATATAATGAAACTTTTCCCATTATTATTATGATTGTTATGGTACACAGTCACTAAAATAATATTAACCTTTTGTCTTGTTTTCGGAACACATGCTGTAATGAGTTTATGTGCGTACCAAAGTATAAACTTCAATAATATAATGATCGCCGTGAAAAAGAATGCCTTTCATAATGATGACAATTATTGCCAGAAAGGTGTTTTCACGCACATTGTCTAAATATAGCGTTGAAGCCATTTATAAGAAATCATACTAATGACATAAAACTTTATTTTTACCACGTCATAATGGAATATTTTCCGGCAGAGTCATTTTCGAATTGAATTAAATGCTCGATAAATGTGTGAGACAAAAGCATTTTTGTGACCTCTGAAGACAAAGTTTCAACTATAAATTTTAAAGTCTGTATGGTAGTTGGATGTTCTAAATGGAAAATTATGTTTTTTGCAATTTCTAATGAGTAATTAGGGTATTCATAAGATGTGCTTTCAAAATTTGCCCCAAATATTTTTATTCCTTCTATACGGCATTAAAAGCACTTTGTTTTACGGCGGAGGAACATCAACAAACGGAAACGTGGTGCAGGATTAACTTTCTGCCTGATGAATTTTAAATAAACTTTTTTCTTTCGCTCTTCCGAAGTTTATGTAGCTCTGTACATTAAGATGTGTTTTTTTTTTGTTCTTGCGCCAAACTGCAACATTACGTATGAATAACAATTTTCAAGCTATCCGAGTTTTATTTACCTATATTTTTTTTCATAAAACATCGTACGGACAAAGTTTGTTAATTTTGATTCTCTTATCATCCGAATAAGTCAACCAAAAACAAAACTTAAGCAAATATAATTTTGTATTCTTGCATTTTTTCGGTACACAATTCATCCAGGCACCGAATTCAGAGCAAATTTACGTATCATGAACTTTCAAATGCTTTTTAAGTAATCATTTCACATTGTATATTCCTTATGCGAGTTCGTGTTACGACCACGATTTCAGAGAGTATGTGAGTTTTTGTGTTATTTGGCATTGCGCCAAATAAATAATAATAATATCTTGTTCCGTACAAGTTGATATGGTATGAAATCTACCTTTTTCATGTGTCGTCTCATTTCTTCTTCTCCGTGTATACCTGTTGTTGTCTGATTGTTATTTCAGAATAAATAAGAAAACCAAAACGAGTGTCAGTTAATGGTTCACTTAACGTGAATCCGATTCCCATTCCTTCTCCTTCTTCGAGAGAAATGACGAGGAAACAGAAAAAAACCTCCATCACAGAGCTTTTCATGCAGAAAATTGATGTTAATTTGGATGATCATAATGTGCGCATCATATGTAGGTCGAACAAAAAATCCGAAATTTCCTGTTGCATTTACAATTAACTATTCATAACCATTGAAGTTGTAAAATAAAATCAATTGTGGTCTATTGAATGACAATTTTCCATCCGTAATTGCAATTTAATGAGATTTTTCCAATTACGATAAAAATCTGTATTGCATGAAAATCGAGTGTATCAAAATTGAATTTTACTTCCGTAATATTTTCAGTACAGTATTCAAGACAACAAAAAAATTTAGTAAGCATGAAAATTAAATTATTTTTCATTATAAGGCATAATTGGAACAAACCAAACAGAAAAACTTTTGGTATATAATATAATCATTGACCATCAATTTCTTGTGCAAAGTCACGTTTCAGTTATTAATCATCAAAAAAAAAAATTCAATTCAAATTGGAAACAATGGAAATTCTTTAACAATTCTCAAGGAAATCAGAGATGTTTTTCGGATTTTAGGCTTTTACTTACCGTTTGCATCACATGGTGTGGACGCTTTTGACATTTTGGCGCCCTTGTTATTTTGTTTATTATATCATTTATTATAATGTTGCTTGTCTACATAATATTCCATTCAATAGATTTTTTTCTGTATTCTTCTCTTGTATTTTTTATTAAATTTTCATATTATTTTCTTTTCATGATTGCCGCTCGTACATCTCCTACAACTGTAATTTTAGATGCTTTCGCTGTGATTATCATTAATAATATTAAGTTGAAATATGAAGAAGAATTATTGATCATTTTCGTAACACTTTTATACAGTTCTTCATATATGTAGCAATATATATTTTACACGATTTTCACTTGTTCACTCATTCGTAGTGTTATTTATAATAATAATTATTATGATATTTTTTTAATTTTTATTGTGTGCTAAATTGATTATCAATTTTAACGGTTATTAAACATATCTGCACTACTCAACGCTATGTTTTTCCTCTATGTATATTTAAATATTTGAGTGAATAATAATGAACTTTTTTTTTGTTGTATGATTGAAAAATTAATTTTTGGCCTCAATTTGTGTGTGTGTTTTTTCTTTTGTTTAATTATTTCATTGAATAATAATTAAACTTTTCACTTTTTTTGTCATCATTTGTCCCATCTCAATCTGCTTTGCTGAAAATAATCAAGAAAAAAAACATTCATTAATTTCAATTATTATATGAGACATACAGAAAATTATTATGAGGATGCATATTAAAATGTTAAGTAAAGGTAATTTATAATAATTAATTTCTTTATGCAAGAAGTTTTTCTTCTTCATCTTCAAAAAAAGAAGCAAATTAGTGCAGTTAAGGAGAAAATAATAAAACGTCTTTTATGAAAAATAATTATAATTAAGCTAAAAAGAGAGTTTCAGAATTTTTAGTGTGAAAAAATTATTAAATTGACGTAATATAATAAGTTTTTCCTTCTTTTTCCATAAAAAAAAATCCAATTTGCATTATGTTTTGTTGTACAATGTTTCACGTAACTATCGTCATTTATAGCATTTTATTGAAATCTTTATACGATAAGATCCTAATCCTATTTTAGCAATTCCCTTTTTCGCATTGTTTGTAAACATCATCGTTCCATTCCGTGTACGTGATGTTGCCCTGTCATAGACAGACAAACAAAAGCACTTTTATTCATACATTTTGATATCAATATTGAGCCCAGAATTGCTTTTGCATTTGTCGTACGTTTCGTGTGTGTGAGAACCGGACAAACTGCAGAAAAAATAGGTCATGTAGAAAAAAATCAGTGCAAAGTCTCCTAAAAATAGCCAAAAGGCATAAAAATGTGTGAATTAGATTTTCGCTTCTTTCCTATCTCGTGTGTCTTTCTCGCTTCAAGTCTATCTGTACTTTTTCGAGATGCATCTCGAGAATAGAATAACAACTTTTTAAAAATACACACATAGATATTTTACTACAGGAGCCGTAATATTTTCTTGCTGCAATGCCATTCTTTCATAAAATGACATACAATGCATTTTCCCATTATTTTATATCATTTTTATCGTTCGTTTGCTCCTCTTCTTCTTGTACAACTCCGCCTCATAATAATTTCGCGTAATCGCCAGTTTCTATCCGATTATGTCTTTTGCGTTGTGCTGCAACGGCGAAGATAGATGAACGGTACGAAAAAAAATATACAAAACAAAGAAAAAATTTAATTTTCTGAATTTTTTATTATACTCGCATACAACGACGACGACCGTTGCATTAAAAAATTGAGAATATAAAAAGTTTTTTTTTCCTATTCTATGAACGAACGTATGTGTTCCTCAGGGAATTTGAAAAGTATAACCTTTTGTGTCATACGGATATTTTTTTTTCATTCAACAAAACGGGCAAGGATGTCATATGATCGCTTTTCGAAAAGAATGGAAAAGTCGAAAAAAAAGCATTTTATCAATACCCTTGTTAAACTTTGGATGACACTTTTGTTTGATTGTTTACTCATAAAATATACCAAAACAAGGAAAAAAATAGTGAGACGAATGTATTATTTTTTTGTGCAAAAATGACCTCGTTTGATATGGAAAAGTTTATAAATATTTTTTTTATCTTTTGTATTATATTGTTTATTATTTTATTTTATGAAACACTCTTCCATATCTTTTTTCTACATTTTTACATATACCTAACGACGACGTCGCGAAATGGTCTCTGCCTTGAAGGTGTGCTTTTCTAACAGAATTTATAATAATTAAAAAAGTTTTTTCCCTTCTGCCTTGTAAAAATGAAAATAAATATATAAGACAAAAGAATACATTTTTTTTTTATTTGGAAAAATTCATTTTATTTCTCAGAACCTCGCTCAGAGTAATCGAGAAAAACGAACCAAAACAAATAAATAACGAGTTGCAATCAACTTCCTTTTGCTTCATTATCAATTATTCAAATACCATTTTTTGCTCCGACTGAACGTTCTCTGCTTGTGACGTGTTCATTCGGTTGCTATGCATATCAATCTTCAGTTCCACGAAAAAAAAAGAGGAAAAGATAGATTTAAATTCGAACTCAGTCAGCATCGAATTACATTTTATCGAATGAAATAATTGAACAAAAGGATTGTAATTCAAAAAAATGCAATAAATATTGAATTTCCATTGAATTTCTGTCAAAATGTTAAAACAACGTCTAATTGAGCATGTTTCTTGAGCTTAATTCAATTTGTTTTGTCACAAAGGAAGTTCGTTCGATCACTCGTTGTGTCTATACAACTAACTAACACAATATAACTTGAAAATTTCCTTCTCGCCTATAAAATAAAAGTTTTGCAGGTTGTGTGCAAAAGGTAATGATGTCAATGAAACACCCTTACACACATATATACACACTCATATATTTTCGAGTGAAAACATTTTAAGAAGCAGTAAAAAAGAAATTGATGTATTAATATTTAATTTATAGTGAACGAATGTACCTGCAAGTTACGTGGTACAAGAAGACAGAATTCGCATTACTTTTGATTTTCGCCTTTCGAAAAGACTCTACAAACGTCATTAGTAGGCTCAAACAGGTTGAAACGGAAAGAAGCGAAAAAAAAATGTGTGACGTTCATTTTCACTTTAATAATAGCAAAGCAGCAGAAGGAGTTATTTTCGCATAAAGAGAAAAAGTAACATAATTGAAATACTGGCAAGAAAAAAATTATTTTTTTTATTACGAGGCGTGTTACATTTTTCATACAAACAGCAAGTAGGTATATAAAAAGTCACTTTTGTATGCATTGCAGACGATGAAAACGACGTCGACGAAAACGCACAGGCACAACGATGACGACGTGTGAAAAATTTATGACTGTTACCGTGAGCAGTTGGTATTCTGAATGGGATTTTAAATGTTTTCCATTTTTTTCTAATACTCTTTTTACTGTCATGAGACATGTATGAGCACATAAAGATTATGCGTCAAAATTGTTAATTTATTTTTTGTTATTTTAGGCTTTTTTTCTGTCATTTTTAAGGATTTTACAGCAAATTTTCAATTTGGAAACATTGTACACAAATACCATAAAACACCTGAGTAAAAAAAATAACGTTATCCAATTTTGCCTATCAAAGCAATTTCCCATTTTCACACTGAACGCATGCTATATCCATAACTGCATTATGATTTTTCCACTTTTTTAATGGGATTATGTGTGAATTTTTTTTAACTTTGTTTAAACCGAAGCACTCTTTGGTTAAAAAAATATTTTTATCATGAATATGAGATATTTTTCGTTTTTTATGTTGAAAAAAACTTTTTATATGTAAAAATTTAAAAACACTTCTTACTTTATTTTTTCAAATTTTTTATCCTGAAATTTTGTCTATTAATTTTTTTTTTTTTTTTTTGATAAATTTTATAGATATTTAATATTGAGATAACGGCACACTACACAATTTATTTTTGTAATATGTTTAAACATGATTATTTATTTTTATTATTTTTATACAAAATATTTTTTCTTGCTATTTACGTTTATTTTCTTTTTACAGAAAATAACTAATTGTAAGCACTTGATAAATATTTGCATTTGTTGAGTTTATTATCTATGTAAGATAGAAGAAGGTAACTTTCGAATGTTGCTTTAACTGAGCTTGAAGAACCATTGATGTGTTCTTTCAGTCTCCAACGGAAAACTATATACAATATATTTTATTTTTTTTACGAAAATTTTTTATTTGAGTAAAATTAATATTTTTAAAGTTATTAATTTTCACTTTTTTTTATGATGATTGAAAAGGACAAGCACTGTAATTTTATTTTTTCTGATTTTTTTTTTTAATACTTATTATGTATGTTTTTCACATACACGCACACACACACATAGTTAGTACTTTTGGACAAGTTAGTGTTGTTTTTTTTGTAGTGGATGTATATAATATAATAATTATTATTATGATGATAATACAAAGGATACGTGCTAATCCATACGAATACTCTCCGGCTACTGAAACGAAGGATCGTGTAATAGGAGTCTTGATTTTGGAAGCAATGCCGTCTCGCGGAAACGAAAATGAACTAAAAGGATATACAGAAGAGTGGGAGTGCGCATGAAAAATGTTGGGGAACGACAATTTAACAGATGATTGTACGAGAAATATGTGAGACGGAATATTGAAAAGTAAAATACCGGGCGTTTTCATCATGTCGGAAAATTTAAGGGGAAATGAGAGGAGAAATAGCGAATTTTCCTCCATCATTCTACGAAACTCAACAAATTGGAATAATGTATTTATTGACCTTTGTTAAGATTAAATTGCTGTGATTTTTTCGCTCCATTAAGCATTCAACAATTATCTTCTCATCAAAATCGTGTTCATTCCATATACCTAAAATAAGGAAAAAATGTGTTTATGGAAATTGAATGAACCTCATTATTATGAAAATTTATTTTAAAAAATTGAATTTTCATTCTTGTCTTTAAATAAAAATAATTATAAATAACTATAGAGAAAAATTTTAACAGAAAAAGTTAAAAATGTGTACTTCTCTTTTCATATGCAAATATTCAGCTTCAAGGAAAATCATTTTCAACCGTCAAAAACGGTTTTTTCTACTCATATTTTCGCTATTCGACACTATTTTCTCATTTTCACTACTTTCGCTTTTCCAAAGGAAATTTTTCCGTAACATCTGAAATCCACAAATGGATTTCGTGTATCGTCACGAGCCTCAGTCAATCCAAAAAACCAAAACAACAAAAAGAAAACGAAGGATTTATCGCCTTTTTATTAATGATCATCAGGGAAATATAATCCTGTCGTCGTGTTTTGTTTTCGTTCTCGACAATAGTTGCTGTGATCGTGCCTGCAAAAGACAATGGAAGAAGAAACAAGAGTAAGTATCAGTTTTTTTCTTAAATTCGAATGACTCACAAAAATTTTTATCCCATTTTTGTAGAGTGCTTCGGAGCTGAGTACAGATGAAGATGAAGTAGAGCCAAAGTTCAAATATTGTCGCATGATGAACCATTTGCAGAAGATCGTCAGTGAAGATGCCATAAGTTGTATAAATGTCGCGTCGAGAGTAAGTTTTCTTATCAAATGATTGTTTTTGTAGTTTTTTTACACTACTTTCTATTCTTGTTTTTATTTTTCAGTTTATGTGTATTGGAACATTATGGGGCAGAATATACTTGTTGGATCATCAAGGCAACGAAGTAGAAACAAGTACATCCTTTCCGAATCACATGATCTCCATAAACAGCATTTCCGTCGATAGCAAGGGTGAATTTATCGCTTCGTGCTCCGACGATGGCATGATTCACATAAATGGATTGTACACAAACGACTCAAATCAACATTTGAATCTCGGAGTAGCGATAAAATATGTCGAACTTGATCCTTTTCATTACAAAGCAGGGAGCGGGCGAAGATTCATATTGGGCGACAAACATCTAACGTTGTTCGAAAAGTCATTTTTAAAAAGTCTCAAAAGTACAGTTTTGAGTGAAAGCGAAGGCGATGTAGCTGCCATTAAATGGAATAATAACTTCGTTGCATGGGCAAGTAGCAATCTCGGCGTACGTGTTTACGACTTGAACGAAAGATGTTCTTTGGGACTTTTGAAATGGGAAGAACCAACAAAGGGAACACTCTCGAATTATCGATGTAACTTACGATGGTGCAATTCTACGACGTTACTCATTGGATGGGTTGATACGATACGGATTTGTTTCATTCGAAAACGCAATTCTGTGGAAGTTTCGACACGAAATGTGCCTGGATTTATAGTTGATCCAAGTAAGAATTTGAATTTATTTTCCAAAATTTTTTTTTAAATTTCCTCTTTTTACAGTTTCATCTTTCAAGACTGATTTTATCGTTTGCGGACTCGCGCCAATGGAATCTTTGGGATCACATCAACTCGTCGTTTTGGGATACACGAAGAAACAACCGGGAGAAAAAGCAAGTCGACCTGTTTTGTGTGCCCTCGAATACAAGTCGAATGATTATACGGAAATCTGTATTGACACACTTTCCATCAAAGGATACGAAAATTACTCTCATATGGATTACCATTTGGATTATCTGGAAGAAGAGAATCAGTATTTCATTGTGAGTCCAAAGGATATCGTTGTTGCGAGTCTTTACGAAGCTGATGATCGAGTACAATGGCTCATTGAACATGGGTAAGTTTTTCCTAAAAAATTAAAATTTTCATTCATTTAAGGGAAAAAAAGAAAAATTGTTAAAATTTTCGTTTTTTCCGTAATTTTTTCATTGAGACGAATGAATTTGATAATATCAAAAAAATTTCCATTCGCTAATTCATTGTAAACAAACCACAATTTTGCTGCCGAAAATTTGCAAAAATCGCCGAAACAAAAGCAATGCAAAAATGTCAAAGTTGATACGGAATATTCTTCAAGTCTTCATAAACTTATTGCACACGAAACTTACCTTAATTATCGCATTTTCATGCGGTTTACTCGTCAGTCATTTGACTTCTCGCTACAATTCCGGGTGTGTCGAAAATCAAAAACTGCACGACAATTCTTACTTTGTCGTTGTTTTAGTTTTATCCGCTCCAAACAATTTAGAAAGACGAAATGCGATACGTGAAACATGGCTTAATTTGCGCCCTCGAATCATCAATAATTCCTTTTACAATAACGAAGTGATTTTACTTCCTCGAAAAGACACTGATGGAAAAATTGAACCGGAGAGTGTTGAGACTCAACGATTGTTGTTGCAAAAGTACAAACAATGGTTGCAAATGGAAACGAAAAACATCAAAGTTGGAGATTACAAAGTGCGACACTATTTTGCCATTGGAACAAAAAATTTGGATGCGACAACACGAAAAGCTGTAAAAGACGAACAAGCGGTATTCAATGATTTACTTTTGTTGCCGGATCTCGTTGATTCTTATGAAAACTTGACAAATAAATTGTTACAAAGTTTTGTTCAAGTAGAAACGCAACTCGATTACAATTACCTCTTGAAATGTGACGATGATACATATGTTAAGCTTGATATCTTGTCTCAAGATCTCCTCGATTATCATCAAGCTGTTGAAAAGAGAGTTTATCCTCATGGAGTTGATAATAAAGATGCATCTCACAACCAATGGGGACTTTATTGGGGATATTTCAATGGAAGAGCTCAAATAAAAACAGCTGGAAAATGGAAAGAAACTTCTTTTAACTTGTGTGATCGATATTTACCTTATGCATTAGGCGGTAAGATCCATTTTGACAAAAAAATTCGTTTGAAATTCACAATTTTCAATCATTTTAGGAGGATATGTAATTTCCCGAAATTTGGTTTCATACCTTGCTAAACATCATGACACTTTGAACACTTACTTGAGTGAAGATATCACAGTTGGAACATGGCTTGCGCCCTTTAAACATATCCACAGAAGACATGATGTTCGTTTTGACACGGGATACAAGCCTCGAATTTGTCGTAATTATCATCTCGTGTTACACAAAAGAGATCCAAATGACATGAAACAAATTTACAAAAACGATTATTGCGCGAATGAAGATACGACGTCACTACCAAAAGAATATTTCTATGATTGGACCGCTGCTCCATCGAAATGCTGTGATACTAAAGCATAATTACATCTTAATTGTCCATTTTTTAGCTCGAAATACATTCAAAAGAAAATTCATATTTAATATATTGCATTTTCATTCAATTTTTTATAATTTTTTTTTTCAATATTTTTGAATAAATCTGAACTTTTTCATTTTTTTTTTTTTAGAAAATTTGAAGAAGCAATGCAAGTGATAACACAATACGGCGGAAAATATACAACAACGAGCGTTGCACGTCTTTATTTGGATCATTTATTGTCACAACAGAAGTTTGATGAAGCGGCAAAGCTCTGTCTTCGAACATTCGGAAACGACAAAAAGTTATGGGAAGAAGAAGTTTTCAAATTCGTCAAAGTAAAACAACTTCGAGCTGTTAGTGCATTCCTTCCGCGCACAAATGACTGCAAATTATCGCCGCACGTTTACGAGATGGTTTTGTACGAATATCTTCAGTTAGATCCTGTTGGCTTTTTGAACATCCTGAAAGAATGGCAATCAAGTTTATATAATTCTGCTGCAGTCATTAACGCTATTCACGATCATTTTGATCGAAAGTATCAGAATATCTTGTTAGAGGCATTGGCAATATTGTATTCGCATGAAAAGGAATACGATAAAGCAGTTGCAATGTATTTAAAGTAAGTATGATAAATTAACATTTTATAGATTTTTAATAATTTTTCATGTTAAAACAGGCTTCAACACAAAGACGTATTTGAATTAATTCGAAAACACGACTTATACGGTGTCATTAAAAATATGATCCTTAAGTTGATACAATTAGATAGTGATAAAGCCATTACCTTATTTCTCGAAAGAGACAAAATTCCGCCTGAAATCGTCGTTGAACAGCTTGAACAAAGTCCTGAGTATTTATACATGGTAAGAAAAAAATCAAAATTTGTAAATTTTTGATTTTAAATAATTCATAAATTTTCTTTTTAGTTTCTTGATGCTTTTGACAAAGTTGATTCATCCGGAAAATTTCATTGGAAAATGGTTGGATTATATGCCAAATTCGCTCCTGACAAATTACTGCCATTCCTGAAACGCTCAAATAGTTATCCGATACAACAGGCATACGATATTTGCAAAGCGAGATCTTTTTATCCTGAAATGGTTTATCTGCTTGGGCGTATGGGAAGTACAAAAGAAGCGTTAACAATCATTTTGCATAAAGTAAGTTTTGTAATTTTAAACAAAAAAGCACGTGTTAATTTACATTTTTTTTTCTTTAGTTGAACGATATAAATTTTGCGATAGAATTTTGTAAAGAACACAACGATATCGATCTATGGACAGATCTCATTGACACTTCAATCGATGATCCGGAGCGTATGACGATTTTACTTGACAATATTGTAGGTTACGTGAATCCCATTTTGCTTGTGAATAAAATAAAAGAAGGCAAACATTTGCCTGGATTGAAATCCGCCTTAATTAAAATGTTGTCGCAATATAATTTGCAAGTAAGTTTTCGAAATTTCATGTAAAAAAAGAAAATTTTAAAGAAATTTTGTTTTAATAGGTTTCCGTTCAAGAAGGCTGTAACAAAATTCTTGTCACAGATTACTTCAATTTGCACGAAAGAACTGTTAAATTACAACAACAAGCCATTTATGTCAGTATGGACAACTCGTGTCGTCTTTGTGGGCGTGATATTATCAGCAAAGGTAAAAAATTCAAGTTTTAACTTTAACTTTAACTAAAATTTCATATTTTTTTTTTTTTAGATTTTGTTCGAGGTGATATTGTCGTATTCAATTGTCGACATTTTGTGCATGAAACTTGTATGCCTTCTAAAATGGATGAATATGATCATTGTATTGTATGCAAATCCGAAAGGAATTCGACAATGAAAGCAGGACTTAAGCAGTAACGATAGTTCCAAAAATAACTGAAATTTACAAATACCTATATTTATAAGCTGAATTTATTAAACGAATTATGCGTCGTATTTTTTAAATATTTTTTGCAGAGTTGTTCGTTATTTTTATGAAAACGATTATTAGTTAAGTAATAAAAACAAAAAATCTTTAAAAGAAATTTGTTTATTGTGTAAAATTGTATCCTGAGAGTAAATGCATGAATTTCATTATTTTTACTTGATGTAACTCAAAGCCTCTTCAACATCTAATTTTGATCCCAAATATACAGGCACACGTTGGTGAATTTTTTCAGGTACAACATCAAGAATATCTTCTTTTCCCGTGCTTGCTTTTCCGCCAGCTTGGGTTACAATAAAAGCCATTGGATTGCCTTCGTACAACAAACGCAATTTTCCATTGGGAGAAGCTTTCGTTGCTGGATAGATGAAAATTCCTCCGTACTTGATTGTACGATGAACATCAGCAACCATTGAACCAACATAACGAGCTCCGTAAGGTTTTCCTTTTGCAGGATCTTTTTTAGCATCAACGTACGCTTTAACATGAGGCTCCCATTGTGCACAATATCCCTCATTGATCGAATAGATATTGCCTCGTTCAGGAATTCGCATATCAACGTCAGTCAAAATAAACTCTCCGATACTTGGATCGTACATGAACCCATTTACGCCATTACCCAAACTCAAAACGAGCATCGTTGCTGATCCATAGAGTGCATAACCGCCAGCTACCATATTCTTTCCGGGTTGCAAATAGTCGCTGGGTTGAGGAGTTTCTCCTTGTTTGCGGTAAATGGCGAAAATAGAACCAATTGATGCGAGACAATCGATGTTTGAACTTCCATCCAATGGATCGAAACAAACGATATATTTGCCTGAATTGGCAGACTCGACTTCAATAACTGTCTCATTTTCTTCCGAAACCATATAGCAAACGGTAAAACTCGACGAAAGCATGTTGATGAAAAGTTCATTTGTGAGAACATCTAATTTTTTGACACTTTCTCCTTGAACATTTGTATCGCCTGAAATTCCGTGCAATTTAGCAATTCCAGCTTTACGAACCGCAGATTGACACGCTTTTACTGCTGTTTGTATGCAATTCAAGAGTTGCGAAAGATCTCCCGTGGCATTTTTGAATTTTCGTTGTTCTTGCAGCACAAAACGCGTCAATGTCATGCAATTACTGTCGAATCCGGGACCCGTTTGAGACATTGTATCTGTAAAAGACAAAAATCATTAATATCAAAAAATTAAAATTTGAAGAATAAAACACACAAAAAAATCGTTAACATTTCTTTACTATTCTTATCAACCAACTGCACATAAAAATTCATGATAATAAACTTTGATCTCTCCCTTGACGTTTTTCAAAATTGATAATAAAATCGGATTATGATTATTTTTGAAAAAGATACGGGTGACATAGGAAAACAAACAAATAAAAAAATCATGTAGCAGAGTTCGATCTTGATTCGACCTTGAACTCGACTTTCATGATAATTAACACAAAAAGGGGCTCTTTTTACAACAAGAGCTGTTAAGAAGCAACAAGTAGCAACAACTATGTAAAACAAATATTTCATTAATTGTAACGTAAAGTGTTATCTTTGCACTAAGCAACAAACTATTAGAAACAAAATTACTTTCACTTCTAAAGTTTATTGTACTTACTATTTGCCGACATTCTTTTTACGTAATATTCCTTCAAGGTTTTCAGTTTAAAAAGAAATTTACTAATTATTAACTATTTAAAGTAATAAATGACCCCTTGATAAATTTCTTACCTGTTTTGACAATTCAGAAATAAAAAAAATGCTAACGTAGCAAGTCTTTTGAAAAAAAAACTAAAGAAGATGATCTTTTTTAGTTGTCGTCCCAACACAGACTGACTTTTCTATGAACGTTTTTGTTTAAAAATAATATTTTGAAGTTGTATTTCGTATTGTGAAAGTGATAAAGAAACATATGGGTTTCATATGTGTGTCTACACATGTCAATTATGCGATAATAGACCGGCTTTGAACATTTATTTGTGTTGGTAATTTACAAAAATACACAAACAGAAAAACAACAACTTGAAATTCCTTCAAAATATTTTGCTTTAGAAAAGGATTTCATTCAATCAGTCACGTTGTTCTTATTTCTTATCAATTCTTCTTTAGATTTGCAATAAAAAAATTTGATAGACTTGTTTTCCTTCATAAAATTTAATAGCTCTTACGTGTTTGGGGGTTTGGCAAATAAACAACTTTTAACGTTCTTTGAATAAATTGAAAAGAATGAACAGAAATTTTATTTTAAAACAACTTATGAATATTCGTAAGAAGCTTCGCACAGCTTTGCAAGAAGTCCTGTCATTTGCAGGAGTGAATTCAATCCGTCGATGATTTTCATGTGCGCTTCTCCAATATCCCGAATGTAAATGAGTTTCAATTTTTCAGGCATTTTCATGCGTTTGCAAACACGAAGAACGTTTCCGATGATATCTTCCGCTGCATATCCAAGTTGAAATAATTTCGCCATGATCTTGTACGCCTTATGAATGTCTCCTTTTACGCAATGTTCCAACATTTCTTGTACAATTAATGGATGAGGCTCATCACAAACTTTGAAAACATTTTCGCTGTTGACAAATCCAAAGCCATTGTGTGTGGATTGAAGATTGTTCAATGCTTGTCTCATATCGCCTTGAGCTGTAAATACAATGGCTTCCAATCCGCTTTCATCGTACTTGACATTTTCTTTTTGACAAACTTCGATACATTTCGCGAGCAATTGTGCATCTGATAGTTTTGTGTAACGTAACATCGCACAACGCGATTGAATTGGCTCGATAATTTTCTCGGATGAATTACAGGCAAGAGCAAAACGAGTCGTGTTGCTGTAAATTTCCATTGTTCGACGAAGTGCTTGTTGGGCTTGTTCTGTCATCGAATCAGCTTCATCGAGAATGATAATCTTGTGTCGACCTTTAGGAAGGGTAATCTTCTGTTGGGCAAAACTCTTGATCTTGTTACGAACGACATCTATTCCGCGCTCATTTGAGGCATTCATTTCCAAAACAGCTTCATCGAAACAATCGCCAAGCAAGATACGTGCGAGACAAAGGATTGTTGTTGTTTTTCCAACACCCGGAGGACCCTAAAAGAAAAATGTTTAGAGATATTCTCGAAATAAGAGTCAAAATACTTACAGCAATTATAATATTTGGAGCATTTCCCTGTTTTGCGAATACTGAAAGGCGTTGAACTGTTTCGACATTGCCGACAATTTCATCAAATGTTGTTGGTCGATATTTCTCAACCCATGGAAGATTACTTTTTCTTTCCGCAGATGTCCCAACGTTAGGGGTTGTATCCATTTCATTATCCGGCATTGTTAATTGTGTTATTTAGCTATTTTTTACGAGTTTTTGTTTTAATTTTTTTGGCGGAAATTCAAGTATCGTTGTCGAAATGGATGTCGATTTGAAGTTCGGAGACATACAAAATTATGACAGATGTCAGTTCGCCAATGTTTACCAACACACGTTTTGCACATCGAAAATTCACGTTTTAAATTAATCTTTTTATCTTCATTCCTAATGAAAAAGAAGATGCAAATTCCATCAAAGAGCTCAGAAGAAGACAACACATCAGCTCCGACAACAGGCCTGCTGAAATGGATCGAAGATTACAAAAACAAAATAAGACCTGAGGAAGAGCTTCAAGCTGAAGTTGACGAATATCTGAAGGAATTTGATGCAAAAGCTGAAACAGGAGACAATCAAGCAGATGACGATGAATGGACTGTGGTTGGAAAGAACGGAAAACAAGCAGGTTTCAAACAAAAAGAGTCTGTAGTATCAAAACTTGAAGCAAAACTACTGAAAGATCGTGAGAAACTGATGCCTACTTTTTATGCGAATCAAGCACGAGAATATAAAAAACAACATTTGATCAAGCTGAAGAAGAAATTTGCTGAAGATAAGTCAAAAATTGAGCATATAAAGAAACATCGAAGATTCAAACCTTTTTAAAGTTCATCCATTAGAATAAAACACTCGATTTAAAGTTTATTTAAATTAATTTTTTTTCGTAAGAAATAATGCCATTTAACAAGTAAAAAATAATAAAATGGTGAGAATTAACAATTAAAGGGGAAAAGTCTTGAATAGATTGGCAGTGCTGTGTTTTTTTTTCTGTCTAACTCGAAGTTGCTCTTATCTTTAAATTATTATTTCTTTTTTTGTATGTTTTTTCATTTCTTTCTTTAAGTGTCCTACAAACTAAATGTCTCTCTATAAATTAACGTTTTTTTTTTATTGTACTTCACACACAAAATATGTCTCAAAACTACACGGCGAATCGTTCCATTTCAGACCTTTTCCATCACGATTCCATAATTCGAGACAATTTTCTTCTTCGCCATTCTCGTATCGGAAATTGTTGGGTTCTCCCGCATTCCAATTAGTGAAAGTGATTGGGCGTCCTGTTGCCATCCAGAAAAAGTTTCCTTCATCTGCTAAATCAGTGCCTGAAGTCCAAAAATGTTCATTGCCATAGCCTAAAACAAAGAGATTTGTCATTGAAATGCATCAACGTGAAAAAAAAGTTCAAAGTTACCATAATCTTTAATGTATTTCTCGAGGCGATCATTCTCTTCTTGGCTGAAATTGAAACGAAAAACTCATATCAGAAAACAAGAAAAAAACAAGAATTTCAAGTTCAGATCTAATATCATAAATTATTACAATTATTACATTACAAGACGTGCTAAAAATAAATTACCTCGAAATACTTGCAAGATGCATCCCGTGATATCTGCAATATTGTGAGGCTCTAAACCAGTTTGCCTAACGAGAAAAAAATTAAATAAAAATAATGTTAACAGAGTCCTACTAAATAAATATTAAGAATAAAAAAGTTGAGTTGAAGCAGTTTACCTTGAAGAATATTCCTAAATAATAACGTTTATCGCCAATTTTCGTCAACGGCATTGTCCATCGATTGGGCGGCACTGTTGTATCATCCACGCAGTTTAAGCAGTCTAGAATGATAGATAACAGGTAAATGACACAAACAAACGAGGAAACAATAAAACTGGAAAACACATCATTCATGTGTGTATTTTCATGCGCGTCAGACAAAAATTTTATAGTTTTATTTTTTTCTCTTTTCGCATTGATGTATATGAACCGTTTGATGGCATTGAAGAAGTAAAAGGATTTTTAACGGTGCGAGACGTCTTCTTCTTATTTTTATTATTGCTCATAAAAGCCATAAAGTTTTATAATCTATTTTTGAATATTTTTATTGGAGGACCTGTTCTTATTTATTTTTTCCTTATTTTCGTTTCCTCAAGCATTCTCATACGAAATCTCACGAAAGGTTAAAAATTTCATAAAATCTTACTTCCTTTACTAATTAGAGATTTTCGTATCGAATTTCTCACACAAAGTTCATAAATATAAACTTCTAATGAGATAACATCACGGAGTGACATTAATGGCTAACATTTGCGTGTAAAGTAGATCAATAAGCATAATTTATATTGGAAAAAAGTAATCTTTATCGGTCCATCGACCAATTCAGCATCGTTAGATTAAAATTTTTCAACCAGTTTATTGGGCTGGGATGTTTGTATTATTATTTTTTTTTTGTTTTTACCAAAAAGGACCGATATTGTAACCTTGATCTTCAAAATCATGAATAAAATATGAGTGTTGTGTGTAAGAAATGGTATTCGATGAAAGATGATGATCAAATTTGTAAAAATGTCTCGAATTCCATTAATAACGACGAGTCTTAAACTTAGACACCAAATAAACTCATTTATCAACACGAAAGTTCAAGGTTGTGATATAGACGACGCGACATGATACAAAGCACGTATGTAAAGAACCCGTCGTCTCCATCGTAACTTTCGTTTTCATGTTTTCAATAAAAATTGTGTCAGGGTGTAATTAATAGCGATTCGCCTTTTTTTTATTATTATCTCATATCTCTCCTTTTATAATATAACGCAGGTAATTGGTAATGCGTTACATTGAACCAGTTGCTTTCGTTCAAGCATCGGTTGGCGCAAAGATAATTAAAGTGTCATGTCACTCGATATCCATGATTCACATACAAAAAGCATTGTGAGAGAGAAATTCTAGACCAAGGCTCGTGGATTAAGTGACAACAAAACTTGTTTGCTCGACTCAAATAAAAGAAGAAAACAACTTTAGCGTTCATTTTGAATTTAAAATAAAAATTTTCAATGGCGCAGTTGGTAGGTACATTTCAATTGTAGCTAAATAAAGCAACTTCTTGATATTATTTGATATTTAAAGTTTTTTTTTGGTCGAGAGTGAAAGTGAATAATGTTGCATAGAGACAAAAATGTGTGGCGTAAAAACATTCCTCGTGTAAAAACTGTAGTAGGTTTCGCCAAAAATAGATGAAAGTTCGATAAGGGCGATTCAAACAAAAAAGTCCTTTAGCTATTAAGAGATGCTTCAGACTTTTTTTTTTAATTTAAAATTTTTTAAAGAAATTTTTCACTATACCTAATTACACTCACAAGCAATTACAAATATTTCATGTAAGTAGACAGATATCTTTAAAGACTTTGTCATGCTTCATTAAATTACTCTTTTTTTTCCTTTTGTTGGTACAAGCGATGTACGGAACATTACACAATCATTTTTTGCTAACAGATTTGAACTTGATTTCGGCTTTAATTATAATATTTTTATAAATTTTTTATATACATAACGTATCCAAAATCGAAAAATTTTACTCAAATTATCTTTCTTCTCCAAACTCGCGTTAATTGATACACAACAAAATCAAAACTTTTGAATTTTAATATATTTATTATTAAAAAAAAATATTTATAACGATATTAAATTATTTTTTTAACGGGGATGTTGGTATGTTGCTCAAACACAGACAAATGATCTGATTTTTTTCAATGTCTATTTTTTTTAAAGATTCAAACATTTTTTTTTATTTTCATTGAATTTTTGCGTACCTAATGGGCCTGATGATAATTTATCTGGTCGTGTTACTGTATAAGCAGTTGTCACTGTTTGCAGGTAATACGCAAGGGTGAAAGCGAATTGTAGACTCAATTTTGTTGATATAAGCATGATTCTCCGTTTATTTGTATTCTTTGAGTTTTTAAATATTATTTTTTTAAATTTCTTCGCGACACTTTTAAAACGATATTTTGTAACACAAACTAGACACTTGAGGACCGTACATTAATATTTATTATTTTTTTCCTTTTAATTTTCGTATAAATGTATAATTTAAAAATTATTAAATTAAAGAAATGTTGCATATATGCGACTACGATTACGTATTAATGTGTTGATGCCGCCGACGAGACCAGTAATAAGCAACTGAAATATTAAAAAGTGAATCGATGATGATTTTTTTAAGATTTTTCATTCCGTACATACAGCGAATCGTTGTCCCGCGAGACATGTACCCGACGTTACACGCGAACACGATCCGAACATATAGTATACGCACATCTCATGCAAAAGACCTGCTCTTTTTCTTACGTGTTTCGCCTAGCCATGAATGTTATGGGGATGTATGTTGTATGCGATGGCAATGCAGAAACACAACAACAACAATAACCAGCAAGCAGAGTACCAAACTATTACAACAACAACGAGCCAACAGGTTTATTATACTTTTTTTTTCGTTGATCGACTCGTGTCTTTGTTTATTTTGTGTCTCAATATCGGATCAGACATGTACGTTAATGATAACAAAGGGGGAGTTTATCTTTCATTGTCATTCGCATTTGCAAGAGAATCGTATTAATCATCTGTTCGCAGCTACTGATCATCCCCTGAAACATGTTTATTTTGAATCTTTTTATTTTTTTCGAATTCAATTCCCCTCTCGCATATTAGTTATTGATTATGAATTGCCACATTCCAATCGAATTCTGATCTGATCGATTTTATATTAATACATGTTTAAGAAAATCGAATCTTGTCACGTTGTCAGACCATTAAACAGCAACAACACAGAGTTTTTATTTGAATGTTTGTAAAATATTTTTTAACTTATCCATAATGTATTAAAATTTATTACATTACGCTCATGACACACATATGCGAGTTTTTTTTTTGGATTGGATCGGAGTTGCTTGTAATATAATTGCATTGCTGTAAGTGATGCATAAATGGAAAAAACGTTTCATTTTAATAATAATAATCGAGTTAAGCCGAGTCTCCAACAAAGGTCCTCTCGAGTAATTGCTCTCATTTTTCATGTACGAACAATCGCACATTTTAATCTGCAAATAAGATGAACGAGAAAAAATTCACATAGTTCGATGTGTCGCGCTCATAAGCATTTTTCTTTATGAATTATGTAACATAATAAATTTATAAACATTGTTTGTTGTTATGTTTATATCGCATACCAGAGTTGCTCGTTGCAGACTTGTGTCAATAACGTCTCTTTGTCTCGTTGAGAACATGTGTGGGAGCAAAAAAATGAGCAACCTGTTCAATGCGATCAAATTCCAATCAAGTATGTTACACAAAAAAGGCTTATGGAGGTCCATTATAAGCAATTATGTGCTTGAAACATCCGTATAAGGTGTATTTTTATCATCATCAACTCTCATTACCGTCTTCAAAAACAACAAAAAAAAGAGTCGATTACCAAACTATTTATTAAATTTAATATTTAAAGAAAAAACTTTCAAAAAAACGATTGTATGTGTGTAAGAGATGACACGCTCATTTAGTCACACAGAGTATCCGGAAAACATAAAGAATCACTTTGCCGAAAACAAAACGCAAATCAATCAAATTAATCGAAATCTCGTTTTAGTTTTTGCTTTAAACATCGTTTACCTGCCGAATACCTATTTTATCGAGTTTCGATAGAACAAGAAAATTCGAAGAATGAATAAAAAACTGTTAGGTCAAAAACCGCTTAATTTTTTTTAAGTCGTTGGTTTAAACTCGTAAATTTACAGTTGAAGGACGTCTTCTTATATTAAGTAACTTCTTTTTTTCTCTTGCTTGCGTGTGTTCAATAAATATTCGATCTGATCTGATCGAAAAAAAAAAATACTTAAATGGTGCGGCGAAAATTATTTAAACATTTTATCACAATGACTTGACTTTCATTTTGTGTTAATTTTAATAAATATTGCTTGTAAATATAATTTGGTATTTTTTATGAGAGTAAGTAATAATAATGTGCGACATGCATTCCAATACAATCGACACTTATCAAAAAAAAACAAGTACCTCGATTGGCAACAAAAAAACTATTAACTATAGAATTAAAAGTTGCCAAATAGGGCTTTAGTGTAATTATTTAGCGTTTGTCAAAGCCAATTAGCCATATTTGTAGGACATCTTACAAACGTCGTAACCTCATCTTTTATTTGCCGTTTATATAAATAAACATCCATCGTGAAATTCGAGCAGCAATGTAAAAAATGTGTATCTAATCAAGCATCTGCGTTTTCAGATGGTCAAGTGAAATCACGAGATGAGAATCGCCGTGTAAATTAAAAGATTTTAGTTGCACAAGTTTCGTGTCCCTGAGCTGCAAAAAAATAATGATTGGTCTTAATGCTTTTTTTTTTGTCTTATTAACTGTTGTGTGTTAAACTATAATATGTGATTAGCGCGAATGAACTAAATTTTCTTAAATTCCTCCTTCACAAGTTATCCAAAAAAAAAAAACAACACGCAGCTTGACCTCATCATCTATTTCGATGTTTTGCTCATCATCGTTGTTACTTTTTTTTCGTGTATAATAATACGACGGGAGTCAAGTAGTAATAGAGTAATACAAACTAGTTACTCCTCATCATCATGTTATGTCTCGCTCTTAACATGTGATGTGTCATAAAAACATTCGATATGTCTGTATTAGAGTTCATATTTATTCATCGTATTTTTTTTCGTTACTTTGAGAAAGCCTTGTCAAGGTCGACGGTTTATTTAATACAGTTTTGCGTATTTCTACATCAATTAATATCTCTCGTGATAGTTTTTGGTTAAAATATGCACAAAACGTCGGCTCAAAGGTCAAAAACTTACCTCTATAAGAATTACTTGGAGTATCCAAAATGTTGTCGATGTTTTCAGAGCCAACACTTTGCAACGTCTCCGGATCCGTGTCGTCGTCTTTTCCTCCTTTTGCGATCAACAAAGTCTTTGTCTCTTCGGAAATTCCGGGTATTTGAATTATCTCATCTACAGATGGGGCTTGATGCTGCGGTCTTCGATTCGGGAAAAGCTTTCGTTCTAAATAATTTGTGATGATCTGTTGTGTTATCCGATTTTGTCTTTGTATTTCACGAACATCGTGAACTGCATTGGAAGAAAAGGAATGAAAAAAAACGGAATTAACATATTTTTTTTATATTTGGTAAAGATGCTATAAACTAAATGATAATCTCCATGCAGACAAATTTTACTATAAATAAATTAATTTCACACAAATGCGATTGTCGTTTTAGATATGGACAAAAATCCATATATTTATATGGAAAAAGTAACGAAACCGCACCAAAAAGGGGAAATAATACTTCGTTAACGCTGTGATAAGAAAAACATATGTATTTAGCTACACAGCTACTTTTGCGTAATCTTTTGTGCTTCAACTCATCAAGGATGACGATGATGACAAAACGCATGAATGCAGAAATTCGCATCAATAAAGCATTCAAGCGATTTATTCGTGTCAACAGTTGTAATTTCATGTCATTCATCATATTTACCATCAATAAATTTAATTTCGTCAGATGTTAATTACATCTTGCCCAACACACATCTTTACAAATCAATAATAAATAATAGCAGCAACAATTGAACTGATTACATCAAATGTGTGAAACAATGCAATGATAGATGTTCTTTCAAAGAAAAAGAAAAAAAAAATGAATGTTGCAAAATTTAAGGGTTCTATTGTTTTATAACATGTAATGATGGGCTCACATAGCATAACGTTAATTTCAATATTCATAATGAGCAAAAAAAAACCTTTGTTTAGAACAAGGTTGTCCATTCTAAATAGACTTTTACATACTTTCGTATATTTGTTTCGTATTACATCACAATCCAACATAATATAAGTCTTCGTTACGTTACGCTAATTGATAGTTATGTTATTTTCTACCTTTTACATAAAAAAATGCGAGACAGCAGTCACAACAAACTCACAAAAATAAAAATTTTGTTCGAAATTGTCTTTCTTCAGTGTTGCTTCGTCGTCGCTTTCCAACTAATGAGTCAAAAATGTTGTGTCAATTTTATGTTTACGTTATATTATTAAATACATTATTCATCTTTCTTTTTTTTTCGTTGGATTTTCATAATTAAGTCAGTGAGAGTTACCGATAAAAATTAAATTATGATCACTGATGAATAGCGCGTATCGTATTGGTTTCCAAAAAAAAACTTTTCAAATATTTTATCATTTATCATCATTCCACAAATGTCATGTTATCTTCAAATCAGATGTGGCTCATTAAATAGAGAGATAAAACGATAAAATGTTGTTACGTTTTTTTTTTGACGACGAAGAAAGTTTCTGTCTGATTGGGCTTGTGTAACAATTTCTTACCTCGATCCTTTGCTATGCTTGCACTCCTTTGTGACGCGACGACTGTAAAATAAATAAAAATTGCCAAAAATCGTGCCATGATCCTTCAGTGTTGTTGTTGTTATATTTCTATTGATCGTTGTTTACTCTCTACTTAGTTTATAGATAATTTAATAAATTTTTCATAATTTCTTATGTAATATTTTTCTATTACAACCGTTTATGCATTTATCGAATGGCTTGTAGCAACATTAAAACGACATTTTTATTCGTCTAATGTTACACATTACTTTTCACTTTCTTCACTGTTTATACTTCATTTTCCGTATAATTGCACTTTTGAGATAATTGACGACTACGGATAAATAAACTAGTTTATAACATATATAATTTCACTTTGTATTAATTATGATTCTTTACATAAGTGCGTGTAAAATCCTTTTCTCAGTTGTTTTTGTGCAAATATCGCCGCTTGCCGATGTCTCGTTTTGCAATTCACTATTTATTATTTTATGTTTTATTATTTTTTTGTCAAAGCTCTTCTCTTTTCACCCGGATGATCGTTTTAATTACGTATGGCACAATCCAACTACTTTTCGAACATATTTTGACTGATTACTTTTGAGTTTCTCGTCCATCACAATTGCGCTTGACAGTAATTCATTATTTCATTATTGAGCTACTTTTCGGGCAAGTAGTTGTTGTTGTTGTTGTTATTGCAGCAAATACCAAAAATATACACGGAGCAAAAACGGATTTTAAAACTCACTTCTACCGTTACTGATGGCAAATGATGTTGGAAACTGAATTGTAAAGAGGTTGGTTGTTTATCGTTTTGTTGCTTGTGTATATATTTTTATATATTATTGTACATATTAAAAAGGTATCACGAGAGTTCGTTTGTCGTATGAATGTCCATCCATATGCTATATGTGAGGTAACATTTGCATGCGTCTACTATAAATCTCATTGATATCGCGCGCAGTACGAAAGCTCCAAGTTCGCTTGTACTTGTAATTATCGTGGACTCTCGCGACACACACGATACACTTTAAATTTCAATTTTCAATCAGAAACTCTCTATAACTATGATCTTGTTGTCGCTTGCTGTAGGACGTCGTCGTGTAGATCGAGTTATCGCGTTCGTTTGTAACTTAAAAAAAAACAACAACAATAACAGCATAGCTACTTTCATATGGTCACTTGTTGATTTCTTCTCGTTGTCTCGTGTTCGTGCAAACCTGTATATTTAACATATATCGTACGTTTTGGTAAAATTTTACTTTCTACGATAGTTTAGGGAGTCAAGTGACACATCAAGGTAAAACGCATTGAAGGAGTCTCAAGTCTTTCACGCCAATTGATGCTCTTGAGTTGTCATGCGTAACTTTCCATCTGAATTGAAATAATAAGGAAATGAAATATGAGATTTTTAATTAAAAAAAATTTCTTACCTTTTGTACTGATTTTTTTCAGAAAATTATTTTGAACGATCCGGCGAAGTTTCAATTATAATGCCATCTCTGAAGCATCAACGAAAAATTTTAATTCCTAATGCAAAAAAACACATAACATCACACATCGACTACATATGTTATCACACATTACAGTTAAAACCGCTCAATTCGAGTCGCTTTCAATACCAAATGAGACGAATAAAAGTGAACTCAAAACACAAAATCTCACATGCAGACAAATTTCGCGAAAATTGTCATTTTTTCGCATTTTAAAATATCCTGTGCATCATAAAAGTAGTGCAAATTACGAAGAAAAAATCAGAAATTTTAGAAATTTTGTGAAAATATTGAAACACGTGAAAATTTAAAGATACAAACGTTATCAATTCAATTGTTGCATCATCGACTCACGAGAAAAAGGAAATTATCGAAAAAAAATCAGATTGAACCAAAATCCATATAATGATTGAAATGACTATAAAATCAAATTGTAATGTTACAGACGGTAACATTTGCTGTGACGCTCAAGTGCAAAATAAAAACAAATTAAATTTGCTGTTGATTTGACTGAAAAATCAACTAAAACACGTTAATTTTCCTTAATAATTTCTCTATTTTCTACACTCTTTATGTAAATAATACAATTATCAAATAAATTAAGTGAATTTTATCATAACGATACATAAACTACAAAAATTATCGAAAAATCAACATAGAAGCAGATAAGAAAGAAAATTTTGTTCACATCACAATAACAACATGGCAACAATGAAAAGTAGCAACACGAATGGTGCGTCATCAGGTGCTAAAAAGCTCATATTTTCACATGTGAAATACGAAAACTTATTAGCGGGCATATCGGGAGGAGTTGCTTCAACGTTGCTGTTACATCCCCTTGACTTGATAAAGATCCGTTTCGCAGGTAAATGTGTTCTCGTTTCTCTTGTTAGCCTTGAATTTCTGTCTTTTTGTCGCAATAAAAGCAGATGATTATACACATCATGTGTGACATACAATTACTCATGAAACGAGTTTTCTTTGCTATTATTTACAGTTAATGACGGAAGAACAGCTGCTGTTCCTCAATACAGAGGCTTGACGAGTGCCTTTGTCACAATTTTCCGACAAGAAGGCGTAAAGGGCTTGTATAAGGGAGTCACGCCAAATGTTTGGGGAAGCGGAAGTGCATGGGGTCTTTATTTCATGTTGTAAGTAAAACAAAATTATATCAAAAAAAATTATTTGCTCATTAATTTTTTCGCAGTTACACTTCAATTAAGACATGGGTTCAAGAAGGAAATACGACATTAGCTCTCGGACCTGCGATGCATATGTTAGCTGCTGCTGAAGCGGGAATTTGTACACTTGTCTTGACAAATCCAATTTGGGTTGTGAAAACTCGTTTATGTTTGCAACTGAATAACGATGCGCTGCCCGGAGACAATCGAAGCTACAAAGGCATGATCGATGGTTTAACGAAAATCTATAAAACAGAAGGAGTTCGAGGACTTTATCGAGGATTTGTGCCGGGCATGTTCGGAGTTTCGCATGGAGCTGTGCAGTTTATGGTATATGAAGAGATGAAGAATCATTACAATCAATACCGTAAACTTCCCATTGATACAAAGATGGTAAGTCAAGGCAATTTATTCTCTTATCTCTACTTTTTTCTGATAAGGCATGTTTATTTTTACGGTTCCGATTGTCGTTATATTACTATAAGGTTACTTTGTGACCTTTCGCGAGTAAATTTACTGAAATTTAACGGATAAAGTGTTTAAAAACGTACAAAATCCAAGTCACGATACTTTTTTACGAAATCCAAGTTATGAAAAACAACAACAATAAAGTAGTGTGTCTCGTCTTCGTGCATTTCTTTCGTCTATTAGATTTTCGCCTTTGAAAATATTTGAAAAAATAAGACTTTAGCAGCGACAACGGATAATTTTCTACCAAATTCACACTTTGAAGCACAGCGTCATCGTTCGAGATCAATAACAAAGCAACAGAAATGTGATGAACGCTAATTGAATTAAAAGTTGTTTTTTTTACATAATATTGGAATTTGTTCGTCATTTTTGGATGTTGTATAGGCGAAATCTATTGTTGCTCGTTTTAAATGATGGATAGTGTCGAGATGAATAGAAAGTGCGAAAATTAAGAGACAGAAAGCTGTTGTTGGTGCATTCATTTGGAAGTAAGCGGAAAAAAATCAATATAGCTGTCGTCGTCGTCGTTTGAATACGTTGTCGAAAACGGAGGTAAACATATTGAATTTAATCGCGGCAAAATAGGTCAAAGTACTAATAGGAGTTTTTATCTATTCGATGTAATAAATTGTTTCAGGTTGTGACACAGTCTGCGTGTGATATCTGTAGATAAGGAATTTGATTGAATCTCAAGTAACAAAGAGAATATTTATCGCCAAAACGCATTGTTGCTATTTGAGTTGATGACGAAAGCCATAATAACAATAGCAACTACTACCTACGAAGGAAATTACATGGTTGTTACAAATATGAACTGTGAACATACATCTTGTTAATGATATTAAAAAAACTATGGTTGTACTTGACTTTTCCTATAGAACAAAGGTATGTGAAATTTACGAGCAGAAAAAAAGTAGCGTGACTGTCGAGCATTGATTTTTTAAACGCAGCAAAAAAAACTTTTGTCTTTTTCAGGCAGTTGATAATCGCAAGAAGCGTACACGTTGCCCGTGTTTTTGCATTTGACGCGCAACAAAAACCTGTTTTACCGAAATCAGATGCGAAAGTCATCTTCGTTACCAAGAACACAGATAGAAGATTAATGAGAGTTAGAATGCTACAACACACTGACGCATCAAGAACACACGAAATCGATATAAATAGCACAAAAACGATGACAATCAAGGATTTTAAGAGTTTTACGGAGCTACAAGACATTTGCAAACGATGTGAGGAGTTTTACAAAGAAAAATCGAGTCCCACGGAAAATGAGGCACGTTTACTTGCGGCTTTTCAACACACACATGCCTTAATTGAAGACGTTTTGCCATTGTATCGTGAAATCGAAGGTTTTGCACACGAATACGATTACGATGCTGACCATCCGGGAAACGGATTTCGAAGTTTCTTGTATGTCGTCGATCGATGGGCAGATCATGCTTCAAAAGTCATCTTATATATCGATGCGAATAAATCTTCCATCGGATTTCCCATCAAAAGATATCAATATCTGAAAGAACTTGAAGCGTGCAATGATGTTCTTGTAAATTTGTCAAATTGCTTACGACATCTCATAACACTTCGTGGATGGACTGATGCGGGAGATTTGTTTCCAAATTCGAAACATACGGCTAAAGAACTTCTCATGAAAGCACATCAAATTGATCAGGATCCCTTTTATGGGCGTTGTTTAGGATTTCAATATTGCAAATCAATCAAGCCAATTCTTCATTTCATCTCGACATCGATGGCGGGATTCTCAAAAGCTTTCTACTACGATGGAAACATCATTTCAAAGACAACAGTTTCCTTTTTCAACAGCGGGAAATACTACTTTGACTCAGAAGCTCGTGCTCGTCGAATTGTACTCCTGTCACAGAATGCGGGGATAGATTTTTGCAAATCTTTTTGGTTTCTTGCGGAAAATCGTTTTATGTATACATTGCCCGTAATTGCCGGAACACGTGTCAAAATCAATCGAGTGTTTCAAATCCCTCCTGAACCATTAACAGTAGCAAGCGCCAAAGGAAAAGGAGAGTTGATTGACATTCCTGTGCCTTCAAGTCATATTGGGCCTGGACCTGTAAAAGCTCGTTTAATCAGTTACGTCGAAAGAGTCGGCATGATAGGAGAACAGGGAAATTCAATCAAAAATAAGTTTACATCTCCTTCGCCGCCGAGTGATACAATTATTTTGCACTGCCATGGAGGCGGATTTATCGCATGCAGTTCACAATCTCACGAAGTTTATTTACGAGAATGGACAAAAGAATTAAATGTGCCAATTATCTCAATTGACTATAGCTTAGCGCCAAGAGCTCCGTTTCCTCGAGCTTTGGAAGAAATCTTTTACGCTTATTGTTGGGTTTTGAGAAATGCTTCGTTATTGGGAACAACAGCTCAGAAAATCATCCTTGCGGGAGATTCAGCAGGAGCAAATTTGAATTTGGGAATTGCTCTGAAATGCATTCAGATGGGAATTCGCAAACCAGATGGCATTTTTATGGCTTATTGCCCAACAGTTGTAGATTTTGTTCCATCGCCTGCTCGATTGTTGTGTTTAATGGATCCTTTGGTGAGTATTTAATATGTGCAATTCACAAAACCGCAATATTATCTAACAAAATTCTTAAATTTCAAGTTGCCC
Organism: Culicoides brevitarsis; assembly: GCF_036172545.1. Lineage (NCBI taxonomy): Eukaryota > Metazoa > Arthropoda > Insecta > Diptera > Ceratopogonidae > Culicoides > Culicoides brevitarsis. The sequence continues at coordinate 42,459,175 of NC_087086.1, read as the reverse complement.
TTTGGATTTATGATGCAATGTTTGAAAGCATATTCGTCACCCAGTTTAAAGATCATTCATGAAAACAAGAAAAAAGTCGAACATGCCAACAACATCAAATATGCAGGACGCGAAGCTCTTACAAACAACAATGATACACGCGACGTTCAACTTAATGGCGACGAAGACGACGAATTCGTTCAAGAGATCAAACGAAAATTTGCTACAACAGATATTGTTGTTCACGAACATGAGGAAGCTTTGAAATTCAATGAAACAGAAGAAAATGTCGTTGTCGAAGAAGGAAAAGAAATGTGCGAAGAAACTTTAAACTTACGTCGTAAACTTGGGCAAATTCGAACGTCAATAACCTCGAAAATGAATCAAATTACGCATCATAACAACAAAACTCCCACAAAATCACGCCCGAAAAAGATTCTTCAAGATTTGGATTCGTTCATGGAAAAATCCGCAAGCGAAGAATTCTCATTTGAAGTGCCCAACGACCCGAATTTATCGCCGTATCATGCGAGTGATGTCGAACTTGCCGAAATGCCGCCAATCTGTGTTGTCAGCACAAATTTGGATCCTTGCCTTGACGATTGCATTATGTATGCGAAGCGATTAAAAGCTGTCAACAATGATATTACACTTGATGTTCTCTCGGGACTTCCGCATGGTTTCCTTAATTTTACGCTGCTTTCGAAGGAAGCACACGAAGGCAATAAAATTTGCATCAAGAGAATCAAAGAATTAATTGATAAAAAATAATAAGTTCCTTGCGACTCTCTCATTTGTAGGAGAAAACACTCTTTTATGAATAAAACAAACAATTTAAAGCTCTATTTTTGACTCGATAGGTAGCTAATTTTTTCACTATTTATAACAAACACAGACAGATAGAACAAGTCTTATGCTTAAGGTGCTTAAATTTGATATTAAAATATTATAATGAATTAATCTTAAAAAGACATTTTTGTTTTTTGTTATTATCAGGTTCTTTTAAATGGTTAATAAAATAATAATAATTTAAACTACTTCACTGTTTTATTTGAAAAATTAAAAATTTTAGGATTTTTACTCAATTTTTTTCGTTTTTTGTTATTTTCAGGGTACCTCTGAATATTTGACGTTCGCTGCAATTTCCAAACTCATCGCCGCAGCAGCTACTTACCCATATCAGGTTATTCGAGCTCGTCTTCAGGATCAAAATCATTCATATAACGGCACATGGGATTGCGTAAAGGAGACATGGAGGTATGAAAAACTTCCGGGCTTTTACAAAGGTCTAAGTCCTTACTTGTTCCATACTGTTCCGAGTTTATGTTTAGTTATGTTAATTTATGAAACATTCACAAAAAGATAAGATAAGATTTCATTTTTTTTTCTCTGACAATGTATTTAAAGATGAAAATGTTACTTAATAACTTTATTTGAAGAATGAAATTTGTATAAAAAATACTCGACAGCTTAAAAAAATATACATAATAACACTTTTTCTATATAATGTAGTCTTTTATAGAGTAAACAAAAAAAAATTAAGCTATCTATTTATCTATCCTATTTTTATTTTGAAGCATTCATATACGAAAATCTTTGTAAGATTTAGAATTACTCACATTATTTAAAGCAAAAAAAAACATACAAAAAAAAATGACATCAAAGAAAGAAAGAAAAAAAAGATAAAAATGTACATCATGATTTTTCTTTTATTTAAACGAACGAATTAGAAAGGTAACTTTTAGGACATTTTAGCAAAATTTTTACACAAAAAATACGAGACTGAATTCGAAACTCTTCTCCTTTGTATAATTTCAGGTATGAAGGATATCGTGGCTTTTATAAAGGTTTGCAAGCAAGTCTTACAAGGGTTGTGCCGGCAACAATGGTTACTTTTCTTACCTATGAAAATGTGTCTTATTGGTTACTTCATAGGGACAAGAAATAATATTAGTTTATTTCGTTTTTATCAAGCTCAGTAGATAGTTAATTAGTTCCTTTCAGTATAGGCCAAAACAAAGCCTAATTACGGGTTTTGGATGATAGAAAACGATACCAAAAAATGGTAAAAATGCATTTTTGTTACGAAATTATCAGAATTGAGTTTATATTTTAAAGAAATGAAAGAGTAAGTATGAAGGATAGAGTAGTTTTCGGATTAGAAAAAAAGTTAAATTTTGCAAATTCACACGTAAAAAAATTTTTTTTTTTTGAAAGTTAGATTTTGCATGAAACCAACAAAAAACATTTGAAAATATTTTTTTTTTATATTTTTTCTTTTTGAGGAGGCGAAGAGAGTAAAACACATCTTTTAAAAGGCGCTTTTCAAGCTTAAAAAATTTATATTTTCTAAAATTATGCACGTTTTTGATACAATTTTTAAACATACGTTATACAATATATATTTTTAAGGCAAGCAGTTTATTTTTACAATTTAATTTTCGCTAAACAATACAAGATTTTTTGCTCTACATAAAATCAAATTAGGGAAAAGGATGATATTGCGGTAAAATTTAGTAAAAATTGTAAAGCTTTTACAAAAGTTTGTCAGCAGGCACAGTTTTTCTTGGATGTTCCGTTATCACGACCATCTAAAGCAAACCCATCCGTTTCAGCTTCATTGGAGTTCATAACTTTATCGTTCGCTAAGATCTGAACAAGAACAAATCAGTTGATGTGTGAAGAAGAAGATTTGTGAGAAACTTACTTTATTTACAAGAGCTTTCGCGGCGTCATCAATGTTAATATTTTCCTTGGCTGAAGTCTCAAACCATCCGGAAAAGCCGTTTTCTTTACAATATTCATCTAATTTAGCGGGCGTTGTCACGATGCCTTGTTTAGGTTGATCGCACTGAAATCACAAAAAATTATTCTTTTTTCAATAAAGATCATGAATCTTCGAATTTTACTTAGAAGTCATTTATTTCATCAAAAATCGAGCTTTGAAATCCATTATGGGTCAAAACGGCGATAAATTCTCCTTACCTTATTCGCTAATAGTATACAAGGAATCGAACTTCCATCCGGCAATTGAACTTTTGAGTCTAAATCTTGTTTCCATTTAATTACGGCATCAAAAGATGATGTTCGCGTAACGTCGAAAACAATAAAGGCGCCCACAGCTTCTTTGTAATACACTCTTGTCATATTTCCAAAGCGTTCTTGACCTTAAAACGAAAAAAAAAAATCAGAAAAACTTTTCGCGTCATTAAAAAAGTTTGAAATATTCACCTGCAATGTCCCATAGTTGCAATCGAATAATTGTATTTGGATCCCAATTCAAGACTTTCAATGCAAAATCAACGCCTATCGTTGCCCGATAATTTTGACTGAAAAATTGATGCACATAGCGTTTGATGAAAGAAGTTTTTCCCGTTCCTAAAAAAAATAAAAATTCTTTAAAAATTGAAAAATGAAGCATAAATTGTAATTTACCTAATTCTCCTATTACCAAAATTTTGTAAAGATGTTCACGTTTCTCTGACGATGACATTTTTAAATTTGTCTGAAACAGAAAAAAATATTAGTTTTCACATGAGTTATTGAACAACAAATCGCATGATCGGGTTACAACACACACAAACACATGAAATTACACATTTTTTCTATGAATAGCTTCAACATATTTTGTCATAAGGCTTCAAATATGTCAAGAACCTGAATTATGTTCTGTCTTTTAATAACACACATTCTTGCTATAATCCGCTTGTGGTTACACAAACAAATCTAATTATCAAAGAAGGAAATTATGTCAGAATTTTCCGAAATTCGCATCACTCACCGCGACAGTAGATTGATTAAATTGTTTTTCTTCTCCTGTACTATCTACCATACTCATTGGATTCAAGGAATAATCGATGCTGTATTCACTTCCGATAAAACTGCTTGGAGGTCCGAAATTTCCTTCCAAAAGTGCTTGTTCTTCAGGCGAATAGATTGTTGGTTGGGGCAAATATTTGATCTTTCGACGTGAATTTTCACTTAATGGAGGAGATTGCGACTCAGAGCTTATTGAACTGATTTCTTCCAACGATTTTGTGTTGTTGTCTGTGTTACTGTCGATCGAAATTGATTCTGTAATGTGTGTAATTGCAGGCGGAGGTCTAACAGGTGTTCCAATGCGAAAACTAATTTCTCCTCCTTTGCTTATCGTAACCTCGTCCTCGTCTTCATGAACACTCAATGTAATTTCAGGCTCATTTGATGCATTTGCACTTAACTGTTTTTGATAAGGCTTTTGCGGCTCTTGCACATGAACACTCGTCGATAATCCCGAATCGCTCGATTCTTGTGTTGGCGACTTTTTTGAACGTTTCTTACTGCTCAGTTGTTTCGTCGATTGTTTGTCAGTCCCTTCACTGCGCTTCATAGAAGGATCTTGTAGTTCAGACAACGTAAAAATTCGAGTATTTTCCGAGAAGTTTTTATCTCGATCCTTTCGTATGAATTCCTGATATTCTTCGGGACTCAGTTGATTGACATCCGATGCGATAATATTCGAAATTTCTTTGTCGGATATTTCGTATGGGGCAACAGGTGCTTTGACACTTGGCGTGATATCGTGAACGCTGCGATTGATATTGAGCTTGTTGATAAGTCGTGCCTTCAGAGACTTAATATCGCTGATTGTCGTGTTTTTTTGCGTCGTCTCCGTGGGTTGTTGTCTTGGCGAATGCTCGTCACTATTTGTGACGATATCTCGAGTTTCATTAGGTGCTAACCTGATTGTCGACGTCGTCGATGCAATTTGATCCTGCTGTTGTGTTGGAATGGTACTAATTGGTTTAGATGTGTCGGGTTTCAATGGTATGTGAATAGACATTTGCGGCGATGGAGGGGGAGAAGGCAAAAGTACAATCGGTGACTTTTTACTATTATTCTTCGTTTTCATGACTGCATTCAAACTCGTTTTGTCTGTGGATGAGGAAGCCGTATTAGTATCTCTCGTTATTACTGCACTAACATCGTATTTCAATTCCTCAAATGGTCTTGTTGTTGTATCGTCATTTGTCGCTGTATTTTCGTACATTCGTTTGAGCTTTTCAATCTTTTTACCTGAAATTGTAATTTTCAATTCCTGCTTTGTCGTTGAGCTTGCGCTACTTGATTTTCGCTCACTTGAACTTTCCTCGACGCTTCTTTCTTCGACAACGCACAAACTTTGATCCGATATACTCAATGTCGCGCCTTCGGGAGTTTCACGTTTCAAACTCATAGGAGTTGTATTCGAACTTGTCGTTGTTGACGTATTATCTTCATCCAATTCTGTTCCTTTTGGACCAACTTTTTGTCCTTTCTTAAACGTAAAACGACGAACAATTTGTGAAGCTTTCGTTCTTTTTGGAATTTTAGATGCTTTTTTTCCTTTTTCTGATGGATTTTCTTCAGAAGGCAATAACGTCGTTAACGTTTCAGGCGTAACATCTATCGCGCCAACACTTGTTTTGAATCTTTTTGGTATCAATTTGCGGGGTCGAAATGACTTTAAACGACTCAATCCTTTTGGTTTCGTTTCTGACGTGCCTGCGATCGTTTGACTCGTTGACGGCGATGACGATGGCGTTCGTGTGATATCTGAAGATGCCGTAACAGATACAGCAGATGACAATGAATAAAAGACATCGTCATTCGAGTCTTCAGTCTCGGATTTTTTCATTGTTTAATGTGTTCTAATACTTCTCAAGAGATAATATTTATTGTCAACTTTTATCTCATAACTTCACTTCACACTTATCACGACACTTATTTTTTTTTCTATTCGTTATTTATTTAACCTAATTGCAATTTTTTGAGTTTTTTCTAAAAATTTTTGAAGAAAATTTTAATTTGCAATCGAGTAAAGCTGAGGCGGGAAAACGAAAATTTTGCAACTATCTTCTTCTGTAGTTTACAAAGAAATGAACGACTTACCGAGTACCTAAACACAACGATGTGCGCAAACGAGACTTTACTTGAAATTGAAATGTAGAACGGAATAAAAAGTATAATAAAACAAACGAACGATTTGATACCTATTTGTTTACAATACTTTTTGTGTGTAGACTTACTTGCACAAAAGTTTTTGATTACCTAACGTGCAGATTTACAATCACGGTATGTGACACGAGACACTTAAAAATAGATAATTGCTTCCAATAGCAAAGGATTCTTTGTCCTTTCGTTCATTCAGGAACTGATTTTTTGTTTGTTGAAAATGTGTAATTTAATACAATTTTTTCCGAACCACAAGAGACATATAAAATATCATTCATTGTCAGTTTTCATCATACATCAACAAATTACATTTTTTTATATCACGATCACAAACGAATCATGCGACAAAATCAAGAATTTGTATCAATTTTCACTTTTCTAACCTTCATTTCATTCTACAATTTTATTGTTTATTATTTACAATTCACAAGGATTTCACTCAAAGACTGACGTATTTTGTTATGCTTCGTTTTTTAAGGAGGTCAAGTTCATTCAACGGAAGTTCGAGATCAAGATGCTTCTCAAATGTTTTGATCTGATGTGTCATCTTGACTGAAACATGTAATTTTCATGATTTATTGCTACTATCAAAATTGTCACTAATCGTCAATTTTACAAATTATTCAGTGGCTTATCAATAAGTGCGCAAGCAAATATTGCAATAACGTCTAATGTTGTTTCAGGTCAACATTTACATTAAAAAGTCAATCGCTTCTTGGTTTCACTCACAATTTCGCTTTCATTCCTTGAATTTTTTTGAATTAATTATTATTGATAATTTTTACTTACACTTGATTTTTTTTTATATGATTTTTTGATCGTAATTAAGTATTTATGAATTTTTCTTCTACTTTTTAATTATTTTATTTTTTAATCGCTGGGACAATGTTCGGCACATCTGGCATATATTCCATGTGACCAAAATAATTTATTAATGTTTATGTCTGTCGTCTTCGAGATTTCGATTGTTTCCGTGTAATAGCACTGCACTAACTGACGGGAATGGCTCGTTTGTATTTTTTTCAATGAAAACAACACAAGTACTTCTTCATCATCATTTATAATAATAAATAAGTAAATAGACTAAAAAACATTCCTTATCATTTCTTTTTTTTAATTTTTATTATGTACTGTGTCTCCTCTCTCTCTTTCTGATGATTTATGAATTGAAATTTTTGTCGACCAAGCAACACATGCGATTAAAATTCAATAATGTACATGGAAAATTATCACTTTTTAATTGATTCTGGATTCTTTTTTACGAAAAAAAATTTTTGAACACTAACTTTAACATGTTGATTCATCAACATTTCATGACAACTGTTCTTCGCTGTTCTTCTTCCACGTATCGGGCTACACACAAACGAAATGTACCTCTGTTTTTATTTGTTGTTATCTTTCGTAATACGATTATTTTTCTATATATTTCATCATCATCAACACTACAACTGCACTGATAAGCAACAATTGCTATATTAAGGTGAACATTTTTTGGGATTCTTTCGTCATTTGCTAATTACGTATATTTAGATTTGAGAAAATTTCTTATTTTAATAAAAACTTATGAAGGATATTGAGCTTTGGTGGTTTACTTTTGAAGCACTTGTTATAAAATACTTTTTGTTCTAAGTTACATGATAGTTTAAAATGGACGAGTAGAAGTTTCGAAAAAGTTTGTATAATAAAGAGTGATTTGTTTTGATTGTTTTCTTCGTAATAACAATAACAACTAAATAAATGTAGAGTTTCATTTTAGGACATGCGCAATGTCTTCTCAAAAATTCTTTTAGGTAGATTTTTTCTTATTTTTTAATTTAATATTAATAACTTGTTCAATCTTAAAATTTTTAATTTTTTAAATTTTTTCATGTTTTCATTAAAATTATTTTTTTTAAATAGAAGCCTTATAAAAACGTATCGTCGAAAGGGATAACGGTATAAATTCAAATTTTTGGGTATACAGATACTTTTTCTTTTGAAATCCATTTGTACATAAAAGCGCGCAATTTGAATATCTATCACGTGACTCAAAGTAACAGCTATCAATTGTTCTATTTTTGTCCTTTTGACATCTTTTTATAGCAAATACGTAATTAATTTTATCATAACTAACAAAATTGACAGCTTATCACAGTTCATTTTCGTGTGTACACAAAGAAAAACAACAAACTCAAAGGAAAATTGTGAAAAACTCGAATATGGAAGATACTCCGATGCCCAATATCGACATGCATCGTCTCATTAGTAAGTATTCAGTTGAATATAGGAAGATATAACGTTCGATAATGATTTGTATTAATAGTAAGACGAAAAATGACTGCCTTAAAGGAGTGCCTGAAGAACACTGATAAGTTATTGGATGACGCGTTACTTTCTTTGGAAAGTGTTCCTGTGGTAAAAAAAATTATTTGACGATAAAAGTTTCAAACAAATTTTTTTTTTTTAATTTTTAGAGAACTGATGAAAATGAAGAAGAGGAGGAAGAGGAAAAGAGCAAACAAAAAAGTAAAGAAGTGAAGCCAGAAAATAATACGAACGACAAATCGGACAGAAAATGGTCTGTTACATCCATATACTTTTGAAAATGCTTAAGTTTCTTCACATTTCTTATATTTGAGCCCAAATACAACCTTTAGTTCGTTTTATCTACGATAAATTATTGTCCTTCTATTCATTGCTTTTGATAGAAACATTTTCTGCGTCGATATCCAACGTTTTAAGAACCGTTAAATCTTCGTCAGTTTCTGCGATATCCTCATCAAAGTCTCCAACAGTATTTGTCATCTCAACTGAATACTGTATCTTTTTGCTCTTGAAGTAGCTATATGTGTTGTCAAAACACACTTTGTACAAGCAATTCGGTTGACACTTTATAAAGCCAATTTCATTGCCTTGATGCGAGGCACATCGTCTCATGGGTATTTCGTTAGTTACTTCTTCTGTGTCGTTATGAATTGATCGCACACCGAATCTTATGTCGTCATTTAATGTACGGAATTCCCATTTCAAATAACAACCGGGTTCTGTACACTCAAATTCAAGTTTCAGTTTGCCTCCTTTCTTAATGACAGCTTCTTTGTAAACGGTTTCGTTGTTGTTGCTGATGAAACCATCGTCTTGCGTAACATAAAGTTCTTTAGGCACACGACCTCCAAAACAAATTATTTTTTTGCATTTTGGATCGCCATCTTCATCAGTCAATTCTCCGCCGAGATATTTAGGTAATTGTGATGCATCCATTCGTTTCAATAATTCGGGTAACCATTTGTTACGATCAGTTTTGTAAATATGGATTTTGCTCAACGTGTATTCGTCAAAGAATTTTTTGACAATGTTAAATGCAAAGGCAAAAACTTTAGGTGCTAAAATTTAAAAAAAAATTAATTAATTAGCAAAAATTACTTCAAAATTCACGTCATACCGTTGATGATGTAACAATACTTCAGGATTTCCGGATAATTAGCTTCGTACATCTTAATGAGACTGATAACAACTTCTGCAGCAGGTCTCCATGCAAATTGTTTCAAATAAAATCCTTCCATGTCAAAGACAACAATAAATTGTCGTGCTTCCGGACCATGAACTTCACTCTGTTTCCGCGCAATTTTCATGTAGTTTTCTAACGTTTTCAAAATGTGTCGCAAAAAATCGGATCGACTAACGACATGTAAAAGTCCATAAACATCCATGCCGGCAAATGGAACAATAATTATAGGACTTCCTCCTTTGTCGAATCCGCTAAGCCCGTGTGTACAATGTTTTACGAGAATTTCCGGGCTTTCCCATTTTTCAACTATATCGGCTTCCATTCGTTCGCGCCATTTCATAGACTGAAAAAAAAAATTTTTTTTTTTCAAAAAAAAAGCTTCAATAAAGCTTTATTTCATTCATACATCACGAAACATTTTCTCCGCAGCTTCTGGATTCCATTTTCTCGCCCGTAACCATCTAACGAGATAATAATCATCATGTTCTGGTTTCAGGATGTCATGCACTGAACGTTTAAACTGAAAAACAAAAAAAAAGAGATTAAAGAAAAAAATGAAACAGGTTTATTTTTTATCATTTTTAACGTTCTTAGAAACAATTTATTATTTCGGCGAAATTAAAAACAAATTATAATGAACAAAAAAACCCAAAATATTCAAATCGCTTGTATTAAGTAATTGTTTACTACTTTTGCCTTATAAGAACACAACAATGAGGAACATCAAATAATCCCGTCAAAATTTGTTCCTACTTAATCACTTGTCATGGGAAGTATTAAGACAGAATCAATGATTTGTCAACACTCGACCTCAAGCATTCATAAGTTACATGCTACTCAATTAAAAAATCGTAGCATGTCAAAAATTAAGCAAAAAAAAAAACGTAAAAATAATTACATGTTGTTAAACATAAATTGTACTATTGAAATTTTTTAAGTGATATATTAATGTTGTAAACCAATGTTTAACACGTAAAAATTATTTTTGGGGGTACTATTGAGACAGAATTATTTTTGTCTATTAATCCTTCTATTTTAGCTCCATGATTCTTTCTTTCATAAATTTTGAATTGCGAACCATTCATACACCCATAAGTATCCAAATGTATCACATATGGAATTTAAGCACGTCAAAACAAAAAAAAAATTAACTAAAAACAAGTTTTTTGCCTGAATGAACAGTCGTCTTCTTAAACGGATGATCAACTATATAAAAGCAAGTGTTGACCGTCAAAAGATTTTTATAACTTGATCAATCGTTTTGCGATACGGTTGTGCGTGGAGAGAGTATTGCGACATAATTACAAAAAATTAAAATAATATATAAAGTGTGGATTGCTAATTAGGGCAAAATTAATTATGACAAGATTGTCCCAATTTTTGTGTCTTGTGACGTTATTTGCGTATGCAAACGCTCAACTTCATTTTTCAGGACACGTGTCAGTTCCAAACATCTTTCCGGTTAGAGGATCTGTTCAAGCTCATCATAATGTTCAACATAATCATAACGTTCAACATCATCACAATGTTCAAACTCAACATTCAGTCGTTCCCGAGAGTATTGACCAAAAGTTGTTGAAAACATTCAACGAATGGAAAACTTTGTACAATAAAGTTTACAAAACTCCGGGCGAAGAAAGTGTTCGTCGCATGATTTTCGGAATGAATTTGTTGAAAATCGAAGCTCACAACGCAAATCCCGACAAAACTTTCGAGATGAAGGCAAATTTCTTCGCTGATATGACCGAAGGAGAATTCGCCATGATTTTGGGTACTCGTAATATGACAGAAGCCGGAGCGAATCCTGTAAAAGATGATGAAGTTATCGACGAATCAATTACTGGAAGATCTGCTCCTTCGGGCGATATCGATTACGAAAATGATCCTTGCATTGGACCTGTTGAACATCAACGTGAGTATAAATTTTTTTGTTCTAAAATAAAAATTAATGTTTTTTTCTTACAGAATCCTGTGGAAGTTGTTATGCCTTTTCGTCGGCTCATGTCGCTGCATGGCATCATTGCAAGAAAAACGGAAACAAATACGTAAACTTCTCCAAACAACAAATTGTCGATTGCAGTTATCGCGATAATGGTTGTACAAACGGTTGGACATCGACAGCGTCAAATTACATTGCGGTAAGAGGCCTTTATGTCATTTTTTTTTCACGTATGTGTGAGTTTCAATGTCATGGTTGATGAAGGCGATTGAGAAATATTTACCTGTGTTTTATTGTTTCACCCGAAATTCATTCAGTTTAATTAATTGCGCGTTGTTTCACTTGATAGACTCACGGAATTGCCGCAGAAGAAGACTACCCGTACGAATCGAAGCACAACAAGTGCAAAGGAGAACGTGTAAGAGGCGCAAAATTGTACAAACCCATTTCGGGTACAATGAGAATTGCGAAAAATAATGAAGAAGCAATGAAAGCAGCTCTCGCCGAACATGGCCCATTGCAAGTTATCATCGATGGTATTAGTTTAGCCTTCTATTCGACAGGTATCATTTCAGGATCTGCTTGCGAACATGGAACTGTCAATCATGCGGTAAGTAAAAAAAATCATTTTAATGATATATTTTTCACGAATGTTTTTTTTTCAAAGATCGTCCTTGTTGGTTACAAATCCGATGGCGGAAAAGGACATTGGCGTGTAAAGAATCATTGGGGACCTGAATGGGGTGAAAATGGATATTTCAACGTTGAAGCATTCTCTCCCGTTAATGAAGGATGTCTCGGAATTGCTGCATTCCCAAGTTATGCCTACTAAAAACAGATCCGGGTCATTTTTTTGAAATGGCAAAAAAATTATAAACACATCATTATCGTAAATTTTACTGTGTAAGAGAACAAAAACATATATTATATCGTATTCGAATGACCGAAAATAGAAGAAAAGATAATAAGAACAAATTATGTATGTAAATTAATTCACTTTCAATATTTGACAAAAGTTCTAAAAGTGACTTTCAACTCATGATATAATTCCCGTGATTTTTTTTTATAAAAATTTTTAATCCGTTTTCTTAAAGAAAAAAATTTAACTATTACTTCAAAACCTATTGCAACTCAAAAATTGCAAAAGCAAGTTCTATACTATATAAAATATGATATATGAAGGTGAACAACTTCAATTCATTAAATGCACTGCAAAAAACAACTTTGCATTTGTAAAATCTATTTTTAATTTTTTTTTTAAATTTATCATTAATTTATTTAAGAATCGAGAACGCATATTTAGCGCATCTCATCCTCAGAATTAACTTTTTGCGAACAATATTTATTACATAACATTTAAAAACAACAATATTTATTTTATCATGTGATGACTAAAAAATGCGGAACCGGTTATTTGTTTATAAAACTTGCACTTTTCAATGTTGTTTAGTTTTGAAACGTATTGAGAGTATATTAGATACTTTAATAGGTCGTTGATCTTTGCATTAATTACAAGTGACAAATTATTTGCAAAATTTATGTTGCTCGTATTTATGTCATTTACGTAATTTCGCTGTTTTCTCTGTCCTTCATTCTTGATGTCTCGTCAGATATTTAAAAAATAAAAGTTTATGTAATTATGGGAGTTTACATCAAAAACTCAAGTGACCTTATGTTTTTTTGATAAAAAAGTGAAATTTTAATTATAATGATTGTGATTAAAAACAGCTTAAAAAGTTGTTCTTTGTAATTTTTGGGAGTATGAAACGAAATTTTTCTCCAATGACACATATTTTCATTGAATCAAATTTTTTTGTTTATTTGATCCAATAAAACTGGTTTTATATCCGAAAAACAATTAGAGTATTTCTGTGATATTTGACCTTAAGATTGGTGTTATTATTTTCATTGAAGCAGTCAACGTGAAAAAAAATAAATTTCCATGACGAGTTTTTAATTGTTGACTCATCTAGTTTTGACCCATGGTAATTTTTGAAAGTTATCAACTTCCTGAACTTCATTTTTTTTCAATATCAAAGAAAAAGCCTGTTGTTTTGTAAGATATTGCATCGCATGCAATCGATTTGCATTTCATTGTTGGCTACTTTTCTATTGTGTTCAATTACTTAATTACATGACCCGTTCGTGTTAATGCAATTTACTTTGATTTTCTAATAAAAAGTGTAGTTGCAAGTCGATTGGAATCAAACTATAATGCCAAGTGTGTAGTTTTAATTAATAGATAGTCGCGATGCAATCGAGAATTTTTATAATTACTATGAAGTTACATCGCAGGGATGCATTGTCACGTTTAAACGATATAATAATAAATTTCAAGAGGGAGTAAAGTATGACATAAAATTATAAAAAAAAATCAAAAAATGGGTTAATGAGTCCCTTCATTGTTGTTAACCTTCTGATAGACAAAATCTGATAGAAACGGGTTCGTACATCAAAGCACAATACAAAATAAGATAACCGGTCTTCAGATCGTGGGTATCAAAGATAATTCTTACTCGATAATCGTGAGCTTTTATAGAAATATAAACAAAAGTTACCTTCATAAGTTTAAACTTTTGATCATCCTCTAAAATGAGGCCTTTCTTTGGAACTGACGTCATCTTTTGTTTTATTTTTTCACAGACCTTCACTGGTTTCGTTTAACTAATTAGCCTTTTATCACTTTAACAACTCATGTTCTATTTTTTAAAATTAATATTAGATTCACGTATTTTGTTTGTTCATATGCGATTTGCATAAAAGTTTTACTTTCCTTATTTAAATATTTTGTAACCTTTGTGTTCGATACAAAAAGAAACTTTTTTCCGACGAAATATAATTTTAATGAATTTTTTAACTGCACATCAATAACCTACATAAATCTTCTTTGCAAAATGCGTTTTACTGTTTCACTCGCTAATGTTATTGTTCTTTTTTTTGTCTTGCTTGTTGAATCACACGTCTATTCAATGAAACTGTAAAGCTTCGACTGACTGAATGCAACGAATTGTTTGTACTTGATTTTGTGTTTTGCAGGTTTTTGTATTTATGGATAAACGAATGTATCGAATACGACCATACTGTGTTTTTACCATGGATTATTTTGAAACAACTTCGTTGTGTGTTATTAAATTTTTGTGTAATGAGACCAATTTTTAACGAATGTAATGATGAATGTCTGACGTGGTAGTTAAAATTAGTTCAATTATCTTCCTTGATGATTCACACCAAATGCGAAATTTGAAGAGATATTTTTTTGTTTACATTCACAATCCTTAAAACTTAATTTTCTTGAGATTTTCGTGTCGTTGCATTACTTTAATGATGATATGAGCACATGATGAACACAACTTTGCTTTTAAATCCTTGACCGAAGGATAAAAACTCTTCAATTTCAAGGGAATATTTTGTAAATAGAACTCTGTTCTTGAATGTTTGGCTTTGACTTTCGGCTCGAGTTCAAGAACGTTGTTGCGCAAACTCGCAGAATTCGCTGAAATATGGAGAAACATATGTTTATCGGTCAACTGCTTATAAAACTGATATGATAAGATAACATTTCAAAATTGTTTTTTTTTCATATTTTCCAATATATATTTTTTGTAACTCTTTTTAAAGTACATTGTTTCATATTATTATATATTTTGAGTAATTTCAACATGTACATATATAGAATTTTTTTTATTACACCCTATCGCTAACACTTTTAAGAGTGTGAAATCGAAAATGGTTCAAATCACATTAAAAATTTTCATTATTCAAAAAATAACAATTTTGCTAAGTAATATTAAATTTTTTTTTCTACTTGAGCTTTTTGGTTTCCAATATACATACATATATTTTGATAGCCTGTTTTCATTTTTAACTGAGTTAAGGGCATTTTGTTAACTTTAGAGTTTTCTTGTGTTTAAGAATAGTAAGAAAGAGATTCGACCATAGGCCATATTTAGTCTTGTTTTGTAAATATATAAAATCTAACTTCCCAATTTGTATCTAACTACTAAACTTAAAAATTAACCATTTAAAAAAAATCTAAGATAAAATGTAAAGAAATTCAATTCCATTTGTTCGTGTGCATCAAACATCAAACGTTTTTCTACACATTTTCCTTCAATATCACAGCATTAAATTCAGTTTCAAGATTTTCAAGTTCCGCACTTAGACTATCGATACTCGGTTGTTTCGTCATATAGAATTCCGACGGAATCTTGCCTCCATAACAAATGTTAGCAGCACATCGAGGATCGTCATTCGCATCAACACGTAAACCCCCATAATGTTTCGGAAGAATTTCTTTCGGAATAACCTCCATAATTGCCGCTTGCCATTTCTTTCGATCGCTATTCATAATTTTGACACTTCCAATTGTCTCGGCACTCAGAAATTTCTTTAGCACGTTAAATGCAACGGTAAATATGGCGGGAGCGTTTATGATGAAAACCTTTTTCAGCATGCATGGATAATTTGCTTCGTATACTTTGGCTAAGATAACAGATATGTCCAAAACTAAAAGAGAAAAAAAAAACAAAAATTTAGTACATTTTCAGAAAAAAATTAAAAAATGTTACCTTGTTTTGTCAAATATTGTCTCACAGAGAAGCCATCCATGTCTATGAGAACAATGAACTGCGTGGCATTATCTAAAGTTATAAATTATGCGAAATTAGAAAGATTTAAAATGTTTCAAGTAGAAATTTCACTTACATCCATGGGTTTTGCTGTGTTCATGTGCCATATTTACATGATATTCGATCAATTTGATAACAGCTCTCACAAGATCTCCTTTCGACAAGCATCGTAAAAACCCATTAACATCCAGATCTTTCAACGGAATGATGACAAACGGATAATTTGTTTGTTCAGTAAATCCCATAAAGCCACTAAAATAAAATTCAACAAAAACATTGTATTGTGCAAAGACAAAAAGTGAGATTAAATACTTACTAAGGATAGTACGGGTCGAGATTGTGAGTCGAATTCCATTGTTGAATGTTATCAATATTACGAGTTTCGCGCCATTTCAAGGACTGAAATAAAGAAGAAAATCCTTGAGTAATTAATTGTATTCGTTTGTATTCCATTGAACTCTTATCACACACGACCTTCGTATCATTCATCATCAACATCTCATCACACTCCATTAATTGTTTCGTTTCGATTATTATTAATTGGTTTATTTTTTGCCTTTTTATTACCGCAGATGCGATTGAACGCATAAAAAAATTCCAAAACGATGCGTTATCATTCGAGTTCATTCACTCCAAAGTTTACGAGTGCTCTAACTTCAAAGTTTTGCAACAAACAAACAAAAAAACGAGAATATATTTGAATAATAACCTCGTTCCCTTAATCTTAATTCAACAAGGAAAAGATGGATTAATTAATTCGTGTACTTATTTAGTGACGACAGTCATCTCATTTAACGCCTGATAATTCTCGCGTTATGTGGCAACCGTCTTTGTTTGTTTACTTTAGAATTACATGTGAATGACGATAAGAAACGCAGATGATTTAACACTTGACTTTTGATAGTCACCCCGCTAAAAGGGTCAATACATTAATCGTATTTTCTCAAAGCAATGCAAGTCACTATTGAGTGTCAAGGCAAACACAGCAACAATAAAAATCAAATTCTTACCTCACGAAACATTTTTTCAGCTGCTTCGGGATTCCATTTTCGTGCTTAAAAAATAATATTAATTTTAATAAAAATTGATTTGTAGTTAATTTATCAGTTTTACCTTTTAACCATCGCACTAAATAGATATCATCATGTTCGGGCTTCAGTACGTCTCGTATATTCCTTTTGAACTAAAAATAGGACAGAAAAATGGAAAAATAAATTGAAAATATGTATCGTCGTCGTCGTCGATTGACATGACAACTCAATTATTTCTGTTCAAACTCACCTTCATGAGTGCAAACTTCTGATCGTCTTGCAAATCTAACGGAGGCGACTTCATTTTTCTTTCTTTTTTTTATAAATTGATGTTTTTTCCTCGCTACAAAGTAATTTATTTGTTCAGAGTGTTAAATAATTATTTATTTATTTGAATGTAATCCACTCACTTTGCCGATCGATTCCTTAATGAAGCTCAACTGATAATTGTATTTTGTTAAATGTGTTTCTATGTATGTTTGTCTTCGTTGTCCGCGGAGAGTTCATAGTAAATTGACAACATTCTGTAATAAAATTATGAACTATGAGATGAAATACAATAAAAATGTGTTATTATTCTCGTAAATAGCTCGTTTTTGAACCGATAATAAGCATTGTGTATTGTTTAAATTCCGCGGTATTATTTTTCGGAGCGAGAATTTGTCGATAATGAGCACAGCGTTTGTCAAATCTCGACTTAAAAGTGATTATTCATCGTCAATAACGAAATTTCTCTTTCGTCATATGCAATATATTGCAACATAGCACTTCATTCAATATCGGCAAGAGTAGATACGAAGCACAGCGTTTACTTTCTCTAATGAACAATTAACTTTTCATGTAATAACGTCTTTACGTTACATAATGGAAGCGTCTGGTTGAAATTTTCTGCGATAACGAGACAAAACGAGTTCACTGTGATATTTAATTAAATTTGTTTATTCATTGCCAAACAAAAGGTGAGTCGATCAAATGCATCAAATTTTACTTCCTATTTGTTTCGAACAAAATACCCAACTGAAAGTATCTCAATGGCTCGAAAACATGAAAGGAAACAAATAAACAATGCCGTTGTTGTTGCTGTTGAGTAATGTTATAGCGTAGCACATTTCGTTTTACAAGTTAGCTATGCAATTTTTTATTTAATGATCCGCAAAAATAATATTTCTAAAGTGACCTTCAATAAACATTTGCGTCAATTGTTCCGTAAGACAAGAATATGGAAAGTTAGGATTCCCGAACAAGGAATAACACCTGTAGTGCGATGCCTGAACTTGACATTTGAAGGAATTACTTGCCCCATACGATGCGAAATCAATTTATCGACAAAACGTACATTTTCTTGTGAGACAATCGAGGTATAGACACGAATTTTTCATCGTCCCGAATTAGCTTTTAATAATATATTTCACGAAAAAAGCAGTTCTTCAATTATTAACTAACTGAGAGATTATTTATATTTTTGGTTTTAGGTCGGAAAACGATGTTTTTCTATTGAATGTCAAGATCAAACTAAAAAAAGCGAGTATTTTTATGTGATTACGAGCAGAAGACTGAACTTGAATAAAGAGTGTAAGTTTGGTCTCTCTTTTTACTCGCACCTGTATGCATCACATTGTTAGAGCAGTAATTGAGTTATGTTGTGTATTTATTCGTATGTGAGAGATATTGTCGGCAATATTTACGTCAAGTTAGAGTATTTACAGAAATGCGCATGACTCAACGCGTTCATTAGAAATACAAAATCTGGATAACTCGTGTTCGAATTAGCATATGTGTGTATGTGTAACTTACATTTATTTGCAAACTTGTTTCAACCCAACGACTTCTTAATGATCGTAAAAGTGTTTACTGCTAAAATGATGAAGCCATCATACATTAATTAACAAAAAAGTTTTTTATTTAAATGTTTTCTTAGATTTTGTTTATTTATTTGGAAAATCAAGTGTAAGTCTGTGAAATACATGAAAAAAATATATGTTGATAGACTTCCTGTAATAGGTAATATATGTATGTAACACAATGTTTGTCCAAAAAATAGTTCTATATGGAAAAGCTTTAGCTTTCTTTAATTTATAAGGACATATTTAGGATATTTTTTGACTTTACAGTTCTAAATTTTTCATTTTTTTTATTATTTATTATCCTTTCTTGATAAACAAAGTCTTGATTATTTTTATTTTATTTCTTTTTTGATACATATTTTATTTTCTGTAATTCTTAGTCACTACAAATTATTTCTCTTATTTAAGTTTTTTATTTTATTTTTAAAGGACTTTATTAGATTTCTATCGTTAACACTATAAATAGTCTTTAAAAGTTTTATATGCTTGTATTTTTTTATATTTTTTTCAGAATAGAACACAATAATAGCTTCTTATTTTTTTCGTTTTAGTATAAGATAATTTTTTTTTGTCACATTTCTCACAATTTTCACATGAGTAACTATCAGCACTATTTTTTGAATACATTTTTAGTGTTCTTTCTGCTTTGTTATTATTTATTAATAATTTTTTTTTATCATGAGAAACATTTCACATTTAGTTCCTACACATCAAGAAAAAATCTGGAGACTGAAACTATAAATAAAGAAAAATGTTGTAAAAAAAGGTGAAAGCAAAAACATAAAAATGTTTAAGTTTCAAATGTTTCCCGAAGGAAATAACTTCAGGAAAATATATATATATGTAAATGATTCGAGAGATTGAATGAATGTTTTATCATGCAAACGTTTGAATGAATGAGATTTTAATGAAAGATATTATTCTGTAATTTTTTTTATGCTGAAAGACGTTTGTGAAAAAGTTTGGAAAATCATCGTCTTCCGCGAAAATTGCGACTTTTATTATCGCCGCGATCGCTTCCCCGATGATTCCAATCGTTTCCACTATTTCTGTCGATTTTTCGTTTTTGTCCGGGAATTCGATCGTTATTACGTTCCTTGTCGGATCTGTTGTTATAATCGTTGTTGCGATGATGCTGTGAACGATCAGATCGATGGTCGGCGGAGGATTTGCTGCTGAAAAATGCTGGAGGAGGCGGAGGTCGAACAGCGCCGGGCATCGTTGAAGAATGGTAATCAGATGAAAGACTTCCGTCGTAATAGCGAGGCAATGGCGGAGGAAGTGCATCAAGAAGTTGCGGGAATCCAGGCGGAGGCGCATAGGGCATCGGCGGTAATTGATGATGTTGCATTTGACGCATGTAATCGGCGACATATGCTTCAGCAGCTGCTGTTGTACTTGGATAACGAGGAAGCTTACCTGGCAATCGACCATCGCGAGAATACGGATGCATCATTGGCTTTTTGAAGGGAGGACCTCCCGGAGGCCCATTTAAAGATCTCTTTCCGCCGGGAATGAATTTTCTCCTTCCACGCATCATCATCATACTTCGTGCATCTCGTCCTCCTCTACTTGAATTTGAACGAGACGACGACATTGGAGGTCGACGATTCACATTAGGCTTTATGCCTTTTTCTCTGAGAATCCTTCCCGATTCCTTTGCCTTCTTCAAAATTGGCAATAGTTCAATTGCATCGTCTTCCGGAAAGAGTTTACACAATTCTTGAGCAACTTTTGGTTCAATTTCTTGCCCATCACGCCCAATTTTCACGGGTTTTCCTTCATTCCAGGGATTATACAAATGCGTCGTGCACGTAAACGAAAGTTCCTTCTTACAAACCCAATCAATCTCAAACACACCGCCCAAAGCTTTCGCTGAGATCCCCGGAGGCAAAACCCAATCAACGTTTTGCCCGCTTCTCTTACTTTCACAACTCATTCGTGCAAAACCGGCAAATTTGCCACTCTCTTTAACCGAAAATATCAACAATACATTTCGACATTCCTTAAATGCCCGATTCAAATTTGCCTCGTTTTGAGGTAATGTTGCCCAAACATTTTTCGTCTTGGATAACGTCACGTTATCCGCATTATTCGATTTGATCACGAAAAATCTGGCGTCGCGGAACAAATATGTAAGTTTTGTCATGTAATCGTACGACGATTTGCTTGCACTTCCTCTCTCGGCGCTTTGCTTCTTCGCTTCGGGACTCTCACTCCGTTTTTTGCTGTTTCCAATGTCTCCGTTTCCCTTACTTTCACTCGAACTTTTGTGACGTTGTCGTTTCGCTTTGGGCGACGATCCGCCCGAGCTTACCGAACTCATACTGCTGTCGTTGTTGTGATTCCCTTTGTTCTTGCGCTTCTCCGATGAGGATTTCGTGGCGCCTTTCTCCGATGTGTCGGATGCTTCACTGCGAGTGTCGAATGTGTCTTCTAATTGTTGGAGTGCGGCATTTATGTCTTGTTCATTTTCATCTAATCCTGCAAAGGCACAAAAGGCAGGAATATTAGAAATATTTTAGAGTCTCTTATGCAATTTTATTTATTTATTTATCTTTCTTTTTTTATTTTTACTACATTCAATTTATTCAATTTAGTTATTTCGTTGAAAACAGAAAACACTGCATCCATTTTGTCATTCATCTTTTTTTCGTTCTTATATTTTTTTTTTTTTTTATTCTTGTGTACGTGCACTTCACGTACGTCTGTGGAAAAATTCTTTGCAAATATTTATTTTAATTGAAATTTATTTTAGTTTCACATTAATTTGAAGGCAATAAATTGCCTTGTTTGAGTTTCTTCTCATGCATTTCATATTTGCATCAAATTCAATCACTTTTTACTGTATTTTTTTTTAGTTTTTTAAAAGTTAATTTACCCAACATAATTGTAGTAGAGTCCATTGTAAATGGGTTTTGTTTTTTTCTATGATTTGTGGAGCTTCAATTGCACCACATTTAGCTTTGTTTTTCTTTCTTTCTCACTGTTACGCTGTTAACCAACGTGTTTTCTGCTGATTTTTCGCCTTTTTTCTCGTTAATTGATGTTATTTTTGCTGAAATTTCCTTTAAAATTACGCTTTTCTTTCGGCTTGGTTGAAATCGCGAGATGTATCGAAATGATAATTTGACAGATTGGCAAGAGGGCAGCACTGTAACTGTCATTTTTTTCGGAAATCAAAACAAATACGCGTGTTTACAATTTTCGCAAATTTTCCTCTTTTGGATTGAACGGTAATTTTCTCTTAATTTTACTTGGATGCATTTTATCTTCAGCAGGGCTTTATTCATCTTCCAAAAGAATTTCGCAGAGATACCAAAACGCTTCAGATACGTTTACAAAAACATGGATATTCTTCAACCGCCACATTGTATTCGAGGAATGACGGAGTTACAAAAGGATTTGTTCACAAAAGATATCAAAGTGCCTGTTTTAGTTCTCGAGAATCAATCGACAATTAATGGAGTGATGCCTTTGATAAAATCAAAACTTCTAAAAATGGCAAACATGAAAGCTGTTCTCGATCATCAAGATAAAAAAGTCGTTTTACTACATCCTGAAAGTGTAAAGAGCTTCGAAGACCTTCCAACGACGCAACTGGAATCAAAAGGCGTCAATTCAGAGCATTTCATACAAAATTTCGATCTAAAAATTAGTTATGCGAATTGGTCAGCTAATGAACTTCTGAAACAAATCCTTCCAGAAGATAAAGAGGGAATGACATCTTTCTCTCGAATAGGCCATATCATTCATTTGAACTTGAAAGAACATCTTTTGCCATACAAGAAGATCATCGCGGAGATTCTCATGGACAAAATGTCAGGGATTCGAGCTGTTGTGAACAAAGCACAAACAATCGACAATGTATATCGAAATTTCTCGATGGAATTGTTAAAAGGAGAAGCTGATTATCAAGTTACAGTCAAAGAAAATGGAATTGAATTTGAATTTGACTTCTCTTCGGTTTATTGGAATCCAAGATTATCATCTGAACATGATAGGATTGTAAAATTAATCAAACCGAATGACGTTTTATATGATGTTTTTGCAGGCGTTGGTCCATTTGCTGTTCCTGTAGCGAAAAAAGGAATTCAAGTTTACGCAAATGACTTGAATCCTGAATCTTACAAATGGTTAAATCATAATGCGACGAAGAATAAATGCAAGAAACACATGGAAACATTCAATAAAGACGGAAGAGAATTCTTGCTTAACGATGCTCGAAGTAATTTATTACAAAGGTTGAAAGATCCTGACTTTCAAGGCGTTCCGCATTTCGTTATGAACCTTCCTGCAATGGCTGTTGAGTTTCTCGATGTTTTTCGAGGCTATTTGAAATCAGAAAAACCATTTCCCATTAAAAATCTACCTGTTGTGCATGTTTATTGTTTTGCGAAAGGAATTGAAGATAAAGAAAAAATTGCCCTTGATCTCGTACATCAACATTTGGGCATGGAATTGCCTAAAAACTCTTTTATCAAATGTAATTTTGTACGAAATGTCGCCCCAAACAAGGATATGATGCGAGTTGATTTCTACCTGACACCCGAAATATTATTTTCTTCCGATGACGTCATCGAACCTCCTCTTAAAAAAAGTACAAAATTTTTGTGAAGCAAACCGTTTCATTAAATTTGTAATTCTTTATTTCATTTCAGGTAAATTTGATCAAAATGGGCAAACACTCGAAGAAACAGGCGAAACAACAGGATCCCAAACTTCAAGCGTTGGCAAAACGGAAAAAGGAAATGAAAGTCTTTAAGTTGCCTACTGAAATGAGTACGAGAATCAACAAAAAGGCGAAAAAAGTTACGAGTAATTTAAAGAAGGTAAGAAAATTTTCATTGAAAAAAATTGAAATTGAAATTTCATCCAAATATATATTTTTTTAAGTTAAACAAAGCAGATCGACGTGAAAAAGTTGACGACGAATTGAAAGCGTTACATGAGAAATTAGTTGTAAAACAAGCTAAAAAATCAGCTACCATGGAACCAACTCCCATTCCTCAACGTCCTCCGGGTACACAAGAAGTCGAAATGACAATGGAGAAAATGCACGTCTGATTTTGCTATTTCATAAGTTTAAAGTAAGTTTTTAAGGATCGTCAAAATAAATAAAATACATGCACGAAAAAAAATTCGTGTAACATTAAAAAAAGCATTTTTTTGTATATTTGATAAATGTATAACAGACTTTATTTGAATCATAAGAAGAAATGACTAAAAAATTGAATCCTCTTGAATTTTTTTTAAAAATATCTCTTGCGTAAAAAAATATAATTATGAATTTGCTTAAAAAAAGAAACAAAACAAAAAAATATATTTAATCTTAAATGACCTTCCTTTTACCAACTAACTATATAAAAAGTAAATGCTATATGGCGAATAATGCTTTCGATTAGATTTCATCATTAAAAATGTAAACATTTAGTGCGAAAAGTCAACAAGTTTCACATATTTCAGTCCATATCGGGCGCCATTTCATTTCGAGTCACAACAAGTTATTGTGCTCTACATTTGTGACTTGTTATGTGTTAATAAGAGTGCAAAAACAGACATTTAAAGCTTACTGACTATCTCATGATGATTATTTTAAAGCGTTTGTTAATAATATTGTTTTGCACACAACGTTCGTTAAATGCGTTTTCGTTCCTTCGGCGATGCTTTGAGGTAAACTGTTGGATACTATGTTACTTGTGAGATTGTGTGCATTTTTTGGATTAAATATTTGTATGTAGGTAATAAAAAGGATCATTAAAAAGGTCAATTGTGCGAGACTTTTTAACCTCCGTTGACTTCGAGAGTACATCCATTGACATAAGACGATTTGTCAGATGCCAAGAAAGCAATTGCTTCGGCAACTTCTTCAGGTTGTCCCAATCGTTTCAAGGCGCATTGACTGACAAAAACTTTTTTCGCCTCATCAGGAACAGATTCTGTCATGGGAGACTCAATAAAACCTGGCACAACAGCATTCACGCGAATGTTAAATTTGCCGAATTCCTTGGCAGCAACTTTTGTCAAAGCTTCGACGCCTGCTTTCGATGGCGCATAATTGGCTTGTCCCATGTTTCCGTTGCGCGCAACAATGGATGACAAATTTATGATCGAACCTTGTACTTTGTAGTCGACCATTGCTTTGGCAAAGTATTGCATAACTAAAAAGGTACCCTTGAGATTGACATCGAGCACAATATCGTAATCAGGTTCACTCATTTTGAGCAACCAACTATCACGAATGATCCCGGCGGAATTTACGACAATGCTCGGAGGGCGTTTGTACTCGGCAATACATTGTTCGACTGCAGCATTTACCGACACGGAGCTCGAAACATCCATTTCGACGGCTTTTCCATCACGATTCAAGAGTTTTATCGTTTCTTCGGCCTTGTTGATCTTCCGATCAGCAGCAATTACAGTTGCTCCGTCACGAGCAAGCAATCTGTGTGAATATTTTAGCACAAAAAAAATCAATCGTCATTCATTTTTTCGTTCGTAAATACCATTTTTGTACTAAAATTTTAAGACAAACCTGCAAGCAGCTCGCCCAATGCCGCTTCCAGCTCCCGTAACTAACGCGAGTTTACCGAAAAGAATATTGACCATCTTCAGCGCTTATTTTTCCGACTTGTTTCGTGCACTGATTTTTTCCAACTATTTTCGTCTGTTTTGCTGCAATACTCTGTTGTTTACGCAATCTTCGGTCTCCCCTCACATAACATATGTTGTCACACATCCAAGTACAGATTGTCGTCGAATCGAGTTTTGATTCCAGACGATGGAGAAAAAAATTTTTTTTTTTAAACTCTTGAACGATTTATTGATCAAAATCTTAAATTTAACAAAAAGTAGCTCAAATTGTACTTTTTAAAAATTATTTTGTTTTTAAGGGTGATATAAAAATAAAACTCATACTACTAAATAAAACACTCAAAACACAAAAAAACTTTATGTAAATAATAGAAATACTGTAAAATGCTCTCTTTCTTCATATTTTTGTTTTTCATCTTTCTTCTTTTGGTAAAATTGGTAATTGCTTTGTTATGGAAATCAATTGCTTCGTCTATAAAAAATGCAGTTCTTGTACAAAATATTCTTTGGTTCGAATTTGGTTTTATAATTTTCCTCCGTTTTCTGTGGTTGATGTGTTTGTTGCTTGTTGCAAATTATTTGTCGCCTTTTCTTGACTCAATTCTTCTTCTTGTGCCTCGATCATCACATTCATCAATTTGAGCGTCGTTTGTGGTTGCATTGCTTTCGGCAGTTTACGAAGTACTTCAGCAACGTATTCTCCGAAAATGGCATGTTTATCGCGATGAAGATCCGGATTTGTCGAAACTTCGGGGATTATGGGCATGTGATGTCCAAAGGGAGTTGGCGAAAGCGTTGTATGTCCCTCAAAATCATCCATTTGGGGCGGCTGTTGTACTTGTTGGCGTTTTGTAGGACGAACATCTTGCAAATGCGAATCGTTAACATCCAAAAATGCCCGTTTCAGGGAATTATTCATGGATTGTGAGAATGAGGTACTTGATGCCTGGTTATTTTCATCGTCAAGATCGCTATATATAGTTTAAATTTGTACAAAAAAGCAATATATATTTAATATAAACAAGAGTTTTTAAAATAAATAAACAAACTTACATTTCACAATCGTTGTTATCGTCTCGCAGTCGACGCATTTGTATGTGTTTGTGCAGGAATTTTAGGCGTTCCATGAGAGGCCAATCTGAATTTTGCCCATTCTTGATGAGTCGTCGTTCGACAGTGAATCTTGCTCGAATGTAGGTAATGCGTTTACGACATGTTTCGAGGGGAATTCCCGTGTCCTTGCTCAATTGTCGCCAAGCGTTCTCCTTGCGTGATGCAAATCGAAAATCGGGATGTTCTCTGTCGTACAATACTGGTAACGTTTTGTACGCCTCCAAAAGCTTCAGGTCCCGATCAAAAGTCTGAAAAAAAATTGTTATTTAACTTGAATAAACACGCAAACAATGAATGGGGGCAATAAAAATTCTCACGTTATAATGTAAATATTCCTCTGATTCGTGTTCCATGTTTTTTCCGTTTCCTTGGTGACTTATGATGAATTCAGGCTCAAGTTTGATGTCGTTCAAGGGCACGTTGTTCATTTTTCCAACAAATAACACATAAAAAGCTATTTTTTGAGTCAGTAATTGTTGCGAGCGAGATTGTTATTGTATGGATGGAGTTTCGAAAACGTTCGAGAAACTTTGGGATGCGTTCGAAAAACTCGATTCGAATAAACTTCGTTGAAAAAAAAATATGAAATTTTCCAATAACAAGTTTATTTTAAACAAAACAGATTAAAACTAATTAATTAAATAGGTCAAAATCTAAAATATTCACAAATAGTTGCAGGTAGATTCCTAATGTAGTCTTTTAATTTATGAGATAACAATTCCGAAATACTTTTGTTGAAAAAAAAACTTCACCGAAAATGACAAATATACGGAAAATCATGCAATTACATTAGTTTTTGTCGATAATATTGTCAAGAAGCGTATTTCCGATAGATGAGAAACATTTGCATAAATTCGATGAGAGTGATGTGAGATGAGAAACGAAAATTCGACATGGAAAAGCGGAATTAAATATTATTTTCCCACTCTTCCTCCTCGTGATCCTAATGTTTCAGACAGTACTCATAACTGCTATTGTTAATTTCTATTTTCAGGATGTAAATTATTGCGATCGACAGTACGATAAAGAGAAGACAACAAACCCATTGCATCGTTTGGGTCCAACGTGTTTGTCCTTCCAAACGATGCAATGTCTCCGTGATGCAAGTTAACGTATGATTTAATTGTGTTTGTGTACGATTGCCTCCCGTGCTTCCATCATACGAATCGTGTCCCATGCCATTTTTGAAAGCAGATGACATTTCCTTCGCATCATCCGGCAATTGGCATCTCAAACGATGTTGTTCAATGTTTGTCGACGAAGTTGATGTATTTTTCCACAATTCGGTCAAATGTTGTTGATCTGTTGGCTCGTCAACGCCCAAACTCATGCACATCACAAGAAACTTATCACGATTCCAAGTATGCCCTTGGTTGAAGATGACGTTGATGGTTTGTGTGCCTCCTTTTGTGAGAACGCCGCTTGATGGACGAACACGGAACTTTTCAGGAGCAGTTGTTTTAATCTAAAAACGAAAAAAATGTCAAATTGTTTAACACAATTTGTGAACATGAAACTCACTTTATAGGTAACTGGATTGAAGTCAATGTTTGTCAACTGAACTTGCCCGTAAAGTTCATTCTCGACTTTGGTAAAGATAATTGCTTCATTTGGTGTCACACGGAGTAAATGAGCTACAACAAAAAATCAATATTGGATCAATATCAACAAAAAGTCAAGAAGTTTCTTACATTCTTGACCATTTGGGCTTTTATCCATTGCTGAATTGCTATTGAGAAATGTGAATGTGTGAAATGAAGATGTTGTTGGAGCTAAATCGGATGGTGAAATATCCTCTATTGTATGTGATTGCGGAGCAAAGTGTACCTGAAATGAAGAACAATTGTAGATAAATATCAATTTAAGGTGCCCTCAAATACGCAAACATAGAATATAATGTGTGTTAACTCAATTAATAATTTACGCGATAGATATTTTTTTTTGTACTATTTGCCAAAAATTTTTTAAACATACTTTTCTGTTTCGTATCGGGTCTATTTTGATATCCAATTTTTGAGAAAAACGTCACAAAATGAATTAACTTCTCGAAATCTCGAATCTGAATAACAAAACTTGCAAAGTACTCTTGAACTTTGGTAATTAAGCAATTTCCTCTTTTTTCTCCGTCGAATTTGTTGTTTATGTCGATTTTGCTCGCTTTATTTCGATTCTCGATATATACAGAGTAAGATTAGATTCAAAAAAGATTGTCGTTTACCCTTGACATAACGTTCTCGTTGGTTTCCCTTTTTCTTTATACTGCGCAATTTTTGACTGTTCTTGCTCAATGTTGAATTCGACTGAATGTTAGAACTTTTATAACGAATATATTGACAATTTGTCCTGCTTCATTTGAGTTATAAACAACACCCATGAGAATTTGTATTGAATAGATGTTGTTATCATCATTACCTAAAACATAAAAAAAACAATATAAATGAGTTTTGGAAAATTAGTAATGTTCTAAATTTGATGAATGGAATAAATCCATTCATGTACATATTACAAAATCTTCATTCAAAACCATAAAATAATTTTCAAAGAAAAATGCCTTTTCCGCAAAAATATATTTACAGGGGCCCAAAAACAAAATTACGTATTTTTTACGTATTTTTTTACGTATTTTATACCTATCCTAAAATTTGATATTTTTAGCTTTGCACTTATCGCAGACAGTTAAATTTACACTCGTTTGAAAGATATGATTCAGAGCTACAAATTACAATAGGTCTCAATGCCTTTTCCGCAAAAATATATTTACAGGAGCCCGAAAACAAATTTACGTAATTTGACATATTTTATATATGCAACACTGTTGCATGTAAAATTGCAATATCACAAAATTTGATATTTTTAGCTTTGTCCTTATCGTAGACAGTCAAATTTACATTCGTTTGAAAGATATGATTCAGAGCTACAACTTACAATAGGTCTCAATGCCTTTTGCGCAAATATAAATTTACAAGAGCCCAAAAACAAATTTACGTAATTTGACATATTTTATATATGCAACACTGTTGCATGTAAAAATTGCAA
This sequence comes from Culicoides brevitarsis, assembly GCF_036172545.1. Classification (NCBI taxonomy): domain Eukaryota; kingdom Metazoa; phylum Arthropoda; class Insecta; order Diptera; family Ceratopogonidae; genus Culicoides; species Culicoides brevitarsis. Next base: position 42,429,551 of record NC_087086.1, on the reverse strand, counting down.
TATCACAAAATTTGATAATTTTAGCTTTGTACTTATCGTAGACAGTCAAATTTACATTCGTTTGAAAGATATGATTCAGAGCTACAAATTAAAATAGGTCTCAATGCCTTTTGCGCAAATATAAATTTACAAGAGCCCAAAAACAAATTTACGTAATTTGACATATTTTATATATGCAACACTGTTGCATGTAAAAATTGCAATATCACAAAATTTGATAATTTTAGCTTTGTACTTATCGTAGACAGTCAAATTTACATTCGTTTGAAAGATATGATTCAGAGCTACAAATTACAATAGGTCTCAATGCCTTTTGCGCAAATATAAATTTACAAGAGCCCAAAAACAAATTTACGTAATTTGACATATTTTATATATGCAACACTGTTGCATGTAAAAATTGCAATATCACAAAATTTGATATTTTTAGCTTTGTCCTTATCGTAGACAGTCAAATTTACATTCGTTTGAAAGATACGATTCAGAGCTACAAATTACAATAGGTCTCAATGCCTTTTGCGCAAAAATAAATTTACAGGAGCCCGAAAACAAATTTACGTAATTTGACATATTTTATATATGCAACACTGTTGCATGTAAAAATTGCAATATCACAAAATTTGATATTTTTAGCTTTGTCCTTATCGTAGACAGTCAAATTTACATTCGTTTGAAAGATATGATTCAGAGCTACAAATTACAATAGGTCTCAATGCCTTTTGCGCAAATATAAATTTACAAGAGCCCAAAAACAAATTTACGTAATTTGACATATTTTATATATGCAACACTGTTGCATGTAAAAATTGCAATATCACAAAATTTGATATTTTTAGCTTTGTACTTATCGTAGACAGTCAAATTTACATTCGTTTGAAAGATATGATTCAGAGCTACAAATTACAATAGGTCTCAATGCCTTTTGCGCAAATATAAATTTACAAGAGCCCAAAAACAAATTTACGTAATTTGACATATTTTATATATGCAACACTGTTGCATGTAAAAATTGCAATATCACAAAATTTGATATTTTTAGCTTTGTCCTTATCGTAGACAGTCAAATTTACATTCGTTTGAAAGATATGATTCAGAGCTACAAATTACAATAGGTCTCAATGCCTTTTGCGCAAATATAAATTTACAAGAGCCCAAAAACAAATTTACGTAATTTGACATATTTTATATATGCAACACTGTTGCATGTAAAAATTGCAATATCACAAAATTTGATATTTTTAGCTTTGTCCTTATCGTAGACAGTCAAATTTACATTCGTTTGAAAGATATGATTCAGAGCTACAAATTACAATAGGTCTCAATGCCTTTTGCGCAAAAATAAATTTACAGGAGCCCGAAAACAAATTTACGTAATTTGACATATTTTATATATGCAACACTGTTGCATGTAAAAATTGCAATATCACAAAATTTGATATTTTTAGCTTTGTCCTTATCGTAGAAAGTCAAATTTACATTCGTTTGAAAGATATGATTCAGAGCTACAAATTACAATAGGTCTCAATGCCTTTTGCGCAAATATAAATTTACAGGAGCCCGAAAACAAATTTACGTAATTTGACATATTTTATATATGCAACACTGTTGCATGTAAAAATTGCAATATCACAAAATTTGATATTTTTAGCTTTGTCCTTATCGTAGACAGTCAAATTTACATTCGTTTGAAAGATATGATTCAGAGCTACAAATTACAATAGGTCTCAATGCCTTTTGCGCAAATATAAATTTACAGGAGCCCTAAAACAAATTTACGTAATTTGACATATTTTATATATGCAACACTGTTGCATGTAAAAATTGCAATATCACAAAATTTGATATTTTTAGCTTTGTCCTTATCACAATAGGTCTGAATGCCTTTTGCGCAAAATAAATTTACAGGAGCCCAAAAACACGGACATATTTTATATCATCGTATTAGCTTTGTCCTTATCGTAGACAGTCAAATTTACATTCGATTCAGAATAGGTCTCAATGCCTTTTGCGCAAAAATTTTACAAATTTACGTAATTTGACATATTTTATATATGCAACACTGTTGCATGTATTTAAAATTTGATATTTTTAGCTTTGTACTTATCGTAGACAGTCAAATTTACATTCGTTTGAAAGATATGATTCAGAGCTACAAATTACAATAGGTCTCAATGCCTTTTGCGCAAATATAAATTTACAAGAGTCCAAAAACAAATTTACGTAATTTGACATATTTTATATATGCAACACTGTTGCATGTAAAAATTGCAATATCACAAAATTTGATATTTTTAGCTTTGTACTTATCGTAGACAGTCAAATTTACATTCGTTTGAAAGATATGATTCAGAGCTACAAATTACAATAGGTCTCAATATAAATTTTACGTAATTTATATTTTAATTTGATATTTTTAGCTTTGTACTTATCGTAGACAGTCAAATTTACATTCGTTTGAAAGATATGATTCAGAGCTACAAATTACAATAGGTCTCAATGCCTTTTGCGCAAATATAAATTTACAAGAGCCCAAAAACAAATTTACGTAATTTGACATATTTTATATATGCAACACTGTTGCATGTAAAAATTGCAATATCACAAAATTTGATATTTTTAGCTTTGTCCTTATCGTAGACAGTCAAATTTACATTCGTTTGAAAGATATGATAGCTTTGAACTTATCGTAGACCGTCAAATTTACATTCGTTTGAAAGATATGATTCAGAGCTACAAATTACAATAGGTCTCAATGCCTTTTGCGCAAATATAAATTTACAAGAGCCCAAAAACAAATTTACGTAATTTGACATATTTTATATATGCAACACTGTTGCATGTAAAAATTGCAATATCACAAAATTTGATATTTTTAGCTTTGTCCTTATCGTAGACAGTCAAATTTACATTCGTTTGAAAGATATGATTCAGAGCTACAAATTACAATAGGTCTCAATGCCTTTTGCGCAAATATAAATTTACAAGAGCCCAAAAACAAATTTACGTAATTTGACATATTTTATATATGCAACACTGTTGCATGTAAAAATTGCAATATCACAAAATTTGATATTTTTAGCTTTGTCCTTATCGTAGACAGTCAAATTTACATTCGTTTGAAAGATATGATTCAGAGCTACAAATTACAATAGGTCTCAATGCCTTTTGCGCAAATATAAATTTACAGAAGCCCAAAAACAAAATTACGTAATTTGACAAATTTTATATATGCAACACTGTTGCATGTAAAAATTGCAATATCACAAAATTTGATATTTTTAGCTTTGTCCTTATCGTAGACAGTCAAATTTACATTCGTTTGAAAGATATGATTCAGAGCTACAAATTACAATAGGTCTCAATGCCTTTTGCGCAAATATAAATTTACAAGAGCCCAAAAACAAATTTACGTAATTTGACATATTTTATATATGCAACACTGTTGCATGTAAAAATTGCAATATCACAAAATTTGATATTTTTAGCTTTGTCCTTATCGTAGACAGTCAAATTTACATTCGTTTGAAAGATATGATTCAGAGCTACAAATTACAATAGGTCTCAATGCCTTTTGCGCAAATATAAATTTACAAGAGCCCAAAAACAAATTTACGTAATTTGACATATTTTATATATGCAACACTGTTGCATGTAAAAATTGCAATATCACAAAATTTGATATTTTTAGCTTTGTCCTTATCGTAGACAGTCAAATTTACATTCGTTTGAAAGATATGATTCAGAGCTACAAATTACAATAGGTCTCAATGCCTTTTGCGCAAATATAAATTTACAAGAGCCCAAAAACAAATTTACGTAATTTGACATATTTTATATATGCAACACTGATATTTTTGCAGTCAAAAACGTTTGAAAGATTATTCGTAAAATCGGTTCCAACAGACTGACAAACCCCTCATTGACTTATAAATCTATAAAATATTTGCAAATAGTAAAAATTGCAATATCACAAAATTTGATATTTTTAGCTTTGTACTTATCGTAGACAGTCAAATTTACATTCGTTTGAAAGATATGATTCAGAGCTACAAATTACAATAGGTCTCAATGCCTTTTGCGCAAATATAAATTTACAGGAGCCCAATAACAAATTTACGTAACGACATATTTTATATTGCAATATCACAAAATTTGATATTTTTAGCTTTGTCCTTATCGTAGACAGTCAAATTTACATTCGTTTGAAAGATCTTTTGCGCAAATATAAATTTACAGGAGCCCTAAAACAAATTTACGTATTTTTTACGTATATTTTAATTTGATATTTTTAGCTTTGTACTTATCGTAGACAGTCAAATTTACATTCGTTTGAAAGATACGATTCAGAGCTACAAATTACAATAGGTCTCAATGCCTTTTGCGCAAATATAAATTTACAAGAGCCCAAAAACAAATTTACGTAATTTGACAAAAATATATGCAACACTGTTGCATGTAAAAATTGCAATATCACAAAATTTGATATTTTTAGCTTTGTCCTTATCGTAGACAGTCAAATTTACATTCGTTTGAAAGATATGATTCAGAGCTACAAATTACAATAGGTCTCAATGCCTTTTGCGCAAATATAAATTTACAAGAGCCCAAAAACAAATTTACGTAATTTGACATATTTTATATATGCAACACTGTTGCATGTAAAAATTGCAATATCACAAAATTTGATATTTTTAGCTTTGTCCTTATCGTAGACAGTCAAATTTACATTCGTTTGAAAGATATGATTCAGAGCTACAAATTACAATAGGTCTGAATGCCTTTTCCGCAAAAATATATTTACAGGGGCCCAAAAACAAAATTACGTATTTTTTTACGTATTTTATACCTATCCTAAAATTTGATATTTTTAGCTTTGCACTTATCGCAGACAGTCAAATTTACATTCGTTTGAAAGATATGATTCAGAGCTACAAATTACAATAGGTCTCAATGCCTTTTGCGCAAATATAAATTTACAAGAGCCCAAAAACAAATTTACGTAATTTGACATATTTTATATATGCAACACTGTTGCATGTAAAAATTGCAATATCACAAAATTTGATATTTTTAGCTTTGTCCTTATCGTAGACAGTCAAATTTACATTCGTTTGAAAGATATGATTCAGAGCTACAAATTACAATAGGTCTGAATGCCTTTTCCGCAAAAATATATTTACAGGGGCCCAAAAACAAAATTACGTATTTTTTTACGTATTTTATACCTATCCTAAAATTTGATATTTTTAGCTTTGCACTTATCGCAGACAGTCAAATTTACATTCGTTTGAAATATAGGATTCAGAGCTACAAATTACAATAGGTCTTAAAACTTATTATTTCAAAATAAAAATAAAATCAAAATAGAAATTACGGAAATGTTTTATTTTATATTACTTTCTTTACGAATTGCGTTCAATCCATTTGGCATATGATGAGAGTCTTGAATAAACACCTGGCATTCCGCTTGTGCATTCTAACTTTTTATGTGAAAAGACACCAAGCAAAACTTTTTCATCGTTATTTATCACTCCAACCATCGGAGCTCCTTCATCAAACAAACAAGGGCCTGCAACATCGAGTTTTCCAGCGCAAATATTTGATGGTAAGATATTCTCATAACGGATGTAACATGAAGTTTGTGAAATAACGGGAATAGAAGCACGATTTAAGAAATTTTGACGAGGTCCCCATGCGCTTACATCAACATTTGTTCCAACAAAGATATCTTCGTTGAAGGTTGAGTAATTGATTGTCTCAATAAATCCCTCTAAATTGAAAAAATAAAAAAGTAGAAAAAGTTTTTTTCTCCGAAATGCGATAAAAAATCAATTAAAGGTTAATTGCAACATAAGAAACTCACTTTTCAATCTTGCATTTCGAATCAAAAAGACAAGAGCAACGTTATTCGTCAACGTATTCGGAAGAAAAGCTTCATGAGGGACAACTCTTTCAATTACTACGACGTCAGCAGTTTGACTCGAAGAGACATCTTGAATGTTTGATGTTCCAACAATTACATACCCCAAATGGAAGCTAAAAGACAATTTCATTCAATGATTTTTTATACGATTTACGCTTGAAATACTTGCTTCTGAACACACGTTGCTGAAGTTAAGATAACATTTGGTTTTATAAGACTTCCTGTGCAAATTCTCACAGAACCCTCATCATCGTATTGAATTTTGATGAAAGCTTGATACGGAATTTCGCCGTCTTCAACAATTGTTCCTCCCGGAAATGCTTCTGAAAAGGCAAAAATAGCACAAATTATCGTAAAAACTCTTAAAAAGGTCATTTTTCGAAGATTTTTCAAGTAGAAATGATAAGAAGTGTGTTTTATCAATTAAGATTTACCTTTTTATATCAAATTAACCTGATAAGTGTCGAATTAGGTAATCGATAAGCAATATCTTGAACAAGACTTTTCATCTTTTTAGTTCGTAAATCTAATGTCAGTGCTTCGTTTAGTTATTACAAATACAACAAAACATGTTTGTATTAGTTTTTATAGGGTGTTTAGCAACCTTAACAAATTTTCGGTATAAACTAAAAAGATTCATAATTTGGTTCAATTTGAGTTATAAATGAAATTTCAAATTCATCTCATTTGATATGTCAAACACTTCTGTGTCACCCTAATCTCCATAAAAATATCAACAACTCACACATTCACGTCATTTGCGTGATCATACGATATATTTTATTGCTCGTCTTTGTCGATATTTAGTACAATTTTGAAGCCGGCACTATCAAGAGGTATGTAAGTCAACAATTATTCTTGTCGTTTTTCGCTTTTTAATTTGTAACTGCACAAATTCGCCTGTAAAGAAAGAAGAAAAACGTGGTTACGAACAATAATAAATACATAAAAATCAATCTGTAACATAAGAGAAAGTTCTCCCAAGCCCTTCAAGCAAGTAATATCTCAATTTTCGGTCGTTCAAAGAAAAGTTCATGTCAAAAAATCGATTTTAATACATTTTTCGGGTGTGTGTTTTATTTTAAATAAGTAATACTTTTTGATACGTGTGGGAAAGTGACTCAACATGCGTGCACAATGAACAACCGGCATATTATTTAATTATGTCGTATTCATAGTTTAAATAATTTATGAAGTTTGAACTTTAAAAAAATTTGCTTTTTGATTTGAAACGTTTAAAAACAGTAGATTTAATTAATAATTCCTATCTAATAAAGTTAATCACGCCTCAAGTAGAACGTGTACAAAGAAATCATTTGCGGACAATGATGATGATTATTATTTGCGTTTGTATTGTTAGCTAGGTGACTTTTCGAGGTCATCTTTGTGTTTACTTGTATATTATTACAGTATAATTTTCGGATGTTGAATATTTTTTTTGTTGCTTTCGATATCTATCATATTTTTTATTTTTGATGATAAGATAAGTTTTTTTTCCAATCATTGAACTAACAACAAGCAATTGTCCATGAAATTACATATTGAGCACCCTAAAAATGTTTACCTTTTCTCCATAAATTCTTCAATAACGGCACTTTCTCCGGTATTTTGATATTACTGACCTCATTGATTTTTTCCGTGCATTTTTTTGCATTGCAGTTTTATTTTAAAAAAAGTTCTTTGACATTGTCTCTTAAAAATAAACAAGTTTCGACATACCTACATAAAAAAATATTACGTGGATTATTTTTTGAATGATGTAATTAACGCGAAACACTTCTCATGAAACTTAACACAACTTTTAATGGTAAAATTTGACTCATAAAAGTGCAACGAACGAACGGTATTTAATTCGAAATTGCACTTGAAACAAATATTAATCAGAGCTTTGCGGTTTTTTGTAATAATTTTTTTTTAAATGATGACTTGAATTATATTACTTAACAACCGATCGTTTTTTTTTTTTGCATTCTTAATTAATTGATTTTTTTTTATTTTTTCTTTTAGCTTTCGTAGTCAAAGGTCGTTAGTTAGATCAAAGTCTCAGGAGATTTATAACTTCGCATTTATCAAAAAATGGCAGATTTAGAACAAGTAAGTTTAATTTCCTTCAAATATTATTTTCGAAAATTTAACATTTTTTTCGTGCAGAAATTCAATGACGCCGCTGAAAAGGTGAAAAACTTCTCGAAACGCCCAAGTGACGACGAACTTCTCGAGTTGTATGCTCTCTTCAAGCAAGGCACTGTTGGAGACAACGAAACAGAGAAACCGGGGCTCTTGGATTTCAAGGGAAAAGCCAAATGGGAGGCATGGAACAAGAAAAAGGGAACAGGAAAAGATGCTGCCAAAGAAGCTTATGTTAAATTAGCTGACGAACTTACAGCTAAATATGCCTAAATATCAATATGGAAAAACAAACAAAACAAAAAAGTTGCAAATATTGACGTAAATTATATTAACTTTAGTTTAATTTAGTTTCGATGCCGTACTCGACACATCTCTGACACAGAGCTTTTTCTATAATTATCTACAGTGATTAGATAAGATTCATAAAAAATTTAATATAATAACATTTATTATTGCTTGTTTAAAATTTTTGCTTTTCTTGTTGTATTTATAAATATTTATAACGAACTTTTTTTTTGCAAATCTGGAGATTTTGGATTTTTATACTAAATATAAAATGAAATAAAGACGTAAATAATTATTGATAAAAAATGGTGTTGTTTCGAGTTAATTTTTAAAAATTACTTTAGAGTTGGATGATTTTGCAACAACATTGCTTCATATTCATGTTTTATTAAACTCATGGAAAATTGAAAATTTCGCTCAACTTTTGAAAATTTGTCAAAATTAAGCAAATGAAGGCTTATTATTATTGCTGAGGGTTTACATAGTTATGAAATTCGAATTCTGAACTGATTTATCAAAAATTAAAAAAAAATATTTTGAAAGTTATATTTTTGTTAACATATATTCTATATAAAAATCATGCAAACGTAAATTTTTGTCATTTTTATCAAATTCAAGTGAAAATGGTTCGTTTAAGTTAATTTTAAAACTTTTGAATTCACATTTGATTAAAAAAAATTGAAAATTCTTAAAGAAAGCTTGAAAACGATAATTCTCAAAATGAAAACTCAACGTTCATTTTAAACTCAGGTAATCACACACCTGTTGAAACATATCTTCACACAACTACAATCGAATATTATGAATCACACGTTCACACACATCGATCAACCAACAAAAATAATAAAATAAACTCTACAGACAACAAATACGAAGGTAAATTTACACAGAAGACCATCACACAAAACACGAAAGAGCGAGAGAAGAATAGTTTCGATTTATTTATATGTGGCATTAAGTTTTGTCGTGAGTTCTCTGCGCCGAATTTAAGTGAAATTTGACGGTAAATTTCATCAAAAAATTCCGCAAAAATATGCTAAAAATCAGATAAAAGTGCAGGCAATCCGATACGAGTCGAAAAAGTGCGGGGAACGTGTTAGTTATCGCGAGAAATGCATTCAAATTTTGGTGTGGCACAAAATGACAGAAGTAGCGAAGATTCATGAAGACGAAGAAGAAGAAGTAAGTTGACTTTTTGTGTACATCGAACTGGAATATAAATAAAGTGTCATTTCTCGTGTCTATAAAAAGTATTAGGAATCAAGTGTGTGTGGATTTTTTTTCATTCTCTTTCAATTTCTACTGATTTGTGTGATATATTGGATCTGTGATGCATTCAAAAAGTGAATAGAGACAATAAGAAGTTCTGAAGAAATCAACATGAGTTGAATAAATAATGAGAAATTTTTAATAAAATATCAAATAAAGTATCCTTAAAAACTAAAAAAAGCATTTATTCACCTGTAACTCGTTCTATGAAGAGACAACAGACATAAAAACGAAAAAAAAGTTTCCGGAGAAATATCTCATATTACAAGTTTATGACAATATTTGCAACTATCACTTTTCTCTCTAACAACACTAATGTGCATCTAACAACTACTTCATAATATTATGTAAGACGATGCTTTAGCAGTTTGTGCATACGAAAGAGAGAGAATGTGCATTAAATGAAAAACAAACAAGCAAGAAACCAGTCTTTAGTCGATCGCCGTGGCAAACAGTTCAATTTCTTCTTATTCTGCCTTGATAAAAAAATTATCAAAAAAAAATTAAATTAAATTTCTAAAGTTAATTGAACCAAAAAGAAATTACGGGACATTAAAGAGTTAATAAAAAAAACTTAAACTGAACATATCATTAAAAAATGTGGTCAGCATTTTTGTAGCAAAGCAAAATCCCGTTATTACTATAGAATTTACGCTACACGACAGACGATTGGAATGCGTCGATGAACAGTCAAAATATTTGCGGAAATCGGGGATTAGTTCTGTAATAATAAGACAAACAGTTGTCGTTAAACATTAAATAATAAAAAAAATCAAATAGAATGGTAAGAAAGAAACTGAGAAGTAAAATCATAAAGCATGAAAATGTTATTAAGTGACTTGAGTAGGTGTTCTTGTCATATTCGATTGTTTGCTGCGAGACAACAAGCTAACTATTAGACGAGAGAAAACTAAAATAACAGAAAATACAAGTTTTGTGTTGACTTTTTTTTTAATAAAATGAAAAAAAAAATAGTTGCTGTGCACATAATAATAATTGAATTGAGATGAAGGAAAAAAAAGCACACACAGAAAAGAACTGGTTTAGCATTTTTTTATTTGCTTTTAATGTTGTTGATCGCGTGTGTGTTTTGGACTTTCTTCTAAGCTAAAATTGCGAACTGTGAACTTATAAAAATTTTTTCTTTTTTTTTGCAGATTCTCTAAAGCAACTGGATTCGTCATGCATCGTCATTATTACAAAACAAATTATGTTAGAAAGAAGATAAAAAGACTGTGTAGTAAATAACTCATAAAAAAAGAATATAAAATGATAAGATTATAATTATATTACTCACATACTACACATTCGCAAAACTAAAATCTAAGTAGATAGTTTAATTAAATATAAAAGTGCTTCTCAGTGCCTTAAATAAAAAAAAAATAGGAAAAAGTGTACTTACGAAAACTCTCTGATAGAAAAGTGTGCCAAAAAAATGCATGATTTATTCACAAAAGTCCTTTCACATCGTGACCTTTCTCGCGCCGGCGATCTGTTTACCGTTGCGGATGCAGAAATTGTAACTGACCTGCATGAAGTACTTAAGGAAATCAACAAAATTATTTCGCAACCATCATATCTCCAAAACACGAATGAACAATCGGTTATCGAAATTTGCATCGCTCGCACGTTAGCTTGCATCCGAGATGCGCATAAAGCGGAGAGCCATGCGAAGGAACTCGTTGAACTTCTGGAAACATGTTTAGCTGTTGACAATTTGCAACCGTCGAAGAAAAATGTTGATCCGCCGCATGCAAAAATCGCTTCTGACATCATCTCGAGTATTTTTTTGGTGAGTCACTTTATTTACATATTTTTTTTCAAAACAGATTTTAATTCAAACTATTTCGAATAGAACTACAATTCGAAGAAACAAGTGATGGAAGTATCAATTCCCGTAGCCGTTAAGTTTCTCAGCAAAGGAAATCGAGAGTTATCGAGAAATTTGGCGAGTTACTTGTCGTTAGCTGTTATTGAGCATTCGTCGCTTTTGAGTCCGTATGTCAATCAGATTTTGGATTCGATACTTACCGATAATTATGGCATGAGTCGTATTTTGTTGTCGTTGTATGAGACAAATCCTGAACCAATTACACGGAAATGCTCAGATCTCGTAGATATCATCCCAAAATGTGAAGTGCAAGAAAAACTCGCATTGTTACAACTTTTAGCGAATATTGCAAAATCAAAACCATCTGCTCTGCATGGAAGTTTGCCTCAACTTTGTGATCTTTTGGGAAATTCTTCGACTGTGCAACCAACGTTAATTGTGCTTTTAAGACTTTCGGAGCAACGTCCCTTACTGATTTTGGAATACACTCCATTGATAAAATCTACTGCTGTGAATCCTCAAAATATAAATTTAGTTGCGCAAATATTGTCGGCAATTGGAAAATTAGGGAAAGAACATGCACAAGTAGCATTGGACTTTGTGTTGGAACATTTGCCAAATGCTGATCGTTCATCGCATGCAATTCTTATACAAGAAGCGAGGAAACTTTGTACACAATATCCCGTTTTGTTTAATGAAAAATTGACTGCTGTCGTGAGACAACGAAATATTTTGATTCAACAACAAAATGGCGAAACAAATGCAGATCACGTGAATAAAACTTCAGGCGGCATAACGATTGTAAAATTGAATTCTCCAATGTCACCGCAACAACAATTAAACAAATCGCAAACATCAATAGTGCAAAATAATAATAACAATATTAACAATAACAATTATGTGCCGACAACATCGACTTCTACAAATAATCACAATACAAATAGTCAAATTTATGCTGTAAATCACGTTGGAAATGGAGTTAATAGTTATGCTGTTACATCGCCAACGCCTCATACGGGAGGATATACGAGACGAGCGAAATTAGGCGATAGTCGAAGCACAGGAAGATTACATTCGGGAGGAACACGAAGCATGACAAGATTAAATATCGGATCTGTTGGCGGCTTACACAAAAGTATGACGCGTCTCAGTTCGTCGCAACTCAACCAAAATGGATCAACAACGAATACGGGAGGTCAAACGAACGGTAATAGTCAAAGTTTTATCACATCTGGCGTGCCTCCGTTATCGCAGCAAGTCGTAATTACGGGAGAAAACAAATACGGAATCCCAATTCTCAAATCTGGATGTGTAACAGTTACAACAACAACACGCCCATATTCGCAAGGCCCAATGGGATCAAGTCACGGATTCATTGGAAAAGGATTTATTCGTTTGAAAGACGACGTTGACTCATCAACAGCTCTAAATCAATCTTCGGGATCTATTGGAGGATTGCCATCTAATTCGATTTCCGTACATCACGCAATGCAAGAAGCATCACCGTATGCAATAAATACTCAAAATTTACCGATTACGGTAACAAACAACAACGAAGTTAGTGTTTCGGGTCCTTCGACAGAAGTTACGAGACGATACGAGAATAAAAGTGTGACTTTGCTGAATGCTGCACAACGAGGCTCCGTTTTTGATCCATGGCCCATGCGAGATGTCATTCAACATTTTTGCGAAAAGCATCTAGACAAGATACGAGCTTACACGAAATCCGTTTCGAAATCTTTGCCGCCTCCCGCTAAATGCACTATCGAAGAGAAACGAAGTAAGAAAACGGCTCGTTTGCAATTTGTGTGTCAAATAAGAGGACCTCATTGTTTGTATTCAAAGACATTTTTCGCAATGAAGACAAAAAATCCAAAAACTTGGATACATTTGATGTTTTTGGATTTACAAGCAAGAGCTCCGCATGCTCTCGTTTCGCACGATTCTTCCGTTTCTGCGTTACGTCATTGTTGGGATACGCTCAAGTGTGAAAACAAAACTTTCATTACTCTCGTAACGAGTGCCTTTCCAAGTAGCAAAGACACTGACGCTCTCGTCAACGAACTTCAACAATGCGGATTTTTCGACGTGTTTGAATTAGGTCCGAATCAAACTGTTCCCGAAGACAGTTCAGTTGATGATTTTCAGTACAAATGGGGCTGTTTTCTGTGCAATCATCCGGAGAAAGCGATGGGATTTCTCGATGGCAATAACGTGATCGAAGGACAACTGAAGGAGAAAAAAGGCAAATGGAGATTATTTCGACGATGGCGAACACGTTACTTTACCTTGTCAGGAGCGCATTTGTCGTGTAAAGGATCTGTAAGTTTATTTTTATTTAATTTTTTATCAATTTCATATAAAAAATTTTCATTCAATAGAGCGGCGGTGAAAGTATTGATGTAAATCAAATTCGTTCTGTAAAAGTTTCAAGAGGCGCGAGAAATATCCCAAAAGCATTTGAGATCTTTACAGGCGATCAAACACTGATTCTCAAACCAAAAGATGGCAAAAATGCTGAAGAATGGGTTCAATGTTTGAGTATCGTTGTTGCTCATTCACAAGTAAGATTTAAAAAAATTTTAACAATTTCATATTTATAAAAAAAAAATCATTTTTTAGGCACGAGATGTTCCTCCTGCAAAGACAAACAGTTTGCCAGCAAGAAGTTTCGGAAGTCGTTTCATATCTGACTAAATGAATCTTAAACGTACTGATTTGATTTTAATCCTTAAATTGAAGTTTTTTCAAGAAGGTTGTTTTTATGATTAAAGATAAATTTTAAAAAATTGAATTCTGAATGTTTTTCTTTTATATCAAAACACGTGCAAAAAAGGTAATTTTTGATCTGAAATTTTTTATTTAAGAAAAAAATTCTTAAATTTTATGTGCATTTCTTATGGTTTTTCCTATTTTTTTTTTTAGTCAAATATTTTATTTAAAATTTAATATTAAAGTCAAGTGAATTAAATTTCAACCTGATTTCAATAAATCCTATTTTTATTTAACTCAAGTTTGTTTTTGAAGAGTGTCCTTCAAATATATAATATTTCTTCTATTTTCATTTTTGACACAAAATTATACATATAAAATATCATTAAAAATTAATAAATTTTTCCATCTAACTCAAATATAACCTCGAATGAGGTTGTAATTATTAAATTTTGTTTATTAGAAATATAATATAGTATAATATTAAAGAAAATTATTTAAATCAAAGTGAAATTAAATTAAATCTATCATTTTTTTCTATACACGTGTGTTTGTCTAATCAATATTCAAATTTCTTGCAGTCCAGTTACGATTCTATATTTACCTCCATGCGTTATCAAGTCATCAATTTTCCGAATCGTCGCCTATTTCCTCTTCGAGCGGATCAACCAGCTTTGCTCGTTTCGCAGATTGAGCAACGCTGCCTGTCGTGCGTTTCACGAGTGTTTTGGGCGATTGCTTTATGGGACTCATTGCTCCTTCATCTGATACCGAAACGGATTTTTGACGACCTGCAGTTGCTGCAGGGCACATTCCTCGATGGCGTTCACGTTGTCGTAAACTATGGAATTCCTTATGACACATATCGCATTTCAGGGGATTCGGTTCTTCCGCCGCCGCCGCAACTTCTTCTTCCATTACGGAAACTGTGGGCTCGCGTTGAACAACAACTTTACTCTTCGTCTTCGGCAAAGGCGAATTTGAATTTGACGTCATTTCACATTCTACCATACTCGAGTCAATTACTTCCGTTTCAATGTCTTCCTCGCTTGATCCAATATCGGGCACAGTTTTTGTCGCATGCGAATAAACGATTCGTTGAGCGAGATTTTGGGGCTTTTGGTGTGTTGTTACGACTTTTTTGACGATATTTTGCTGCGAACGTGTGTTTTGTTGTTGTGTTTGCTGTTGCTGACGTCGCTGATCGATCATTTGACGAATGCGTTGTCCGTCATCGTCTCTCTTCACGGGCTGTTGTTGTGCAATAACTACTCGACGAGTTGCCTGTTGAACCACGGGCTGTTGATACGTTACAGTATTTCGCATGGGAACTGTCTTTACGTTGTTTCTCACAACTGGCACACTCACAACTTTTGGTGACGACACAACTTTAACCAAATGTTGCGTTTGCGGCGACTGATGATATTGTTGTCGCACAATCGGCACAGGATTCGAAGTCACAATCGTGTTACGAACTGTTGGCGCATATTCGATAATAGGCACCTTTCGCTTACGCTTCACGAAAATCAACTGAAAGCGATAGATTGCTGCACATGCAAAACAATTCAGCTATATGGGAAGAGAGAATGAAAAAAAGCGGGTAAATAAACAACGCCCTCGTAAATAGCGAAAAAAATGTGTTTACCTCACGAGCCAGCAAACAATTGAACTCCTTGTGTTGCAATTCCTTCGTCTTCTCAAACTCCTCGACTTCGTATTCATATTCATCCGTGTTTTCGTACGGCAAATCGCAACCCCGCAAGGCGATATCAAAGTTTTCCATTTTGCCATCCTCATTTAGCTCGATGATTATATTTAGATTTTCCATCTCTTTTGTCGTTTCTTGATGTTCTACCATCGTTGTAGATGCGTCTCTTTACTCTTTTTACTTGTTTTAGGCGATAAATCGCATTCCAATCCACAAAATTAGCGAAAAATTGACAATTTTCCTCAGATAATGCACGAAAGCGTTAAAATGGCTTGGTTTTTTCGATAAGCTAACCACACGTTTCCAAATCTCGTGACTCTCCTTAAAAAAGAATGCTGTAACCACACAAAAACAAACCCCGTTGATGAGACGAATGAAATTGATAAATAAACAAAATGATTTTCAAAAACATTCGACTTGAAAAAATCAAATTTTAAGTACTCACACAAAGCATAATGGACAAAATATTACTATTAGAAGAAAGTACGCTGAACCAAATACCCGAAACACTCGAAAAACTAATTCTTGAGAACACAAAAAACGATTCCAACAGTTCACAAGAATTAAGATTATTGATTCTTGCTCTTCTCACATATCACGTCGCTTTGGAAGTTGGTTTTGTGCCTGAATCTTTCTCCGAAAATGCAATAAAGAAATCAACACTCGTTCCATGGGGATATGACAAAATCCGAATTACTCAATGTCTTCAAGATCCATTGCCCGAATCGTTCAAATCTCAAACACATTTCCGACTGAATATGAAATTCCTGAACGATGACACTCAGTGCATTTTGTTGATGATGCGAAGCGGCGATTCGTTGTTCACAACAATTACTTCCAAAAAGTTCAAAGGACAAAGTTTGTATTTGTCAGCAGCAAGATATGTTCCTTTTGTCAACAAGCAAAAGTTGTCGTCGTCTTTTCGAGGCTTGAACGATTTCGCACTCGATGTAAAAAATAAATTATGCGGTCCAATAAGGAATTGTGTATTGGCAGAACATGATCAAGTCTTTCCGGGGCTTTTGGGATTGCCCGAAAGTCATTTAGATCAAATTTTTCAATACTTGCGATTAAATGACTTGAAAAATTTAGCTTTGACTTGTTCCTATTTGTGCAGAGAAGTGAAGAATTTTCGAAAACGTAGAAATAAAAAATGAAAAAATTATTTTTAAACTTTATTGCTCAAATTTTTTTTCATACTTATGCTAATATAAATTTTCTCTTTGTTTCTAAATTTGAGATTCTATTCTGGACGGAATGTAAAAGTTAAGATTGTCTTAAAAACTACGTTAAAAAATTTTCGGAATTGTTCTCTTCAGGACGGTATGAAAGTCATATAAAAAAACTAATATTAGAGGCACTTTTTTTTAAATCATTCTTTGTATCAAGTACGAAGTCAATACGGTAATCGCTGTTAGTAGAATTGTGCTTGAACTAAAACTGGAAATGCTGTAAGCACCTGCGTGACAATCTGTGATACGTTTTGCTCGCATGAAATCTTGCCCAAGATAATCGCTAAAGTAACGATCTTTCTTCTCGATGACATGCAATTTACGTGTCGCATCTTGGAAAATCAGATCGTGATATGGATCGGGAGAGTAGAACATGCTAAAACTGTAAATTAAAAAAAAATAAAAAAAAAAAATTAAAAATTTTTTTTTTTTTTTTTGAAAAATCAAAAAATATTCTTACCCAAAATCATCATGTTCTTTTCTTCCGTAATATTGTTGTGCATAAACAAACAAATTAATATATGCATTGATTTGTGTTTCGTTGTAATATTCTCCGCCTCGTGTGACAATTGCATTAGATTTTACTTTTCCCAAATTACATCTTTCGTATTCATTGACTTCAGCACGTGTTCCATCAGGACAAAGCAACTCATAATCGTCAGGCAATGCATCACGAGCCCACCATTCTTTGCGTTTTCCGCCTGTATTTTCGCTTACGGTTGTATGTTTCACAAAAGCAACATGTCCTCCGCCTTCAACAAGACATCTGAAAGCTCCTGAATGCCCATAATAGTCTTCCGAAGCATCACGACGACAATAACGGAAACTAACTCCATGACACAAATCACACAAATTATCATACGGAACCCCCGTATTGTATTCATTGCTCAAAGCACCCGGCAAACAAGATTTTGTGAAATATTCAGCAGCAGCTCGTAACGAATCGCATCCATATGGTCTAACCCATCCATTCGAGACTAAATAAGCCATTGGATAAACCCATCCCGCTGCTGTATTAACGCCCGAATGACATGTATATTTTCCTTTGAGATACGTCAATTCAGTATCGGGATCTTCTTCTTTTGCCACAGCAACGACATAATATTCGGGTTTCAACAAGTTGTAAATTTCCGAGATGAAAGGAATCAAATTGAAACGAAGTCCAGCAGTATAAACATCGGAAGCATCTAAAACTGTAACATCTGCTGTTCCCGATTGAATTGCTTGCATGCAATTTATATGCGAATGTCCTTTGTAACAAATCATTTCAGGCATTACGAGTTGTGCTTTTAACGCAGTTTTCATTTTGATACATTTTTCGTATTCGGCGTCGGATGTTACACAAAGTGTCATTCTACCAACAGGGCATTGGCGATTTTCAGTAATGATCTAAAACGGGAAAATTTCGTAAAATGATGTTAAATTTGAAATTTTTTTCAAAAAACTTACATGTATGGAATCTCCGAGATATGTTGTATGCGATTGATCGTTTTCCTTGATGACAGTAAGAGATTGTGTGGCGTCAGAAAACATCAAATCAACCTTTTTGCCATAACGACTTGAATCGAAAAGGTCAAAATGTTCGAAACGAGTACCATTTTGAGGGAGATTATCGTTGTTTTGATCGAATTCATATCTTGTACGATCTTCCCAATTTCTGCCTGTGAGATATCTTTGATCTTGGTTTTGATTTTGATTATTTCCGAAACGATCTCTGTTTTGAACATCATATCGATTTACGCTATTTCTATCGTATGCGCGATATTCCTCATCAGTTCTTGAATTATTTCCTGAAGATCGTTTCTTTCCATAGAAATCGACTAATTTTGTCAAGAATCGTTGATATTGACGTCGCTCATCAGATGTTCGAGCAGATGAAGTAACAACAGCATGCGACGTAACTTTTCCCCAACTACATCTTCGATATTCAGATAATGGAGCTCTTGTACCATCCGTACAAAGCAATTCAAAAGTATCAGCAGACAATGAACTAAAAGATTTACTTTCAAGCATCTCATCGACGGTAGAATGTCTCAAAAAGGCAATATCGCCTGCTTCAACTAAACAACGAAAAGCACCATCGAAGCCCATATAAGGATCTGCGCCTGTACAACGTTCGCCAGGAACTTTTCCGATACACAATTGACATAATCTGAAAAGAAATTTCATTAAAAACAATTTTTTGTGATAATGACATGTTTCAACTTACTTATCAGAATTGTCTCCAATTGGATTGTTCTTGTTCTCTAATGAGTTTACAGCACACGACGGTCCAAAGAATTCAATTGTATTCTTAACTTGATTGTTACAATCGACAATTTGCATTCCTCCGTGCTT
Organism: Culicoides brevitarsis; assembly: GCF_036172545.1. NCBI lineage: Eukaryota > Metazoa > Arthropoda > Insecta > Diptera > Ceratopogonidae > Culicoides > Culicoides brevitarsis. The sequence continues at coordinate 42,410,124 of NC_087086.1, read as the reverse complement.
TTGTAACTCATGAATTGGGATTGTCCATCCTGCTAACGAGCCAACATATGGAAAACATGCTTTTTTGCCTCTCAAATCACGCAAACTTCGAACTTCTTGTAATGTATCCTTTTTCACAACAGCTACTGCGTGATATGCTTTCACATTTCCTTCGTGCGTTTCTTGCATAATGGGAACTAACGAGTTGTAACGACCTGCGGCAAATACTTGTCCTCCATCTAAAGTCATGAGATGGGCTCGTTCTTGATCAATTGCTGTAATACATTCATCCGTATCGAAAGTTTGCGTACAATTAAACATCAAAAAGTCATCATCGAACAATTGTCGATCACGTTCAAGTTGTTTCGTCAAATTGCCACATTTCCAAAATTCTTCTTGACTCGTTGTGCACCAAATAGCTTTTTCTATTCGATGATCCTCGAAGTTGTGTGACTGAGCTGAAATCATAAAAATTTGCCGGTTAATGTTGTTTCGTGAAAATGTATTGGTTAGTCATATTTTATCAACTACCAACACAAAAGCAAAGTCATTAATGGGTTGGGACAGAAAAATAAATTGCTTTTTTTCTTTTTAATTAGCTTTTAAATCAATTTCTTATAAGATTTTTTTGAAAATTTGTCTTTCAAAGATACTTTTAATACGTGAAACAATCCAAATGAACGTGAAAATAGTTGAAAATTCATCAAAAACATAAAATTTTCCAACCCATTAAGTTTTTGTCAATTTTCACGCGAATCTTCATATTTACCTTGAATCCCCGATACGAAGAGTATAAAAAAGGCACTTATGTACAACATAAAACTATTTTTTACACTAAAATCCATCTTAAACTACATAAAAATGATAAAAATTCGGAGATTCGAACAACGCCCTTAAAATCAAAACAATATGATTTTTTTGTTGAATTAGCAATGGCAAATCTCTAAAATTGAATTTAAGACATTCGCCATTGCTAATTCAATAAAAAAAAGTCCATGCGGATTTGTTTACGTTTTTTTTTCGAGTCTCTCAAAGTGAATTTTAATTGAAAATCTTTAAAAATGGGCAAAAAAGATAAAAACAAGAAGAAAGGAAAAGGAGCTGAAAAGACTCTCGTGAAGACAGATAAAAAACTTGTTGCCAAAAACAAGAAACTCCTTCAAAAACTCGGCGAAGAAGATATTCAAGACATCATTGCAAAACAAGAACAAGAATTATCTCAAGTAAAAACTGTCGAACTTTCGCCTGTTGCTCCGCCATCAGCCCGTTCAAGTTTCGGGTTAACGAGTTTTAAGGATGACATGATAATGTTCGGCGGAGAATTCTTCAATGGACAAAAGACAGAAGTTTACGGCGATTTCTATTTTTTTAATACTGTGAAAAATGAATGGAAACTCGTTAAAGCTAAAGGACCAACGCCTCGTTCAGGCGCTGCTTTGTGTTCAGTTGAAACAGATGGAGGTCAATTGTGGTTGTTTGGCGGCGAATATCAATCTCCGTCGCAAATACAGATCATTCATTTCAAAGATTTGTGGGTTTATCGATTAAAGACAAAAGTTTGGGAGAAAGTCAATGCTCCAAATGGACCAACTGCTCGTTCAGGACATCGTATGGTAGCTTCGAAGAAGAAATTGTTCGTTTTCGGAGGTTTTTACGATAATAATGCGACATACAAATATTATAACGACTTGTTTGTGTTCTCATTGGAGACTTATACATGGCTTAACATTCAAGTAAGCGGAAATGCTCCATCTCCAAGATCAGGAATTTGCTTTGCTGCTGCGAACGATGGAAAAATTGTCGTTTGGGGAGGGTTTAGCAAAAGTCCTGTGAAAAAAGGAATCGATAGAGGAGTCACGCATGGAGATATGTTCACTCTTGTTCCTGAAAGTGAGTTTTAATTTTAATTTTAAAGAAATTTTTATAATAAAAAATGTTTAATTTTTCAGAGGGAGACACAACAGGCTTAAAATACAAATGGAATCTTGTCAAACCAGGAGGAAGTAAACCCTTACCTCGAAGCGGTATGAGTATTGCTGTTGCTGCAAATGGAAAATGTTACAATTTCGGCGGAGTACTCGATACGAAGGAAGATGAAGAAGATATCGAAGGTCAATTTGGTAACGACTTACATTGTCTTGATCTTTCAACTCTTGTTTGGCGTCGCATGGAACTCAACAAGAAATCATCTGAACCAAAAAAGACTGAAATGGAAGTTGAACCCGTTGAAGAAGTCAAAACAGTTACGAACGAACTTGGATTTACAGTTACTGTTGGAGGTCCAAGCACGAAAACATCTTCTGCCAAATCCGAATCTAACGAAGGTCAAAATAAAGGATTTCCATCGCCGCGAATGAATGCCGGAATAGTTGTTATCAACAAAAATTTGTATCTTTACGGAGGAATTTACGAACAAGGACATCGACAATACACATTAAGTGACTTTTATTCGCTCGACGTGAACAAAATGGATTCTTGGAAGACATTAATTGCCAATAGCAACACGCAAGAATGGGTTGGATCCGATAGCGAAGGAAGTAGCGACGAAGATGATGATGAGGAAGACGACGACGATGACGACGAAGAAGAATCTGGCGTCAGTGACGAGGATTCAGATGAAAGTGACGATATGGAAACAGATTAAATAGCATTTTTATTCTTACATTTTGTTACAATATAAAATAATACACGAAAAATAGCACACTTTCGTTAAAATATTTTCGGGTTAGTCAAGTCGTTACATTTCATAAGTAGAATCTGAGTATTTTTTTATATCTTATGTTTTTAAAGATACGTTGGAGGTGCTTTGTTCATTATTGTGCTTTCAGGTCTTTTCCAATTGTCGTCAAAACCACAAGCAACATCACTGTCAGAATTATCTTCGAGCGACGGTTGTTCACAAAGTACTCCGATAGGGCTTCTGATAGTTCGAGGCGTTGTTGGCGTACTATGAGGCCCGCAATTTATGCCCATGATGTCAATATCTCTCTTTGCACGTCGAACTTTCTTCGAAGTATATTTGTTGTTTGGAGGAGGCATCAAGTCATTTTGCTAAAAATTATAAATAAAATATTTTTTTTTAATTTAAAGCAAGAAAATCACTTTCTTACGTTATTTTGAATATTATCAGCAGATCCCCAACTTTTGTGCATTTTGTTGTCATCGAGCTTAAATTGTTGCTGTACATTCATCGGAATCTTCTGATCCATCATCTGATGTTGATAATGAGCTGGATATCGATGCATCGTTTTCTGTGAGCCGCCCATAAAGTTGTTGAAGGAGTCTCTCGTTTTCTTGACGCGCGCATTGAGCGAGCCAATACGAAGGAAGCCCAAGTCTTTTTCTGAAAAAAAACAAAAAAAAAAAATTAATGAAAATTATATTTTTTTTAATTTTTTATTCAAATTTTTACCTGATTGCTTTTTCCGAGCTTTGATCTCTGTTTGAAAGAGAAGTAAAAAAGAAGAAAAAATTCATTAATAAACAAATTTATATCAAAAACTGAAAATATTAACAAAAAAAAATACCAAAACTAATAATTACCAACCAAAAACCATTAATTTGCAATGTGCAAAAACAATCGAAATGTTAATAATAACCAACATGCATGTAATAAAATATACAAAACGAAACCTTATCATTATCATCCTGTTTACCATCATGGCACGAGTCGTCAATTATCGACGTTTTGTCGAAGTTAAGTAAATTTATTGAGCAATTTTTATCAAATTTGGTAATAAAAGCGTCAAAAACTTGTAAAAATTTAAATAAAATTGTCAAAAAAACATATTTTCTGCACATAACTTTAAATATTAACATGAAAAACAACAAAAATTTCATAGAAAAACATCTTTTACGACGATAGACGATATTAAACTTTAACACGAATAAACAAAAATCGTCTTGTGTGGGCTCTTTAGTTGAATCTGTGCATGTTCAGGTAATAAAGTAGTCGATAAATGTCGTTAAATATGGACAATAATGATAAAAATTTCGATTAAAATAATAATAATGTACAAAATGTTAATTTAAGTTATCTAAAAAAAAAAATACTGAAATGAAAAAAAAAGTAATTAAGATTATGTTAGAAATCAAAAAGTTTTAAAATTATATGTAATAAAACAGAAACAGAAACAAGGGTTAAAAAGAAAGAAAAGTATCCAAGATCAGACCAAACTTGCCTCATCCAAGAAGAAAACCCATTTCCATTTTGTGCAGGTTGTTCAGTGTTCGTGTTTGCTTAAAAATTATTTTTTTGAAAAATTTAGTTTTTGTGTGAAATTTAGACAAAAAGTTATATTTACAAAAAATTCAAGTTTATTTACCAATAAATGGATGAAAAGCGAATGACATAAAAAAACTCAAAATAAAAAGGTATTAAAATGAAAAACCAAAAATCTTTCGAAAAAATCCACAATTACATCTTTTGGGAAGTTCCTTGGATTGTCGTTTAGAAAGAAGTTTCATTATTTCTAAAGGTAAGTAAAAGTTAGGTTTAAAATACACTTAAAAATGTTAAAAGGGATAATTTTTCAAGCTAATACAAATCGAATGCAGGAAGATTGTAGCAAGGATCAAGGTTTAGATTTATTAAGAACGAAGAAATAAAGCTGAAAAGGAATCTTTGTTTATGTTTTATTAGTATTTTCATGCAGTTAACTTAAAAAACTATATTTGATAGGAAAAATTGATGTTTGCTTATATTTAAAGGAATGTAATTAAGGAATATAATATACAAAAGTTGTTTTTTTCTCTTCTTAATATTAAGTTAAGTAACTTTTTGTGCGTTTTTTAATAATAATTTTTCAAAAACGGACAAAAAGTGAAAATGTTAGTAATTGAAAGCACTCTAATTCTTTAAATTTATTGTAAAGGCAAGCTTTTTTGATTATTTCATAAGTATTTTGAATGACATGCAATATTTTAAATGTTCATCTCTGAAGTAAACCAAATTATTTTGGCGGAAAAGTTTTATCAAATTTCTTCTTTATCATGCTGCGATATTTTTTCTCAAAACGTTTCTTTGGATTGACATGAAAAATATCCTCCAAGTTAGTAACTTCTTTTCCGCCGTTCGAATTACCGCTTCCCTGACTACTAAAACTATTATTTCTCTCTACCGGAGACGATACAATCGTATGATTTCTCCGTAATTTAATGCTACTTTTTTTCGAAATACTTTCAAAGTTACTTCCGCTAATGGGACGCTGATGCTTGGAAAAGCTCGCATAAGCGCCACGCCGACGTGTTTTTGTGGGAAAAGTTTCAAATTTCGTGTACTCACTGCTGTACGTTGACGATGAGACACTCTTCATTTGCTTCTGTTGATACTCCAAAGGTTTTTTTCCGCTCCAATCTGTCAAATTGCGATCCGCTTCTGTTATTTTTTGGGAGAAATTTAAAAAAAAAAGTAATAATTAGCTAATGCATTTGTTGAGTAAGGCACAAAATTCATGAGACAATGATCGATTGTTATTATATTATTTTATTGAAACATCTTTGATACTTTTTTTTTTGAATTGTCACAACTAACACACCGCGCACTGATAATGATCAGTTGAAAAAAAACAAGATTTGATTCGATTTTTTGTGTGTTTCTGTGTGACTCAAAAGACTTCAAACGACAACCGTTCATTATCTCCGATCAGATGAAAAATTTGTATAATCAATAAAAATATTTGAAAAAAAAAGAGAAGAAGGAGAAGAATTTTGATCGGACCACGATCGTTACTTACTGTAAACATTGCTAAGAAGCTCAAAAATGTCATTCTTGCCGTGTTGAATCGCGATATGAAGTGCCGTGTATCCCTAAAAATGGTGAGAAAATGATTTTAATTCACTTTTAAATGAATAACACACACGAACATTCTCCATCTCCAGCAAATATTCCGCACACAACGCAAAATTGTCACTGAAAAACCAGAAACCAGAGAGAGAAATACAATTATAGACATGTTAAATATTGCAATATTTGTGTGTTTCTGTTATATCGAGTCGACTTCTAACTAACAAAGTTATAACACATAATTCATATTTGGAAGTGCTCTGCCTATTTATTTAGTTATCACATAAACCAGCGACACAAAACATTCGCAGTCATTGTTATTTTAATGTAACATCATTTCATTTAAAGTGTTGTTCAATTACAACAGACTTAATTTAGCTCGTCGTTCCTCGTTTATTATTGCAGCAGCAGCGAGCGAGCGAAAAAAGAGATTATTAACGCCCAATTATTGCGTTGTTGTGAAATTTATTGCCTTGTTTAAAATTTTTCCCTTTTTTTGTGAGAAAATTATTCGAAAACATATTGTTCGAAATAAAACATTTTTATTATTTATAATATTATTAAAAAAATACATTTTTTACAGAAAATTTAAACGTTAGGAAAAATGAAAAAAAAAACATCCCCTTCAAGAGACGAGTCAATATTGCAACATGTATTGGATTTGTTGTTCTAGTTGACTGATTCGTCATTGCGAATTTTTTTAACATATTTTTTTCATTTCATTTTTTTTCTATATATTCAATTCATGTTTGCTTCTGTTCAATATTTTATAATAAAATAGCATATTTTTTCTTGTTTCTCCATTTTTAGCATTTATTCATGAATTGAAGTAGAAAAAAAATATTTTTATTAAAATTGAAGTTGCATGAAAACTGATAAAGATTCAATTTTTAAATGCCGTTGAACTATAAATTTTAGTTTTTTTTTTATCAACCACTCTCAAAATTAACTTAGGTCATGTTTGTTGTCGACGTTCTATATTTTTGCGACGAAACAGACCATAACTTCAACGACAAAAATGTTTTATTTCTCTCTAAAAAAAAAAAGTAGAAGAGACAACAACTTCGAATCGTATAAAATAATTAAAAACTATTCAAAAATTGTTTATTTTTTTCCTCAACGAGAGCATTGCCGAGCCCAAACAATGGCACAAATGAAATGAATTTATGTTTTTACTGATGATGTTTTCTGCCTTTTTCTCTTTTTTATTTTTTTTTAAACAACAAAAAAAATATAAAGTCACGCCATGTCAATTTTGGACAAAACAAAAGTGACAAAACATTTTTCTCTGTGATTCTGTCTTTCTGCTGCAACGACTCTACTACTTGCATAACGCATTTTTATATTGCAACAAGAAAAAAAAATTGAAAATTATTCAAAATTGTCGCAATTGGCATCCCCTTTCGTTTCATCATGCATGTGACACAAAATTTTCTCGTGTGGCTTTAAAATTTTAAAACTTTTAAAGGGGCTGAAATTTATGAACTTAACACTTCTTGAACTGTGCTGCAGAAAAGTGTCAATCAAATATGTGTCACGCCGTTTTATGACAAGTAACATTTTATTTGATTTAAATTGAAAATTTTTTACTTTAAACATTATTCAATTTTAGGTACTTTCCGATATAATTTTGAAAGGGGTGCAATTAAGGGCGTTAAATTATGGGCAAAGTAAAGGATTCGTGATTCGTTCTGCATTTTAGGAAGCGAAAAGGTGTGACGACATTTTTTATTTCCAATTTGAATGGCAGCAACCACAGCGATTAACAAAGATGAAAAATCGAAATTATTGTCCCACAGAATATTTTTTAGCTACCGTTTCATCTATTATTCTATTAATTTATCTAACGATCGATCGATCGTTTCTTGAATATTGAATTTAGTCAAATTAATTTTAATTTTTTTTTCTTTTTCTGTGGAAGGAATCTTGCGTTGTTTATTTGTTTGTTTGAAATCCCGCGCAACTTTATGCTTTATTGAAATTTTATGTTAATGTTCTTTTTTCGTTGGTTTGCTTTGTGATCATCGTCGTCGACGTCGCTTGGTCTTCTCTTCTTCAAAAAAAAAATATATTTTTAGAATATTTCGAACAAAAAGGCAATAAAATATTCTTTCGCTTTGACAGTGACTTATTAATAAGATAAGGAAGAGATAATGAAATAAATAAAAAAAAATCTGATGCGATAAAATTTGAGAGTTTCTGTAGACATTCTGGAGAGGAGGAGAATTTCGTGTGATTTCTTTATATAAAAAAAAAAATGAGAAAAAATGATACTTACTCCATTCTGAGCGATTCACGATCAATGAAATATCCACAGGAATGCAATGAAAAAAAAAGTAAAAAAAATCGTTAAAAATAGATAAAAATGACCCAAAGGTAAAAGAAATTGAGATAACACAGAAAACGAGAGACATCGATATTAATTAGTTCTATTTTCATTTTTATCGTTTTTTCGATGCTTCTCACAGTTGGTGGTCAAAAAATGTTCACGGAAATATACATAGGTGTCTAATTAGTAAAAAAATCGGTTCATATTGCTTAAACTACCTGAATTTTAATTAATATTCAATTCAGAAGCTTTTTGTCTTTTTCTTAATCGTTTACCGTCTCTTGCATGTTATCAGATTTCGATCAAAAATTTCTGCTTTAAGACTTACCGTTCGCTCATTTACATCTGCTTTATAAGTGCCAGCAATTAATTTGATAACGTCGCTGTTTCCGTGCTTAGAGGCCCAATGCAAGGCATTCTGCAAAAGAAAAAAAGACAGAAAATCAAGGTCAAGGTACCAAAATTCAGTTCAGCTGTGTTCTTCGAGGCTCATAATTCACCTGCGTCGCGTCTGTCTTAACTAACAGTTCTTCCAAACACTTTCGGTTTTACAAGTTTTTATTATTACAGTAATCATAAATTAATAATGATAATTTATACTTTTTTATAACTTATTGGATCGAGTTTGAGGTAATTTGAATATTATTAGTCGGATATTATTTTGTCGCTCACGGGCATCAAAGTGTGGTCTGCTGTTAGAAGTTGTTTTGCATCGAAAAGTTAAGGATAATGATAATAATAAAGCACTCCAATATAAAGACCGTGATGTTTTGTTAGAATTTATATGCAGTTTCCGGTCAATTAGAGGATATTTTACTCGTAGCAGCGGGTTGCGGCGAGAATAAGGGCGAAAAAGAGTTTTGTAACGTTTTAAAAGTTCAAATTCCACGTGAAATATTTCATTCGACTACATTTCGATCTCCATACAAATTAAGCGAACAAATAAACAGAGACAAAGAAAACAATTACTTATTTAATTTATTTATTCCACAGAAAAACAATTAAACACACGGCACGAGTTTTGTGTTCTTCGATTGAAGAATTTCACGTCCTGCAGTAAAAAAAGAGACAAAATAAAGTTTATTAGACAATTTATAATCATCGGCATGGATTTAGAATTTCAATGCGATGTCGGAGTGTAAAGTAATTTTCCTGACTTGGAAATGAACAAACCAGAAACATTTAATTGTTCGGCAGGATTTTCGATGCAACGACATGAGAACCGTCGACTATAAATGGACAATAGGGCACGCGTGTGTTACTTGTGAAGCGAAATGATTTATTGGAGACTTGACTTCTTTTTTTTATGGGAAACAGTTTAAAATGCAAAAAAAGTTACGTGTTTATGAATAATTGTTCGCCAAAGTATCATATATCGAAAGTGATAACGATCTTGTGCGTTAACATTTTGACAGCGTCTAAGGTAGGTCGGCAATAAAGTATGAACAATGAAACTTTTTGTTTTGACTAAATTGGTGTAAATTTCCGTGTAATTACAAAATAAATTGCAATATTACGTGTGGGTTCATAACTTGTAACGCCAACTGTGTCAAGTAAACCTTTTTTTTTATTTTTTTTAGAAGCAAAGAAGATCGATCGCATTTCAAAGGAATTTCAACAATGATGTTGTTTGCTTGTTTCGTCTCATAAATTCATCATTCATCATCATGATAATTATTTTATCAAGGCTCGCAGAGGAAACTAACGCGTGGTCGACCGAAGATTGATTTCACGTCTTATTTCAAATTCGGATTGAAATTGTGTGTGAAACTTGTCTATTTTTTGTTTTAAACTTTGTATCAAGCGTTGTAATACAAGATATTAAAATTTTGTATATTTTGCCGTGTCATTGTGCGCTACAGCTACAAGATTGATCATATTATTATTGTATTCTCGGACAGAAACAACTTGATTGGGCACAAATCCTTTAACAGATACAAATTAAACGCTAATAATCTGTTGTGAAAACATGATTATTATTTAGTCTTCATCTGATACGCTTGTTTTTTCTTATTATTATTCAATATATATAATATAATATTATTAAACATCACAAGAAACAATGAAATCAAGATTAAAAGGATTTCCACGAATCGTTGCATGCCGAACGCTGTAAGGATAAGTAATCTTATTATCGAAAACTCTCCAAGTGTTTAATAAATTTTAAGATTTTTTTTTCTTTTTTTGCATATATGAGACATAAGCAGATTATCAGACAATGTAAATTTTTTAAAGACATTCTGTTCTCGCTTCTGAATGCTGAATGCCCTGAGACGCTTTTTTTGAGTAAATATTGCGAATACCTTATTATTATTTTTTTTGCATTTTTGAATAAGAATGGAGAGAAAAAAAAAGAATAAATTGCTCAAAATTGGACAATCTTCCTAAATCCATTGTTTAGGATCGTCTTTTGGTCAAGATGGAAATGAAAAGAATTGATCTCATAAATCTGTCACACAAACAACCAAACAATAATTCTGAACAATACTAATTTTTTGACAAGTTAATCGAAAAGTTTTGCAAACAAATTTGCCAGTTGTTCATTTTTGCGCTAATTTTTTTATTTTTTTTTATTTTCAGATGATGCTTTACCATTGAACCTCAAACACGAGTAAACTCCCTTGTTTGCGTTATCACCACATAATAATAATTGTTTGCATTCTTCGCGCACAAACCCGAACATAACGCAACACGGCATAGCACAGAACATTAACATATCATTAAAAAGTGCACATATACACACAAAACATAAGTGAGTGAGTAAGCTTTCAATTAATAAAAGTTTTTGCATTTTGTACGATGAAATTATCAACAACGATGATCATCATGATTATCATTTTGAAAAATATTCTTGTTAGTTGAAAAAAAAACGAGTGAATAAAACTTTATGAATGCGAATTATAATAATATAATGCAAGAAAGAGGAGTTGTGAATGCTCATGCTCAAGCGGGCGAATGAAGTGAGTGCTTATTATTACTATTTAAACGCGCACATGAAGCGATATGTTCATAAAGTTGCGTGCTAAAGACCAGTAGCTAAATTGGCATTTTATAACTTACAATTTCATTTTTTTTTATTTTATGTATTTATGCATTTTTTGTCATTTTTTACATGTTCGAACTTGAATCGCATGTTTTGCTAAAATTTGCCGTGAGCGTTATTTCGAATTAAAAAAATTTTCAATTTTTGACCTAAAAAAAAGATTTTTTTTTTATTTCGTTTCAGAGTTCCATCATCATCAATTTTATTATACGAATGTTATCTGTTCATTAAACAATGACGATCATAAAATATTCACAATAATGAGCTCCTGATTATAACGACATTTGTAATTATTTGTTTGTATGATAAGATTTTGCCTTTGCCGCATACACGTTCGTTTCCTCAAATCGACGCAATAATTAGATGAGAAGAGGAGATAAGTATCGTGAGATTGTCACAGGTGTCGTTTTGTTGTTAACAAGGGATGGATTGATATTGTTTATTGACAGTGTATAAATCTTAAAGTGCTTAGAAAATTCGAATTTGTTAGAAATGCGGAAAAAAAGTAGGAAGAAAAGATTTTTCTTCAACAAAGTTCGTGTTTATGACTGTGTGAACATTCGAAAATTGACTGCTGGCAATTGTTTTATTTTTATTATTTCTTTCTTTTTTAACAAGCTCACTAGATTACAGCTTTTATCAACAACAACTCTTATAAATTTATGCAATAAAACAATAAATTGCATGTTTTGCGTATGTTCTGATGATGTGTTAACAAAGTAAATAATCATGCCAACCGCTATTACTACCGTTGTTATATTTACTTATGATTATTAACGCAAAATGCATATTTAGCAACAATAAAAACATAAAATTTAATTAAATAGAAGTTTGGAGGAAAAGTTGTTTGCTTGGAAGAAAGTAATCATTATCGTCAAATTAAGTCAAGTCAGGTCAGTATTTTTAATAAAAATTTTAAAATTACAAGAACTTACCCACTGTTTATTTTTAGAATCCATCGGCGAATCGAAAAAAAAGAAAAAAATTTAGTTCATTGCTTTAAAAAATTAATTCTCAATTGTTCAAAAGTTGGAAATTGAAATTCAATTAATTACCCGAAACAGGCATAAATCTGCCAATATTACACAAACAGCAAAGCAGATAATCTCAAATGAATTTGTTACATTTTGTTTTATCTCTGCACCAATTAAATTTATGATTGTTGTTTGTTTACGTTTCGTCTTTCTACCTGTTCTGGTCAGTTTATAACAATTTATCACATCGTAAGTTGTTTTTTTTTTGATACATTGTAGAAAACTGATCATTATCATTGCACACTCACTCGACTTTTAATTTGCTTTACTTTTCAAAGTCAATCAACTTTCAACTATTTTTCAGCTGTTTGTTCGTTTTTTTTTGTAGACTTGTAAATTATGGCTTATACATCAAATTTCATGTCTGTGAATATTTAGCGGTACTCAAAACACAAAAACGCAGGTGTCTTGACCAACTTCTTTCTTGCTTTCATTGTGAGCGATGGATGGATGGAGGAGAAACAGGACGTTAAAGTGCGTTTTTGACTTATGAATATTTATCACACGAGAAATAATTCTTTGCATAAATGCGGGTAAGTACAACTTTGTAACTTTTTATCCTTAATTTGTAACTTTTTCTATTTTCTTGAATTTTTTTAGATCTGAAGAATTTTTTGTTTCAAGGAAAGCGTGCCAACATCCATTCCGTGCCTTACTCTGTTATTAACGAAGAAAACCCGAAATTAAACTGTCAATTTGAGGCACTTTAGGAATAAAAAAGGGACCAATTTCTCTATAAAAAAGATCCAAAAATTGGTTTCGTGTGCTGCTAATTGAATCGAACGTACCAAAAAACGGGAGGAAGATCTCATCACTAATTTGTTTCAGTCGGTTAGTTTTATTATTTTAATGATCTTTTATTTATTTTATAAAATCAACACAAAAATTCCTTCTAGCTTTGCGACGATATACGATGCGTGTGTGTATTTATTAATAAAAACATATAAAATATTGATGATATTATAAGCGGTATAAGAACGAGGCGAAACGAAGAAGTATATCTTGATCAACATCAGCGCGCAGTAAACAGATCGTATAGCGAGATAAGCATCGAAATTGTCTCCCAGAAGCTACAAAAAGACATTTTAAACACACATTTTAAAGTATTTGACATTCTTCTTGTGTTGTGTTGTTTTTAATGTGAATGGCAGATTAGAAGGCGATGATATGGTAAAAACCTGTCTTTGAAATATTTGACGAGATTCTGCTTGAAGGATGCTTTATTGGCTCATGACGTGACTTTTCTCATCATTCAACAACAACTTGAACGACGACGACGACGCGTTAATTAAAATTCGCATTTTATTTCATTTTAATTAATTGTTTAATCCTTTTAGATTTATTCATTAATATCATCGAACAACAACGAGCAGCAAAGACGACGCCTGTGTGCCCGAATCTTGATCATCCTTCTATTAATTACTGAATAACGAATTTCGCATCAAGATAATTTCCGCAAGTCTCCAAGTTTCTTTCGTTTTTCTTTTTGCTTTCTATGACCGACAAGTAACTCTTTGGTGGTCAATGAGGCACTTCTTTAACTCTGTATTTTTTTTTTCTTTACATATTTATAAGAGTCGACGTCGAAGTAAGAAAAGAAATAATTATTGTCGCCGCTGCCGCCTAAAATTAAAATGAACATTTTTTGATTTGAATCTCCCTCGCTGTGTCTTTTCCTCTCGCTCGATCTCTTACGACAAAAAAAAACGCACGTAATTGTTATACGGACAATTTTTCTCATAATGTTAAAAATGCCGCGCTCTACTCCGATTTCCTTATCAAAATGATCGTTGCACGAATTTCGTTCGTTTTTTTTTTATTGAATGACTTTATATAATATTCAATACCTTTGAAAGTCCTTTTCAGGCAGGCAAAGGAGAACACAAGAAAAAACATCTTCATTTCAATTTTTATGTTTTATTTCTTGCTTGCTTGTATTTATTTTTATTTAAGGAACAATACGCGAAGCATCTACCGAAATTAGCTTATTATTAAGAAAATTATTTAAAATAAATAAAAGAATGAGATCGCTTGATAATTTCTGGCTAGACAGTTAGCGTGCACGACAATATATTTATCTAAATTGGAAACAAATAAGTTTCAAACGTTTTCGATGCAAGATTATTCCGAGCCAAGTAGAAAGAAGAAATATAAAGCGGAAACATTCGATATATCATCTTCATTCATAAAATTTTACATTTTTTTTAGCGAGTGTGGTCATTAAAGATGTTTTTTGAATATCAAACATATTTAACATTGATTTAGAAATAGTCATAATTTTTCCTCTTTGATCTTCTGCTACATCATTTACATGCGCGTTGCGTTGCAAGAAACAAAAAAAAAATACATAAATTGGACAAAAAATTTTTGACGCCCACACTTGACGCTTGTTCTCCTTGTTTGACTTTTCTCGATTTCGAAGGTTTGTCTGCCTGCATTTTAATAAAAGCGATGAAAGTCTCGAAAAAAAAAAACTTAAATTGCTTAACTTGAAAAAGAGCTTGGAAAATTGATTCATAAATAATAAATAACACACAGATTATCTTCTTGCATCTTTCGTTTGCACAAGCAAGTCTCATCCATTACTTTTAATGATAAATACTCCTAAAATGGTTATAGATTATTAAACGCAGATAATTTTTTGTTTAATTTAATTTAATGTTTGTCTTCATTTTTATTTCTTATTGGGGTATACGTTCCATATACTACTTTGTTTTTGGTGCGTTTTTAAAATTTTTTATTTTGCATGATTTTTATATAAAATATGATCGTTAACAAAAATCTACTTTTCAAAATATTTCTGCAGAATTTTTGATTTGTAAGTTCAGAATTCAAATTTAATTCGCATTCAGAGGATCAATAATAAATTTAGCTTTTATTTACTCAATTTTGACATTCGAAAAGAAAATTTATAAATTTTGAGTGAATTTTTTTTTTGCATGATTTTAATAAAAGCTTGATGGTCAATTAAAAAACTCAACTTAATTAAAAAAATAATTAAAAAAATACGTATAAAAATACGTAAAAAAATCCGTAAAAAATACGTAAAAAAAAGTTAAGAATTTTTTTTATGTTTCGACTATAAAACATGCAAAATCTAACTTAAAAAAAAAAAATTATAAATAATTTTTCAACCCAAAATCTAAATTAAGTAAAAAATTTCCTGAATATTAATTTGAACCCTTGTTTGCTTAATTTGACATCCGGAAAGAAAATGCAAAACATACTACAATTCGAATTTGTTTGCTAATTCAAGGTACTTTTTTTTCGTTATTATTATTTATAAACAAACCAAACCATACCAAGGAGACGACGAATAACTCGCGCAGTTTGTCCGATGAATGAAAGAAATTATTATTATTGTTTTTCCTTTTATTACTATTCCTTCTTTCTTTTGCAGCAACTTTAAGCTTGAGACGAGGCAAAAGGAGAGAGATGTATTAAATGTTTTGTTTAAGCAATAACGACACTGTATCATAAAAGGTGCATTGGTAGTCATTTTCTGTCTTCGCGATCTCCCCGTGTTCCCGCGTACGAATGAGTGAGTGAGTAAATTATGCAAATAATTCGTTATGTGCGTTTTGTTTATTCATTTATTTTTGTTGCCTTTCAGTATCATCGGATATTTTTGTAGATTTTTCTTAATCAAATAACACCGGGTGGCAACACAATAAAAACTAACAAAATTTTTGTCTTTTTCATACAGTGGGCGTTTTGACCCCTGCAGCTTGTGTGCAATTTAAACATTCAATTCACTGTTTAAAGCAAATTCAGGTAAAGCACAAAATATCTTCAAAAATTTAAATATGAAAAAGAGGCTTTTAACCTCTCAAAATAACACTCATAACTCTTCTGAATGAAGTCATCTTCATCCATCAAAACCAGCAAATCATTAGTCATCATTAAAAAAATCAAGTGCAGAAGCGCTGTTTCGTACAATTAATATGCGGTTTGTTCTCAACTTGCATTACAAATGCACAAATGCACTTTTACAGCTGAAAATTAAAATATCATCGGGCACTTTTGAACAATTAAGAGCAAAAAAAAAAATAATTAATGATATACTTACACCCTGTATGAGTATAATTTATTATAATTTCGTTCGTTTTCAGCATTAACACGTAGTTAGAGGTTCACGAGAGATGTCATCGATATGCAGGAAAGCAGGCAGCAGGAGACAAAAGGTTGTCGTCAAAGTTGTAAGTAAAGTAAATTTAATCATAATTGTAGGGTTTTTCAATCTCATGTAAAGGTATCACGAAAAAAATGGTATAATTATATGCTATCCATACACACTAACCGAAATGTTAACAACGGATATCACAACATTTCATATCAAAAATCATAATTGGATACAATTATTAGACGTATTATTATGACGAACGTTTATCAATTTCTGTGGATCAAAATAAATAACAATAATAATAAGGACCTTTAACGCGCACGGGAAAAGGAAACACATGTTCGTCTTGACAATTTTTTTTTCATTTGTTTCAATTTCGATAATTACAACCGACGAACGATTGTGTTGTCAAAATTTTACTTACTTCTAACATGCATTAACTTTTCTTTCTTTGTTAGACTTATGACGATTGAAAAGTAAATATATATGAACGTGAAGCGCGTGTCTTATCTTACAAGGTTTTTCCGTGAATGCGTGTGCATTAAAAGGTGTGTAACAGGATATGACGAAAAGAAAAAAAAAGTTAGTTAGTTAATCAAGTTAATGATAGGGCTCAAAGGTTGCTTCGTGAGTGAGAAAATGATCGAAAGTTGTGACAATTTTGACAAGCAAGATTATTTTAGGGCGATTCGATGATTTTTTCGAGCAAGATTTTTTTTGTTTAACTAAAAATGGCAGTTTCATTACTTTCGTTGGAGTAAAAAATTTCACAAAAACATTAAAACTACCATCATTGATACACTTCGTTAATCACTTTTCATTAAATTCTACGCATAATTTCCATTATTACTCGTTATTTACCTCGAAAAACAAACATGATGTTACTCATATTTATCTAACATTTATCAACTCAAACAAATTTAATTCACATTTAAAAGGTTAATGAAAAGGTGCGCAATCATTTTCAAATTAGCGCACGTTTGAAAGCGAATCGGACCCTTAAATACGTTCTCTTGTTGTCTCTTAGCACTCATATGTGAAAAAAATAATGAATTAGCAACTATGAACAATGGAGAACAACCAACGATTAGTTGATACTTAATTCGATAAGCAAAACACATAAATTTCTATTGCATTCGTTATTTACAGAACGGGTGTGTGTGT
Source organism: Culicoides brevitarsis (assembly GCF_036172545.1). Classification (NCBI taxonomy): domain Eukaryota; kingdom Metazoa; phylum Arthropoda; class Insecta; order Diptera; family Ceratopogonidae; genus Culicoides; species Culicoides brevitarsis. Next base: position 42,392,667 of record NC_087086.1, on the reverse strand, counting down.
TTGGATAGCATTTTGCGTCGAAGATGATCGTTGAAGGTCACATACCGAATTTGGATCCTGAAAAGAGAAAAAAATAAAAATTCATTAGTTTCACATAAAAATATAAAAAGGACTAAAAATTGAAAGAAAAAAAATCCTCAAAGGCGGCCTGCTATTACAAGAACAAGCATTTAATAAATCCAATACAAATATAATTACAATTTAGTTTAATGATCCATTTAATATAACTTTGTGTGTGAGATGATGATAGTTGACCGACGACGCGGAGTGTTCAGACAAGACATTGAATTGCGGTTTTCCGTTCATTCCTTTCGCGTTCGACGTTGCACAATCAATCATTTCACTCTCGCTCGCTTATTTTATGTTATGATATTATTATTAATAATCATAATAAATCGCATAATTTTGATAAAAGTTCACATCAAAGGCAAATTGTTGTTCAATTTAATGAATTGCAATTCGATTTTTTTGTGCCTTGTAATTATAGCTATTGGAGCCGCGCGCAACGATGGGTGAGATGGAAATGCAATCAGTAGCTTAATTGCGGCTGTTTTACATTGTTCAATCAATAAATCGAGCGGAAAAACATGCATGTGAACTAACATCGTGTCGTCTTTGGCGAAGGTAAGATTTTTTTTTAATGACTTTGACACTCGAAATTTACAAAAATCATTAATCTTCAATTCTTTCTCTCTAAAACTCTGCAGAGAAATGTAGGAAACTTGTCGTCACAACCCACAATGCGATTCAGAGAAATTCCACAGAAGCAGAGATTAACATATTTTTTCACTTTTCAAAATGACGACAACCGTGCGATGCGACATCATTACTCAATCCATTTGTTTTGACATCCTTGATTTTATATTTTCGAACAATTTCACACATTAACCGAGAAATGATACAGATTTAGATACAGAACAGAGAGCGAGCTGTCAACAACACGCCGCTTACTTCACTCGAAATTTGTGACGCTTTTTGTTTAGAACAACCAAAAAAAAAAAACGAAGAGGAACGAAGGTTTATCTATATTCGAGTGCATATTTTAAAAAAGTTATTTAAATTTTTCGAATAATAATTTTTAACTCTACCTCGAAAAGCACATAGCAAGGGAACAACTTTTATTTTAATTTTTATTTTCTGTTGTTATCTTAATTGAAGCATTGACTGAACACATGTTTCCAAGTGATTATCATACGAGTTCTATCTCAATGCATTTTGTTATTAATAATATTAACTTTTTCAGCACTTTTTTCACGTGTAAATCTCGTCATCATTAGAAATCGTCGTTTTCATCACGAGACGAGATGAGTGAGTGTTGAAGTTGATTAATTGTTGGTCTCTGTTGACAAAGATAATGAAACAATGATTTAAAAATTTTGTGTTAATTTATTGAAAGATGTTCATTAGAAAGCGAGAGAGGAAGATTGCATCGTAAATTAATGAGGTACTGAAAAGGGGTGACATTTTTAAATGAAATGTCGATAATTAATGATGTTATTGCTCGAAAATAATTAGAAAAGAATCCAAAAAACGAGTCTCAGATAGAATTTGAGACAAAAATTTAACGCTCATTTAACATCTGAGTGTTTAACGGTTAGTTGCTCGACAATGACAATGACTTACGTTGAGGTGTTTCGTAATATTTAACAACTAAAGCTAATTCAAGTCTATGTCAAGAGCGAGATTTAGTGCTCCAGTTACGAGCTATTATCCGCAATGAAGCATATTAAAGGTCAAGAGCTCGAAATTTTGACTCAGTGATCGATTTTTGAGTCATTTTCATATCATTTCTTATCACAAAAAACATTTAACGGAAGTTACTCACACGAAAAATTGACGAAAATGATCTAAAAAGAACTTTTCTTGCTAAACTTGATGAGCTGTCGTCGTTTTTGGGTTCTTGCGTGTTGCCTGACTCAACAAAACTTGTCATCTTTTGTCTACTTATAATTGTTGCTTAACATAAACAAACAAACACACGACTATCGCCAGATAATTTTTTATAAACAATTGATAAATAATACATTTTTATTTATTTTTGAATGTTACTCATGTGGAAAAAATACTCTTGAAACTCATGCTAGATGTCATTCACAGACTCATTACAGACAAAAGCTCACGCAGACATTCACACAAAAAAATGACGTAATTTTTTTTTAAACTCGGGTTTTTTTTACGAAAAACGATGCAAATATGAGGGACAGAGATATTCAACTCGAATTTGGAAAAAAAAAACTGACCATGTCATTGAGAAACCATCGCACCCGGAAACTTGTAAATGAAAGTAGGTCAACGCTCCAATACAAAAAACCAAAGGTTAATGACAATGATTAACGATTTCTTATAAGTCTTTTTTGACACTTACTTACTTTTTTTCCGTCACATTTGAAGTCGAAGCAATCAAATAAAAGGACATTAACAGCTCATGAGGCGCGTATGTGCGTTCATTAAATATTTACGTGTAATTATGACGCGTTAGTGAAGAGGCTCGAGGAAATGTTTGTTTGACTTGACAGTTTTCCGATATTTCCTATTTTTCCTCTAATGTGTGAAATGTCGAATCAAAAGAAGGCGGTTGAACGACCCCGCGTACATTTTTATGAATTTTCGGTACACTACATATTATCAATATGTATTGATAAGGTAAATAGAGGTACGATTGCAGACACGGTCATAACACACCTAACTTGGAAGTGTATGCAAAGGCATTTCGTTGAGTTTTCGAGAAAATATCAATCGAATGGATTTGAAGTCTAAAATTTTGTTGAACATCAAAAAATGAGTTAAGAGGTAATTTTTTAAAAAAAAATTTTAAAATTAACATTTTGTTCAATTTAGAAGTTAACAGATAATTTTTTTTAATTTAACTTAATTTTTGATTTTTTTTTTTTGCAAAAAGTGAATTTATTCAAATTAATTTTAATACATTTTTTTTAAATTTTTCAGATTTTTTAGTTGAATTCAATTTTAACAAAATGTGAAAATATTCAAGTAAAATTTAATATTTTTTTCATTTTCAACTTTATTTTATAAAAATTTAAATAAAAAGTGAAAATCATCAAATTGAGACAAAAATTCGTGCAAAATACACTTTTGTCAAAAATTTTCACAGTCGACTTCACACAAACATTATATTTGTGTGTCATTCATTTTTCATAGATATTACCATACCTACCAAGCTACATACACTAAAAAGACAATAGAATCGCTTATTTACGATATATTACATCAATTACGAGCAAAACCGCGTCTCATTTTACTACAAGTTGTCATATCGAACAGAAGGGCTTTTTTCTAACCCAAAAATAATTTAAGTGAAATTAAAAATGTTATCCAGATCCCGCATTTTTGTGCTTTTGGCAAGTGCTGCACTTATCTCAACTGCTTCAGGCACTCGTTGTTATCGTTGTCACGAAAGCGGTTACATCGGAGATGTTAGAAATTGCCGTGATACTGTCGAGTGTCGTTATGGATGCAAAATTACACAAGTTGTTAGTCGTAAGTAATTTTAGTTATTTTTATATTATGTGAAAAAAATGTCATGTGAGTTTTTCTCATTGTTCTCATCATCATTAAAACGTTTTGTTGTCGTTATTAACAGATAGTCGAGAGATCTACGTAGAACAAGATTGTTACGAAATGACCTATCCCTTCGGCGTTGGAAGTTCTAACAATGATAATGTGAATCCGACGTACATCCCGCAAACGCAATACCAATCAAACTATCCTCAAACAAATTTCCCGCGACAAAATCCTCCGATCATCTTCAATCCGCACAATCCAGACAATCGAGACTATGCTGCGGGATATGACAACACAAATTTGGCGATCAACAACAATCAATATGGACAAGGAAGTTGCAGCACATATTCAGCAATTCAGGCGTTTCGAAGACTTTTCCCTTACTCGAGCGGATATTCAGCAACTTGTAACACTTGCGATTGGGATTATTGTAATTTGTTCAATGCAGCGCCCGGTTTGAAAGCAACAACAACAATTGGAGTAGTTTTGTTCGTGCTGCTCAAGAGCTTTATGTAATTTGATGTTTAGATGGAGACTTGATGTTTTTCTTTAGTTTTAGTGAATATTTATATAAAAAATGTGTAAAAATTAAAAAAAAATAAAACGCTTCGACCAATCACAAAACAATGACTCGACGCCTTATCGCATCGCTCATCAACATAAACATGAAATAAGGCGACATAATCGTTTTATTATATTGATACAGACATTAAACATAAATAACTAATAATAATACGACAAAAAAAGGCAGCAAAGAAAGAAAGACAGAAGAACAGTAGCACTCAAAAATATTAAAAAATCGTGTAGTTATCAATGTGTGTGGTCGATTTTTCCTTTTTCTTTACAATTTTTTGTCATTGTTGGTCTCGGTGTCTCTTTCTATGCGCTTTTGCTGTATGAAAAGCATACAACACAATGGGCTCGCGAGACATGAATATGATCGTGATTTGAATTTTTATGGGATCTGATCGTAAAATGTTGTGTTTTTGCTCTGTAAACACTCTCAAAACCGAAACCACACAAGAAAATATAGTTTGTTTCGAACGAAAATTGCTTCACAGAGTCAAACTACCTTTCACCTTATGATTTTCATTAGTAAGACGAATATTTATCACTTCAACTACAAATTTATAGGTTCATTTCGATGTCGTCATTTTTTCTGTTTCTGATAAATATCTCAATTTTTTTTGTTTCTATCCAAATTTTCTGCTTAAATGAGCAACTAACACACTACTCGACCTCTGTTGGTAAATATAAACAATAAAATGATGATAAATATATGGAAAAAATCTTCTTTTCTTCAGAGATTCAGACAAAAAAAATGTGAAACATGAAACAGTAGCAAACAGAAAAATTATTATAAAAAATATTTTATTGTGTCTCATTCATTTCATTGTGCACAGTTGTTGTTGTCTGCAGACAGAAGAAGAAAAAATTTGTAATTGATCACAGAATTAGATAAAAATTTTAAAGTCTCTCTTTTTTTATCATCCACACACAAAAAATTAAGATTTTATTACCTTTTGGGAAATCCATACGATGCTTTTGGTAAAAATATTTTGACTTGCATTTTTTCGTGATTAATGAATAAAAAAAAGTAACAGAAAAAAATAAATAAAAATGAGTCACTTTGAAATTTAATCCAAAATGCATTTCATTCAGTAGCAGATTCTTACAATTGACATTAAATGACGTAAAAATATGCAGCAAAGGCATATCAAATATTTCATCAATGCAACTTTTTTGCGCATTTTGTTTTCATCAATTTTCTCAGTGAATGAGGCAAGCAAAAAACTAAAGAGAAAAGACAAACACAACATCAATCAGTCAATTCTCCTTATAAAAAGTCAGATGCGATTCGATTATGCAGTTATGGAAGTGGCGCCTAAATAGTCGCCTTCGTAAGACACTATTCTCTTTACGTTTTTTTTGTCATCATTCTCGCATCATTTGTGCGTAACGGCGATTATCTCACAAAAATTCTACACATATTTGATGTTTTTTATTATTTTATTGTTCGTCAAGTCGTTCGTCAACTGACATGTTGCCTTTACTTTCAAGAGTTGCCATTTACTTGAGAAAAAGAGAAACGGAGAAAAAAACTAACAGAGGCTCCATATTGGGTAAATTTATTTTGACGCATTATTTCATTCTAGAATTTTAATGATTTTTGTGGATTATTTATGAAACGCAGGTAATGAGCTATGAAATTAGAGGCGATATCTGATCTGATCTGAGAGTTGCTGGACAGGTCAACCAAAAGGGAGAGAAACGGAGATAAGATGTTCAGGGAAAAATTACATGCAAATGCACTTTCAAAACTTTTTTCTCCAACAATATTAAAAAAAAAAAAATAAAATGTTCGAAAAATTATCTTATTGTAAAATCAAATACAACAGAAAAGAAGAAGAAAAAAGGACAGGGACTTATCTTTTTCTTTCTCTCTCTCTCGTTGTCTGTTGGCGTGTTGTTTTGGGCGATAAACGACGTTCGATGGTGTGAACTATTGAATTGAACTGCTGATAGAAGTCAAGTCAAGGAAGATATTCAAATAAATTGACTACAGATGTTGTTCGAAGGTGTTCGTTTTCTCATAAGTTTCGTTATATCGAAGTTTAAACTCATAAACGATACAGAAAATTGACCGTCGGATAAAAAGTTTTTCTTTAAATCGACATTAAATGCTTGAAAGTAACTAATTCGTAACACACCTGCTCGGATTATTAATAAACCAGCATAAAATTATTATATTAAGTCATAAAAGGACAGAAAATTAAAGTAAAGAAGACATCATTAACAATAATAATTATAAATTCCGGCTTCTAAACGAACGAAAATTTATTCAAACAAACATTTTACTTAACAAAAAGTCATTTTTGTATCATTTAGTGAGGGAATTTTTTATTTTTCAAAAAAATACTTTTCAGAATTTTTGATTAAATATCATTAACACATGCGATCTTACTTGAAAATTCATAAACAAACAATTATAAATTATAATCAGATTCTTTGAGAGTGTTTTGTCAAGCGAATCTATCCAACATGAACCTTTTTTGCTTTGGTCAGCTGACAAAACGAGACAAGAGAAAAAAATTTGTAAGACTTTTCATCAAACATGTTCAGAACAAGTGTTTTTAACGCCATCGTTGACCCGATTTGTTCGATGACGCAATAAGGAAGTGAATTTAGATTTTATATTTATCTAAATTTCCTCTGAAAATGAGGAAAAAATTTAAAAAATTATGGAAATTAAGAAATTTGTCAATGGAAAATGTTCCCGTTTCTCACAATAATGACGTAAAATTACTCAATGTCAACTTCCTTCTAAAAATATTTCACTTTTCTATGCTCGCGCGTAAGAAATTCAAAATAAATTAAAAACTTTGGTGGTCCAATGAAATTTTTTAATGTGTATTTTCGTTTTTTTAATACTTTTTGTAAATCGATGTCAAAGTCCCACACACGGTAATTTTTTTGACGATGCGCGACATAACATTCCTTCAAGGTTTCTTGAAGAACATTCGAAATCCGCGTTTCGTGAAAGAAAGTTAAAGGCAAAATCGCACCTTTCCGTTTTTTTTGTATGTTCAACTGCACTGCGCGCAATTAATAATCGTTTTGCTTGTTGTTTTCGAAAAGCTTCTTCTTCTTTTCGCACAGTAAGAAAAGAAGAAAAAACTGGGAGTTGCATGAAACCGAATATCCTTTCAAAACATGCAAAAAGTTTAAATTTATAAGTAAATCCGATATCTCAAGTAGTAATTTATGTCGATTACAAATTAATTTATTGTTTATTGTTGTTTGGTGTGCTCGCGCTTATCTCTCGTTCCTCGTGCATAATATTTGCTCACTTGCTGCGTTTATTATTTATTTTAATTCTGGATGCGCTTCTACTACTTCTTTTTTCCTCATAAAACGCACAAAGCTAAAAAGTGGGTGTCGTCAAATAAATAAATAAACATTTAAAAAGTACACATATCGTAAAATGTAATCAAATCCGAATCCGAAGTTGGCAGAAAAACAAGCACTTAACTCATCATTTTTCAATTGAACTTGAACCTTTCGTCGATTCGAACGCAGATTATAGACAAGTTGGTAGGAAAAAACAAATAGAAGTACCGATTAACGAGAAATTAACACGCAAAAAGCTCCTTGCTGGTCAACGACTTGCTGCCCAATGGGACTGTAATTGAAAATGACAAGTGAATCTAAAAGCAAACAAAACCTTTCTTGTACGCATCATGTACTCTTTTAATGATTTTCTACTTTTTTGCCTTCAACGTCGTCGTCATTCTTATGCTAATAGGGTCTAAGACTCATTTTTTACATTCATCAACATTCATTACATTTGCTTTTGTTGTAATGCCAGAACGTTATCAATTTTTACAAATCATTTTTCTGTAATAACAATAAATAATTCCGTTTCACCCAGTTTTTCATCAACAACATCATAACAATCATAAATTCACGTAGCAACAAAAAATATGAATTAAATTAAATTAATATAAAACAAAAGACTCGTTTCTTGCTGTTCTACTGTTAGTAGTTCGGAATCTTGTATTGTTTGCACTAATTTTTCAATCATTCATCATCGTAATAATTCTTTTGAAAAATTTATATTTGTACGCGATGTCGACGTCAACGACGAACGATGCAAATGTTTTTCCATCCATTCTGACATGAATTTATGATGAATTTTTTTCGTTGTTGTTCTTGTTAAAAGTTACCTCTTTCCTCCGTACCGTACATGGATAAACATTTTTCGAGCGAATTTTATGCACAATTTATTATTTTTATTATTATTTTCGAGAGTGAAGCACACAAAAAAACTGTAAAAACAGTCGTCGTCCGTCATAAATGCAACAACTTTAATGACTGACAGAGTTGTTGTTTGTTTATTATTTTGTTTTAGGCTGCTCCAAATTTTTTTTTGTATTTTCAAAATTTTTTCAAAAAATAAAAAAAAAAATTTCAAAAAAATTTTCAATTTTTAACTTTTGTTTTGAAAATAATATTTTTCTTAAAATTTCTTATCAAAAAATATTTTTCATAAAATTACTGAATTTTTTTTTCAAAATTTTTTGACAGTTATTTTTTATGAATTTTTTTTCTTTAATTTTAAAATTTAAAAATATTATTTGACGCTCAAAAATGGGTTATTTTTTTGCCATTTTGTATGAAAAAAACTTTTTTTTTTATTTTAAAAAATTTTGGAATTTATTTTCATTTGGAGCTGCTTTATTTGTATATTTATTATGAATGAAGTGTTTTTTTTCTCTGCTCGTCGTGTAAATATGTGCAATAATTTACAACAATAAGGAATGCTAAATGCAACAAGTTCCTGAAAATCTATGTTTCGATGTCAACATTTGAGTTTATGAATGAATTTCGTGTTCCACAAAAAAAGAAAAAGAAGAGTAAACAGTAGCAAATAAATTAAAAAATTAGTAAGAAAAGGCTGTTCATAGTTCAAAATTTATTTGTTAAAGTTGTCATTGTCTTGAGTGTTGTTCGACATTTCCGGAACAAATTTTCGAACAAGTTTTTAATTTTTTTTTTTCGTGAATGAACTGTGACAAGAAAAGAAAGCCTCAAAACTCGTAAAAGAAAAATTTTAAACAAAAAAAAAGTTTAGATCAGACTTTGAGTCATCTCGCGAGAATTGACGATATTTAATGAGTACACATGTCGCGTTTTTCCTGTACCATCTGCAAATTTGTGCCTCTAAGCATTATTTGTAATTGTCAGACACTCACTCACTCATGCAGGCAAGTACGAAGAAATTCTACATTAATAATAATCACAAATAATGAACGATAAATACCTCCTTAATTAATGACAAGACACTTTTGGTTAATTTAAAATTACACACAAAAACATGTCATTTATTAGCAAAAATGTTTTAAAACTATTTCACTTGTCTTTCGCGTGTTTTTCTTGCTTTATGACTCGTACATACACATACACTTGTCGTCTTCGAGAAAAGAAACAACGAAAAAATTTACATGTATTTTCGTATTTTTTTCGTCGTCAGTAATGACTTTTCCCTCTGTTTTCTATCAATCCCGTTGCAAGAAGAGCTCGTGTGTGGCGGAAAATTTCACAAAAAAATGACAATGACAAAATTCATGCAAATAGTAAAGAAGGAAATCCCTCCCGCCTTATAGCTGGATGCTTGAACAATTCCCTTGCTTGTAAAACACAAAAGACGACATCTTGGAGCACGCCCCGCGAGAGTAAAAAATTGTTAGATAATTTATGATATTTTGGAAAAATCGTAGTTAATCGTATTTTATGTTAAATTAATTTATGTGTGTATAACTTTTTAATTTTGGGAGACAATCTTGTGGGTAATTAATTTAATTTATTGTTTGGCTTGTCACACACTGATCAACGACGGATTTTTTATGGTAACTTTTTTTTAAATTCTCTGTCGCGCGGATAAGAGGAACATTCATCATCTGTTCGTAATATTTGTACAATAAAAAAAAAGTAAAACAGGAAAAAAACATCGGAGAGACTTGTTGAACAAGATATTTTTTGTGACTAATTAAGAAGAAAAATAAAAAAAAATCGAGGGAGCGAGGAAGAAAAATATTTAATTTATTTATTGTTTAATAAAAAGTTTAGAACTTGTCTCGTCAAACACACGAACAACACGACCAGATTTGAAATTCTAATGAATGAAGGAATCGTGCGCGCACAATTTTCATTCCAGAGCCTAATAACGACATCACTTAGCGCACATTTCGTGACTGAAATATTTTTTTTTTTTTAATTTCATCGCCATTAAATACTCTCTTTGCAGTAGTTCGTCGCGCGATATTCATTTCAGAATTGATAAATAAATTTATATCAACACCATTTAATTGCTGCGCGCCATTTAATTGAAAAATAGAGTTACGAATAAAAAGGAGGAGACACATCGTGCACTTGCTTTTCTTCTGTTCGTCGTTAATGAATAGCGACGGAGCTGTTAATTAAATCAAAGTGTTGAAGTTTAATTCAATTGGTTCGTTGTGTCGAAAGAAAAAATCCGTTATAAACAGAGCCATTTTTAAAGTCAACTACGATCTTCGTTTGCGATAAGCTTCTCTTGGAAGAGTTACTTTTTTTTTTTGGATCACAGATGACATATTTTTATAACTTTTTTTCACACGCGCTTCATTATTCAAGCCAAACAAGACTTAGAGAAGAACAAGAAACAGTTTATCGCGCTTTAAATTAATTAGCCATCATTAATTATTGTCAAATGTGTCGAAAGAGTTGAAAATCGACCATCTGTCAGAAAATTTTGAAAGGAATATTAATCGTGAGAGTCCTTTCGTATCAAAATCCTTCATACAGGTGTCGATTTCCGGTCGAAAAGTTCATTAATTCCAATTAAAAATTAAAATTTCATTAATTTTCTCTCCTACCTCATTAACACAAATTGCGTGCAATTAAGTATTCAAAAGAATCTAACATTTTTAAAACTGCTGTTTTTGTTTCCTTTTGTTTTTTGTTAGAACAATTGGAACTTTCTACATCGGCTATTTCTGGGGAAATGAACTTCCGTTTTTGGTATGTTGTTGTTTTGACTTGACAAACTTTTGGAATAAATTGAAAGCGAAATTCGGTTGTAAAAATGTCACGTTTCAAACTAATAGACAACATTTTTCACGAAATAATTGATAGCTTTAAGTCGTTATCTTTGCTTGTTTATCTCAAGAAACAAGAAAGGACTTTCTTTACAACTTGTCACGTGAATGAAAAGGATTAAACCGGAAGAAGTCGTTGTGTTTCTTTTATCCACACAAAGTAATAAATCCTTTACTCGCATGAAATATTAATTTTATGGCGATCTGATCCTTTGAAGTTTGACGTTTATCCTTGAATTTTAATTAGCCGCCGCTCAGAAACGTCAAAAGTGCTAATTCGACATCCCGTTAACAACTTTTTTGCGACATCGACGTGCGCGCATCTCTTATTTAATATTCACACAAACATTATTCAAACTCATGTCTACATAAAATTTATATATAAATTTTATCAACATCATAATAATTAGTTAAACACATGCTCAAACGGTTAAAAGCAGTGTTAAAACTATGAGATGCTTGTCAATGCATGTTTTATAAGCCCCGCATTGACAATAAATGTGTTAGCAATTTTTTTTTCATTATTGATACATTTATTATTATCTGTTAAACGCTGATCGGATCATGATGTCGCGTCAACCGACATAATCATCGTCGTGAAGGATGTTGTTGTTACGAAAAAAAAACACACATTTTTTGTCATGTTAACCCTTTGAGGGATAAATAACTGAAATACTTGTTACACAACACGTCGATGTCGTTAAAAGGTGTCTTGGATGTTCTTTTGGTTGAGTGACGATCGCCCAAAATTACTTTAAACACTTGCGCAAAAGTCATGTTTCGGTTTGGATTGAGACAAGCGCACAAAAAACGACGAACAAATTACTTGTAGTTGTTGATATGAGCCTTGTTCCAACATCAAAAGACCTGTCAACGAGCGTTTTTTGTACCAAAAGTCATCTTTTTGGTTTTCACATAAACTTCTGATGTTCAAAAGGGACGCTGCTCATGTTTCGTTGATTCGTATTTTTTTCGTGTTCCAACAAGTCGTTTGATGTTTTTTTCTGCTAAAAAAATAAAACATTTCATTATTATTGTAAATAACAAAAAACATCACACGAAACAAGGCTCTCTTTAATAATAATATCTCAACTAATAAAGTGATAATTTTCCATTTTATAGTAATAAACAAACAAGATACATCCATATTACAAAGTACTCAACAAGACACAAACGAGCAAAGAAAAAAGATTTCCAATGATGCAAAAATTTTATATTTATTTATTCGCTGTGACAAGAAATTAAATGTTAAATGGGCGATATATTCATTAGAGAGAGACGAGAACGAGACGGGCGATTAAATCATTTTTATTGGATTTGTGTTGACATGCTTTGAAGTAAGTTTTCTGCTTTATTTGTTTCGGGATTTCATTACATTATTATATTGTCGTATTATTATTATTTAGAGAGAAACACGAAACATGTAAGTAACGAAGAAGTTTGATTTATCTCCCATGTACTTTTGGTTTTTATTTTTTTAAATAGTAAATTAACGGCGTTTTAATGGATGCGGAGAAAGAATTTAGTTGCCACAGACAGGGAGAAAAATTTTTTGGCAAAAGGATTTCCCCAAAAGAAAAATAAATCAATGGACATAAATCAACTCCTACCAAAAACGAGCGACAAACACGATAATGGCGGAACAAAAAATGTCGTCTGTGGTTGAAAAAAATTCACACAAAATGCTTAAAGAATTTCGTGATGAGTCCTCTAATCTTTTAAGGAAGTACATAAATCACTTTTTCGTCAATTCAGTTAAATTGTAGGAATTTCAAACATTTCAGATTTACAAACGAAAAATGACGAGAGTGTGTCGACAATTAGGCGCCAACATTTATCACCTCGTAATTACAAAAAAAAAGATGTCAAAATTTTTTCTGTGCAGAGGAAACACCCGAAATTTTCAACCTTCGCCTTTTTTCATAGAAACTGAGAAAGAAAGGTTCAAAAAATATTTTAAGGGATAAATGTTACAAAGTGTATCCTGTTACATGTTTATTAATTTATTTTTTGTCTGACCAAAAATATTTTTCCGGCTCATTAACAAATTATCAGGAATTCAAACTACTTTTCTTCCAATTCCATACAAACATCTGGATGAATTCGACTCTTTCTCGGAATTGAAATTGATTTGTTGGCTGACGATCCTTTATGCAAAATGCTTTTTGCGATTGTCAACTCACATCAATTTTACATAAAATTAATTTTATTACAAATTTACACTTCACATGCAATTATTATAATACCCAGAAATCTTAAATAATACACAGACAGCAAGAGAGACATGCATGCTGCTCTCAAATCTGATTAATCCCTTCCTGATGCATGTTTCCCATCAATTACATTTCTTAAGCGTAAATCGCACACACAAACACACATCGTCGTCGTCTTCGTTTCATTTTCTTCAGTTTTAGCAAGCAACGAACGAAATTAGATGATATGATAAAATTTATATCTGCAGCAAAAGTCACAACAGAGAGAAGCGAGAGATCCAGTCAGAAACAGAACAGAAATAAAATAGTTACACTTCCTCCTCTTAGGAGAAAGAAGACACAAAATGACAAGACATATTATTGCAAATAAATTTATTTATTGTAAATGTGTGTACGAACGTCGACGACGCATGCATAAATTTATTTACCAAAATGTTGTGGTTGGGAAAATGAAACCGAGCAGAGCAGCACAAGAAGTAAGTAACAATGTTACTATTGATTTTAATTTTAATATGTCGACTCGAGATAGTGCAGGGATTTAAAGAATAGATAATTAATTTTAGTCAAAATACATCCCACTTTTTAACATGAATCGAAGTTTGTTTGCTATTGTTGTTCCGTAATCATTGGCATCAATGATTCAAGTCGACTAATGAAAGATTTTCCATTTATTTATTATTATTTTGTTTTACGAAGCTTTAAATTTTTCTCTTTTTTGCAGGATTTTTGCTCATCTGAACACAAAATGCCGTAAAAATGGTTCAACTGAAATCCAAAAATGAATAAATTAGAATCTCAATTACAAATGCACATTCAATTGGGGATTTTGAAGCAAGAAACGACCATTTTACAATTTTACTTCTTCCATGTTACAAGACATTCTGAAGAAAATCCATTAAGAAATCATCATCGCAAGAGGACATTGAGAAGCGAAGGCGAGCAAAAGGTCAGTCATCGTCTTGTTCTTATTCTTGCACACATTCGAAAAACGACAGACTGCAAAAAAAGAAATCTTCTCGTTTTCATGATAATTTCTCGTTAGAGAGGAGGAGTATTTTGGAGAAGAACGAAGACGAACGAACGAATGTGCTTGCAATTTTGCATAATTTACAACAAAACAGCAAAGCAATGAGAATTATGCAGCAACAGCATGTTTTCTGGCTTCTTGTCATTCTTGTGTGTGTGTGTGTGTGTCTTTGTAAGAAAATGCAATATTAAATGATGGATGAAACAGACACATAACATGTCCTTATTTTATGGAAATTGTTGTCACACGAAGACGACGAAATTGTTTTGCATTTTCAAGGCACGCAGGACAACAACAAGAAAATAGCTCGCTCCGGAAATAATTTATCAAGCCTCAGATGAGAATCTACCATTTTATTTACTGCTAAAAGTGAATAAATCAAAAACCTGCATGGAAACGCTTTCACTGCTAAAAATGTCTCGACAAACGTTTGAAATTAATTATGTCCAACTTTTTTTTTATTTTTTGCAAAACTGTTACATTTTCATGAATGACTCAAGACATTTTACACACTTTCTAACACTATATCGCGCTTATTTTCATTCATTTCAGATTTTTTGTGGAATTCCAACCTGAAGTTCGCAACGAATTGAATTTGAAAAAATGCACAACTGCGTTCGTCGATCATTTTAGTGAGTTAAAAAAAAGTGTCTTAAATCCACAATTTATTCAGTCTCCTCTTCGTCATCCGTTTCGCACACACATTGCAGTGCAAAACAAAAAATATAAATGCAATGACATTAACATTTAATTAATCAAGAATTAAAAACTAATTAATTTTGATTGTCAATTATAATGTGGTTCTTTTTTCTTTGCAGTTTGTGTGTGAATATAAATTTCCAACGGTAGCAATGGATTAAATGCAAAAAAGAGAGCTACTTGTCTTTCTGCACTCAAACAGCGTACACGGAGCAAGAACAACAAGTTTAATTGAAGCTGTCGGACATTGTCATTGTAAAATGTCGTCATCGTTTTAAAAAGTGGCACATTTTGTATTACGATTAATTTGAAGACATTATTTGGATGCTGTTTTGCGAACGAAGTTTAGTAACAAAGTAGCAAAAATAATAAACATGACTTGATGAGTTGTCGTCGTTTGTTGGAGAAAACGATTTGTTTTTGCATATTTAATGAGATAATATTGGGCTTGGCAATGAGGCTTACTCTCAAGGCAGATCATTAATTAAACACAACTTTTTTGAACGTAAAGGAACGAGAAAAGTTCACATATGTTCTCGAATCGCAAAAAAAATCTCTATTAGTTTTGAAAATATACGTTCAACAACAACGAACTAGATGATTTATGTTTTGTGTGTTTTCAATTCAATTTTAAAAGTATAAAAGCGAGCGAGCTCACATGTGATAACACAGATATTTTTGTGCTGATTTCGTTATAAAATATATCCTGTGTGTGTGTTTTAATATAAATTAAAATAAAATATATATAACAAAAGAATGGATGCACGCCGCCGTTTGGTTATCCTGTTCATTTCATTTCAGTTTGTTAAAAAAGTTGCATGGCACAGCAAAACTTGACTGCTGAAGTTGTTCCACAAAAAACATATAGCGAGAGAGAGAAAAATGAATTGAAAAGGGAGGATACTGCGATTGATTGTTTCAACAAATTCTGGGCGCTCTTGTGGTCTTCCACAAAATAAATGGATTTTTTCTCCCTTTTTGTCCATATGTGATTTTTTTTATCGAATGTGTGAATGTGCGAACGAGTCTAATATATTATTTTGTTGAATCAGGCAGGAGTAACGTCGTTTATCAAATCCAAAACATTTATCAGTTACTGTTGTTTTATTGCTATATGGTTGCTGAAAAATAAGAATTGCTTCGTTTTTATTTTTTTAATATAAAGAAATCGTTGAAACATCAAATTTTGGTAAGAAATTAAAACATTTCATTTGAAATTTTTCCAATTTTTTTTTAAATTTTGTAATTTTATGAATTTTTAGTTACTGACAGACAATTAAACTCTTCAAAAAGGCATTCGATGAGGATGAATGAAACAAAACTGCAGCAACAGCAAAGAGAAAGACATAAAATAAATTGCAAGATACTATCAACAACTAATTTTTAACATGCAGTTAAATCAATTTCATGCGCTCCTGAAAAGATGATCAGCAAAGGAAGTCTGAATGCGCTTCAACGAATATATTATTAAATATATAATAAATAAATGTAATTGCATGATTTACGCCCGGGGCTGTTCCAATTGAAAAACATAAAATATGACGAATTTTTTGACAAACAAATTATTTATTATTGGATTTCTCTCCTTTCAACGCAAGAAGCTTTATCGCAAAAATCAGTTTCGCTGCTGCAAGCGAAAAGGGAAGCCAAAATAATTAAAATAAACGAGAAATTAACAATCAAATATTTAAATGAATGTTCCGTTCGCGCTACAGATGTGACTTTGTGTCATCGCCATCTCTTGCATCCGCGCCGTGACATTAATTGATGTTTCGGTATCAGATGATTTTTTGTTCGAAATGACTGAAAAGTATTTAAATAATTTATAAAAATAAAGGGAAACACAAAATAAATCTTTTTTCGAGATGCGTGACTGTCAGAATGAGATCATTTGGGATGCGCTACTGGATTACGACGAAATATTTTTCCATGTTCCCGTGCGCACGGAATTCCTGTGTGTTTTTATTTATTTATTTTTTGTTTCGAGGTAATTCGTCAAAATATTAGAAATTTGAGAGAGAGCGAAACGCGTGCGTGGTATAATGTGACGCGATGCGCTCTAAAATTTAATCTTCTTGACATGATACATTTATTTTTTCAATCACATTTGTCTTCTGCTCTTCTCGCGACGTGACATATTAATAAAAAGGGCAATGCAGCCACACGACGCGCAAAAGACCCCAAAAACGTTTAAAAATAATTGTTTGAAACATCAAGAAATTTATGTGAGAAGAATTTTGTCAGTTTTTTTTATATAATTAATTTGTGTCATTTTCGAGCTCTTGTGAACTTTGAACATGTCACGCAAATGACAAACAAATTAAAATTTCATAAACTCTTCCGATGCAGTTGTTGTTGATTTGTTAAAAGAGCTGAAAATAGTTTTTCCCCGTGCGCGTGAAAAATTGACGTCATTTAACGAAAATTGTTTCATATTTTTCACACTTTTAATTGCGTTATTGATGGATTCGCTCTCCTGCTCCGTTCGTCAAAACACGAGGTCGTGTTCAGTGAACTTTAATTGTCAACAAAAACAATGCCATGGCAGGCGAACAACAAAAGTTGATCGTTCAAATAACTGTCGTTCGTTTCGTCTTGCTGTATTTATGGCGTGACAAGAGTCACAAGGCAGTCTATCATAACAACGCAAAATTTTCGTAACAATATAATTTTAAAAACGGAGCAAAGTACACACACACACACAGAAAACAACAAGCAGCAAGCAAGCAATGAGGTCCATGTACATCCTAAGGCTATATTGTTTGAAATTTTGACTCTCCTCTTGATATTATTACCCTCGCTCGATGAATTTATGTACGATGCGGTATGGAGGCGTACAATATTATTTGCAATGACTGACAAAATTAACTACTTGCCAAGCGAGCAAAGGCAAAATAGACGCAGAAAACTTTATGAAATTAACAAGGGCCATGTTTTCTGTTATTATTATTATTATTCATGACTTTTTGTCGACGTTAGTTAGTCGTCGTCAAAAAAGACAACAAAACTGCTTTCAGCTATTTTTACATCATTTTTAATTATTCTTATATTTTTTTTTCATCCTCATCAATAGGGCTCATCTTCCCCGAAGGAACGGATATTAAGATTTCTTCGAAGGAATTCGATTGTCATTCGTGTTGTTTGTTGATTTGGCGCCAAGGCGTTAATCAAGAGGCGTTAAAACTATTCCATCGGGAAGAATTTAATAAGAAGACGTCGAAAGATGCATATCATTCACGCCACAGAAAACATCGTGCAATAAGTCACAAGAGAGCAAGACAGAAAAAAACAATGAACAAGTGCGATGCATGTTGACAAGTATCATATGTAAATGATGACAAGCTTACATCCAATTCAATCCATTTTTCTATATCAATATATGCCTCTTTTTTTTACTTTTAGTCTCTCTATCTCGTCCTGTACGCACAACATTGTACAAAATTTCCAATAAATCATCGCGAGCGATCATATTTCTGGATGAATTTGTATTCAATTTGAATTATTAATAAAAATTCTGAAACACTTTTTTGATGAAGAGCGCTTTTTGTGATGAAAACAACCGTCGGATAGACTTCAATTCCATCATAGAACGATACTCTGTCAAAACCTCTGAAAAAAGTAACAAAAAATTGAATGATGAATGAGACGATTGTGACTTTTATTTTTTTAAAAAAAAACATTTTTTGTAGAGTTTTATTGAATTATGTTTTTAATTTGTAAGCGCTCTCGAGCAATTTGATTGTCTGTGTTTTGAAACATTTTTTTTTTATTATTTTTTACGAAAAATCAACATGAAATTTTCGTACCTTGGGGACATTTCGTTCATCGAAATATTTTTTCAACTTAATTAGTAGTTTCATTTTAGAATTTTTAATTTCTTCAAAAAGTGTCGAAGAGAGGACAAGAGATTAACGGAACTTAATTATAGGTACAGCAAAAATTTCTAAATATTCAAAGCAGATCTTTACCGTTTTTTCATCGATATTGCTAATTTATGTAAAAAGTCCTCCGGAAACTTGATACGAAGAATATCTCTTTCAAATTGACTCTCTTAATGTCTAAAATGTTTCAATTTTTACCAATTAACAAAAAAAAACGACAAACAAAAATATCCTCGAAAAAATACAAAAAAAAAAGTAGAAGTTGTAACTTGATAACTAACATTTGTACTTTTTTTCTGTAATATATTTTAGTTACAAAAAAAGGGACACCACATAAAAAATTTGTTGTTTGTAAACTAGAGTGTTTAACATTTGTTTGTTGTTTTTTTCTGGTTTTCGTTTTTTTTTATTATGGATGTAAACGACACCGTTCGCAATGTTACAGATAGAAGGACCAATTTAGGAGTCAAATTTAATGTTTTACGAGAAATTGACGAAAAAAACAGAAAAATAAACATCTTGTACCTAATTATCGTGAATCCATTAAACATTAGCGTAAATCAATTTTTTTCTGTCACATCCAGATTTTTAGTTGAATTTTGAAAAAATGAATTTACGATGGGATAATAAGTTTAGTTCAGTATTTAAAAGGCAATTATTATGTAACATGTGTCGATTTAGCAAAATTTTCATTGAATTTTCGTTGTTCTTAATGGTTTTTGACTCTTTTTTTTTGCCATAAATATAATCTATTACATATTCATATGTGTCCCGGCGTTATGAATATTAAAAAATGTCTTTACCGAAAATGTATAATAATAAGAAAATAGGAGCGAGAAGAGACTGAGAGTGATAATAATGTGCTTATAAGTATTTACACATGCTGCGTATCCCGTAAAATAACATTTAAAGGCGTAATAAGCGCGGGACTTTGTTGACAAAACACACAAAAAGCACGGAACAAGAGTGTCATGTTAATATGTTTCCATTTTTATTATTAAATTTTTATGATATTTATATGTTTTTGACATACGTTCAAACTTCTCATATGTAGAAGCGCGCGAAAATCAGAGGGAGGAGTGTGTGAAAAATTGAAATGAATGCGGAATTTCTTTCACTTCGTTGTAATGTTATACACATGTATCTAATTTTCATTTTTATAACCACGATTCACCGCCGTCGCCGCGTTTTAAACATAATAAATAATGTTTATTACGCCTGAAAGAATGTTTTCGGAGTTACGGAATGATACTAATAATCATCTGCGTAAAATTTAATGATTATTTTTTTTCAACTAACGCCCTTTTACTCGTTGAACGGATTAAGCTCAACTAACGCACAGGAAAAATTAACTTTAATGCGTAATGAGAAGACTCGATGATTGACATCTTCATTTACTTCACAACGACAATTTTTTATGACCTCATGGGCGCCCTTAGATCCGGATGCTCGTCAATTCAAACTCAAGTTCATAATTTAAATTCCTCGGAAATTTCTTGTGCGCATTGCTGCTTGAGACTGATGATTAATTACTCAACATTTTCACAATTTAATTAGTATAGTTTTTTTTGTCGAGCATTTTTTTTTGCAAGAAAACAATTTAAATGCCAAACAATCCGTAGAATTATGATGACACAAACTTTTAAACAAATAAATCATACAGGCACACATAAAAATATCATTCATTCCATGACAAATGTCTCTCGATACGACCAAATGCAGATGACGATGATGCATCTCGGGCATACCTGAGTGTGCATCGCCTTCGTATTTCCATACAGACTCTCGGAATGCGAGAATGAAAGGCATTGTAAAACAAATGAAGAAGTTATTGTTGGTAAATTATTTCAGAAAGTGTGTGTCTCGTTGCTGTATGGGCTTAATTAGAAAACATTTGTCATCTAAAATGTCATTTTAAAGTGCACAGAGGCAAGCACAGAATGTTGTGTGATGGTATGTAAAGTGCGTTTGTTCAACAGAGCATGGCAAATATTTTAGCGTCTTGTTCGAGGAAGTGATATGAGATGATTTTAACAAGCAAGATGGTTTAAAATGTCCTGAATGGCATTACGTAACCTAAAATTGAAAATCAACTTTTAGTACTTTTTTGACCTGAAATCCGTTTGCAAATAAACATTGCACGTTCATTATAAATTTTCGCACATGATAACATCCGAATGCTCTTTCACACATTGTCTGGTCCTTCTTCTCTCGTACTTTTTATTTATAACTTTTTAATCCATTAAATGTTTACACACACTTTGCGTTCATCTCGTTGTTGTTACATATTATTACGAAAAATGCAATAAAATATGCAGAAGACGACGACTTTTTGTACAAATGTTAATTTGAAAATATATTCTTGCAGCAACGACTTCGAGTAAGCAAGGGAGAGAGAGTGAAAAAGGACAATTATTACCACAAACAACACACATGTATGTCTTCTGATGGCGCCTAATAATATTTCTATCTCAATGCAGCAGTCTCCGTATGTATTTTTTTTTTCTTCTCGTCTTACACAATTTCTCATTTTCTTAACATAAATATAAAAAATGTCCGTTTCTTTGCGTTGGTGTCATTTGCTGTCTTGTCTCATGGCACAGTAGTTGTTTCGCAATGGCAATGGTCAGCGAACGAAAGACGTGATTATGTTCGAGCAAAAATGTCGAGAATTTTTAATAACTTACCTTCAGCTTTACCAAGACAGGAAACTCTTGCGCCAATTTGCTGAGTTTTTGATAATCGCACTTGCAGGCATGAACAATCCATTCTTTCGCTTTCGGATGCTGGATCAAGTTGAGAGTGTTGTCGTCGTCTTCGTGATCTTGACTCGCAGCCTGTTGTTTGGAAATAAATAAAATACGAATTAATAAAAAATAATAAAATTATTATAAAACGGGGTTAACAACAACAATGACTTTCAACTACTTACGAGAGTTGATATGGAGAAAATTTAGGCGCATAGCCAATAATATTGAAAATGAAAAAAAAAACAATGATTTGTAAATAAAAACAACAATTGTATTATAACAAGTCGTAAAAAATTTGAAAATCATCGAGTCAGCATGAGGCTGAGATTCATATGGCGAAACATAGATCAACTATTTAATAATATTTTTCGAAAATCATTATGTTTATAAATTGAAATTCACTTGAAATTTCAACCGAGGCACACAAGAGAATAAGAAAAAAAAAATAATTAAACTATCAAAAATTTTAATTTAACTTTATATTCAAATAGACCACGGGCAGCGCCTCTGTAACGAAATTTATTATTTTCGAATATAAATTTTTTGATTAATAAATCAACAAAAGGCAATATCTATGTTAATGATCTAGTTAATGGAATATGTACAAAAAACAGTTGTAATGAACTTTTTTTTCTTCTTACGAAAAGTGGGATGTGGCTGATTTGGCATTTAATATTTCGCTATTCAAAGCGCGAACAGTACGAGGGAAACGATTATTTTCGCTTGAAATATTTTTTCGAACATGAAAGATAATTTTTCCTTTTTTTTTCTTCTTCCAATAATTAGTCGCTTTTAACTTATTAAACAACATGTTTTTCTGTTGTTGTACTAATTATGATATAAAGGGCAATTATTTCCCGTTTTCTCTATTCGAGTCTCTAACATGTTTCTTCCGACACCGACTAATCATGAATATGAATGCAAGTCTGTCGAGCAACCTCATTAATTCGATACCTGAAGGCACGAAACCTTCAAGAAATGCAAAGTTTTGAAAACTTTACGAAGAACTTTTGCATGATGATGTCCCTTTTTTCTCTCGAATTTTTGTCTTGTGCCTCGTTTTGAATAAATTTTCTGTAAAATAATTCAAATTAATTTATAAACTGAATATTTTCATTCATTTTCGACACGAAAGTCGTGGTTTATCGAATTTGTATCGTTTTAATAAAAATTTCAGTAAAACGAGAAACGCCATTTAACCATTTCCTCCTACCCTTATTAATAGCAATAATAACAAAATGATGCAAAAACATCTAAAAACGCATAATAATAATCATCATCATTTGATGGACCCGCTTCTGACAAAACGTTTTCATGTTTTAGCCTATAATAATGTTCTAATAATAATACACTGCGAGAAAAACATCTTTTTGGACAACGTTGCTCTCTATAATTAGCGAACGTCTGTCTACTGAACGTCTCGAAACATACATTTTCTATGCTAATTAGGATTCGGTTGTAAACTTTCCCGTAAAAATTGTTTAAATAGCACTTAACCTCATCATCTTCTAACAATTTTTATAAACATTAAACATTATAATATTTAATAAAGAGGCACTTGAATGAATTCTCAAGTACTCTTTTGTTAATGTTTAGTCTCATAAAAAAGCAACATTATGCCCTGTTTACGTTTAAGAGTAACGAAAGTGAGGTTTCAAAGTCTCGAACAACAAAAGGATGCGTTTTCATTTTTTTTATTAATGAACTGAAGGGTGAGTTTCATATCAAGTATAGACACGTGGATGATCTTGTAACATTTTTAATACAAATTTTCAAAAAAAAAAATACATGGGAAAACAGACAAGTCGTCATTTATTTATAAAAATCAATAACATCACGTTCTCTTGTCAACATCACTGTTGAACGTTGTAATTTTGTTGTAAAATGTCTGTGTTTCTAAAAGTAAAACAACACATCGACGACACAGAACAAATATTCAATAAAAATATCATATTTTTATTTTATTTTATTTTTTTTTTTGTTCAAATATTGACACATTATTTTTCTCCTACACACGATCAGCAATAAAATGGACCTCACAAATGTTTTTATATTTTCTTCACACACAAATAACACGCTCCAATCACAAAAAGGAGGAAAAAAAATCAAATAACAATAAAAATAAATGTTGACAAGCTGCTGTAATGGAATTATTATTATTACAACAACGACGAAAAGTGATAAAATTATTATTATTACGATTATTGTCTCATTTTTTCCTTTTAAATCGCCGTTTAGCCCATAAAATTCATATTTATCGTTTTAAAAACACTCTCAGGATCGATTCTGCCAAATCATTGTATTTTTTCAACGCTCTTTTCGATTCTCATTCAATTAATAAGTAAGCAACGGGAATAACGAGATGATCCAACCCATTTTTTGTAAGAAAATACTTAATATCAATCGATCTATTTTGTAATAATTGAAAGATTTCAACAATAGAAACGAAGCAATAATTTGGTAATCAAAATATATTTTTTTTTTGGATTGTAATAAAAAAGTAATCAATCAATTCGTAGTTAATGTTAACGAGATTCTTCATTTTGTTATGATGCGTGAACGTGAGATGCAAATCTTTTGATTCGATCAAAAAAAGCATAAAGTTCGTTATCAAATAAATTGAATTCTTTTCTTTAGCTCGAAACATTTTTATGTAAATTCTTCCCCAATGATGTTATTTGGCATGATGTGTGATGCAAATGAAGCCAATTGGGAGTTCTTTAGCAAAAAAATAAAACAAACATAAATTAACACATTCATTAACTCTAACACATGTAGAAGGGAAAATTTCCTCCATCTCTATTTTTTTATAAAATTTATATTGATTTTGCCCTACAAAAGTTGAAACTAAGCACTTGTGGCAAAAACTATGCGTTTCCGAGCATATGTTTCATGGAGAAAAGTAATTCTTATGACTCAAGGAATATTTAACGCGAAAAAAAAAATTCAAAAAATTTTCACTTCATTAAATAATTTTTTTTTTAATTTATTTTTTTTTCAATATAAATTTGTTTTATAAGTTAAAACTTCATTTTTAAATTTTTTAAAAATATTTTTTAAATTTTTTTTATATATTTTTTTTGTCGGATATAAAAAGATGAATCTGCAAAAATTACGCACGCAGTAAAATATTCAAATAGGGTTGTCGGATAAAAGTTTCCCTTTTTAAATTTTTTTTAAATTTTGGGGAAAATTTTAAATATTATAGACACTATTTCTCATTTTCATAACATTTTTTCATTATTAGTTACGAAACGAAAGTTTAGGGTTATTTTTGCATATTTATCATCACATGTGATTAAATTTTCTCATCTCATCTCAAGTTTAAAAAGGTAAGTTTAGAAAAAGTGAAAAATTGCTGAAACACGTTAACTTAAACGTTCATATGACGACCGAGAGAGAGAGGAAAAAGAACATGTAGCAGATAAAATGTGGATTTGGGACTTGGTGTATGTGTGTGAATGTCTGACAAAATGGGTTAAACGCACCTTTTTAGTTTTTCCGAAGCACACAAACCGACGAGAGTTGCTACATATATTAATTTATTGTACCCAGTTTGTCAGGTATTTTGTTTCCTGACTCACAGCTAAAAATAAAAGGTAAATGTGTGGAGTTTTTCACAAAAGACACACACACACAATACCTTTATTGTATTGTTACTTGTTTCTAAATATCACCGCAGGGACTAATGAAAACCATGTTCAAAATATTTGTGTGTGTGTCTTTGCTCAAAGTACGTCGCAGCATCATCGCAGCAACAAACAGAGAGATATATATAAAACAAAAACATGGCAAAGTACATCCCATTTGAGTGCGTGGAGATGCCAGCAATGTATGCAAACAAACAAAACATTCAACCTATTAAAATTAGGTTCCATACTCTACTCTTCGTCGTCGTCGTCGTCGTTGTGCTTTGTGAACGAGTGAAACTAAAGCAACAGCAACGACGTCGTCGTCGAAACGATGATACTAGATAACTTGTTCCTTGTTTAATTTTCAAATGTATTATAAATGGAATGTGAAATGGATGAGAAATTTTCACGTGTAGTGTGCAGCAATTTAAATGTTATCAAGTTTATTTATATTTATCTTGCCTCTAACGCACACCGGGTTTTGCTTTAAAGACAAACACACTCACACATGACATGTTGTCGTCTCATTTATTGAGGAAAATCTCGTTTAATGAAAGTAGCGCCGCAAAAGGCTTTTGTTCGAAACTACCGTTCTGTAAAACTTTGGAGACTTGATTGAACGACGACGTCATGTTCGCTTTGCTGGAGTGTCGCACTCACAAAAAAAGGACATTTTAAACTAATGGAAGTCATTTAAAAGAATCACGTTTGGGATTTTACCTCCCGAAAAAAAAGTTCCAAACCACAGTTTTTCTCATCACTTTTCACTTGTTCATTATTTGGTTTGTTTAACT
The DNA here is from genome assembly GCF_036172545.1 of Culicoides brevitarsis. Taxonomy (NCBI): domain Eukaryota; kingdom Metazoa; phylum Arthropoda; class Insecta; order Diptera; family Ceratopogonidae; genus Culicoides; species Culicoides brevitarsis. The sequence goes on along the minus strand of NC_087086.1, from coordinate 42,366,509 downwards.
TTTGGAACATGATTTTTTGCCTAAACTTTGTCCTAACTTTGTCTTCTTTGTGGTTTCATTCTCCCTGCCTTTTTTCATTTCGACTGTATGGTAATTATATTTCTATGCGCGAAACCCGGTAAAAAGCAAAGATTTCCCCAAAAAAAAGTTATTTTATTGTTCTTCACGTTGTTGTTGTTAAATATTTAAAATTTTATATTGAAATCACGTAAGCCACAGTGTCTTTTTTGGCTGTTGTGTTTTCTAAATAAGACTTAAGACACAGGAATTAAAACGTGTTTCTATTTTGTGTGCTGTAAGCAAGCAACACCAATCGTGTCTCGTTTTTGTTTCGATTTTTTTTTTTGTATTTTCAGACAAAATGCTAAAAAAAATTTATATAAAATGAGAAACAAAAAATGATAATAAACGAAAAACAAGCAGTTGTTTTGTTTCCCTCTTTAGTTTGGGAATAAAAATAAACTTTTTTTGTGACATGTCAGAAATTTTAATGTTTCTCTTCTTTTTAGCATTTTTTTCTGTGTGTTTTTTCAGAACTTTTTCTTACTTTGTTGCTCATTTTGTGAGACTTATCGACTGTGAATTCGATTAAAAACTAAATTCAATCCGATTTTTGTTGTCGATTAAGGCAAAAAAATAATGTGTAAATAATCAATAAATAAAAAATTGCTTACCTTATCAATCTCGTCAATTTTTTTCGTTTGTTTTCCGATGGGCGATGGAACTTTTGCTTCTTCTTCCGACGCGAATCGATTAAATTTCTGCATTGCCTCTTTCACGCTTATCTTGTTGTTTTCATTCTCGATATTTTCCTTGTTGCTTGAGGATTCTGATACGGGCGAATCTTTTACGGGAGTTTTTTGTTCGACACTATTTTCGCGTGAAATGCTGAGCTTCTTGGGAGGCGTTGGAGGCGGAATATCAACGCTACTTTGACGGAAAATCATTGGAGGAGCACCAATTGTTTCCTGATACTGCTGCAAAGGAGATACAGGAACGCTGTGTTGTCGTGAAAGTCGTTTTTCGCGATCTTTTTCCTTCAAAGCGTTCATTGCGATTTGAAACTCATCGACACACTCGCGATAAAAGTCTTCCGTTTGCGATTCGACGAAAGGCAGTTTTGGAGTTGAAGACATGTTCAGCGAATTATTGGAATGTGTTGGCGAAATTATTTCGGGCGGAGGACGATAAGGAGGAGGAATACGAGGTTGATGTACGGGAGAAAACGTATCGAAATCCGAATGGAATGAAGAACTTGACGAACGATTTCCCGGCGCAGGAGATACGGGCAAACCAACTGTATTGATGGCTTGTAATCCGTCGTCTGTGGGCACTTCTGTGAGATATTTCTTACGTAGCACGAGATACTTTTCGCCATTTTCGTTCTTTATTGTCGCCAAAATGTTCACGAAACTTTTGAATTTCTTGCGGGCTTCATCTGAAATATTGTTTCAGATTAAAAACACACGAATATTCACAAAAAATTGTTTTTAAACAAAATTCGCAAAATCAAAAGCAACAAGTGCCCGCGAAATATTATCACTTTTCACATCAACTCTACATACCTTGGGTCATTGGATCTGTGAGAAACTTCTTGAAATGCTTCACTAATGCATGGTTTGTCACTTTACAGTTGTTTTGCAGCATAAATGCCCGAATTTCCTCTAAACTTAATTCACTCATTTTGCGTGATTTCTTGTTTGTTATTGTTCATCATGGATTTGAAAGTCCCATTGCGAATGTTGATCGGGTCGAATTTCATCCCAAGCCGTATTTCGTTTGAAATTTTCATTCCGTTAAACCTGTATGGGAGAGAAGAAACACGAAAAATATCGTCATCAAGCAATAAATTGTAGAAAAAAATTACATCTTGTATCCCGCTAAGTTTATCAATGAACAATTTACCTTTCACTCTGACAAAAACATTCATTCATAAGAAGAATTTTTGACTTAACCTTGTATTTATTACACCTCAAAATAAAAAAAAAGTTATGAATGAAAAATTTCTCATTAATGTTATCGTTTATGCAAGCATTTATAAAATATTATGTTCAACAACATGTACAACATTCATTTTTTTATTATTTAATTTGTTTTTTTTTTATTAACAAAAAAATCTGTTTTCTTTTTCTTGATTATTATTATTCGACTTTTTTTGTTGAATGTTGTTTAAATTCAATCACACACTCGAGCAACAAATTGATTGATGATTAACAACCAAACAAGTTATTGATTTACATGATTATTTGATTTAAATTTAAACAAAATTATTTTTTTTTGCATTTTTTTGTTTTCAACTCAATTTGAAATATGATGATACATGATCACCATTTCAATTTAGCTCAAAAGAAACAAAACGATCAATGAATCGAAAAACGTTTAAATTAAGACATGTAACAAATTTGAAATTTGGATGTAATACGACAGGTTTCAATTTAAATTGAGAAATCAATCAAAAAAAATAAGTAATGATGGTTTCTTCTTGTCGCTAATTCCGTTAATTCCTTCCTGGCAGGTAATTTATTGTCAAGAATGCGGGTTGTGTCACCTGTTAAAAAAGTGTTAATGTTCCTGTTAAGTGTTTCCTGTCTAATGTTGACCTTTGATGCTGGTTATTATTTCGCATTTCCCCTTTCTCATGACTTTTTGAAGATATTCTCTTGTCTGAAGAAGAATTTTTTACGTTTAATGTTTCTTTGTTACCTAAAAATAAAAAAAGAAGATTAATTGTTATTCAAATAATGAACAATGAACTCACACACGATGATCTAAACGTTTTTTTTTTTTAGTTAGACCTCCGAAAAATTTTATTATATTAAATTTAATTCGTGTATTAAAGACATACTCCATAAATTTTAAAATATACAAATATCCTCCGGAAAAAACATGCGGCAAATAATGCAATTGAAAACCAAACACCGCGAGTGTATGTATGTGTGTGCAATTAGCCAATAAATTACTCAGCCAAAAAATTGAATTATTTTCCCTCGTGTGCGCGATATATCGATAGGTATCGCGTAATGCAGTGTTTTATATAGCATAGATGAAAATATAAACCAACATTGACCGACCAACCATATTATTATTATGATCAACATACAACATATATACACGAAACATGCAACTAACAGACAACAACAAAATTAAATTGAATTTGGCAGTGAATGGTCATTTTGCTGCAATTATTATCTTCTGTGTTGTTTGTTATGAATTTTCAATTGGGAGCAATAAATTTTCCAAATGCTCGTGTGTGTGTTTGTTTTCATGTATATTTATTTATTTTAATTATTTTTCGGCATCGTTCGACAATTGTTGGGTTATGTTATCGTGGTCAATTCATTAGAGACCATTTTTTGAAAAGAAAAAAGTTTTTTTTTTCAATTTTTCGGTAACATCAGAACCATCATCATTAATTATTTATTTATTTTTCTGCAACAACAAGAAAATAAAGAATCTTTATTGGTTCTCAAGTCAAGTCATTCGTCAATAAAATGGCTGTTTTGTCAAATACAATGCTCTGTTCAATCATGTCAATGTCGTCGACGGATGAAGAAAATCTTTTAATTGTCTGTTTTGTATATAAAATGCCATAAAAAGTAATCAAGAAAGACGACGACAATTTTTTTATGAAGATTATTGTTCGTTTGTCTTTTTTTTTGTAACATGGGAGCAATCAAGTTCTATCTTAATTTTTCATTGGATTTCATTTTGATATTTATTCATTATTATAAAAAAAAATAATTTATAAGGAATCTTTTCTCTCGTTCGCTTATTATTATTATACATGTACTGTGTCTCCATCACAAATTTATCAAAAAGCCATAAATCAATAAACATATATATGCAGTGCAGTAGATTTGGAGACTAACCAATAATATTTTAGCGAAATGTATCTTTCAGATGTAAACACATTTTCTTCTCTGTCGTTACTGCATACACACATGCATTTATTATCAACGGATAATAAAACAAAATAATATAAGATATAGAAGACTGATTACATTTTCTCATCATTTTATTAATAAATATTTGTATAGTATGTAGTTTGTGTCTGATCGTGTCACCTTTTTCACACGAGATGCCCTTTTGTCGAAAAGAAGTTTTTCTAATATTTTAAACGAACTTTACTTGATAATATAAACAACTCGTGTGAAATTTTTAATTAAATTTTTTTTTATATGAAATTAATTGAAAATTTCGGAAAAAATACGTAAAAAAATCCGTAAAAAATACGTAAAAAAATACAGATTTTTTTTTTGAATGTTATTTGTTGGTTTTGGTAACATACAAAATTTGACTTTCAAAAAAAAAAAAAAATTTTTTTCGTTTCATAAATAATTTTTCAATTTTGACATCCGGAACAAAAGTTTCAACTGTATCGAGTAAGATTTCTGCTTTCGCATGATTTTATTAAAATTTTTTAAATTTTATTTTTTTTCACTTTTCGATGAAAATCGTTTTATTTTATTTTTTCTTTTTAAAAATATAAGATTTTATAAGTTTAAGAATAACTTTTAACTTTTTTCAATATATATTAATATTTTTTTTTTCTTTCAATTTTTTTCAGAGTGAGAAGTATCATTTTCAAGGAAAAAAAATTAATGAAAATAATAAAATATTTGAAGTTCGTTGAAAAGTTTAGGATGACCTATCTTCAAACAGACCATCTCTGTGGTATGTAACTGATTTTATTAAATATTAAGAATAGATGCAAGTTAGATAGAATATGAGGGAACATCGGATAAAGACACACCAAGAAGAGAAAACATCGACCCATTATCGTTAAATATTATTTAATTTTAAGCAATTTAATATCTACAATTTACAAGATATGTGATGTGAAACACTTGTATCAACTCTTTGCTTACGAGAAATATTATGTACGAAACATCCATTAGTTAGTTAGAGGCTTATAATACTCGAGCGAGAGACGACAACACGCACAATATTTAGCCACACCTTTTCTATGCACCTTACAACATGTGTTGCTGCGAGACATGTCGTCGTTAAAGTGAATTAGAGAAATGCATTTGACATTTAAGAAAATCTATCGGGTGATCTGTCATAATTTCCCTCGTTATTAGATAGTTTTTGGGAATGTATGCTGATTAAGATCGACACTTATTATCGACTCAACGACAACGCATAATGAAATAATGCTCGTTAACTCCAAAATGAGTGCCATGTCACTCAAATTCTTACACATCGAAAAAAAAGTACAAAAAAAAAAAAGAAATTCATATCATTGTTGCTGCTTGCTATCATTGTAGCACATCAAATGCGTACGCAGCACTAAACCAATTATACTCTGATGATATTGTGCCTTCTTTTTCACTTCATATACCTTATACGTGACATACGTCCTTCGTATTGCACGAATCATACGCAAGGCAAGGCTTCTAAAGCAACAAGAGCAGATTGCTTGTTCTGCGCATTCAAAAGCCCATATAGCACATTCGTTCGTTCGTGCAATCGTCGTTTGTGTTGTGTAGACGAAAAATTTTGTGAATCTCGCGCGTTATACACTACCAGAAGGCAGCAGGCAGCAAACACACACTTTATAATAACATAACAAAAATATTCATTCAACAAGATCTGATTCAACAACGTTGCAGTACACGACGTACTTTTGCCAAGCAAATATCACTGTTTTGATACACGCGTAAATAAATATAAAAAAATTAAAATTTGAACAAAAAAATATCGCGCGAAATTGCGCGCTCCGAATGAAAATCGAAAAAAAAACGGTCAAGTGAAAAAATGAAAAAAATTAATTAAAAATAAAAAATCATGAAATAAAAAAAAATAATTAGCACGCATCTAACCGACACTCTTAATAAAAATTATTTAATAGCATAAAAAAATAATCATAACAATAAAAAAAAATAATTAGGAAATTAATATGCACATTATAAGAAGCATGTAAACTTCAAATATCGACGTTAACTGCATTTTTTATTTTATTTTTTTTTATATATAAAATAACAATAACAATAAATTAACGGTAAAATTGCGTGAATAAGTGCGAGACTAAAAAAAAAAATTATAAAAAATTGAGAGTGTAAGAAAATAGTGTTAAATTTAGTGCATTTTTCCTCGTCAAAAAAATCTTCAAGTTATTCAAAATTCCATCCTACATTAATTCACACCCGGTCCGTCATCATTTATAACAATATTTATCATCGTCATCATCTTCTTTCATACACTTCATGTTTTTTTAATTACTTGTAACATTATTACAATAATAATTTTGCTGTTGTCGTCGTTTTATTCGTCGACAATGTACGTACGATGTGTTCTACAAGCATTTCTGAATTAATTAATTAATTATTCATTAAAAAATGAGCTGAAAGTCTTAGACTTGCCTCTTGAGCATATGAACAATTTCTTATCATATACTTTATATTTACGCAAAAAGTAGTAAAAAACGACCGTTGTTGGTAATTAATCGATAAAATGTATATTTTTATTTTATGATCCGTGTTATTAATTATGAAAACACGCAATTTTTTGCCACTTGTCTTGAAAACTTGAAGATTTTTTATACATATATATTTTTTTTTCAAAATTATGAAAAATGAAAAAATGTTTTGAAATTTTGTTAGATCAAAAAAGAAAAGTACTTGCGAAAATGGATATTTCGGGTGTTCACGACGATTGGGAACATCAAGTGACGCCATTATTGCAAGATATGTCAAATTGTGCTCCATCGTCGAACGCAGCTTCTGTCTTGGCGGATCATCAACAACTTCAACATCACGACGACTATGCTTTTAACCCGGCAGAGGTAAGTTACTTGTTGCTCTCATCGATCACTTAACAAGTCCTTCTTATCAATCATCGAGGATTGTTATTTTTTGTTCTGCTTCACGTTCAAAAGGTCTGTTTACTCGACATACACACGAGAGACGAGAAAGAGTGTTATGTTTTACACCAGATTTCAATCAAACCCGTCACTAATTTTGTTTATTGTCTCTCTTTCCCCGTATCTCAAATCCATTTTGTGCTTGGCTTACGTGTTGCGATGCCATGATGGCTCGTTTGCCTTTTGTTTCTCGCATCGCAATGGGCCATCAATGGCAAACAGCTAAACAACGGCAGCGATATAAGCGCGTTATAGGCACTTTTATCACTCTTGTGAACTCCTGTCAATATAAGGTGACACTCAATGTGTGTTTTCTATCATGCAATATGTCTTGTTTTATCACGATATTCGGATATGAATCTCTCTCCCGTTCTCCGGGTGACAACTTGATGCACGAAATACATCAATCTTGCCGTCGATAAACACGAATTTCGAAAGAAAGCTCCAAGTTTCATAAATTAACTATTTAACGAGCCATTTACCTTCGTCGCTCGAAATTTTTTTATGGATAATTGAATTGTAAATTTTGACTCCTTGCGACAACATAATCCCAGCTGTCAAATATGAACCAAATAATATTCTAACGAAATGCATTAAAACGTGATTTATTGCGCTTTTATTGTGCACAAAACCCGTAGAATTTTTGCAACGTTGCACCCTCCTCTAATGCTTTGCATCACATTATAAATGTCCAAATATTGAACAAACATTCATTTTAATTTTTTTTTTCGAGTGTCGGAGCAATAAAAAATGCATTATTTTACCTGATTATTGTCCATTCAGTTTTTATCGCTTTATTAAGGGTCCGATTTTTTTTTATTATTTTTCAAAAATGCAATTCATCTAAATTCAGCCCAAAATGTGTTTTGATTTTTTTTTTGCGTGTGGTTTTTATGACTAAATTTTATTTATTTTCCGCAACTCCTTTTTTTGTGTGATGTTTTTATTTCAAGTGTCCTAACAAAACCACGAAAAATCATAAAATAAAAAAAAATCAACATCTGTCTCGTTTCTAACAAAACGCTATTATTGGCTATTTTATTTTGACATCTCACAATAAAAGGTAATTATGATGATGATGATACTAAATCAATAAAAAAAACTGGCAATAAAAAGTTTTTAGGGACATTTTTCGTGAACTTTGTTGTCTCGCTCGCTTAACTTCTGAACGACTTTAGTCTCGTTCAAGTGCATTGAAGTCATTTCATTTATTTTAAGAGCCAAAGTTATTATCGTTGTCATTAAGTGAAATGCCACGTATATATATTTTTTTTTTATTAGAAACCATTTAGAGCAATCAACATAGTTATGGGTCATCGTCAACGGTTGGTTGGCATCAATAAAAGTAACCGTTACTGTTGTTGAGGTTGAATGTTCCATAAAAGAGTCGTAACTTGTCCTTGCAAAAAATTCTGCAAAAAACAGAAAAAAGTGCAAATTATGTCAGTTTTCATAGCGATTATTGTATTTTAATTTTAAAAAACAACAACAACAAAATGGAATAATTAATTGTTTTTGTCAATCCTGTTTAATTTTAATTTTTTTTCGGAAAATTGTGTATTGCAAAAAAAAAACATTTAAATTGCTTTGCGTTGTTGCATAAGTAGGCAGCATTTAAATTGACACGTTTTTATTAACATAATTTTCGATTTTTTGCGTCATCGTATATACTTATTTATGCATAAATATATTTATTTATCATTATCATTGTGTGGAAATTTTAATCAATTATGCATTTTTTCTCGCTTATAAATAAAAAAATATCATTTCATAAATATTTGAAAATCCCAGTTCATCCACAAAAAACATGAAATTTTAATTTCGCTGCCAAATTTAACGCGTCATTTAGAAAATAATCCCGCGAAAGCCGCACACACACATCGGAAACGCGGAAAATCTGGATGCCATGGCACGAAAAAAAAACGGAAAAACCACTTAAATTTACCACAATAAAAACCATATGCGTGTCGGGCATGGCAGGACAACGATATAATTACACGTTTTGGTTTTAAAATATATTTGTGTGTATTAAATTGAATTTATTTATCATACACTTCAACGTTTGGATGAGAGCACGAGACGAGCTTTGGTCATGTTGGTTGTTGTCAGGAAGTATTTTGAGAGTAATTTTGTGGCTTTTTCGGTACTTTTTTTTAACATAAAGTAAGCCGAAATGTCACATCAAATCTGTGTTTGAGCTCACGCTCGTCGCACTTTTTTCATCCATTCATTCATAAAATCTTGAATGAATTGATATTTCCTGTTTATTTATTATTGCTTTATTTTTTTCTCACATCTTTTCTTTTTTTCTCTCTTACACACTTGACGCGATGCGATGCGAACCCATTCATAAAAAGAAAAGAAGAAACATTTATCAGCTATACACTCAAGCAGAGCAGGCAACGTGAACGAGAGAGAATTTGTATGCAAATAATAATAATTTATGATGATCATCATGATTAATAAAGTACCTGAAGTACGTTAGAGGAAAGATAGAATGTCAAATCAAATAACAATCACAGAAAAAAAAATCGAGGATTGATGATGAAGTCAATGAATATAAAAAAAGATAAACTGATCGCCATTAGATTAACATAAAAGATAAATTTTTGTCTCAACTTTATGTCAACATTAGCAACGAACCTCGACGAAAAGACGAGAAGGAAGAAATTTTTATGAATGAATCATGAAATCTATTTCCTAAAATTAACATTGAAAAAAAGTTCCCATAAAAAAAAAGTTATTTTTGTCAAAACTATCGTGACTCATGTTTGGTTAAAATGTGACCACATTTAATAATCTACAAATGCCACAAACACAAAAACTTTAAAAACGATTATCAGGCAAGCAAATAATTTGTTTGGTTCAGCGTTCGTACAAAACTTCTCCTTTTCGGTAGTAGTTCTTTTTTTATGACAGTGTAAAATTTTGTTTAATCCCTAAAGTTATTAAAATGTAAAGACATTAAAAAATTATCATTCAACGAGTAGTTTGATGATAAAATTTTCATGTTGATGAGAATATAAACAACTTGATAAGTTTTTAAACAAACAATTTTAATCCCTCTTTAAATTGTTTGAAATTTCACATTTTTGGCAAAGGGACAATTTTTCATCGAATTTCTTCAAGAGAGTGTGAATTTTGCAACCATCATGAAAAAATTGAAGGTAATTACTCCATTAAAGCAATTTATTTACTGCAATGCACGCAAAGCCCTCAACCCATGATGAGTGAATATCTGATCGATGCGATGCGAAAATTACTTAAAAAAATTATTTCATCAGCCATATTTTTTATTTTTTTGCATTTCTTTCAGTGATCGCATTACTTTTTGTTTTTTAGCATTCATGATAGACTTGTTCTTTATTTTTTCTTCGAATCATGATTCTCTGCCAATCAAGACGGAGACGAAGTAGGCAAACACCGTTTATTTTTTGCACGATTTTCAAATTTAACACAAAAAAGACATGGCATCGATTGATCACTCTCTGTGCTTCTGCTATTTTACTTACTTTTTTTTCTGCACTCGTGAAATAATAAAAATAATGAGAGGCAAAACAACGAGGAGAGTAATGAATGGGGCAATTAGCATTCAAAAGTGCGTGTCTGTGTGTTACTTGTTTTGCTTAAAATAATTAGATATAATTGAACATCGTCCATTACAACGACGACGACGATGATGGCGAATGTTATGAAAATCTTCTAGTTGTTTATGTTCATAACTAACATCAATTATATTATTATTTTTCGAAATTATGAATATGAAAAAGAAAGACAGGCAAAAATTATACGAAAAAAAAAACAATGGTAATTATCTATTTTTTTTGTTTCTTAACCAATTTTTTTTAAAACAAATGGATTTGAGTCCTAATCCTCTTAAACTCTTGAACATTACAGAATGGCTTGGCGCCATGCACGACAACTAAAGAAGACGTAACACACAAAAAAAAAACAAACCAATCAACTCTACTTAATCTTATTATTCAACAATTGACATGCAAACGTGAAAACATGGAACGAAGATATCCTAAATTGATATAAAAAACAGCAATAACACTGTGTGTGAATTGTCAAAGAAATGGTACTCGATACAAAAGTATATCATTCTAAACTGTGTGAACTGAACACATAATAACTTTTCTCTTCTGCTCTTGTAGGAGATGCTCTTCTCATAGCTCGTTGTTGTATTTGTTTGTTGTCATCATCGTCTTTTTTATATTCTTCGCTTTTTTTCCTATTTTATGTGTGAGCTATTTTATTTATTATTATTTCACTGTTGCTTCGTTTTTTATGCGATATCTATATTGGACATAAAAAAAATGAATGAGATCGTAAAAAAAATGATGAAAAAAGGGATAACAAGAAAATGATGAAAATTTGTCGAAAGCGTCTCATAATGTCGCAATACATTGTTGCTCATAGTTTTTTTTTCCTTTTTTTTAATCCATAAAAGGTTGAAACTTCAATCACATACCAATCCAAACGAACTTTATTTATAAATAGAACGCCTTTGTATTTAATAACGCGTTGCTCTGATTTGATTTATGTTTGTTTTATTTACCGATGCGTTGTTTGAAGAACGGGCGGCGCGGTTTCTTTCATGCCATCTACAACACTCACTTATCAACACACACATTTTTGTCATCAAAACAAATAATGAGCCTCGGGCTTGCTTTCAACCACACAGAAAACTCGATTTTTTTCGGTTGGTTATTAAGTATTGATACAACATGAAAAAATATCATAAAAAATTATTTTATCACTTCTAATTACTTCGGTTTGTGGATTGATAATGGTGTCATATTTGATCAGATAAGCTCCGTAAGTGATTACTTGCGAGTAAATTGAATTGTTGAAAATGTTCTGTGAAGGAGAACGAAGTTTCTTCGGAAGTAAAAATTTATAAAAAAACGACAAAGAAGCGCCAGTCTCTCACATAAAAAACATTTTTTCATAAGAAATTGAATTTTTTGTTCTACTGAATGAGGCATGACATAAATTTACTTCTTGAAGAATTTCTCAAACGTAAATCATTTTTTGTTCCTCACTCCTATAATTTGCCCATATATTTTTTTTTGTATTCTTCTTCGTTGAAGCAAAAAATGGGCAAATAAATACAAAAGAAACACTTTTTTTTATTACCAACTGACTTTTAAATGATACTTTTGTATAACAACTGCATTTTTTTTTGCTTTCGACTACTGTTTAACTAACTCTTTTATTTCTTGCATATTATAAAAAATTAGCGTTAAACTATTTTTTTGTTATTTATGGCTCACTCTTTTTATTGTTTGTTTGTTTTGTTAAAGCGAGAGATTGTAAAGTAAAATAGAAAGGAGGACATAACAGGGCATGAAAACACATAGTTGTGGCATGTTGCTCTTGTTATTCTTTTTATTGTTGTTAAAAGTGTCTTAATGACGATTCCAAACCCAAATTTCTCGCTATTTCGAAGACATTCGACGTACGAGGATCATTAATCATTTTTGGTCTCTTTTTTTGCTTGATATTCGAGGGTACCTTCTCTGAAATAGATGTCTCAGATGTCCTGTTTAGATTAATTGTCATATTTCTATAAAAACGAACGAATTTCCTCGGAATGAATTTATATCGCAAACAGATTCTTCTTTTTATTCTTCGTTTTTGTTATTATTAAGAATGTTGCTGTCATTGAGTGGTGTCAACTTATTTATTATTATGTTTCCTTTGTTACAATTTTTATTGTTATTGGCGCTTGTATATGGACCTCACATTGCGGAGATGTTCTATTTTTATTATTTCTTTATGTAATTGAGATATTTTTATAACGCCATCAAGTCAAGTGTTTTGAATCGGAATCGGAAGTGATCCAAATGGATGTTGGATTGAAATTTTTAGAGGTAATAAAAGTCATAATTTTGTGTTTATTTGACAAGAAAAATGAACTTTGGCTTGATTTTTGTGTTCGAAAAGGTCAACGAAATGAAAACGTTTTTCAGCTCCTCAAATATTTATGAAAGAAAAAAGATAAAAAAAAAATATTTATGTCACAACTCATTTTTTTTAAACATCCGTTTGTGAGTCATGTTTCCGATCCAATGTCGAACATAACAATCACAGTAATCAGTCAATCACCAAAAGAAGTACCCGAAAATTGAATCACGGCAAAAGAAGCCGAAAAATTACTTTGATTACTTTTCGGTGTCTATCTGTTACCGATATTTATTTATTTATTTAGATAACGCAAAGTAATTCATCATTTTTTTGGTTTTGAAAAAAAAATTTTTTTTTTATTCTTTTCACAATATTCAGTCAACAGAATATTTTTTTGTATTGCAATTATTATCAATTATCTGCACATTACATAATAATTGTAGAAAAATTGCTTTGGTCAGTATCATGTTGAATTGAGAAAGCATCAATTAGGCTGCTTCAAATTTTTTTCTATGTTTTGGGGAAAAACAAAAAAATTTCATCAAAAAGATCATTTTTGTTGTTTTTCCATATTTTTTCAAAATTTATAAAATAAATTTAGTTTTCAAGAATTTTTGTATTAAAAAACGAAATTTAACAATAATTTTCTTCTCTAAAAAATTTAAAAAAAAAATTTGTCAGTTATTTTTACGATTTTTTTTTGTTTAAATTTTTAATGTATTTAATCTTAATGTAGATAGCATCAAAACAACTAAAATATTCATTAATAGACAAAAATTGTTCAGATATTGGCATTTTGTATAAAAAAGTATTTCAAAACTATTTTTTTTTATTTTGCCCCATTTTGAAAAAAATCTTTTAAGACAAAAACATCGAAAAAAAGTTTTGAACGGCCTTACATATCTAAATAATTGCATCGACGTCGATGATGATGATGATGAGATTTAAAAGGTTTTTGCGAAACATCACAGAAATATCGTTCGTTGTCGCCTCAGCGTTCAGGTAGTAAAAAGTAAGGAAAACTTTCATTCAGAAAACATAAAATATTTTAATTCCTACATGCGACGGTAACGTTCTGTACAAACTACACACACAATAAATGTTTAGAATTAGACATGGTTTATGTGGTAAAAATTAGTTGTAAGCTGGATTTTAAATGTCTGGCAACAAACAACATTAATTTGGTTTTCAGGAGTATTGCGAAGAGAAGTGTGGTGCGGTTTAAAAGGATATACTCTATCTATCCAGAAGAGAAGATTGAATTGTCTTGATAATAAATATTTGAACTTTTATTTTTTTTTTGCCATGAAAACCGAGACAACCTGAAATCCCCTTGAATTTCGGAAATTTATCTCCAAAATACTTTTTGCCGTAAAGCAAGGAGGATTATTATCCTTTAATTGTCTTGTTTGCAATTAGATTGGATTTGGGAATTATCATCAAGTTTCAAGAGGAAGGCTTGCGATGTTATCAGTGATCGGGCGGGACTGTCTGATATCCATTAATGAATGGAGAAAAGGAGTTGTTCAGGTAAAATGAAAGAGTCAAGGATGATAAATGAACGAAATTGACAGAAATTCGTTTGAAAAATGGCACAAAATGATCGAACAACAAACAAATTTACTCAAATTTATCACCATTTAATTTGACATATTGTTCCATATTTTATTTATTCACTCCTGTTCTTGTCTCCTCAAAATAATGTATCAATAAATAAGTTTTGCGAGACCTTTTTCCCCCGTGTTCATCAACAAAACAAACCCCATCGGTAGTCGAAACAACATTCTTACATATAGCAAAACGACAAAATATTCGCATAATACCACAAAAAAATGTAAAAAGGATTACATAATAAACAAATAAACCGTTTGTAGCTTGCTTGTTCCACATATTTTTCATTTATTTTCCGAACACACATTCACTCTGCTGTCTGTCTGTCGTTCGTTGTCGCAACAGCAAAAAAAAAGGAAACAAGAACAATACCAACAACCTCCATTTCGACGACAATGAATATGATGAAAACGACGAGAAAAAAAAGAAAGGAATGGAAAAAGAGGAAAATGAGAGAGAGCTTAAATAATAACAACAACAACCATTTACGAAATTGTATACACTAAGCCCCATGTTTCCTTTTGTTGTTCGGTTGTATGTCGCTGCTCTACAAGAGACGAGCCGGTAACAGGATAAAAATTGGCTTGGAATACAAATGATAGTGACAAGTGTGTGTCTCTTTTGTCTGAAATGCCATAAAGAAAGAAAAAGGATGCATTGAAAAAAAAATTGATGAAAATCCGGGAAACCAATAATGTATCATATACTGCCTTCTACGTATATAACAATGGAGTAACATTCGAACTTTTAATAATATTACAATGTTCTACAATTCACAAGCAATAAAAGTGTCCTTTTACGAGCGAAATTTTCGTAAATTTCGTTATTTTGAAATTTTTGTGAAAAGTGACATCATCATCGTTTGGTTTCCAAACCAAAACTACCCTTTCGAGGGAAAATTGGAATCCCGCTACGCTGCGAATATAGATGGTCGACATGAATTGGGCATGCTCTGTTTAAGAGGTACTAGCTTCAACGTACACACGTACAAAACTCTCGAAGTAAAGTAATAAAACACCTCTTTATCTACAGCAACTCTACAGATCTGCCGTACAAGCGAGGCATTTTCGAAAAAATAACAACAAAAGTGTCACGGATCAGCTGTGTAAATGCTCTGATAATTCCCTCTCTTTCTGTCGTTCACATTGCATATTAAAATGACTCGTTTCGTACGTAGAGAAGTTCGAAAAGAGGCGTTTTTCAACATGAACAGCCCTCTTTTCAACATTAAAGATGCGCAGAAAGAGAGCTGGTTTCCCGAAATGAGTGGTCACGCAATTCAAGTTTTCATGGCACTCACAGAGGCGTAGCGTACGTCAAAAATTCTCGCTTCCTATTGGTGCGAAGACCTAAAAAGCGAACAAAAAAGAAGTATGAGCATGTACTGTGTCGTATAATTCATTCATAAAGATACCTGAACCTGTTTGCTGTACGATGATTTACTTTTTCGAATTCTCGCAACACGAGTTGCGCATGCATCGTACACGGGCCGCTGTGGCAAAACCAAAGAAAATATTGTTAGTTTGCTTTGAACGGTAACACAGTGCGCATCGTTGTTGACGCATATACTTCTCTAATTTAATTTTACAAAATTTTGCCGTGTTCTGTGTGTGCGGAATACGCGAACGAAAAATTGTAGAGATTTTTTTGACGTGCGCGCATATTGCATTGCATCATCGGGAAAAAGATGAAAATGTTGAAGGATCTGAAATAGAAAAAAAGAAAGTAATAATAAAAATAACAGAAAAAAGAGGAGAGAAAAAGTATACGAAGGATCATGTTTGACAATCATACTGAATGAAAGATAACACAAGATAAAAACGG